>NC_067162.1:4067500-4668750 GCF_903995435.1 Acomys russatus
CTCGGGTGTTGTGTGTAAAAACTAGATAGATGCTTCCATTAGAGAGAATTGACAATCACTTTTAAGCTAATACTAAGCGGTATAAGACATCTCCTGTGGTATAAGAAGTTCGTGTCTAATGACTCTTTTGCTCGTTTCTGTGCTTTCTGAGAATTAAGGAAGACCACTTACGGTATGGTCTGTAGTATTTAGTTGATACAAAAGATTATGATTGTACTTCTTATGGCAAAAACGCCCTTTTCTATTAAATATTGTAAGAATTTACCGTTTTATTTTGGTACACACACTTCACAAAAAAATGTGTCCACACCCAGTAATATAAACAGTGCCAGGAAAGCACAAAAGAGGATGAGACAACGCCTGGCCTAGTCAGCTTAGAGTCTGTGGAGGCAGATGGCCTCTGGGTGCTGAGGGGCCTCATATGCCCTGTGGGGGCCTGGAAGGCACATGCATGTTTATATGATCATTCCCCTACCGATGAGCCTCTGCTGCTGTGCTCCGGGACCAAAGGGGCAAGAGTGAGCAAGCTGCCCGTGCTCAGGAACTCACATGTGCCTGCTGAAGGAACATTTTCTGTCTGAAAGTGCATAGTTGTGTGTAAGGTGGACCAGATGGCACCTGGAGGTCAAGGCAGACGCACCTTGAATGGCCGGCTTATTCACAACTCTTATAAATTGACGCTAGCCTCATAGAGAAGATGGTGGAGGCAGCTGTGCTTGGCAGCAAAGTGGAAAACTTTAAGGGGTGTCAGAGAACTCGTGTGGAAGTCACAGAGGCCCACAGCATGATTTCTACAGCTTCTGAGCAGCAGGTGGCAGCTGCTCAGGCTCACTGCAGGGGCCCCTGACACCACTCTCATGATAAGGAGTTACAGGCCAAGAGCCGCTGCTCAGTGCAGGCCAGGACACATTGGGGGAGCCTGGGAGCCCACATCTAACAGCACTGGAAGCAGACTGCTGCACCCCCATTCCCCAGGCTTTTTGGACCCTCCCCAGCATCTTCTAGATCCCATTGGTTTTGTGAGGCTCAGTGACACACCCCGAAGACTGTCCGTCAATCTGATTCTTCATTAAAGTGTCCCTGTGGTAAGAAGAGCTATGTCTAAAAAACTTTTGCACTGTTGCCCAGTTTCCTAGGTGAATGCTTGTGCATATGACCATCATCCTAGACAGGGCTTGCTTCTCAGCTCTGTCACTCAGATCTGTTCCCGTGACTGGGGGGTGGAGGGCTCTGAGTGTGAGCTCGCTGTGTGATTGGTGCTGTGGAGAATGCTGGACAGCTGACGTAGCTCTTGTCTAGTCAATCTAGGAGCCTGGTTTCCTTCCCCAGCTCACTGTGAGGGTGAAAGGCAGGATGTGAGGATGAAACCCCAGCAATGAATGCACTGAGAAGCACTGAGAATGTGAGGTAGAGACTACATCATGTTTCAGCGGTCCATTGATGCTCGTTTCACTAATAAATGCCTCTGTGTGCAGGCTGCAGTACTGGCTGTTTCCTCTATGTGGTTCTGAGACAGACAAAACCCTACTTTAAGCATCTTTTACCACATGCTAAAAGTGTGCTCGCTAGGAGTGTGGCTGTGTCCACAGTGATTGAGGTGTTCACTCTCACTTAGAGTGTCATAATCTTTCTGGTCAGTTTCCCCTCAGAAAAAGTTCTGAGGGCAGAATGGGAGGCTGCCATAGAAACCAGGGATAGAACATGGCCTGTGGCGTGGCCATAGGCATTACCTATGGCCTTCTATCAGCCTCCCCCTCGATACATAGGGCACATGTACACTTCTCTTTCATGCCGCAGTCACCAGTTTCTTCATCCCTAATATGGGCATAATACCATATTATAAAGGTATATTGTAAAGGTTTTGAAGAATGAGAGACCGGCGAGGCAACTGAATAAGGTCCTAATAATCCCTTTTCCTGTTGCTCCATTGGCAATGACTTGGGATTATTTGACTCCATGATTAAAGCACCCAGGTTGCCAACGGTACAGGCAGCTGTGAGGGAGCAAGATCCCAAACCATGCAAGGGTTTTGTGTAATTGTTAGCAGCATCATCCTGCCACCTTCTTGGGGAGACTATGACTAAGAAAGATGCTAAATAAAGTTGTTTACTGCCGTCAGCTGAGCAAGCAAGGCCTTATCCCCAGGAATCAGGGAGTGAGCAGGAAAGCAACTGCACTCAGCCATTCTCACAGTGAGGGTCCCAACTCAGGGTAATGAAGCTGCTGCCCCCTGGCTATCGGGGAGACCAATTTATATCGGTCCTTTTGAATTTCCCTGGTAGGGAGAGGCTGACATTTGCACTCACAAGTTTCTGATTTTAAGTGTGTAGTGTGGTCGAGCACTTCCCACGGTGAATTGTACCAATGGATGATTGTTACCTTTTGAAACATGTGGGTATAACTGAAAAAATATAAGCATCAGATACATTTAGTGCCAGGTGTGGCAGCACAGGCCATAGCCCCAGCACTAGCAGCCTGAGGCGGTAATATCACAAGTTCCAGACCAGCCCTGAGCTATGTGGCAAGTTGAGGCCAACACAGGCTACATAGTGACCTGCCTCAGGATGTTTTTCAAATAAACAAATACACAGAAGGCTGGAGAAATGGCTCAGGCCTTAAGAGAGCTTGCTGTTTATATAAGACCTGAGTTCAGTTCCCAGCACCCACATTAGTAGGCAGCTCACAGGGACTGTAACTCCGGCTCCAGAGAATCCAATGCTCTGCTTCTGGCCTCTGAGACTCTCTCTCTCTCTCTCTCTCTCTCTCTCTCTCTCTCTCTCTCTCTCTCTCTCTCTCTCTCTCTCTCTCTCTCTCTCTCTCTCTCTCTCTCTCTCCCCCCCCCCCTCCCTCCCTCCTTAAATGGTCCTCATGTGCTCAGAATGTCTGATGGATAAATACAGAGGAGACGATTTGACTGTGCTGGAAAGCAGTTTGTCGCCTAAGGATTGGTGGTGGCTTGAAGAGTTTCGTAGGGTGCTCTGATGAGGGGCTACTCCATCAGGTCTAAAGGTGGCATCGGTTGGTGGCTTTCATTGTGTCCCCCTTCTTGTATATCAGAATGATTGGAGGGAGAGAAAGAAGAGAGAAGTGATAAATAACCCAGTGGGCCAGCAGGTCTCTGTATTGACGGATTTGAACTACACCGGGAGGCTAGAAAGCTGCTCTGTCAACATAGTCACCCTTGCCCTGTGTGGTGGTTGATGCTTAAATTCATTAAAATTAAGTGACGTTTAAAATTACATCACTCAGTGCTACTAGCCACACACCTTTAAATGCACAGCAGTGTATGTGGCTACTTGCCAGAGTTAGACGAGGGAAAACTGTTCTATAGATACAGCAGGGGGCAAGATGGGGAACAGGTCTGTTGGGATGCTGGGGCTGAGGTACAGGTGAGGGAGGGAGGGCTGGGAGCAGGGGTTCAGGACCATGAGATGTCCAGGTGGTCACGTGGGTTGCAACAAAGGATGTGAGGCTAAGGGGGGGCAGCAGTGCCAGGAAAGGAAGGTCTGGTGGGAAAGGAAGCAGGTGCCTGTGCGGGAGGGGCAGGGAGGTGCAGGGAGGGGCAGGGAAGGAAAGCCTCAAGGAGAGGCAGCCAGCTTGGTTTAGATTTGAGCTGTTAGAAACTTCCAGACAAAACGTTCCCTGTATGTATGAAGCAAGCTTGATACAGACTTGAGGGGTGGTGCCACAAAGTGGTCCCTGAGGCCGGTGTGTGGACAACAGGGAGACACCGTGGGGCTGAACCCACTGGACAAATAGTGGCCCAGAGACTAACAAAAGGAGGTGGCCAAGAAGGCACTGAGGACTGCTGAAGGAATAATAGACAGAAAGCGAGATAAGTGTGTGCACACTGCGCAGGTGGTGGCCACGGGGCAGAGGCTGAAGGAAGGACAGCTAGCACAGTTTTAAGAAAAGATGTCCAGTAGCTATGGCAACCATGAGGGGTTGTAGAGAGCAGTTTGAATTGACTTCTTTTTCTCTCCTGAGATTTCCAGAGACTATACCAAGAGCCACAGAGCAAATGGGGATAAGAGTTAACTCTAGAACAAGTTGAAAGTGTTGGTGAGAAAAGCGAGACAGTTGCCTTACTAAACACAAACAGAATGTGTCCTTCTGGCATCTGATGGGATGTGTATAAATTGGCATTGTGAGTGTGTTCAGAACACACATAAATTATGTTTGTGTGGCTAAGAAATCACAGTAGCTTAGAAAACAACTGTCTTGCAAATAACTCCCAAACAAACTTTATTCCACACCTTGACTGCTGTGTGAATGTGAGCTCGTAAGAGCTTTGCCTGTAGTGTGTGTGTGTGTGTGTGTGTGTGTCTGCAGATGTGAATGACACCACTCTGTATCAGAGGCAACAGTGGTAATCAGAGCTGAGATCTGCCCCACCTGTCACTTTCACAGCACAATTTAATAGCAAGGACATCTAACTTAGGATTGTATCTCTCAGCCTTTCATTTCAAACCTGGCCCTGATTCCCAGAGGCCCAATCTTTCCAAGTTCTCTGTGATGGTTTCTTTAGGATATTTTTGACTTGTAGGAAGCTCATCTATTCCTTTATGTGATTAACCAATATTTTTTCCTCACATCCCATATTTTGTTTTGTTCGCAAATCAAAACATTCCTCCTTGTGACAGAGCAGTAATCTGCTACATTTAATCCTCAGCTGGAAAAAGTTAGAGTTGTGTCTGAATCTAGCTTATTAAAGCAAGTGGTTTTTACGTCGGCCACTCCCCTGCCTCACAGGACATTTGCCCTTGTTCAAGCTGGGTTTGTTCATATTAAGACAGAGCCTTCTGCCTCCTAGACTAGCCTTGAACGCACGATTCTTCTGCCTCCACCTCCCCTGATCTGCAAAGCTTCCTGTCCTTACTGGGAAACATTAGGTCATGTCTTGTTTAGGACAAAAGCAGCACGCTCCATTCCCAGTGACTGTAACACTTGCGCACCGCAGAGGGCCCTGACTCTAGACAGAACACCAACAGTCACACACACACACACACACACACACACACACACACACACACACACACACCTCCTCCCTAAGCTGAAATCTAAGGGATGTTTAGGGAAACTGTCTCAGTGTTTGACACCCGTGTCAATAAATCCCCTCTCCTCAGGCAGCCCAAATCCCCACTGTTACAATACTACACAACCCCCCGGTTATCTGCAGTGCCTTCTTGCCTGTCTTATCATCACAGCTATCCAAAGCCACCCAATGTGAAGAAGACTAAACACAACTATTTCATGGTCCCCCACCTTAACTCTTCTCTAAAAAGAGCGAGTAATGGTAATATTTACCCAGAATTTAATCCTTTTTAAAGAGTACGGAATCATAATGGGTACATTTTTCATAGGCTTGTGAACGAGGCAAGGAGATAGGAGAATTGCCCCTGAAAGAGATGTCACGCAACGGCAGCAAGCCCAGCCACCCACTTCATGAGCCCCATTGTCCCTCGCAAGTCAGGGTTCAGTCTGGACCTCTGTAAAGTAGACATCATCAAGTCAGTCACACAGCACACTGGAAGGCCACCCTCTGTGGAATGCTTGGCAGCTGCCGCCTTGAAATTCTTCCTGCACACCTGGAGCAAGAGGCCCCATGGCCTCCTTGTGTGCTGGACCCCATGAGGCTTGCCACCTGTGCTGGGGCCTGTTGGGAAGAGGAGGAGAGGAGTGTGGAGAGTGATTTGCACCATGCAGGTGTGCCCAAGAAAAGTCCCTGGAGACAAGAATAGTTGGGAAAGGTCAGGAATGTCATTATCAAAGCCACTTGGTGTGCAGGCGTGTGTGCTGTAGGCACGGGTTTGCGTGTGTATTGTATACGGACATGTTTGTGTGGGCATATGCATGGCGTGCCTGGGTATGTAACCATGCAGAGATCAGAGGCTGACGTGGTGTGTCCGTTTTCTTCACCTGATTTTTTTGAGACACGCCATCTCACTGAGTCTGAAGCTCACTGACTGGCTAGACTCGCTGGCCAGTGACCTCCAAGGTTCTGATTTCCCTGCCTCCTCGGGGGTCTGGGACAACAGGCAAACAGGGCCATAACCAGCCTTTCATATGGGTTCTGGGGGTCCAAGTGCAGTCCTTGGGCTTTCATGGCATTATTGTTTGATTTCTATAAGCATAAACACACACACACACACACACACACACACACACACACATTAAGGAGGGTAAACTACAGAAATATTATGCCTGGGTCCTGGGTCCCCAGCGTCTCTGAAGGGAATGGAACACGCCATCTTGCTCACCAGTCTTCTGATGACAGCTGCCCCTGGCCAATGGGGCCTGTCTGTGCCTGGTTGCTTTAGATTCTTTTAATCAGAGACTAAAGTAAGGATCTAATTGTCTAATATAAATTCAACAAAACGTCGAAGTTGGTTTAGATTTTTTTTTTTTTTTGGTCCGCTCAGTGTAGTATACATCTGCAAGAAAGATCTAGGAAATATTGAAAACAAAATTAGGGAAAGTTCATACTTCTATATACAGTAACATGCCAATGCCTTGCAAGCACAACCCTCTCATTAGATCCCCTTTGTTCAGCAATGTTCTAATTATCCCTTTATCTTTAAGCTCCACTCTCTTCTTTCCCATTGTGTCATTTTTCTTTGTGTTTTTCACGTGTACAATAGACCTTATTCACAAGAGGGCGGAGCCATGAGCTAGAACAAGGCTTGAAACACAAGGAAACTTAAACAGGGTGGAAATTAAATAAATTTAAGAACCAAAAACTGCGGAGGAAAAAGAATCCCTCTTGCTCATCTCAGCATTCAAATGACAGATTTGGAGGCATTAGTGTTCACCTCTAGCCAGAGATAGATGCTTTCTTATATAATTGGTAATGAAGAATTAATTAAAATATAAGTGCTAATAGATGGGCACCAGCACAGAGAGCTTACAGAAATACCCTTGGCTTTGGGGTGATGCTGGGAGGCACCTGTTTCTCACCCCGGGTAGCCAAACTGTTTCTGGGCAGGGAGCAGGAACCCCCAGGGCCTGGGCAGAGCACACACTGCCCTGGCACCAGGCCGTGGGCCTTTCTAGTCTCAGCGGCACAGGGGCCTCATCCCGACCTACAACACTGGCTTGAGCTCACCTCATGGGAGTTTCCTGACCTGAGATCGCACAGAGCTCACATGAGATGGGGAGTATGTACATGTCCCTAAATGCCTTTCGTGTGTGTCTAATATACCAAGTGTGCAAACCTTTGTCCCAAAATACCTCGGGGCTCCTGGTCAGACCTAGGCATCTTCAGCGCTTTCCAGAGCTCAGCCTGGAGGAAAGCCAGCCCAGCACTCCCAGAGCAGTGGGTCTCTGGGGCTTGGGTTTTTCTGACAGGGAACCACGGTAAAGTGGTAACATAACCTTGTTTAAGGTTGGGATTGCTTGGGAATAGAAACAAATCAAATGCTATTGAGCTGTCATGGGAGACGTTCTTTTTAGCTTTGTTTTGCTGAGGTGGAACCATCTACAAAGAGCAGAGCCACGAGGTATCATCACGTCACCTGTGCGTAGACACACCCTCCTGCTCACCTGCACTGGGATATGGGGGGGTAGTAGATGTGGAACCTGGTTCTTGGTTTGATGGGGTTGGTTTGGTTGGTTGGTTTGGGTTTTGTTTTGTTCTTTGGGTTTTTGTTTTTTGCTTTTTTTTCTCTCATACTTTTGATTGAATTTAAATTTCATCTCCAATTTAAATAGTGGCTGGTTGTTCCTATATTTGTGCAAATATTGCACCAGTCTGTCTTGCAGGCAGGTCACTAGTGTGGATCTCAGGGTTCACAGCGAGGTGCTATTGATGACTACATTTGTCCTCTAGTAATGCCCAGGGTACCTTTCAACACTGTGAATCCTAGTCAGTAAGGGTGAAGTTTTTTCGTGGGGCATCAGCTCTCCAAGGTTGAAGACATAAACGGTGTCTTCAGCAAGAGGGCTTTACCATAGGTTGAGAAGGGCAGCTAGTAGCCTTGGAAACAGCCTGTAGTGTGTGGTATTTGGTCCATGAGATGCCTTTGGCCAGTCACTCAACAAGATGTAACCTGTTCCTGGTATGGGGGTGTGGCTTGGTAGCTTAAATTGGCTAGTTGGAGCTCTTTATATGGTAACTCTATTTAGATTCTTCTGTCTATGTATCTATACTTAGGAGCCTTCTATAGCAGCCGTTTTCCACATGGCTTTTCTGAAGGTCTTCAGTGTGAGCTGTCGCACCTCATGGTCCCCCCGTTACCCATTGAATCCTAGTTTAATTTTTCTATTTTAATTTTCCCTTTTACTCCCTTACAACGTCATTTAATTTCTCCTTCCTTGGACGAATGTCCCCTCTCTTGGTCCCCTACTATTTATCTAACCTCTATGGTTATTCTAAATAAAGCACTCCAGTTTAAAACTTAAAAAGGTAGCATCCACATAAAAGAGAGAACGTGCACTGTTTGCATTTCTGGGTCTGGTTATCTCACTAAGGGCGCTTGTGTCTAACTCCATCCATCTCCCTGCAAATTTCATCATTTTATTTGTCTTAATTGCTGAATAAATTTCACTACCCATTTATTAGTTATTTTGTTTTTTCAAGTGTATTTTTTTAATTGTGGCAGAATATATGTGCAGCTATATATCATTTTCAGTGGCATTAATTCAGTGCCAGTAAGTTCCTTCATACTGTTGAACAGCCAGCCCCACTATCCATATCCCCCAAAAGAAACAACCCTTTCTCTCCTCTTCCTACCCAGGCAAACACGATTATGCCTTCTGTCTTATGAACTTCCCTATTCTGTGTTTGTCCTATAAGTTAAATTATATAGCATCTCTCCTTATGTATGGCTTTCTTCACTAGCATGTTTTTGAGGTTCACATGTAGCAGAGTTTCATTCTTCTTTAAAGCTGAATGGCTCTGTGTGTGTGTGTGTGTGTGTGTGTGTGTGTGTGTGTTCGTGCATGCGCGCACTCATGCACACGCATAGCCACACCCACATCATATTCTTATCCACTTACTTGCTATGGCTTTTGGATTATCTCCAACTCTCAGCTATTATGAAGAACATTGCTGTGCGCATACACGCCCCCACACTTCTTTATTTTTCGTGGCGCCCCATAGTAGGTACGGGATTACATGGGAGTTTTCTTTAACTGCTTGAGACGTTCTCGCACTGTCTTCCTTAGGCACAGAGGTTCTGGCTTCTCTACATCATTATAAAAAGTTATTACTCCCCCCACTGCAGGGTAGCACACACCCTACTTGGTGTGAGTGTAAATATGCTTTAGCTTTGATCTTTACACCTGCTGGTGCCAGCAGTGTGGGACTGCTCTTCCCGTACGGAGAGCATTTTGGCTTCAGAGAATGACTCTTTGGATTCTTGGCCCATTTGAAAAATCAGCTATGGGACTCTTGTTAATATAGTCTAGATATTAGCCACTTAGCAGATACACAATTTTAGAATATTCTGTCCCAGTCTGTGGGGTGCCTTTGTGACCTGCTTGGTGGTGTCTTTGATGCCTGGCTTTTAGTTTTGATGTAGGGGAGTTTGCTTTTCATAGTTGTTACCTGTGTTTTTGGTGTCAGATACAGGAATAACCTGTTTGGTTTTGAGTGAAGGCCAAGTGCCTTACACAATCTCGGTGGAGCACTTTCCAGTGTTCACAAGTCTATTTCTGGAACACTTAGACTAAATAGTAACCAGTACACCTGTTGGTACTTTTTAAAAAATTGACTCTGTGTCTTTTGTCCCAGCGCCCATCATTACAGCTGGGTAAGCCTGGTTTGGATGCTGGGAAAGGAACCCAGAGCTCTACATATTTGAGAGTACCCCTACCCACCCCATCACTGAACCACACCCCTAGACCTACAATAGCTAAACTTGGCTTGTTGAAAGTATCACTTCCAACTTCCTCCTAGTGCTCAGGAAAGCCTGAGTCCTAATCAGCTGCGCTTCCTGTCATCGGCCCAGAACATTTGAGAAACGAGAGTCATTAGAGCGATCTGGAAACCAAGCGGGCGGGCGTCTTCAGCCAGGCTCTCTGTCTCTCTCCAGCTCCTTCACCACCCAAGAACTTGTTTAGCCCTCCCCCCCCCCCCCCCCGCCAGGCTTCGGAGAGGCTGTGGCTTATGGAGGAGCAGGGCATGGGGAACACCTCCAGCCTCCCACACACTCCCACCACCCACCCACCCCCACCCCCGGTTCCTTAGTGTGGCCGGAGGTGGGCGCAGGAGCCACAGTGACGGGTAACAGAACTGCTCTGTCTGCCATGTCTGCCATCGGCAACTAAACAGCCTTCCCCCAAAACAAATGGCCCACTCCTCCCTCTGCTACCTCGCCACGCTGAGACAGAGAGGTGACACCGCGGTTATCCACAGGAGCCCTGCCCTCTCAGGAGCCGCAGCCTTGTGCACCTACTCCTCGTTCTTACACAAACATCTTCCGAGACCTCAGAAGCACCCCAGAGGCCCAGCATGCTTCTAGCAGCTTTGTAAGGATGGCACAGAAGCCGGGCAAGTTCAAAGAGCACCTTGTGCCTCATGGCCGGCTCTGATGGTGAGGCTGCTGGACTCCGTGTCTTTTGAGTCCCTGTAGCTCCTGCACCAGCCCCAGCCACACCAAGGAGGCAGGGGCACGGGATTGATACCATGCAATGTCCAGTATACACGCATTGAAGTATCAGACACTGGGCCTGGCACCGTAGAACCCAGAGCTACTCAAGGCAAATGATCGTTTGAGTTACTAAGACATGAGGGGCTTGGTGCATGCTGGCTGGGCAGCATTTGTGACCACCTGCCTGTTCAACATGTGAATCTGCTATGGCCTTGAAAAAAAAAAAAAAAAAAAAAATATATATATATATATATATATATATATATATATATATATATATATATATATCTGGATCAATGGTGTTCAACTTCCTGTTCTTGAGGAACGTCCATCATAAATCCCTTGGCTGTAGATATGTGGACTTAGTTTTTGATTAACTGGTTTGTGTGATTGCGTTGAAGCCAGGGTGGTATTTGGTCCCTGTCTCTTTACACTGTGTTCTGAAGGCAGGTAATGTCTCTAACTCTGATCTTTTTAGTTAGAGCTCTTAGGCAGGGTCTTTGGTGTCTCCAGGAGTAGTTCAGGATTTCTCTTGTTCCGTGAAGGCTGCCATTGATACCTGAGCAGTAGTAGCATTGACTGTGTAGAGTGCACTGGGGAGTGTGGGTATTTTAGTGATACTAATTTTTCCAATCTGAGAACATAGGATGTATTTCCAATTTTCTATATCCACTTCAGTGTCATTCTTGACATCTTTCACGACATTTCAATAAATTATTCAAATGTTTCTGTGACTGGGACCGCACTCTTGATTTCTTCTCTGACAATTTCCTTTCTATGCACAGAAAAAAAAAAAAAAACTGACTTTTGTGGCTGGCTCTGCATCCTGTAGCTGTGTGATCTCTAGCTTTATTTATACGTTTACAACAAAGCTGTCTCTAAACAGGGACAAATTTACTTCTTCCTTTCCTCCATGGGTGCCCTCAACTCCTTCCTCACACTGCTCTATGCTGCATTCAGCAGGATAAGATGGTGGTAACAGGGTATTACTACACTGAAAAGCACCACCAAGGGCACCCACCTTTGTCTTGTTCCGACCGTGACGGAAAAGAGTTCAGCTCCATTTCTGTGGTATGTGTTCTTATTTTCCATGTCTGACGAGGGTCCTTCTTTGTTTTGGACGGCTTGTCTACCTAGCTTGTCAGTTTATCTTTTCATTTTCAGGCAGGATCTTGTTATATAAGCTTGGCCTTGCCCTCACAGCAGCACTCTGCACCATCCTCATAGGAGCTGGGATTGCAGCCACGCCCCGGAACGCCAGCTCTTCCTAGTCATTCATAACAGTCTCTATTTTCCTTCTTTCTTCTCCAGTCTTTGTTCTTTCTTTCCTTCTACTGACTTTGACTTGGTTCTCGGCTTTTTCTTTCTCACATTACATCACTAGTTATCTCAGATATTTTTCTTAATACACTTAGCACTATACAGTTACCTGTTGGTATTGTTTTTACTGTGTTCCGTGTTCCATTTCCGTTCATATCAAGAAATGTTAACGTCTTCCCTTTAATTGGTTATTGGTCGTTCACAATAATGTTTAATAAGCATATGTAACTTCTAAATTCTGGCCATCATCTTTTATTTTTAATAGCGTTGTGGTAAAAGGATAATGCTATAATTTGTTTGTTTTTAACTCACCGAGACTTTCGTGGCCTAGAATAGTCTGTCCTAGCATGTGTCCTGTGCACACGCTGCCAAGAGTGTGCTGCACAGCTGCTGGAGGGATGCTCTGGAGATGGTTGAGTTCTCATTGGCCTGTAATGTAGCTTAACTGCAAGTGTTTTTTTTTTTTTTTTTTTTTTTTTTTTTTTTTTTTTTTTTTTTTTTGATGGTTTTTAATCTGGACAGTCTAATGATGAATGTGGAGTTAAATACCAGATATGGTATTATTATTATTATTATCATCTCACATTTTTATTGAATAATGTTAGCTTTATGTAATTATGTAATTCTAGTTTGAGTGTGTATATCTAAATAAATGTTATCTCCTAATACTGAGTTGATTCCTTTATCATTATACAATGACTTTTTTTTTCTTACAATGACTTTTTTAAACCTCTCTCTCTCTCTCTCTCTCTCTCTCTCTCTCTCTCTCTCTCTCTCTCTCTGTGTGTGTGTGTGTGTGTGTGTGTGTGTGTGTGTGTGTGTGTGTCCTCCTCTATTACCCTCAGCCTTTCCCACTTCAGACAGGGTCTCTGACTAAACCTAGAAGTAAACTGGAAGGGAACAAGCCACAGTAATCCTCCTGTCTCTACCCCACAACTCTGAGGTTGTAGGCATGCAAATAGCCACACTCAGGTTTTTAGGTGGGGCTTTGAACTCATGTCTTCATGTTTGCCATCTCCTCAGATCCCTCTGTTAGCTTTTTTTTTTTTTTAATTTAAAGTAGTTCTGTCTGGTTGTATCTGTTTGATCTATCTATCTATCTATCATCTACCTACTTATCTGACTTCTGTTCTTATTTGTATATTCTATCTCTTCCAATTCACTTACTTCTAGTCTGAGTACTTAGTTTCCAATGACATGAGTTTCTTCTTTGAGTCTGGTACCCTCACACAAACTAAATGTATATATTTTAATTGGAGAACTTAAGTGATTTACAGTCAAGATTATCATTGATAACTGAAGATGTGCATCTGTAATTGTGCTAATTCTCCCATGTTTTATTGTGCTGTTAATTCTTTGCTGCCTGTCTTCATGAGTTCCAACATCAATAACCCTTGCCACTGCCTTGTCTTTCTGTTGTTTCTGCTTTGTGGTGTGTAGTCTTGCATTTTTACAGCTGTTCAAGATGGTGGTTATTGACCTTTAGTTCCTAGTGTGGCCTGGCCAGCGTTCCATGTCCAACTAGCTTCTCCTGAGCTCGGATGCTGATGAACTGGCTCAGTTTTTTTATGTGTGTGTTAACAAATATTTCTCCATATGGAGTTACCAGTTTTTCCTTTCAGAACTTTAAATACATCATCCTATTTTTTTCTAATGTACAAAGTCTCTTTCAAACACTCCATTTCTCAGATTCCCTCACGAGTGCCTTTTTCTCATTCTTTGTCTCAAGCTTTTTATGGGATTTCTTTTTGTTTATTTGTTTGTTGTTTTGAGACCGGGTTTCCCTGTGTAGCCTTGGCTGTCCTGGACTCGCTTTGTAGACCAGGCTGGCCTCGAACTCACAATGATCTCCCTGCTTCTGTTTTCCAAGTGCTTTTTTTATGGTATGGTACCAATACTGATCAACCACCCGTTTAACCACTCCCCTTTCCAATATCAAATAATCAACATTCTATTTTCAGTTCACACTTTTTAAACTTCCTCATGACAAAATGTTTGTCCTTTTGTGTCTGGCTTACTTCATGGAACGTGTCATCCTGTTCCATTTCTTTTGCTACAAGTAGCATTTCACCGCTCATGGCTGAGCAACCTTGCCTCTTCTGTGTGTGCACCATGATTGTCTTACACCTCATCTGCTGATGAGCACGCACGTTGGTCCTCTCTCTTGGAGATTGTGGATAGCATCGCAAAACATGGCTTCCTCTCTCTAATACTCTCATTTAACTTCCTGTAAGTTTACTGGATCATATGGTAGACTCTTTTTTTTTTTTTTAAAGGAACAGCCATGCTTTTCTCCATAATGTATGCACTAATTTAAACTTCCCTTAACAGAGTTCACTTTCTTTTTTGTCTTCTTTTTTTTTTTTTTTTTTACAGTAGCCATTCTAGGCTTGGTAAACTGATATCTCGTTCCCCTGGTAGCTCATGAGTGTGTTTGTTTGTTTGTTTGTTAGATTTATTTATTATTATGTATACAATGTTCTGCCTGCATGTACACCTGCAGGCCAGTAGAGTGCACCATTATAGATGGCTGTGAGCCACCATGTGGTTGCTGGGAATTCTCTTATTTGGGTTCTAATAAGAGTATCACTGTCTGTAGCCCATGCCCTGTACTCTTTCCTACATGTTTTCTTCAAGTAGCTTAAAGGGTTCAGGTTTTACTTTAGGCTTTTTCCCCATCCTGACTGGACGTCTGTACCTGGAGGAGAGAGGGGTCAAGCCTGGCTTCTGCCCTCTGCCTAGATACCCAGCCTTCCTAGCAGCGTTTACTGGAGAACTACTTTTCCCACTGTAATTTTTCAAAAACCTTTTGTAGAAAATCATTTACGGATGTGTTTGGGTAAGTTTTCCCCTTTGATTTATATGGGATATTGTATTGTAACCTTCTGCTGTTTGGCTGCTCCAGATCGTCAGTGTATTTTGAAATCTTGTTTTCCAACCTTCCATCTGCAGTCTGTGTCTTGACTTGCAACGTGAGCTTTCGGTAGTCATGTCTTCCTGTTTTTTTATTTTTTATTTTTATTTTTTAAGATTTATTTATTCTATGTATGTGAATGTTATATCCGCATGTACACCTACATGGCAGAAGGCGGCATCATATCCCATTATAGATGGGTGTGAGGCACCATGTGGTTGCTGAGAATTGAACTTAGGACCTCTGGCAGAGCAGACAGTGCTCTTAACCTCTGAGCCATCTCTCCAGCCCCGGTCTTCCTGTTCTTAATCTGTTCACCCAGCCTGCGTCTTTTAGTTAGTCTGCTTTCAGTCTAATTTAGTGGATTACTGTATTGGTTGTGTTTGATCCTTTTCAATTTTGGTTTTGTGGATTTACCATTTTAGTGGGATCTGTGCTTTGACAAATCCTAATGGAGTTTGCTGGGTCATTCCTCCACACACACACTGCAGAGAAGGGACTGTCGCTGCTTCCGCGAGGGCGCACAGCACAGGGCTATCGTGCTCTGCTTTCTGTGCTGTCCTCCCACATCTCTGAACCCTTTGGAGCTCCCTGTGCTCCCACAGTCACTCACCTCACAGTGCAATCGACACTTGGATTCTCCTGTGGGGAGAAAGCCAGCCAGTGCTCAGAAGCACCGTTCAGCCATTTTGGATGCAGTTCTACTCCACCTTGGCTTTTTTTTTTTTTTTTTGATTGTATTTATTTCCAAAAAATATATGGGTTACCCAAGATTTAGGAAGTTTTGAGCAACACTTGTTTAGTCGTGTATATTTTGTATGTTTTTCTCCCATCGATATTTGCTCTGGAACCCCAATAATGCAAAATTTGCTAACGAAGTCTCACGAGCGTCACAACATTCTTCGTTTCCTTCTCAACTGAGATGTGTAAAAGGACTGTCTTCTGACTGGCCAGTCAGGATGTTGACACACAACACTTTTCACTCCATTCAAGTTCTTCAGCAACACCAGTGCTGTCATACATTTACAGGTTTTCTTTACTTGTACCTGAGAGTGGTTCATGTCCAGAAACAGTGGGAAAGGATCTTGAGTCCCCGGGTAGGAACAACACACTAAACAGGCAGCCCATAACTCAAGGCTTTTATTTTCTCTAAGTCAGCCAGAACAGCTGTGTCGCTGAGGAGCCTCAGCCTTTCTTTAGGCCAGGGCAGTGACAGCGGTGGCCGCCTCAGATCCGCTGGCCAACCATGGAGACATCATACCTCCAGCCAGACCACCTGTCCCGTTTCTAATCCTCTGGGGTGTCTGCATGTGTGGCCCCAATGCCGGCATATAGATACAACCATTCACGGGCTCGCAAGTGAGAACTGGTTGAGGGGACATTCTGGGACCCAGGCACTGGCAACTTCATTTCTGTCCCGTGCCTTGGATACTCACTTCATGCTAGACAGTTGTAGCTCTCGGCTACAACTTGGTTTAGCATGAAGATACTAGATATGACACGTGATGGGAACACACGACTCTGACCCCCCCCAAGATCACGTGATTAAGCTATGACACCGGGGGGTTCCTGGCAGAATTCCCCAGCACTGCTGCCTATGTTTGCATCAGGGTTGGGCTATGGAGGAGTCAAGGATCTGGAAAGGAGGCCCTGTGTCATGGCCGCTATGTCTGTGTGTTACAGCTGGTGAGTGACCTGCTCGAATTCTGCTTCTACACCTTCCGAGAGTCCCAGGCTTTGAAGGTGGAGTTCCCCGCCATGCTGGTGGAGATCATCAGTGACCAGCTGCCAAAGGTGGAGTCCGGGAACGCCAAGCCCCTTTACTTCCACAGGAAGTGAAGGAAGACGTCAGCCAGGAAGAACTTTGCCTTACGTTTCCCCACGTCGCTCTACACCTATGAAGGACCCAAGAAATCACATTTTCACATGTGACGGCTGATTCGCACTTGTTTGGCGGTTTCTCAAGTCTAAAGTCACACCAAGGGTCTGCAGCTGGGAAAGCCATGACGCGTGGGTTTGGCAAGGCCTGAGCTGGTTGAAGGATTCTTCTCGCTCCACTCCCAGCGCTTAGGAAACACGCTCCTGTTCCTCTGGATGAAAAGCCATATCTAGTCAATAACTCTGATTTTGATATTTTAACAGATGGAAGTTTTAACTATGCCATGTAGTTTCTGGTATCTCTCGCTTGTTTTCAAAGGGTTCAAGGACTAGAACTTTTTAAAGCTTACCCTTGGTTTGCACATAAACTGTCTAGTCAATATGGGGCATTAATATTCTTTTGTTATTTAAAACACACACACAAAAAACCCATACAGAGTCCTGATGTATACTAACAGACCACGTGGCGTGGAACTGCGGCCTTCTAGGGCGCGTTTTCCTGCATCGCTGGCATACGCACTCGTTAGTGTCCATTTATTATTTAATTAGAATGGATAAGATGTTCAATCCCTTGGTTTCGATTTCTAGTATCTATTGTGTTGGCTTTACAGATAATTTTTTGCAGTCTTTTGCTGTGCTGTACATTACTGTATGTATAAATCGTGAAGGGCCTGAAATAAGGTGTAAGGAACTTTTGTAAATGAGACACATACAAAAAAAAAAAAATCTTTAATGGTTAATAGGATGAAGGGAAAGTATTTTTGAAAGAATTCTATTTTGCTGGAGACTATTTAAGTACTATCTTTGTCTAAACAAGGTAAAATGTTTTTTTTTGTACCGTGAAATGCTCTGCATGCGTGCTGAACCGTTTACAGTGTATTTAAGAAAGGGAGAGCTGTGCCTTTTTTTAGCTTCATATCTAATTTACCATTTTACAGTCTCTGTTGTAAATAACCACACTTAAACTTCTTTGGTTGTCTCTAAGCCTTTCTACTTTTTCTGTACTATTACCCCCCCCCCCCCCGTCTCCCGCGTGGGGTGTTTGTGAGACTCCAGTGCACAGTTCTGGCTTCTGCTTCTTCCTGCTTCCGCCGGCGATAATGCTGTGGTGTCAGCAGCTCCTGGCAGGTGACAGGGCCCACTGGACTGAGGTCCTGGGAGTGCTGTCTTTCCCCCTGTTCCATAGAAGCAGAACCCGCTCTCCAAAGGGGAGACTGCAAACTCGGCTCAGAGAGCACAATTCTCCCATTTTAGAAAGCCCAATTTTCTCCCCTGTGGGGGGGGGGGATTTCATGCACCCTCCACATCTGTCAAAGATCAGAAAGTCCCTTCTGGCCTTTGGACAGGGCTCCTTACTCCCGGAGCTGGTCGTGGGAGCAGCCATTGCAGTGGGGACAGGGGGGCAATCCACCTGGGAACAGCCATGACAGCGGGGCGCATGGGGCAATCCACCTGGGCAAGAGTCAGTCAGAATGGCATGGAGACCCACAGATCACTAGCAGGTTTTTAGATTTTTTTAAAGGTAGGTTTTAAAATTGAAAATTTTATACATAAGCAGTTTTGGAGGGAAAAAAAACCACCAAAAAACAAAAAAACACTACAAATCACATAAGCAAGACAGTGGCACTAAAATTTTAATTTATTAATCTGTCCAATACTGATGCAATTTATGGCTTTTCTCCTGCCCCGAATCACAAACATGTGTATCTCTGGGGAGCTACACTATGATTGCACTAAATGATCTTTGAATAGAGGCCAAATTAATCTTTCAAACACGGTGATGACTCTCATTGGTACTCAGCGAAATCACACGAATCCCCAAACCTAACCGCTGAACCAGAAGGCTGGGACAAGGCCCCGGTGGGTGGGTACTTTCCCGCAGGGTTCACCACGCAGGCAACATTACCCTGTCCTTCAAGACGCCTGCCTTCTGCAAGGGGGAACCCAGGAACACTGGACTCAGAGGGAGGGGCTCTCTTACATCATTTGCTACTTTAAGAATTTCATTTGTAGGCAGATCCTTAAACGCAGTCAACTTACACGCACAGCAATATGAAAGCCACACCTGGATGGTGATGGATACACAGCATGCAGACGAGGTGTCTCTGGGGACAGTGAGCCGAGTTGACTCGTTCTGAGGCTGGATACCATCTTAGCCGGGATGGAAGCGGGGAAGGGCTGCATTAAGAGTTTTGTGTTAACGACGTTACTGGCTCCTCGTGTGTCTGCAGGTAACTGCTTAACTCAACATCAAAGCCATATTCTCTAAATTCACTGCTGAATGCCTGTCCCAGGCCAAACTGGCTGTCTGCTCTTATTTTTGTACCATATTGCTCTTAAAAATCTTGGTTTGGTACAATTCATAATTCACCAAAACCTCTTCATATAATTAAAACACTAAATTAGTTTAAAATGAAGCAATTTATATCTTTATGCAAAAACATGTTTGTCTTTGCAAAGGACTGTAAGCAGATTACAATAAATCCTTTACTTTAATCACCTGTGGTTCTGGAGACAGTTCATTCCAATGCCTAGAGGTACACCAAGACTTCGGGCCTTTCCACAGTCTGCTCCTGTACACTTCAGCCTGCAGGCAGCACTGCAGCTGCTGGAGTTTTGTCTGAGGCTACAAAGAGCCCCGTTAGCTGCCTCCTCTTTGAGGGCAGATCAGTCATTGTGAGTCTGTGACTAATATCCAGTCCACTACACTCTTTCATAACAGCACTATATCCTGCTGGTTACCATGTTGCCATGTGGGTACACGTCAGCATGGCCCTGTGCAACTCTACACCCACAAGACTTTGAGACCCATTTAAGTAGACCACCGTGCAGGATGGGCTCAGGAGAACACCGTGCAGGGTGGACTCAGGAGAACACTGTGCAGGGTGGACTCAGGAGACTACCGTGCAGGGTGGACTCAGGAGAACACCTTGCAGGGTGGACTCAGGAGAACACCGTGCAGGGTGGACTCAGGAGAACACCGTGCAGGGTGGACTCAGGAGAACACCGTGCAGGGTGGACTCAGGAGAACACCGTGCAGGGTGGACTCAGGAGAACACCGTGCAGGATGGACTCAGAACACCGTGCAGGATGGGCTCAGTGTTCTTCCAAACAGTCTTGCTTTCTCCCCCAGGTACCTGCAAATCTTGATGGCTACCCACACTTTATAGGACTCTGCCCTTGACTCTCATGACCACAAAAAAATGTAATCACCAGTTCGTTTTTAAAACAGAAAACATTTTCTCCCAGATAAATTCAAGCGACATGTCATTTAATAGGTGAGGGCTTTCAGAAAGAGAAGCACAGGCCGAGCGTGGTGGCGCACGCCTTTAATCCCAGCACTCGGGAGGCAGAGGCAGGTGGATTGCTGTGAATTCGAGGCCAGCCTGGTCTACAAAGCGAGTCCAGGACAGCCAAGGCTACGCAGAGAAACCCTGTCTCAAAAACAAAAAAAAAACAGAAAGAGAAGCACAAGTGACAGGCAAATTCAACTCTCTTAAGCATAACAGATAAAATTCTGCAAGCCACAGTGTGGCCTGAGCAGAGCCTGCAAGAGCTGTATGCACTGGGGTTGCGGAGGAGGGCAGGTAAAACACCTGTAAGTAAAGACAAATCAATATGTAAAAATGTTAAAAACAACTTGACCTGTAAAGGAGCAAAGCTTTTCACAGACAGCCTCAAATGTGAAACAGAAGCCATCTTGACATGCGAGCCTACTGAGAGGCCCTCCCCACAGACAACTTCAGAACCGAGGAGGCTTGATCTTGACTCAAGTGTGCCTTTATTTTGCTTTGAAGAATTTCACAAAGCCATTTCAGGCCAGCCACAAGAATTCAATTCCCCATTAGGACTGAGACCAGCTGAGAACTGCCGGGAGAGCCAGCTATGAGGGTCTGCCACAGTATCAAAGACCGGACCATGTGTCAAACACAGCGTAAGGGGCTGCTTGTGTATGCTGAAAGCAGAGAAGAGGCATTTTCTCACACGAAGCGCAGGCACGGCGTTTGATGATTCCAGGTATATCTCATGCCTCCTGCTCAAGCCTCCCAGGCCTTAGAGCCACAGTTCTGCTGGAAACACAGCAGCGGTTTCCCAAACAGCATTGGATGGAAGACCAAGGCTCTGCTAAAGCCAAGTGAATTTCAGCACAAGAGGCCAGTCTACCAAGTCTTCAGCCTCTGCAGTCTGGCACTGGGCTCAGGGAGCCGCTTGCTTAGGACCTGACTTAGCTGAGCTGGGCTCCTTCATGCTCAGTCTGCAGCTGTTGGTCTATGAAGCCTTTCTGTGTGGACCTCCTTACTCCTGTCCCCGACTGAACTGATCTGGGGTCCAGCCCACGGTCACACTGGGACAGCTCTTGACAGGAGAGCATGGTTCTGGTAAGAGGCGAGTGAGCGCCATCAGTACAACACTGTATCCAGACACTGCAGGATGTCTCATCTCCAAGTGTCTCCCGGTTCAGCAAAAATGATTTCTACAGCTTAAGGGGGTTTTATTCATGCCCTCACGACCCAGACTCAGTTGGTTCTGAGCAAGCTGTTCCTGCTTGGCTTTGCAGCATTTTCATAGCAACGAAGCCTCCAGGGAAGAAATCCAGACCCCAACATGTGGCCCTGAGCTGCCAGCTTCATCCTACACACGTCCACTGTCCAAGTTTGATACGCAGGTCTCTTGATGGAAAATCAGTAGCCGAGCTTGTTTCTGTATAGATTCAAGCATGTCCTTCTAACAGGTGGACTGAGGCACTTTTAGCCAGACATGCAGCATTGGGAGAATAAGTTGCGTTGCCCAAATGTGGGAGCTATAAAGTACTGCACAGAAAGCTAAGGAAAAGTAAACTGTCAGTCATCTGATATGACACAGCGCATGGAGAGGAAAGCTGTCTGATAACATCCCCAGAGAGGAGTGGAGAAGGCATGAGGCTGAAGAAGACTCGAGGTGTCGTGGAAACACTCTGCAGAAGCAGCAGGAACCAGGGGCTGGCTCTGGGAGCCCTGAGAGGTCAGCGTGAGGTGGGTGGGAGATGAGGACAAGCTAGGGTGAGAGAGGCAGAGACCTTGAGAAGGGTCGAGGCGTCACAGTGATGGCTGAAGAACAAGGCGATGAGTGGCCTCTGCGATGAGATGGCAGAGGGGTATGGGTGGCTGTGGAGGGGCTGTCCCCGTTCACAGATGAGATGACAAAGGGGCATGGGTGGCTGTGGAGGGGCTGTCCCGTTCACAGAGTATTTGGTATGATCAACATTTAAAAGAGAAGGCTGGCGTAAGCTCATAGCTTCTGAGGTCTCAGTCTGTGGCTGGCCAACTCTGGCATAGGTCCCTGTGAAAGGGTGTGACGTCACAGCAGAAAGCATTAAGCACTGTCCTGCTCATCCCAGGACATCCGGGAAGCAATGAGATGAAGGGCCTTTGTCCTTTAGGGCATGCTCGGCTGTCTGAGTGACTGCCACCTGTGAAAGGTCCCCAGCAGTACCCTAGGCTAGGGACCAAGCCTTCAACACGTGGAACTTTGACAGTGGCTAAGGGATGCAAAGCCACCAGAGACGACCTCTTCTTCCCACACTCCATTTACCACAGTTTCCAGCTGAGCACACTCAGACACAGTACATATTCACCAAAGGTCCCAATGGTACTTTATTTCTCCACTTCACAGATGGAGACCCATGCACAAAGTCTCCTGCAGGGCCTCTGCACCAACAGAGGCTGAAGGTCCAGTGCTGGTAGCTGGTGCTACTGGAGGTAAGAGATGCAGCTGGTGTCAAGTCCTAAGTGGAGCACATAGGCCAGGAGCCTCCTGGAGATGGTCCCAGAGCTAGCCACAGCCATCCCGTGAGACACAGCCTTCTTGGAGGATCAGAAACGATCCCAGGTCTGTGTATTTGGGCCCTGGCCAGGGCTAAGACATCTGCTTTGTCGTGTGGTGATCGCAAGTGGAGGCAAATTGCTCCTGGGCCCTGTTCTGACAGATTGATTTTCTCTATGGCCATACGCTGACTTTCCTCACATAAACACAGGTCTGCAGCTCTTGGGGCCACAGGAAACCTAGTCACCCACATCACTCTGGGGCCTTGGTGCTGCCTCACAGAAGACACTGATAACAAAAACACCAGCAATTATATCAAAGGGACCAGCAACCTGTCACTGTTGCTTTGCTTTCGTTCATGCATTGTAAGTCATACTTAGGTTTTTCTTTTAGGAAGCAAGGGCAAAATCGTGGAGACAGGCAAGCTGTGGTGACTTACACCATCAATTGTAATGGCAATGAGGCAGGTGTGCCACACTCTGAGCAAAGGCAAACTTCCTCAAGCCAGCAAACAAACCAAGTCTTGCTACCATGGGTTGTGTCTAGCGCTGGCTTTGGTCATACCAATAACACCAACAGTGTGAGGAGTCCTGACCAGAGGCACACCTTTTCCTACAAGCACTTTCATTAAGTCACAGCAGGAAATGACATCTCAGAACACAGGGCGCCAAAGGTTCTGACCCTGCCTCCAGGGTCAGACTGGCCACTCAGGCCTCAAGATAAGCTACTACAATGCAGGCCTGGGTTCCTCAGTAGTCTCAATTCTACCCTCAGGGCCTATGGTTTGGTATTTTAACTTATACTGTAAAGAAATGGTCCTTACTTTCTTTTATAGAATACATACCTCCAAAAACCACATTCCTCCCATCCTCACGTGGCTCCTGCTCTCCAGCCTTCTGTGACTACAACAAAATACCCAATGTGGTCAACTTGGTAAAGGTCTGTTTTGGCTCACAGTCTTGGAGATGGCACTTCATGACAGATGAGCTTTGGACCTGTGGCAGAACATGACACAAAGCCTACGGTGGAAGAAGCTGTTCACCAACCAACCAAGACACGGAAGAGAAAGGAGAGCAGTGTCCCAGAACACCCTGATACATGCCAATGACCTAAACCCTCCTGCAAGGCTTCCTTTCTAAACTTTCAACCCCTTCAAACAGTGACAACCGGCTGGGGACAAGACCGCTAACACATGGGCCTTTGGGGGACATTCTAGATCCAAACTTAGCGACCCCAAATGCAATGCACTTACACAGGACCCCCCCATGGGGTGACTCCGCAGCCATTAACCGGTAAAGCAGAAGGCTCCGGAGTCAGACTGGGGAGACAATGCAACATCCTTCTTCTGATAAATCCTTCAAAGAAAGTCAGGAAGCTCCTGTGGGTCAGAGGTCAACAACTGATACAGAGCTCACCTCACAGTCCTGAGGCCGTGAACACCTCGCTTCCTGCAGGGAAGCAGCCACTCCACCCCACAGGACCTGGCCATACCTGTGCCTGGAGTGGGACTTGGGGCTGAGGAGGATGAGGAAGAGCAGTGCAGCCCCTGCCAGGGCAGCTGCCAGCCTTTCCTTCTCAAAGCCTGGCTTCATCAAGCTAGTGGAAGTTAACGCTGAGGCCCGGAAGGCAAGGCCATGTTGGGTGGTATGAGAGAGATCTGCCTAAAGAAGCCAGTCAGGGGGTCTGACCATTGGCATGGCTGTAGCTCACCCACACAGTACCACAGACCGGTTCCCATCTCACCTTCTCTTGGGGGAAAGGCCTGGACAGGAGACTGCAGCTCCCCACACCGGGATTTCATCTCAGAAAGGGCCACCCTCTTCTTAGCTGCAAAAAACAAGGCTCCAAAGGGCTAACATCATGGCCTGCCCACCATGACTACCAACTGTGATTCATCACCACAATAGGCCACAGACACAGCAAATAGTAAATTACATTTTATTGCATTTACAGAAGGGCCTTGGCAGGAGGCAAACAGCACTCAGGTGAGCACCTAGAAAAGGCTGTTGTAAGCACACAGATGAGCTGAGGTGCAGCTGCCAGTGAGCAGGCCCTGGGGGCCAGAACAGGCAGGCCGGAAGGCACAGGCTTGAGAGAGCTTCCGCCTGCTACCCTCCAGGTTGATACTAACTCCCTGCGCCCACAAGGCCGCAGGCACTTTAGACACGCAATACCAGAGCAGGAGAGCTCCCCCAGAAAACCCGACAGCAGATGTGTGGGGAACAGGGTCCTTCCACGCCTGACAGTGAGGTCGCCGGCGGGGCCCGCCCTCACAAGCCCCAGTGCCTGCCGGATGAGAATCCAACAACGCTGGCCATGCTCTCCACACGCCCACATCTGCACCGTCCTGGGTGGCAAGTTCGTCCCCTCCCCCACCCCTGCAGTGCCCATGGTGATCCGCAGTCCTTGAGCATGACTGTGGCGTTTGGGTGCTGTTTCCAGGGTGGTGCTCGGTGTGCCAGGATCAGTGGGAGCCCCCTCAGGCCGGAAGCTACAGCAGCTTGACATAGTTCTGTGGAATCAGGCCTCGCTTGCCATTCAGGGTCCCTTCCAGCCAGCCAGGCTCCCTTGAGGTTTGAACTGGAAAAGAGCAGAGACAGCTTTACAAGCCTGCTCCCAGTGCCAGTCCCCAACACTCGCCATTTCTTGTGGGCTCAACCACGGAGCAGCCAGTGAAGAACAGAGTCACTTCTTGGGCACTGAGTAACAAAGCCGCCACGAAGGTTACTCCCCAGAATTGGCCACCACAAAGCTTACTTATCTAGTCCCCATTTGCTTACTGATCCAGCGCACGGGGCCCCTCCTACCACTCCAATGTCCCCTGCACTCCCTCCTACTTAGCAACCAGTTCACGTGAACTAGCCAAGTGAACGTCCAACCAGGCCTTGGTGCACGCAAAACATGCATTCTGCCTAGAATGCTTTTCCCACTTCTCGGCTAGGTAACTCTCCCACTTCCGAGTCAGGATAGCTTCCCCTCCAGGGCGGTCTGTCTGGACCTTTGCAACCACTCCAGCAATCAGCACACACTGGTGTCACTCCCACACTGGATAGGGGGCTCCTATGGGCAGGCCCGGGCCTTACACATCTGAGCACAATGTCCAGAACGGCAGAGGCCTACCTATGACAGTTACGTGACAAGGCCCAGGCTGGGCAGCATAGACATAGGACTCAAGCCAGAAAACTAGCATTTTGGTATCAAGTAACAAACAATAAAAACATTAAACAAACAAACAAAAAACTAAAGGGCCTCAGCTGAAACACTGGCTGTTCACAGAACCATCCAGAAACCAGCTCTGAAACGCAGCTTTGGGTCACAAGCAGCAGAAATGATTTCATCCTACAGACTTGAGTGCGGCACACAAACTGCACCACCTCACGAAGCAGTGGCCCCCTCCCGCCCGTGTGTGCTTTGCTCTTCATTCTTTTGTGACCGCCAATAGCAATAGAGCAATTTATGACCCGCTCATGTTTGGAGAACGCGGACAGTTGAGTCATAGCTGTCCTTCTCGAGGAGGCAGCCATTTTGTTGTCTCCCTTGAAGGAGACACTGCTTTCTGCTCTCTGTGTCACCATGGCCTTCTGACACTCTCTTCCATCTGCCAAGTAGCTTTAACGCTTCTACTTGGTGGCTCCCTAGGCACTAAATACTCCACACTTCAACCACGCCTGGGCAGTACAGACTTCCAGAGCATACGAGGGCCCTCATGATGCCTACACATCCCATGTGTGCCTAAGAGGCCAGGACAGTGGGACTCCTAGTGTAGCCTACAATTGAAACTGCAGAATAGACACATGAGAACTCACGTTCCCTGGCCCCCAGCCCCATGTCTCACACATATGAACAGATACATTTAAGGCGTGCTTTCACGGTGAGTCAGCAGGCAGCAGTTCCTCATCCCCTCCGTGCCCTTCACCCTGTCCTTGTTACTAAGGTGACAAAGGCTTCATCCACACTCTACTGGCACCACCACCAATGGATGGAGAAAGGACCGGATTCTACAAGGGAGCCACTCCCCACGATGTATCCTGAAGGACTGACTGTAAACTCAAGCCGAAACTCCATAGCTCACCAAGGCTCATCTGTGACGGCTTCAGAAACATCTGTTCACTCTCTTGTTCATTCCCCACCTTGGGGCAGGGCCAACCTTGGCAGGGACCACAGTGCAGCTGCTCTGGCAGGCAGGAGGGGCTGGCAGGGATCCTGAGGGTCTCCTACACTGGAGACTATCTGTTGCTCAGCAAGGCAGCCATGCTCCCGTGTTTATGGCAGGAGCCATAGTGGCTCCTGTCACTCTCTGTGGGCCTTTTCCTAGGGTGACCTGTACACAAGTTTCCTGGTGGCCTATATCCTTCCATCTAAGAATCTGGGTGTTCCCTATAAATGGAACCACCTATTTGTCGTTTTGGTATCTTCAGCTCAACGTCCCCATGGATCAGACGTTCTGTGTGGTGTACTCACACTCCTGCTTAATAAGTGTGCACCACACAGTTAGTCCACTTACTGCTGATGGGCACTTGGGTTGTTTCCATCTTCGCGCTGTCTGTGAGCGCCGTCTGTGAGTGCTGCCGCGGCTGTCAACACTGCTATACATATACCAGAATCCCTGGTTTTCCTCCTTTAGCGTGTATGCCCGGGCTGCTGAGCGACGCGTGACTCCATTGTTCACTTTTTGAGTAGCTACAGTACTACCTTCCACATGGCTGTCCCTGTCCCCATCGCCAAGGAACCGCACTAGGGTTTCCATGTCTCTACAACCTCAGCAACAATGGTCCATCACCCTCTCCCTCTCCAGCGGGTCTGAAGTGGCAGAGTCACTGTGCTCTTGCCACCCCATCCCCTTATCCAGCGACACCAGTGGCTGTGGAACCAGTAACAACACTTTTCTGCAAAGCTGCATCCATAAGAGAACCGAGTGTTGGCCCTCTGCATCCTAGCTCAGTGCAAACTACACATCTGTGACAAGTGGCTTCAGCAGAAGACATCGCTCGGAACTCAGCCTCAGCTTCAAAAGGGCAACATGGGCCCCGTATAGGCTGTGTCTGAGGACTTCGTTCCCCCTCCCACCTGATCCTCTTCCTACCCTGGGGGACCACAGGCTCCAACGCCACATTTCTCTTTTTTTCCTTCCTAAGGTTTAATTAAAACACCTTTGTCCCACAAGTCTGATGCCAGTTTGCTTGCTTCAGGGTTTAGCCAGCGTCACACTGTGTGTATTCATCTGGCACTCATCAGCTTTCTGAGATGCCCACGTTCAGAGTGCATGTGGAAGGCCCTGCAGAGTGGTGATGTCCTGACATCATCACCCTCCTAGGGGATGCACACTGCACTCTACAGGGGTCACTCTATGTACTGGGAATTTCCAACATTTAATCCCTAGAGACTAACTGGTCCACACTTGCTGCCCAAGCAGTAGAGATACGCCACCACATGTAAAACCAATCAACATATACTGGGCCGCATCGGGCCTTGGCCTCAGCACCAAGTGTGGGCTAGTGCCTGCTCACCCTGTGCTCATGGGCCCTATGAGCCTGTGAGCAAACCCAGGGGAGCCCACACTTCATACCTGACCAGCTGATACCAACAGTCCCCAAGGAAGCGGGGAAGGAATGCTGGCTGCCCTGCAAGCACACAGCACAGGGCTTCCTGGTAGAGCACAACAGCGTCTCCCAGAGCTACAGACCCGCGTCCTCAGCCAAGAACTTGAACTCGCAACCTAAATCTACACAGCCTCACAGTAAGAGAGGAGAAGGAGCAGAGAGTGGCACACTCCCTAAAGGGCCCCCTCCCTTCCACTCGCTGCTCTACTTCCTGTTTGTGATGGTCCAAAGCCCTAACTAGGAACAGTGAAGCCCAGGGGTCATTTCAGGCCAGACGCTGGTTTCGGCCCTCGCCGACAGTACAAAAATGGATTATACTGCAGAATCCTGTGATTGCTGGAAGATTCCAAGCCATTTATGTGAGCACGTGAGGAAACCATCTTGGGTGTCAGGGATGTTAACTGTCACTGTGAGGAGGCCAGGCTAAGCAAGTCGAGCCGACTGCATTACTACCAGCTTCAGGGTCTCGTTAGCTTGGAGCAGGCCTCAGCCTCCATTCCTCAGAAGTGAGCTCAGCAGTTACTAAAAATACCACAGAAAACAGACAGCCAATCAGGGACAGCCAGGACACCTGGCCTGAGGAAGATAAGGTTGCTTAGCTACTAGTTTGAAAAGCCTTACCAGAGTCACGTAGCCTCAAAAACACCTACCAGTTTGGGCTGGTTGGAACCAGTTTCGAGAGCCCCTAGCCCTAGACCAGAGCCCTAACCAATCCCAGATGTGCTCGTACCCTTGGCTCCTGATCTGTGCCAGTGGAAGTAAATATTACCTAACCCACCTTGGAACTTCCCTGATTACCTATAAAAAAAAGCCTGCATGCTCAACTCGGGGTGTTCACCATCTTGCTTTGCACAGGCGAGGACCCCAGCACACTGGATCTCTGCAGAATAAAGGCTCTTTGGTTTTCCATACAACTTTGGACTCCTGGTAGGTTTGGGGAGGCGGGGGGGTGGTTCTCTCGATCTGTGCCAAACAGCTGGTCTACAGCTAGGGACTGTTCCCGGAGATGCTTTTCAAGGTTGAGAATAAACAGTGGCTGCTTGGAGTGCTGCCTGGCTCTGAGGACAGTCACATGACCCTCCAACCGCTTCGCTTCATGTTGGCTGTCCAGTGGGAAGACCCCACTGCCACTCGAGGAAGGGCTTTAGTAAGACTAATATTCTGACCGAGTATCTGCTTTTCGCAGTGGAGAGATCAACTCTGCACAGAAGATAAAAGTACATAAAGTAATGAAAGAATTCACCCTACACACAGGCTTCAATTTACTGTGCTCTCGAAGACCTGCCCGTAAGGAATAGCGAGTCTGAGTATGCCAACCCTGAAACACCCCACCCCCCCAATGAGCTCACCTGCACCACAACAGAGACTTAAGGAGCCACCTGTTAAGACACAGGGCTCACAGAAGAAGGGACATCTGCCTGCTGGGGAGGGAAAGAGTGTCAGCATGCCAGCCACACCCTTTTGGAACACACAGCCTTTGGGGGGGAGAGGCTGAGGAACTGAGATGCCCTGGGTGCTCAGGCCAGCATGCTAGACAGAGCTGGCCACCCTCACTACAGGGCACCGTGCCCAAGGGAGATGTAACCTGGCTAGACGCCACCATTTCCGCAGCACAGTGCGAAAGGCCCTAACATGGTACCGCGGCTGGTAACATGACCTATAGTATTCAAAGCTCAGTCTTCCAAAGATCCCTACTTCACCCCATACATCCTTGCAGCCTGGGGGGTTTGGGGGGGAACCTGATGCACAAAGCACTTAGAGCTTCCAGAGGAAAGGAAGGGGCGGGGCTGCTGTTAGTCCATGAGTGCACGTGGTGGTGGGGGGGCTGCATGTTTATCTCCATGTACATATATGCATGAGCATGCACATATTTTATGACTCTTTTTAAAGGAATAGTCATAAAAGTCATTAAGGGGCTTTGGCAGTAGAGTACCTGGGCCTCCTGGGTTGGCTACCTTCTGGGCCTTTCTTTTATCTTTCATCCATGGCACAGACTCAGATTTGGTGTAGAGAGACACAGGTGGCTATGTGCCCAAAGGAGGCACCATGTACCCAATGTAGTTCTCAGTTGACCTAAGTCCCCAAAGTGACAACTTTAGAGTGAAACATTTGACCCACTTTTAACCAAAGGCATGTAAAGGCAGTTATACTCAGAAGTAAGTTCTAGAAACGTTTCCTCATAAAATACAAAGAGAAGGCATCCCCTTTGCTTGAGTTACATGTGGCTTGGGACTGTGGCCACTTCTCACCCCACAATGGCACTAGTCAAAGACCCAACTCTGCAGCTGAGAGTGTTTAAGAACCGCAGGAATACTCTGGTCTTGATGACATCTAAGCAACCTGTACACCCACTTCCGGTCTCAGTGTATGAGCTAGTGGCGATGGACTTAGCTGTGTCTGCATTTTACTCGCAGTCTTGAGCATTCTTCTACAGAGGTAGCTGTCTCACAGAGCACCATGCGAGGCATCTCACAGGCTCCTACACACACTAAGTCACACGGTGCAAGAATTCATCATAGTCTCAGTACTGCCATGTCCTCCAACTGCGTGCTGTCCCACCACACAGCAGAGCAGCTGTTTGACCATGGTCTCCTCATAGAACTGTATGTGCGCATGCCACAGCGACCACTTAAACACTGAAATTTTTCCACAAAGCACTATCTTGTGTGAGGGCTGCCGCTGCTGCCTGTTGTCTGACGTTATCGGGACTCTGGCTCCAGGAGCACACTCCACACACACAGAATCTATTTTTAACGAAGCAACTTGCTCTCTATAAAACAAGCTGCAGTGAACGCCGCACTCCTGACTTCCTGGCGCACTGCGGCGACCTATTCCACAGGCTCGAAACATTCGGGCCAACCAGCCATTCCATTCCAGCATCCAAGGCTTCCCCTGCTTCCTAGGAACTCTTTTGGGGAGCTCCACCCACACTCGACACCACGGTTTCCACAGCAACCAATGAATTTCATAATGACTGTGACTAGGGAGGGAAGAAACCAAGAGAAAAGGAGGAAAATATATTCACTGAACCAGAGGAGAAATTTGTGAAATATTAAAACAGGCATAGCTCCTAAATGTATGTTATGAATATTAAACATTCAACCCGTCCACACCCTTATTTAAAATGCAAACTCTACAGATTCGCACACGGTTCCAGTTGGCAGAAACCTACAAGCGCAAGAGCGCTGCAGGAGGGGGAAAGCAGAGCACTCTGACTCCCACAGACTCTTCCCTGGTAGCGTGATGCATTAAAGAGCTTGGTGAGGGACGGTGGAAGGGTGGCAAAACCAAGGATGCACATCAGACGCCCTTGAATTCCAGTGCTGCTGGCTTCTTGCCACCATCAGAAGTGACTTGCACCGGCTAGAAGGGACGGAGAATGGCCACAGAGCAGGAGGGAACACTGTGCCCACCACACAGACTTGCCAGCACTTACCATCCTCAAAAATGGCTCCTATTTCAAATGACAACTCCGAGCTGTGCTCTGCCTCACACGGGTACACCGCACGGGCCTTGCGATTGATAACGCTGCAGAGGGAACACAGAAGGCTTGCATGAACAAACAGAAGACAGGAGCCTCATAGCGCCTCCCCATTTCCCAAATCCCATGTACACGCCAAGAGCCGGGCAGTGCCTGCTGGAGAGGAAAGGACAGGGACATGAGCTTCTCTCAGGTAAATGATGGGTTTCCACAACAACCCCTTCCCTAGGGAAGCCATCCATGAGCTCTTCCACCAGATTCTCCTCACTGCCCGGTGGGATGTCCCATCCCACAGCTCAGCGCTGTGAGGTGCACATAGCATGTTTAGCTCTGAGCATTTCAGCTGTGCATCAGCAAAGTGAGGGGAAGAGACACTTGCGTGTATATACGTGCGCGCGCGCACACACACACACACACACACACACACTCTAAACAGGTTCCTAGTGAGCCCATGTACGGCGTCTAATTGCCACAGTACTCTGGAAGGACCATTCTGCTCACTCACTCTGTCCCCCCTCTCCCTCTCCCACAGCCACCTGCGGTTTACACAGCATTTACATTATTAAGTATTAAATTTTACCTATAGATGATTTCAGATATACAGGAGGATAAGTGCAGGTCATATGTAAATACCAAAGCATTCTATATGATCAACTAGATGGCAGGTGGATTATTTGGCTGTAGAGGGTCCTGAAACCAATCCCACCATGACTACGTGGTCACTATCCTTGCTTCTGAGGCACAGCCCTTGTAAAACTTTGACTATCAATGCCAAGGGATCCAGGGCAAGCATTTTCTAATAGGGTTGTCAATGCCCTTTCTTGTGCCCTCGCCTTATGCCACATCACATCCCTAACCACGTACCACTCAGGCAGCTTGTCTGCAATGGAGGCAGCAGGAGAGACGGGGAAAGGTGACATCCTGGGAGAAGGAGGTGTACCGGCTGGGTTGGAGCTTGCTGTGGTTGGAGACTGCATGTTTAGCCACTGCACCATGGATGGCCGGCTCTGGCTGGGCCTGAGGATACATTTGAAGGACGGGATTAGTAATGTGAACCCTCATAGCAATGGTAATACAACAGTCCAAGCCCAGATGGCCAGGACCCCATGTGCCTTCATAGCACTGGGATAGTCCTATCATACCCCTAACCACTCCAGAAGTAGTTACATAACGTTTCCATGTTTGTGGACAATCTGATCTTGTCTAAGCTACCACCATTATCAGTGTTGGTTGCAGGACGTTTGATCTCATTGAGAACCCTGAGATTGTGAATTGTGAAAACCTGTTTCTTGTCCAGTGTGGCTCAGCCCTAGCACACACCTTTTTTTTTTTTAAAGATTTATTTATTTATTATTATGTATACAGTGCTCTGCTTGCATATACACCTGCAGCCAGAAGAGGGCGCCCTATCACATTACAGATGGTTATGAGGCACCATGTGGTTTGCTGGGAATTGAACTCAGGACCTTTGGAAGAGCAGGTGGCACTCTTAACCACTGAGCCATCTCTCCAGCCCCCTAGCACATACCTTTAATCCAAGACCTAAATGAAGTCAACCCTAGGTCAAGAGATGGAGCAAGAAACCAGCTGACAGCGTGAAGAAGGAGCTCTTGGCTTTCAGCTTTCTGGCTTTTGGCTTTTTCCTGCTGGGACAGTGACCGGATGCCTTCTCTGCCTCTCCGAGCTAGTAGGTTTTCACCGCAACATCTGGCTCCTGAATCTTTCTTGGTAATATCGAGGGATTGGAATTTTTTTGTTTTTATAACAAGTGTCTTGGTTGGCTTTTGTCAACTAGGTTTGTTTCACTCCCTGCCTCCAGGTCCCTTCCATGCTGGGCTATAACTGAAAACTGAAATGAATCCTTTCCTGCCCAAGCTGCTTGGTGGTCGCGGTGCTTTATCACGGCAACAGAAAGAAACCTACGAAGGCAATCCATTTAACTAGCTAGAAAATCAGTGCTCAAAATGGTGGCGTGAGTTCTCAGATGCAGAAGGTCCTTGGCTGAGAATGGGGTTACCTTTGGAAATACTGTCAACAGACTGCAGCTAACACACTAGCAGCATAGAGTGCACATCTGTGGGGTCACGTGGCAGCCTGGGGCTTGTGGGTCACTGCTGCAGAGCTTTCAGTGACCAGCCCAAGAGAAGACGAAGACTCAAGACCTGCCTCTACCGCACGCACAGTGACCCCACAGTTTCCTAAGTGAAACGCCCTCAGATCTCTGTGTGGCGCAATCTGCCCTCACTCATTTCTTCTACTTAGAGGAAAAGTCACACAAACTTCAACATTAAGCACCTGGCCTGCAGCTGACAGAGACCACTGCAATGTTGAAAGGTTCTTCACCTCACATTTAGATGTGGGAACCTGAAAACTAACAATCAAGATTCATCCTGGAAGAACAAACGACTGGAGTTTAAAAATGGGCAAATCAAGGAACCACACGATCTTTGACGATTGGGTCTTTCCTTAGAATTCAAAATTCAAAGAGATGGCTCAGCGGTTAAAAGCACTGGCTGCTCTTCCAGAGGACGTGGGTCCAATTCCCAGCAACCACATGATGGCTCACAATTATCTGTCACTACATATCCTGGCGATCTGACACCCTCTTCTGGCCTTCCCAGGAACACATGTGGTGCAACAGACATGCATGCAGGCAAAATATAAAAAAATAAATGAATAAAATCTCAAAATATGCTGAGGAGGTCAGTGAACAGACTCTTATTCTAGAGTTTGCTTTCACCTGCTGTGATAACACCATCACAGACAAACAGGAACTTGGGCAGGGAAGGGTCTGCCACCAAAGTCAACTGAAGAGAAGCCATGGAGGAACTTACTGGCTTGCTCTCCATAGCTCACTCGGCTTGCTTTTTATACAACCCAGGGCCACTTGCGCAGTGGTGGCACTGCCCAGAGTGGGCTAGGTACTGCCTTGTCAATCACCAGTCAAGACGCTGCCCACAGGCCAATCTGTGGGGGCATTTTCTCAGTTGAGGTACCTCTTCCTAGGTGGCTGTACCTTGTTTCAAGTTAATAAAAAACCAATCGTTGTGGGCCTCGAACACATAACCATCAACTCGGATTACTCATCAATTACCCCAGATCTAGAGCCTTGCGGCTATGGCACATAGAATTATCTTTCCTCTGTGCTGTTCTTCAGACACAGCGTCTCATTATGGAACCCTGGCTGACCTTGAAATTAGAGACTTACTGGCCTCTACATCCTAAGTACTGGAGTTAAAAGCCTGCACCACTGCCACACACAGACAGACAGATGGACAGGCCCTTTAACTCAGTTAAAAGGTACGTACCCTTTAAGTCAGCTATTTCCAGCACACGTATGTCCACCCTGACAATGCTCTTCACCACAAACTTAGGCCCCACAGCTCAAACCAGCTTCACTGATCAGCATCTGTGTCCTTCCACATTCCGAGCACAGCCCTATGCTCTTCTTGAGCAAAACTCCTCTTGCCCATTTCCCCTCAATTTCCCTTCCAGGATGCCCTTTCTCATCCCCCCACCCCCACCCCCAGCCCGGCCTCTTCACCAGGAGAAGGGCCCTCTCGCTGCTCTGCACCACACTGCTAACACGGTCTGCTGGTGGTCCCCAGCAGTCCTCTTCTGTCAGTGAGAGCAGCTGCACAGTACCCACCCCGCCCCAGGCTCTGCCTCTTCCTACCCCTCCTCTTCTGTGAAGTTTCTCAGCCTACAGGGGAGGCCGGGGACCTCTGAAGGCCTGTCACTGCAAGAGATAGGAGGCAGGCTGGGATTAGTGCCTTTATGATGGTGTCAGCCACTTCTCTTTACGGCAAAATCAGTCTTTCCTTCTCCTGCGGGCCTGACAGAGCCAGGTAGAATGTCAAGAACACAAGGCCTTCCCCCGGTGCCTGTGCAACCCGTGAGAAGCTTTAAACCAAAATGGACTTTAGACACCAAGTGCAAGACCTGCCCCATCACTGACAGCCCTGACAGGTGCTTGGTAAAGAATACTATTCTTCTAAGAACTTACTTATGAACCTTTCCTGTGGCACTTGGGGAGCCAAAAATCCTGCCTCACTCTGAGCCATGAAACTTATAAATCCTAGTGACCTGGACCACCTAGCTACAAAAGACACTAAATCCTTTACAAGAAAATGAGCCTCTAATGGTGTCTTACTAATCAGGAAGGGAGAAGGGCGGCCAGTGAGGCTCTCCCGGAGGATTTAAGGCCACAGTCCGCCCAACAGTTGCCATTTAATCTCACAGCAATTACTCAAGGCGTGTCGAGTGGCATGGCAGCAGTGGCTGAGGATGAGAGGCTGTACCACTCTCCCGTCACGTGTGCCTGGACTTGGGTAGCGGATGGCCTGAAGGATGGCCTTCCATCAGCTAAGGGGGAGGACAGCTGCAGTGAAGACAAACAACGTGACTGCAGCAATGGGCCCTTTGAAAATGAAGCTCGTAAATTGCACAGCTGTGGTCTACAGACCCCTTGCATCTTTCCTTCTGTGTTTTCCCTTTGCCTCTGTGTTAGTGTTGGGGGAAACAACCCTCCCCTCTTGGAAAACGAGAGAGCTCCTGGAAGTACAGGCATGGAAGGCAAGGGCCTTTGCCTTAGCACTGTTTGCTCTAGCTTATCCCAAATCTGAAACTCACTGAGCAATTTCTGCCTGGTGCCAGGTTCTCAAAGCGGCTGTGTTTTCTGCATCTTCTTGTGTTTGTCCAACATCTATGTGCTACACCATCTCATAATGAGCTCACCAAAGAGCCTTTCAATTTGAGCTAAATCACTCATATTTAAATTTCTGCGTGCGCGCGCCACACACATGCACACACTATTAGTTACTGTTCTACTGCTGTGAAGAGACACCATGACCAAAGCAAATTACAAAAGGAAGCTTTTAATTGTCAGCTTGCTTACAGTTTCAGAGGATGGCTCTATGACCGCCATGGCAGGAAGCATGGCCACAGATAGGCAGGTATGGAGCCAGAGCAGTAGCTAAGAGCACGTATCTGATTTGCAAAATGGAGGCCAACAGAGAGAGAATGAGACTGGACCTCGTCTGGGCCTTTGACACCTCACATCCACCACCACCCCCCCACCCCCGTGACACACCTTCTAATTCTTTCTAAACACCTCACCAATATGCAGGCCACTCTCATTAAACCTCCACAGGCACAGATGCTTATGAGTTGCAGTGGTCCTGGATAATGGCAAAATGCAAGTCTAGAAACTGTGTCTGGGAAAAACCCTAAGTCCCTTGGAGAACTCTGGAGCAGAGAACTGGGGAGCAGAGATCTGCATGGCAAAACAGAGTTTGGAAAATACAGTGGAGTAGCCACTTGGGCAGAAAAGATGCTGTGAATCCTGCTGTTTGGGTTGGTCTGGTGCTCTGTGTATACAAATGCTAAACTCAGGTTGCAGTCTGAGTTGAGCAGGTCGAGTGCATTGTCATGTAGGCTGATCAATGCTGTATAAACTCCCCAAGTATCGCTGATTGATTAGTACAAAAGCTCAACATCCTGTAGCTGGGCAGAAGAGAGGAAGGGAGCATGAGGGTTAGGGAAGGAAGGAAGGAGGGAGGAAGGGAGAAAGAGGGGAAGGAGGAAGGAAGGGAGGGAGGGAGGGAAGAACGGAGGGAGGAAGGAAGGAAGGGAGGGAGGAAGGGAGGGAGGAAGAGGGGAAGGAGAGGAGGAAGGGAGGAAAAGAGAGAGAGAAAGAGGGAGAGAGAGAGAGGGAGGGAGAGGGAGAGAGAGGGGGAGAGGGAGAATATCACCATGAGGAATTGACAGGATAGACTAGAAACAGCCCAGACAGGATTTATGGAAAGTAACTTGGGGCGTGTGGCTGGGAAGTAGCCAAGTAACTTAAAGGCTTAGTATAAAGCATACCTGCCGAGTTATCTTACCAATAAATCTAATAATCTATGTCATTTATTTGGGAGCTAGAGTGGGTGAAGAGAAAAGCCCCCCCAAAAATAAATTATCTATTACATGCTGTCCTCTCAGAAAGTGTGCAATAAGGCATTAAATGGTCAAATAAATACACTTCAGCTCCCACAGGCTCACATGGAGCAGCCCAGGCGCAGTGGATGCCATGGTTCATGGTTGTCATCTGGCTTTTTAAAGAACCCCCTCCCCAAATCACAGATAGGATATTCATTATGTAACCATCCAGATTTTTGTTAGTTGTTTTTTTTGTATATGGCTTACATTTTTAATACTTAGTTCTTCCAAACACCCTACCTACCTTCCCTCCAAAAATAGCGGAGAAAAATAATCTCCTACAAGAATGTCTGTTATTCTCTTCCCTTCTTTAAAACATCTTGAAGGGGAAAAGAAAGGACATGAAAGTAAACTGTGGGAGCTGTTAGGGGTACGAAAGAAGAAAGACACGAGGTGAAGACAGTCTGAGAGAAAGCGGTAAACATGGCTGAAGAGCATGCTGTACATTCTGGGCACTGTCACAACAAAGCCTTACTTTGTACAAGCAACACATCCTGAAGGAGAGCTGTGGGTTTCACGGAACGGCAGCCACAGCAGTCTCCCAACTGAGCCCTGAGCCCACCATGCACCCAGTGAACCAGCCATCTCTACTCTCATCTCCCACGGTCCTGCCCTTGTATCTGGTGGGAGTAAGTTCTCCCTGGACCTCTTCACAGCTCCGCACATGCACTCATCTGGACATCTTGGTTCTGAACGAGGTTTCTGAGACTGTCTACAGGGAAGATGGGCTTGAGGACAGCAGAGACGGTGTCTCTCTGGAGCGAAGATGGGGCTTCATCCATCAAATAAGATGACCTGGATTCCTCTCCTATCCTACTCCATACAGGTACCCGCCCCCCGCCCTCCCCCCCACATCCCTGTCCTATCACCTGTGGAAATGGGATGAGAAAACACTGATGCCCTGACTTCTGTTAGTGGCTTGGGCTGGGACACATATATCTGCTGCCAGGATCCATATACAACTGGCCGGCCAATTCAATAGTGTGACAGCACAAAAAAAAATGTCAGACCCTCCACAGTTTTTGGCCATATTGTCTTCGGGAAACTGTAGAAATGTTCAAGCTCACCATCTCTGTGTATGGTTCACACGAAAACCTGGCTAAGAGTCTCTGGGTTAAATAACAAAATAAATACTGAACATCAAACGAAATGCTCTAGATGCCTTTTCAACTTTAAGCCTGGAAACTTGGCTTCCTTCTTCCCACTGCTGGAGCTAACTGTTGCTCCCTGTGCTGGGCAAACACAGGCCACTAACCCTAGGTAGTGCTGAGCTGCCGAGCAATGCATTACATGAAGCACCTAGTTTCGCAAGTTTATTGAAAGCAACATTATGGTTTGCAGAACAAAACAAGACATAGACAGTTCCACTTAAAAAGCTCTGAAACCACAATTAACAAAAGAGAAATAAATTCTAGCGACGGACTTCCCAGATGCTCACTGCATCTTCTCTTGTGCAGGAAGAAGGAGCCATTACCATCACCCTTCTTTGAGGGGAACTGCTCTCCTCTCAAGGAAAGGGGACAAGGAGAAACAAGTGCTTCACTAAGAAACATGGAGATTTCAAACTGCTAATATTTCTGAAAATACACACAGTGAACATCTGTGTGGTTATCCCTCGGGCAAATGAAGTCTCCATGAGTGAGTGGGACATGGTGGTGGAGTTGGGGAGAAAAGATACATACATACGTACTTACATATACATACGCACACACGTGTGCACGAGCACACACACACACACAATCAGCCTTAGTGAAAAGGAAAACACTCTTGTATAAGAAGAATCAATATTCTTACTTTGGAAAAACAGGCTTGCACATCAGGCAAAGATCCTAGACACTGTGCCAATAGTAAAACAACACAAAACAGTGCTGGCTACCAGCTCGTCTACTTCCAGGGTTGAATTCTGTGCAGTGTGACAAGCCAGCAGTGCAGGCTGCTCATGATTCTAACCCGGCCTGATGGACCTCAGTGCGGGAGGCCGCACTTTCTGCAACCTAACAGGCTCCCATGTCAGAAGGGCACATGCATTTCTGAAAGGCAGAAAGGGGGTGCAGTCTTTGGAGTGGCAATGGCCCACAGAAGACCCCACAGCATCTCTTCCTCAGAGCAGACGAGCCAGCTCTGAGCACTTCTGGCAACAGAAGGCCAGTTCTAGGGTGTAGAGCAATGAGGGCAATTTAAGCACAAAGCAGCACATCGGGGAAACGGTGTCAAGAAATGACCACTTTCTTAGAAGTGACTATGCATGACCCTCCACCTGCTCAGATGCTTGACTACGTTATTAGAATCGAACGGAAAGTCTACACAGAAATGTATGATGTGCAGGGCCTCTGAGCAGACGCTTACACGTTAGTGAAATGACGGCATGCCAACCTGGGAAACGGACAGCCTACGTCCTGAACAGCTGTCCCCACCGAGTGTTAGGAAATGTTAATAAAGACAGGATAAGATATTGTAGATGTGCAGATTGTGAGAAAGTTCTTTTCAAATAAATGGCATGCGTTCCTCAGTGTCCAAAGGGAGATTCCACAACAAGCAAACTGTTTACTGAAAGCAAGGAGAGTACGAGTGGAAAGATAATAGTATCCCTGGTGAGGGCACCGATCCTCGCGGTCAGCCAGGGGTGGTGTGTGCCTGTTAGGCAGGGTCTGAAACAGACCCCATTCACTAGTTATTTATGGTCAGAAAAGTCCCACCAGGGGCTGCCCCGGGAACACCATGGAGGCTGCAACATTGCCCAATTTCCAGAAGAGCTAAGACAGTGTAGGGTTAGGGCAGCCATTATTGCTGCCATTGGGCCAAATCTGCCCAGGGCCTCTCAAGGGAGCAGAGAAGGAAGCCCTGAACATCGGGGAGGAGTCCTGAAGGCGGTGAGGGGGGCCCCTTCTTCCATGTCATCCTCACTTTTTCACACCCAGGCCCTTGTGAGGCATGACTGTGCTACACCAAGCTTGTCTATGCTCGCTCGCTGAATCGCTCACCCTCCGTGACCCTAACACTCCATGGTACATCCAGGAAGACAGCCTCAGAAAGGAAACAAGAATTTGCTCAAGGTCATGTCTGGATGAGACAATGGAGATCATATTGTCTCTGAGTAGCTGGAATAAGGCAGCAGAGAAAGGGCAGTGCTGTGTGTTCAGAGGCCATGGGCGACATCTACCGGAGCTGGCCATCACGCACGGCAAGGGCATGGCCTGGGTCGCTCTACAGGCAGACCTGGATTCCAAGGCCGGTGCTGCCATTCCCTGGCCACAGGCTTCTGTGTGCTTCCACCTCCTTAAACACATTCCCCTGTTGATTTGAAGTGGGTGGATGGAACAAGATGGAAGGGCATGGCTGTACCTCCCAGAGACTGGTGCACTGTGAGCGGACAGATCTGCGCCTGAGTCAGCCACGGAACCTTACATTCTCAAAAGAAAAGGAGAGGATGGTTAATAGGCAGGACCAGTGTGTAGCAAGTGAAGGCCTTCTTCCATGTTTCTAACTTTTCTGTGGATATAAAACTATTTCAAAATAAAATTTTAATCTTAGGTGATGGAAAACACAAACAGATACTGAATTACAGTCAGATATCTAAAATATCCAAAACCCAGAATGAAAACTTCTATTTGGTTCAATGGCAAGTAGGGATACATAAAGGTTATGTTGAAAAATCACCTACAGCATCCATCAGTGTGGCCTGTGTGGTGGTAAACTTCTGCACTGAAATAGGCCTTCAACAAAGTATTGGTTTGCCAAAGAGGAAGGCCTTGCAAACCACACAGTTCCTCTTACCTGACCCAGCTGTGCCATCATTGTGAAGAAAAGGCAGCCACAGACAAATCACCAATGACTAAGTGTGACTGTGTTGCAATAAAACTTTATTTACAAAGTCACTGAACCTCAGGCGCCTGGGTAGGGGCCTGGATCTTACCTGTAACCCTGGTGCTTTCTACAGTGTGCATCTAATGTTCTCTGAGGCTATGTCCCACTGGCTTCCCTGAAGGAGGGTGCTGGCCAATCACTAAACCCAACTGGAAACACAGTAACTTGCTCACCCTGCAGCGGCAAGTAGCAGAGAAGGAGGGAGGGCATGGAAGGCACTCATGAACTATAACCTCAGGAAGGGATACAGTCACATTTACCACTCAGTCACCAGCCTGGAGGATGCTGGATGAGAAAGGTCACAATTATCTCTTCACATGGACTCACACGAAGCTCATTCTCGGAGCAATGACACTCTTGGAGTGTCACCATAAGAGAACTGTCCTAGAGTTACATCTCTGATGCAATCTCAGAGAGCAAATTCCACTTCCTTCCTTCCAAATGACTGCTGCAGGATCATGTGTGTTTGTGGGCGGGGGGTGGAGGGTGGGGCAACGAGCTTGCTAGCAGAACAGAAAAGGACACTATAGGCTGCTGCAGATATAAGGGCTGCAGCCCAACAGGGCCCATGATGGAAGTGCTTCCACCAGCTCAATTCCTGTGTAGAAAACAGCAGCCACCTAACAGGAGGCCTGAACATGCAACCAAGCCATGCATAGCTCAGGACAGACATACAGTTACACTACAAAGAAAACCCCCAAGGTTTTTACTCAACAAGATGACGGTGACAACTGCATCCCCCATTATGCACCAAATAACTGATAGGCAAGTCCGGAGGGTCTTCACCTCGTGGCAACACATGACTTTTCTCAGAGATCCTCAAACATCTAGGCTGAGGGAGGAGGCTAGCTCAGTCCTCTGGGACTGCTGAACAATGCAGCTAAAGTCAAGCTCCAGGGTTGCTCCAAGGTTCCGGAGGTCATCTTCCTGAGGTCACCTTCTGCTTGGCAGTGGGCAGATTACGTAACCCACAGGACAGGGAAGTTGGGGCCAAGATTAAGAAAAGCATATTGGGTGCTCAGGGTTAGCAAACTCTAAGCAGTGGCCGCCTGGGACTCCCAGGAGAGCAGTAACTGGGCTTATTAACTGTGGCAGCGTGAAAGCTTGCCACCGTGAAGAAGCAGGTGTTTTCCTTTGCCTTGTATGGATAGCGTGGCTAAGCTCAGTTTGCTTGAATAACTTACATAATCTTTTCTAAGACCTTCGGAAGAAGAAAGGAGGGTGCAAAGCAGCCCTGTTTGACTGAAATCAATGCTTTCCCCTGAGCTGTGTCCCCGCTGACAGATGAAGCTAATGAGGGCCCTTCATTATTTACCCCTGAGACACAGCCAGCCAACTCATGGGCAGGAAAGAGCAATGAATCCCAAAAATGGCATGAAGTAAAAAAAATCCTCAGCAGCAAAACACAATGAAACCAAAGGCAAACCAGAGCCAAGCAAGATTTAATGTAAGCCTTACAAGTGCCTTGGAGTCTTAAGTAGTAAAATGCTACTACAAAATCTAGACACGTGTCCTTATTTTAGGTGGCCACTCTTCCATTGTGGGAACTTAAAGCCATATGGATATCCAATGTTCTGGCTCAAAAATAAAACTCCCCAAGTTTCAGAATGTACAGCTACAAGACAACAGAAAGACACGAGTTGGGCGTACCTGAGAGACACACACAATTATCAACATCACTGAGCAAGGAACTTCACAGGACACATGTTACGGCCTCCAAGGGCTTGCACAGACACTGACGGCTGGTCGATGGCCACATACACAGGCCTGAGATTAGCTTCAAGAGCTTCTCTGAAGCTAGCGGGAGACAAGCTGCCCATTCCTCAGAAAAAGGCTGCAGGTGCTTATCTCTTGCATGCATCAACGTCCCTTGACCCTTGTCAGGGTGGTGGGGCATTTAGGGCAGCGCCTTCCGCAACTCCCAGGAAAGGTGCTAGATAATGAATGCGCACCGATCAGACTAAGGGCTTATGCCCCACAACCGCAGGTGTGTGTGTGTGTGTGTGTGTGTGTGTGTGTGTGTGTGGTGTACAACAAACAGAAGCCCTAAATCACAAGGACCAAGCTGTATCTAATCCCACAGCAGCTTTCCTGTGCTCCCTAAATCCGATTCCCTCTCTTTAAGCAAGAACGGAGATCTACCCCACTGTGCTGATACAAGTAATCAAGTGAAGTGATTTTCACAACTTCTCAAAACCCAGAGGCCCATGGTATGGAATTCTCCTTGATTTCCTTAGGAACACGAGAGGGTAACCAGGCAAACCTCCACAAGCCGGAGCTACCAGCTCGCACTAAAGCAAAGAGGCTCAGGGTCTTCTGATCCCAGTGTCCCTGTAGGTGCAGAAAAGAGCTGACCAAGCAGAACGCAAAGGCTGCAGGGAGGGTCATAGTGGGGCGATATGCGCCCACCTGCTCTTCCTCAGAGCTGACTCACTTTAGATCTGTCTCTCTGAATCCACCTAGTGGGGTACCTGAGCCACTTTTCACAATGCCAGCGCCAGACAGCAAGGCCATGCCCAGATTTTCAAAACCAAGACCGATGTGCAGATAAGCACTTGCTTTTAACAGAAAAATGATCGCCAAAACTAGACAAAAAAAAAAAAAAAAAAAAAAAAAAGACACTGGGCATCTTAAAACGGGCAGTTCATTGCCCAAGAGAACTACTGCTCCCGCCTGGTGTCTTTCTGAATTTATACAACACCCTGTCCTTCTTACAAAAAAGCAATGAGTGTTTGACTGTGTCCAAGAATGCGAATGTGGGAAAAGAAAGCTATTTTCTTTTGAAACAAGGACCATAACCTTATGTTAAAAATACTATGGTACCAACTAGGAAAAACTGACCGTCCGGGTCTAACAAGGACTCGGGGCTGGGCTGGCCACTCACCAGTTGTTCTCTTGGCATGTATGAGGCAAGGGGGTAAACCTGCAGGACCACATAAAATGAGGCAAACAGAAACTCAAACAAAACAAAGGACAAGGAAGCAGTGTGCAGCTAAGGCAGGCACTCGGGAGGCCGGGACAAGACACAGGAAGAGGCTAAAGATGAGATCTGCCTGGGTCTCCTCTAATTCCTGTGTATGTGCCAATTCTTTGGAACTCTGTTACAAGAGTTTGGTTTGTTTTTTTTCCCCTGAACTTCAAATACATCAATCATGGTTTTACTGTGGTATATTAAACCATACGTCGTATCTAAAGAGCATTTTCATATCTCCAATGAAATGTTCAAGAAATTTGAAATGCCAAGTAGTTGTCTCTGAGAAACCCTAGTCTGCCCAAAGTAAAGGCAGCTTAGTATTTCATTATGAACAAAAATGGCAGGTTGAGCCCTTGACTATCAAGGTGCAGAGACTGAGAGACTGTGGAATGCTCAGACCTCTATGTCAACTGCCTCCTCCCAAGGGTCAGAAATCATTGTGGAGGAAAGAGCGTGAGACAGTAGGTGACTTAAAGGAAATGGTGCTTCGTGGACACAACAGGGCGAATACACAGACAGACTCCCAGCAACTGTGACATCATACTTAAACTCTAGCCAAGACAAAAATCTCAGCATGGAGGGGGAGGTGGGTGTCAAGTCCCACCCTTAGCTGAGCTACTTGGCAACTTCTAGCAGCCAGAATAGAGAGACTTGGTTTGCTTTTAAGGATGTTGCCCATGGCGCATCAACCAGCGGCACATGCTGGTCGTGTATATCTATGGGTAGACGAACAGCACAAATTGGACTTAAGGATCTTTGTTTGTTTGTTTTAAGGAGGACAAGATGTTAGGTTGGTAGGAAACAGAGAGTGGATCTGGCAGGAGTTGGGAGAGGGGGTACATGTGATAAAAGTACATTGTATGAGAGATTCTCAAAGAATAAGAGTATTTTTAATGGTGAGCTAGAGATGGCTTGACAGTTGAAAGCATATACTATTTTGAGAATATCTTACTATCCCCGACAGCCAAAACCAAGTGTCTCATCATGCAGGAAGCATTCCTGCCCTAGAGACTTGGGCCACAGGTGCCAACACATCCAGGCAGAAAAGGGCCACCATGGGACTCTGCCATCTGGAGTAGAGCAGAACACGAGAACCGGCCTTCTCATTGGCAGGCTAGGGACAGCTTCCTGGTATTTCTTAAAAGAAATTTTCTTCTGTGCAGGGAGCCTAAAAGGATTACCTGCCAAGAACCCGGCTCCATCAATTACAACAGAAGAAAACCTGTTTAGAGAAAACTACTTTATTGGGGGGAGAAATGACTTTGGGACATTTGAAATACCTTGACCTATGATGTCATGTCCTCCAAGGAGTCTGAGCCAGCAATTCTTCACTGGCAATGGAGTCACCCATCACCTCTCCGAGTGTACAGGTAAGTAATAGCTTTGGCTTGACTGACTTCAGTGAATTATAACCCACAAGTCACACACATCAGCAGAAGCCCAAGAAATCTAATTCTGCTGCACCGTTTCCCAACCGCCAGAGGCCGGAGGCCGGAGCTGCATTTACACACTGCCCGGGTCAGAGCCACAGCTGTTGTGGGTCTTCCTGTCAGTCTGCCTTCCAGCGGCTGAGGGGAAGGCCTTTCTGTATCACATTGCAAGCATGGTTTCATGCCACTGGCTTCATTCTCCAGGATCTGGGAGAAGTGCTACCTCTGGAAGGTGAAGTCAATCCCCTAGTTGGAAACCCTAACTCTAACCCTCCTTCTTAGCGCTTGGTGCTGAGTTTTTAAATGGCCTCATAGAAATTTCCATTTAAAAGAAACTTCTCCAGCATTTAGTAAGGGCCTACTGTGGTTGGTACTGCGTAGCCAGTTAGTAGAAACGGAAGGAGAACAAAAGATAAGAATGGACATTGGAAACTGCATTTACAAATACAAAGGAAATTCCCAGGCTAAGGCCATGGAAGGCCCAGTAGGTGGCTCTCATCTTTCTCCATAAGGAAGAAAGAAGATGACAGACAGAACCAGACTTAACAACCAAAGAGATGTGTGGTGAGATATTCATGGGAATGGGGTCCTCAAAAACGAGCTTTTTATAAGAAAATAGTAATTAGTGAGGGAAATTAAATATTTACTAATAACTATGTCAACAGCTGAAAAGTGTCCATGGAGCATACGATCCAGTTCCTGTTAGTGAGGACTCTTATCGTCAAGCTTGGTGTAAGAATAAAGACAGACAGACAGACATATAAATGGGAAAGGAAACGAATGGGCAAATAGTAATCAATAGCCAGAGGCACCGTTGTGCTGATGCCAAATGAAGATGGATCAAGAGAGAAAGGATCGGCCACCGTGGATGTGAAGATTCAGCCAGACCTCGAAGACAGGTCAGACTGCCGGGAGCAAACAGGCAGAGAAATTTCTAATACAGAAATCCAAGTGCTCGGGTGACACACCCTGGCCACTGGGAGACCGATGAATGTGACCCTATAGAACTTGAAAACACACACACACACACACACACACACACACACACACACAAAACAAACAAACAAACAAAAACACCATACTCTCATTAATACATGGATACTAAGAATGGTGAACTCAAACAAGTAGACAGAAAAACATGACCAGAGGCTGGGGAAGGGGCCAGACATCAAGGACTGTTAGGAGGTAGGTAAGAGGGGCACAGCAGGGTGACTGCCCAGGTGCACTGCTCAGAAAAGCCAGGGCAACTCTCTGCCACCACTGAAAATGCACCACGTGGTGAATACATGAATGGCCTGAGCTGATCTTATACATTTTATAGACATGCTATACGCAGTAAAGACACGGAACGATTCTGTGTCAATTAAAAAGGCATATTAATAAAACAGGAAGAACCCACTTACCCGAATCTTATTCCTCAGTCAACCAGGCTGGAATTGGGAAAGAGGCCCCGGGTTCCAGGTCTGTGCTTATTAACCATCACCTGAGGGGCTGTTAGAAACCTAAGCCTTCCAGCTCCTTCTCAGGCCCACCCCGTCATCCCTGTGGAGAGTGGGGGTGGCCCAGGAGAGTGGGGGCGGCATAAAAAGCCGTTTCTTAAACTAGCAGAGACTGCTAAGCACAGGCTCTACCTCTGAGCCACACGCCAGCTTGGAGTATAGGGTGGCTCTGAGGCCTGTGCATCTGAGGAGCTTCATCTACCCGTCAAAGATAACCTGAGCTGACAGAATCCAGTCAAGTGTGAGCATGTGTGTGTACACCAACGCATGCACATGTGTGTACATGAGCATATGTCAAAGTCCTCAGGACTCATCCTCCTTGTTTTCTGGGAGTCTCTCTCGGAGCCTGGCTACCTGGCCAGCAAAGCCTAGGCGGCCTCCCTCCTGACTGAGCTCACAGTATCTAACGGTTTTAGGGGATTATGGGAACTGGACACAGGCCCTCATGTTCATACAGCAAACATTTTACCGACCAAGCCGTCTCCCGCGTCCACGTAAATCTTTAAAAAAAAAAAAAAAATGAACTGGAAGTACTCCCAAACATACGAGAAACAGACAGGTTTCAAGTACGACATAAGAAGAACAAGAAGGAGAAAATCAAGACCTTGAGTTGAATGCAAGCTTCCATTCCAGCAAAACCTTCCCGCTGGCTCCCACCGCTTCCCACCCACTCCCAACCTTGTGAAATGTCTGCTTGCTCGCAAGGCTAGAGTAGTTTTCATGACATTTTCAAATGTGCATGAATAGGAAGCTGGGGACTTCATTCTGCGTGTTGTGACTTGAGAGCGAGCAATGGCTATCCCATGGCTCACAACGTCACATCACTGCAGAAGCACGTGGAAGGACGATGGCTACGCAAACTGCGCTCCGCTGACTTTGAGATGCACTCGCTGAAGGAACGAGGGATCTGGATTTCACTGAAAAGCACACAGACTACTTCCAAGTCAGGTGCAGCCAGGCTGAGACCCTGGGTACCACGGCAACATCCAAAGGACTTTCACTGCTGATACATGCCCATAGGTGACAAGCTTATTTCAGTATCCACGATTTAAGTGGACAACACATTATCTTCAGCACAGAAAATTAAAACAATCTTGGATGGGGTGTGCATGCACACTCATGTGCACATGTATATACACGCGCACACGCGCGCGCACACACACACACACGTAGAGAATGAACATGCCAACTTGAGAGTTTCTGATTTCAGGTCAGCTTTTCAACATCTTTAGGTCATCCCAAAATTTCATCATACCAAAGTCCTCCCAGCCTCTCTTAATACTTAATAAGATCATAATGATTTCATATGAATCCAGCTGAGGCTATAAAAAGCCAAGTAATATGAGGGACAGCTAGGGTCAGATGACATCATTATCTGTAATCTATTTTAAGCAATTTTAGTTTTTAAAAAAATTTAATGCTCTCTGGGTGAATTATAAATATATTTTGGATGTAATTTGATTGACTAATCAAGCAAGGCCTCATAATTATTCATATATCTGCCTTGTCTTCTCTGAGCACTCAGCTGCCCTCTGCAGGCTCTACAGCCCCCTGTTCTACAGTGGTTCCTCGGTCTCCATCAACACTGTGAGAGAGACCCCAGGAATCAAACAGGCTCAAGGCTTCCTGTTTGTATTCATACCATTTGTTCTGGTAGACCTGAGCTGATCTGCACAAGCTTGGAATTAAAACCAAGAGATAAAAATCAAATGTCGGTTACCAAATCTCAATTAGGCAAGATGCTCTAAAGTAAAACAGAACGGTTACCCTAGCAACAACCACTCACCTACAAACACCACTCTAGGGCAGTCTCCAGAGACAGCGCAGGCATCAGAACGCAAGCACGCTCCCTTTTCTGTATTTGCAAAGCTGTCCAGGAGCTATGTTGAGAGAACTAAGAGCAGAAGTTCCTTCCCGTGACCCCAAAGTGCCCCAAACTGAACAGAGATCAGACTGGAAGCCACACCCACCCCCTTCCGACCTGGAAACAGGAGGGCATTATTCAAACAGTGTGCCCTGCCCTTCTCCCTTGGGTAGCCTGTGGACTGGGAAAATCCCTGGATCTAACGGCTTGAATGCTTGCTGTCCAAAAGAGTGGTGGATTTCCTTCCTTCAGCACCACCCCAAAGCACAGAGACTTACGTAGTGGCTGCGCCCTCTCCACAGTTCCCTCCATCGGCTGCAAGGTGGTTTCCGTCTGGTCCAGGAGGCCCGTGGGCAGCTGACGTTGTGGGGGACGGAGAGGACAGCGTGGACAGCGAGTCCTGACTGCTAGTGGGCGGATCCTCCTTGACAGGGCTGGGACTGTCACCTAGAGGAAAAGGGCATCAGATTTCAAACAAACCAAGAAGAAAAAAGTAGCTCTACTAATAACTACCTGGCACTGTATCAGTCAGTCGTGTTATTTTGGAAATTATATTTACAATTCAGCCGGGGTGTGTGTGGATACTTTTGCAGGTTTGCACCTGTGGGTGTGGGATTTTCTTTTTGGTTTTGTTTAAAACAAAACAAAGACACTCAAAACTATTAAAGTTTGGATACAGCCTGTTCCCAAAGACCCCTCAGTTAACACCCTGGTCCCCAGATAGTAGCATAACCAAGAAGTGTTGGAAACCTTAGGAAGTGTAACCTTGTGAAATGTCTACTTGGTCACTAGAGTTATGTCCTTTAAGGAGACAATGGGACCCCAGCCTCTTTCTTCCTCTCTCCTTGGCAGCCAAGAGGTAAGAGCTATGTCTACCACAGGTGTCCTATTGCCTCCCACAAGCCTGTGAGCCAGTGTGAGCCTTCTCCCTCTGTGAGCTGGCTTACCATAGGCATTTACTATAGTAACAGAAGACTGACTAACTCCAAGACTATCCCCCATGAGGAGTGAAGGAAAGAGACTAACCAGTCAGACTGAATGGAAAACATGCACCTTTTATGAAGCCATGATTAATGCTTAGCCCACAGAAAACCCAGATTTAAACAAACGACAGTATCAGGGACAGCCCCGAGTTGCACAGCAGCCATGCAGAGCAGATCACCTGTGTGCACTCTTTCACACTGAGTGCATGAGAAAAGGAAATGCCCTGGACCAGGATTTCTAACAGCCCAACCTGTTAATATTCCAGACACAACGGAGCTTCCCCTCCTCCGTGTGAATACTGAAGAGACAGCCCAGAGTTGGGTCCTGCAGCAACTGCAAGGGGTGAACGCAAACTACAAGTAAGAACAGGTTCTAAGTGAGGTGTGTGATTTACGCCACTTCGTAAAACATGCCTTCTATCGTTTGTATATAGTAGCAGCTTGTGTTTAAAAGGAAAATGGAAAATGCAGAAAAGAGCTGGCAAAAGCAGCTGTTTCCTTCAACGTGCTTCCACGATGTTCCCAGTTTCCATAAAACCCACTGGAATGCCACCAGGCAGAACTTTGCCCTTTCTGCCCAAAGACCTTATTAAATACTGACTCCCCAGGTGACCTGCAGAGGAGGCAGTTCTACATTAACAAAAGCTGTGTGTGCACTGGGCCCTCAGTTCCTCAACTGGATCCTAGGCTGCGCACAAATGCCAGGGTCAGAGAAGAACGAGCACAGGAAGCCACTTCAGGGAAATTGCAGTCCCTCCTGAAACGAAGCACATGACATATTCTGGGCCCTGACTAGGACAGATCTTAGAATGCTAGACTTGGAAACAGAGTAGATAATAAATCTTACTGCCTCCCGACCCAACTGGGAGCTAAGGGCCAGCCAATGGAGCAGGAGTTCCGGGACTACCCTGTGCTTAGCACCCTGCAGAGAAGGCGAGGCACATGCAGACTGAGCAATCAAAGTCCAGCGGGTCTTCTCCCTGGACTGCGCCTCCTTGCAAAGTGTCATCCCGTCCTCATTACAAATTCTGAAAACATTGTGTTGTTGTTAAATCAAGTGACCTTTCCGGTAGCCCTGCAGCACAAACATAGGTTGGAAGATGTTTTTTTGTGCACTATGTATTCAAATGCTCATTTCTGTATCCTGAGAGATCTGGTTGCAGTCAGGGCTTTGGGATTGTGATTTTGTCGTTGTTATTGTTGTTTTCTTTTCCAGACAGGGCTTCTTGGTGTAGCCCTGGCTGTGCTGGAACTCACTCTGTGGCAGTCTGGACTTTTAGATTTTCATTTTTTGTTTGTTTTTGTTATTGTTGTTGTTTGTTTTCTAGTCAGGGTTTCTCTGTGTGTCACGACCCCTCCAGTGGAGTCTGTGTGACAAATGTTACTACTGCACAACCCAAGGCGACGACCCCGTGCCCAGGGAGAGCCTCCTGGAATGGGTCTGATGTTTCTGCCAGGAGCAGCTAATTGCAGCCTTCTTCTTACTCATTTGTGTTGGCGTATTCTGTCTTTGTTTTTTTTTCTCCTAACCTACTCTCACATCTGACCTTTCAAATATGACGACCGTTTCCGTGAAACTCCCTAACATGCGACTGTAGCCAAGGACCATTCAGGCCCGGAGTTCACGACCAAGTTCTGCTCCACTTCTTAAAAGAAACATGGCTGAGAATTAATCATCAGTTAATAATTTATATTATGACTTATAAATAAAGTGTTTAAGAAAGCTCCAGATAGTGGCGCTCAGATAAAAAGAAGAACTAAGAAAAAACTGTCTTGGCACACAGATGTTTGACATAATGATGAGAGAACATTGACCCTTGATAAAGAGGGCACATGCGTACTGATACCAAGCTAATGACTCAAGCATGATGACAGTATTACTACTTTGCATCCTGTACTTTGCACTGTGTATGCCTGATTGCTTCACTGACTTCCTTGAATGAAAAAAAAAAAATGCAGCCACAAAAATATTTCACATTTCAAAAAAATGTGTATAAAAGTCTAGCTCGCTTGCCTACAAAATACACTCAGATTCAAACACTACCTCTGGGTTTGTCTCTGTCACTTTGCCTATCTTTGTCCACCAACACTTCGAGGACTCCCGTTCCCAAGGACCTATACCCGACTGAGACGGTCCATGGCATCTGTGTAGAGCTGGCTGTCCTGGAACTCACTCGGTGGCCCAGGCTGGCCTTGAACTAAGAGATCCGCCTGCTTCTGCTTCCCAGGTGCTGGCACTAAAGGCGTGTGCCACCACCGCCCAGCAGGCTCGTGATTATTCTGCGGCGTCTCCTGACTCAGTATTTTGTAAAACATTGCTCGCTGTCACCTTCGCCTTCTGATAGGACAAATAAAGAGCTAAACAGCCAATAGCTGGGAAGGAGAGAAAAAAGGTGGGACTTCCAGGCCCAGAAGGTGGGGGTGGGGGTCTCAGGTGGGAAACAGGTCACCATCTGAACAAGGATGAGCATGAAGGTGCCAGAGCCAGAGACTGAGATGGCACGTAAGGGCCAAGCGGCTGGGAAGTGGGCCGGGCCAGTATTGTTGAGTTAGAACAGCTGAGTGAGCTGGGCTGTGGTGGTGCACGCCTTTAATCCCAGCACTCGAGAGGCAGAGGCAAGTGGATCGATGTGAGTTCAAGGCCAGTCTGGTCTACAAAGCAAGTGCAGGACAGCTAAGGCTACACAGAGAAACCTTGTCTTGAAAAATCTTTTAAAAATAAAGAATAACTGAGTGTCTGCCCAGCTATAGTGCCTGGAGCTTTCAATAAATACAAGGATCTCTGTGTCATTATTCAGAGGCGAAGGGAGGGGGGAGGGGAGGGTGCGTAGAAAGCCATACTGATACAATCGTATTTGTAACTGGAGAAATTCAGTCCCAACAACAGGACCAGGCCAACTTAGAGCCAAGTGGACCAGAACCTACCCAGAGCCTCAACTCTCTTTAGAATGGCGTTCCCTCTGAAAGAAGGACTGGTTCTTCCTGTGCTTAGGATGCTCAGCTCCAGTTCTTCTGCATGTGAGGACGAACTGTGTCCCCATGTCCCCGAGAGGGGCTGAGGGGAACTTGGCAGCGCACAACTGCAACCTCAGCACTCCACGGGCACAAAGGCTGAGAATGTCACATAGACATCCAAGCCACACGCTGAGTTCAAGCTAGCCTAGACTGCACACAAGACCCGAAAGAGGAGACTCCAAGATAATTTCTATGGCTTGCATGTGAAATTCCTCCCCCTGCAAATACGTTTGTGTGTCTAAAGCTGTCTTGAAAGGTAATAGAACCTTTAAGAGGGGGGGCCCCGCTAGAGGAAATGGATCACTGGGGGCTGGCTGCTTTGGAGGTTTTATGGTCTAGCCCTACTTCCTGTCCCCTCCTCTCCTGCTTCCTGATAGGGATGCAATGAGCCTGACAGGGACTTCCCTACCTGGTGTCCCATGCCACCAGGATAGACTGTGTGTATCCCTTCAACTCTAAGTCCAGAGAACTCCTTCCCCTTTGGTAGCTTCTTGCCAGGGGTTTCAATGATAAAAGCGCCCTCAGTGTCAATGACCTCCAGGACAGCTACTAGTATGAGCTCAGCTCCTTGTACAGAGCAGGCCTCTTCATGGTGACACACACAGTAGGTTTCCTGGCAACACGAGGAGGACGCCTAGGGTGCCATCCCTCCAGGGTCATTCAAGGACTCCGGGGCAGCGCGTAACACAGTGAAGCAGCTGTGGAGGGTCTGGGACCAGCTTTCCTCCTGCCACGTTCTTGCCACAGAAAAGGCTTTCCCTGCCAAGAAGTAGGTTTGAGGAGCCTGAGAGCAAAGGTTTTACTTTAAAAGCATGCCGGGGGCAGGGGTGGGGGGGTGCTTTTTCTCCACCAGACACAGAAGCTTGTATACACTGCCTCTAATCTGTTCCCCGGGCAGACTGACAGAGCACAAACTGTTGTTCCGTGCACCGAACCACATTCTATTAGGAGAACTGTCATCCTGTCTGCTGAACAGTGGCACTCTGAGCCCTCAGGTGAGAACGGCAGGGGTGGATGGGAGCATGTCTACAACTGATCAAAAGCGAGACACCTCGCTCTCCTTTTCCAGCACGTGACACTCCTCTCCCCTTCTCGGTTCAGGAAGGAGTCTGTCTACTTGGGCAAAACTCACTGCATACAAGAAGAACAAGAAAGCCAACCATTATGTACATCGGCAGTGAGGCTTATAGCCATTTCCCAAACTTCTGTTTACAGCAATTTCATCTAATAGTGTGTGTTATCAATATATTTGTGTGTGGAAGACAGAGGACAATCCCAGATGCTGTCCTCAGGCACCTTTCTCCCTTTGAGACAGGGTCTCTCACTGGCCTGAAATTCAACAAACAGTCTACCCTGGCTGGCCAACAAGCCCGGGGTGTTCACCTGTCTACAGCTGCCCTGCTCTGGAATCATAAGTGTATACCATCAGGCCCAGAGGTTTTTTTTCAGTGTATGTTCTTGGAGGGAAGTGAGGTTCTTGGAGGGAAGTGAGATCATCATGTTTGCAAGAAAAGTTACTGAGTTATCACCTAAACCTGTGTATTAAGTGTGATTCCAAAAGCAAGAGTTGAGAATGTTATGGGATTAACTTATAACGGAGAGCTTGGCTCAGACACTTGATTGTTCATTTTGCAGTGCTATGAACCGAACCTGGGGCCACACATGCCATACAAGCACTCGACCACAGGGCCCAGCCCCAGTCAGATCATTTTCATCTCTCCCTGCTTTTAGTAAGGCAGCCTTTACCCTCAGGTGCCAGCCACCCATTTATGGGTATCAACAAGCAGTCCTGTGAATAAACAGAACAAAAGTTACACTAAGAGGCTTTTCCTTTGAACAACCACCAGGACGAAACAACAAGCAACCCCCGGCTTGCACCTAACTCCCACCAAATACTTGCCGCTAACCCTGTCTGTACACTTTCTCCTCTCACAACCAAAGCAGCATCAACTTGGCATTTTGCTGCCACATAATGGTTTCACAACCCACTCTAGCCTGCACCCAACTCCATCGTATGTGTTCTGGGGGCGGGGGGAACCATGTCTCAGCTTGGTAATTCTTTACAAGTACACTGTGTTGCCAGGCAAAATCACCAGACTTGAGGTAATTCAATGGGCGCTGCTACAGAAAAGACGGTGGATATGAAAGGCACTGCCTCCAAGACTGAGCAGAGAATAGAAGATTTAAAACTTCCACTCAGAATACAGGATGTAAAATTCTCACTCTGAGACTCTATTTATTCTGGGGGAAAAGCCCCACTGGATGCCTGGTGGTCAGGCAGCGATGGCAGAACTGTGTGGCAGCCAGGAAACCCACTCCATCAGCAGCTGCCAGCTCGGTGCTGACCTCCAGTGAACAGCCGTCCGGCTGTTCTGACTGGGCTGGTTTTGGGTTGCCACATACTTCCTCCACCATACTTAGCAAGGCACAACGCACTGTGACACTTTTGGTATCACCACAGGCTTGTGGACCCTGCCACTCTCCACTGCCATCTATACCAGCAATCTCACTCCCTCTCCCTCTCCAGGAAGACCAGGAACCTGGCCTAGTATGTGGAGTGGGCCTCACTGGAGCACTCTAAGCCACCCTTGAGCAAGAAACGGGACCTTGGGACCTTTGATCTCAAGGCAGCACCTGAACCGACCCACTGGAAGTGGAACCCAGGCCACCTGCCGGATGTTGAATGGCGGTGGATGAGACTTTACTTTTATAGCATCAGTCCCTAGCCCCAAAATGCTACAGTTTAACACAGGGGAGACAGGTGACAATAAACAGAGCAAAGGGTGCCATTTGCATAATGTGACTTTCTCAGGGAGCTTTGAGACTTGGTAATAACCGAGTTTAGAAACCTGGCAGTGGGAGGGCTGGAAGACATGTGGGAGACACGCAACAGAGATCGGGAGAAATTACTGCCAGACTCTCAAAGAATAGAGGCTCTGGCAGAGAAATATCAAGGTTGAAAGACAGGCGAGAGCTCGGCAGTTTTCAGAACTGTTAAGCAGTTGGATCAGGCTGGAGTCCGGAGCTGAGGCCTCTGTGTGCAATGCTGGGGCATCTGAATTCACCTCCAGCTGGAGAGATGTCACTGCAGGAATTACAGGGGGCAACGTGGTCCAGACACTGGATCCAGGAGACGCTCGGGCGCTGCAGTCAGCAGAACTCAGCAAAGACAAGTGACTCACAGGTTCTCTTAAAACCAGGCAGAAAGGCATGCCAGAGGAACATGCGTTCTTCTATTTAGCCTGATTCCTTCCTTCCCTCCCCCCTTCCCCCTCTCCCTCCCCCTGCTAGCCCTCAGGGCTGAGGACCTAGCTAGGGCCCTACATTCTGGGCAGTGCTCTAGCTCCAAGCATTTTAGTTATGGTTACTATTGCCATGAGCTAAGCAAGCTGGGGAGGAAAGGGTTTATTTGGCTTTCACCTCCACACTGTTGTTCATCACAAAACAACATCAGGACAGGAACTCCAGCAGGGCAGAAACCTGGAGGCCATGGCAGGCTGCTGCTTACTGGCTTGCATCTCCTGGCTTGCTCAGCCTGCTTTCCTATAGAACTCAGGACCACCAGCCCAGGGATGGCGCCACCCACGATGGGCTCGGCCGTCCTCCATCAATCACTAGTTAACATAACGCCCTACAGACTTTGCAGGAAGCCTCTGTGGTTCTGCAACCCTGCTGGGAGCTGGTTCCCTGCAAGAGCAGGGCAGCTCCATGCTCTTCATTCGGAGCTATCTGGCTTGCACATTAACCAAGTAAGAACAAAAAGGACAAGACAGAAAAAAGAAATAAGGAAATGAGAATGTCTGGCTTCACGTTTGGATTACATTACTCAAACCTCACAGTTACACATCTGGTTAGTTCAAAGACAGCTGTGGGCTGCCACTGTGGGGTCCAGGTGAGGTCAGAGACCCCAGAGCCTTCTCTAATCATCAGTGGATAAACTCTAGGACCAGAAAGGATTGCTGAGAACTAAGTAACTGTACACACAAGGGCACAGTTACACTTTTCCGATAAAGACCAATCAGGGGTTTTACATGAAAATCTTCCTCTCTTCCACATTGAAAAGGTAGAGACATGCATGCCTTCGACCACCTGTCCACTGTCTCCGTGCAACAGAGACAGAAAGGAGAGCTTCAGGGGTCAGTGCACACATAAGCCAAAGGCTAGCCATTCCAGGACCGAGCCCAGAAGACCCGACGAGGCTCAGATCCTGTGGCTTCTCAGAACCGTGACACCCCAGGCCTTGGGCAATAGGAAGCTCTCCACACTGAATGTGGGCATGATCAGCGTGATAAGCCCACTCACGCAAGGAACTGGATTTGAACACCTACCCTTCTGTCTGTTAGCTGTGTGCTAGGAACAGAACCTGACTGTAAGTCAAGCACCTAGGAAAATGGCTGGAATCAACAGCTAAAGCCAGGGACGGAGACAGGAAAGAGAAAGGGAGCTACGGGATCTGCTGCGTCCTTGCCAGCATACTCGCAACACCTTCCCCTTCCTTTATAAAAAAAAATCACAAACTTGAACATGGAGGAACAAAAGGAAAACTGACATATTGTTATGGCCTGAATATCAAATACGCTCCCACGGGAAAGTTTTGAGAACTTGGTGCCCGGCTACTGGCACTATTTTGGGGGAGGCTCTGAGAATCCTGGGAGGAAGTTCCTAGCTGGAAGAAGCAGGTAACTGGGCAGGACTTTAGGCACGATCTCTGGCTACTTTCTGGCTCACTTCCTGCTTCCTGGCTCCCCATGACATCAGCATCTGTCCTCTGCCACATGCTGCCACCACTAGGTTCTGCCAATCAACTAAGGACTCCACCCTCTGAAACAGTGAGCCTAAATAAATAATCTGGCCCTTGCTTTGTCAGGTACTGGGGCACCACAGAGCAAGCACAACCACAGTCAGCATGCTTGGAAACCATGAAGATTCAGTGATTTAGAGAAACACAATACGTAGACCTGCCAACACCCAGGTTCCGAGAGAAGAAACAGACTGACAGGAAGAGATGCCTAAAGCAGTCAGGACACACTTCTAAAAATTAAAGAAACTGCAGCAGACCACAACCTAACTGACTCAAGAACAGCAAACTGGAGAATAAAGAAAACCATGGATGTAAGGCACTACTGTATAATATCAGATATAAAGAGCAAAAGCAAATCCTACGCAAACATAAGAACACATCAGATAGAAGTCAGTCTAATAAAAGTATTCTCAGACAGCACTGAGAACAGAAAAGATCCAGCAAAGAGTCAAAGGAAAAGAGTTCTGTCATTCAGGACGCGAGGACCCAACACAAGCATCATCGCCCATTAAAAATCCCCGAAAGCCCGGCACCCAGCACATCTACTGGCTAATCTCCCACAGAAAGTCCTCAGGATTTTACCAAGAGAAGCAAGGGAGGGATGCTCGACTAACGCAGTAAAGTCTGCTGTTGCCATCAGTGGAGGAAACGGGAAGGGAGTAACCAAAACAACACAAACCCCAATTCTAGGAAACACCAACAAAGGTGGGGAAACGGGAGGACCTGAGACTGTTTGCCTTTCTGGTTGTGGAAGCAAATATAGATAGTTTAAGAATCCAGTAGAGAAGGGTGCGTGATTCAAACAAGGACAACTGCTTTAGAAACAAAAAGGCAGAAGACCACCATCAGAAACAGCAGGTGCCAGTTTGCGCTTTATTTATTTATTTTTTCTGAGACAAGGTTTCTCTATGTTATCTTGGTGTTCCTGGACTCCCTTTGTAGACCAGGCTGGCCTCGAACTCACAGTGATCCTCCTGCCTCTGCCTCCCGAGTGCTGGGATTAAAGGCGTGTGCCACCACACCTGGCCAGTCTGCTTTCTTAAAGAAAAGGCAGAAAGGGGCTGGAGAGGTGGTTCAGTGGTTAAGAGCGCTGCCTGCTCTTCCAAAGGACCCGGGCTCAATTCCCAGCACCGACATAGCAGCTCACAACTGTCTGTAACTCCAAGATCTGATACTCTCACACCAACGCACATAAATTAAAATTAAATAAAATGTTTTTTTAAAAAGGGAAACATTTTTTTTAAAAAGGCAGAAAAAGTAAAAAAAAAAAAAAGTATCAAGTGCATTAAATACAAAATATACAATGACAGAAATTATAACATAATGGCAATTATATGAAAATTAATTAAACTTGCCGATTAAACGACAGTGACTCTCTAAGTGCATTTCTTAACTCTAGCAATATGCTGACTTAAAGAAGTGAAGGTGAAAAAGACAAGGTTGAAAATACAAGAACAAATGACAGATGCAGTAGGTAAATAGGACCAAAAGAAAGGTAATGACAATAGGTACACGAAGGTCACTTAACAGAGATTAAGAGCAAGGTGATGGTCAAATAAATGAAGAAAAATGCAAGATGCAGTGTCAAGCACCTAACCACAGGTTACAGGAAAAAAACCAAAGAACTCAACACTGCAGTGACAGGCTTTGACATGTCATCTATTGCTATGAATAGACACTGTGACCAAGGCAACTTGTAAAAGAAAGCATTTCATTGGGGCTTGCTTAGTTTCAGAGAGTGAGCCCTGGACCATCATGGAGAAGAGCAAGGCGGCAGGCATGCAGGCAGGCATGATAGGCAGGCAGACATGACAGGCAGGCAGGCACAGCAAGCAGGCATGCATGGCAGGCAGGCAGGCATGGCAGGTGGATACAGCAGGCAGGCAGGCACAGCAGGGAGGCACAGCAGGCAGGCAGGCACAGCAGGCAGGCATGACAGGCAGGCACAGCAGGCAGGCATGACAGGCAGGCAGGTACAGCAGGCAGGCAGGCATGGCAGGTGGATACAGCAGGCAGGCATGACAGGCAGGCACAGCAGGCAGGCATGGCAGGCAGGCAGGCACTGGAGCAGTAGCTGAGAGCTTACATGTTGAGACAATCAGAAGAAGGAGGGAAGAAGAGTGGGAGGGAAAGGGGGAAGAAGTAGAGGTTGAGGAGGAAGAAAAAGGAGAACTGAGAATGGCATGGGCTTCTGAAACCTCCAAGTGCACAACCACTGACCCAAATCCAACGTGGACACACTTCCTAATCCTTCTCCTAATCCTAATCCTTCCCAAACAGTTCTGCCAACTAGAGACCAAACATTCAAACAATACTAGTCTACGGAGGCTGTCCTCATTCAAGTCACCACAGATACAAAAAATAAATTAATTAAATAAAAATTTAAAATGATCTTCTCACAGCAGATGAGAATTACAAGACAACTGACACTTTGTAACAAAATACGGCACTTTACGATTCCCATGCCAGCAAACTAAATAAAGTTAGTAAGAAAGCTATAAAGATTGAAAGTTTGAAATTTTTCTGTGAACATGAAAAAAGAAAGCTCTAAAGAAACTAAGAAATACTTAGAACTCAATGAGAGTAAACATTTTATGCTAAAATTTGTAAGGCACAATTTTTAAAAATACCAAAAATAACACTAGGTTTAAAATATTAAGAAGTAAAAGCATATTATGCCAACAGATAATCTTCCCAAATACTGATAGCCAAAGAACAGTTACCACAGAGTTCACTGGAATACAGTTGGCACGTTTACTTTAGTGTACTCATGTAATAGGGATTATTAACACACTGTAAGTACTACACTCGAGTTACTATGTAAGTAAAAAGCTAATATCCTTAAAAATTACCCTCATTGCTTATTAGTATATAAAGCTTGCTGTCAAGATCACAGTAGAAATGAACAGGAAAATGTGAGCTGGTATTTAGTAACTTCCTCTAAACAGACACAGATTCAAATGTCAATTATCAGCTACTGTATTTTTGAAAGTGGCTTCAATATAAATTAGGTGGCCTGCCCCAGCAGGGTGTGGCGCCTGCCATAAGGCTGGCCTGCATTTTCCATGGTTCAGAAAGCCACTCACAAACAGCTGCCAGACCGCACCATAGCAGCCTGTAGGTATAAGGTTATTGTGTAATTCAGATGCTGATTTCTGTAGCGCCCCCTCAATATCTGATTGCAATCCTTTCTCTGAGAATCTCCTATATTAATGCTGTGTAAACACTGCTCCCCAGTATGCCAATAAAGCAGCTTGTAGCCAATCAATGAGCAGGGGATTGAATAGGTCTGCTCCCCTTGCCCACCAGTGGAGGAGAAGTCGGCCAAGTTAGGGACCTCAGCAATGGGAGAGGTCCAGGAGACATCAGGAGAAAGACAGGAGGAAGAGGCAGCCGGAAAAGGAAAAGCTACAAAGTGCAATTAGCACTGGGATGTGCTCTGGGAGGAAGCCAAATCAGCTTAGGGGGATAAGAATAGAGTACTAACTGCTCAGTTCTTGTGCTGTGAAGCTTATCATTAAACAAATATAAAAGAGTTTCAATTATTTGTGTGATTGCCAGGTTAAGAGAAAAAATTGAGGAACAAACACAGTTTTGTAATAATAACTTGAACAGTGGCCTTTCCTCCTACTGTTACCCATGACATACAGAGGGCACTGGAAAGAGCTGTGGGGCCTTTCCTACATCCCGACGTAACTTCTGGTTTGTTAAAATAAGGTCTGGGTTGGTAGGTTTTCATTTTTTTTTTTTTTAAACCTAAACTAGCCTGTAATGCTACATGAACTAGCATAAGCTATAACAGGCAAAACTACATCTCCCCCTCCCCAGCTCAAAACACTACTGCACTTGATATCATGCATAAAAATGTCATGCTGAGCAGCAAATGTGGGGGTGTCCTACAAAGAGTTAAATCTGTCCTGGAGCTGGAGCAATTCAGCCGCCACAAACAACAGATGTGATGGGGGCCAACAACTCAATTTTAAGACAGAGGGCAAAAGGCATCACTAGCATCCTTCCTAAGTGGAAGGACACATAAAGTAGAGGACTGAGGACCAGGCAAGGCTACTACCCAATACAGTCGGTACCAGCCCGTGTAGACTAGTGACACTCAGGAAATGACACCTCACACTGCGGCCCTCTAAGGGTTGAGATTGAGACTCTACACTGTAATTAGGACATGTAAAGATTAGCCACATATGACTTACCTCTCCTACCCAGTCCTGACAGTACATCAGCATATTGGCTGCTTTCCGTCTGACTCCGGAGTGTGAATTCTATGGATGGTGGGACATTCCTCACCTCACATTCTGAATATGGGATGTGACTCCAGAACGGCTGGCTGCAACTTTCTATTGCTTCAAAAAGGAGTAAGGGTCTGTTATACCAACACAGCCCAAAGAATCACAATCACACACTCACACACCACCAACACCAACACCATCAACAACAACAACAACAACAACTAAGACTATTTTCTTCCAAGCTGCCCACTCCTCGGTTGTCCAACAAAATCAGGCTGCTTTTTCACAACATACCCCAGAGTGAGGCTAGCCCAGAGTATCACGGGCTCTTCCACCTGGACGCTACAGCACACAAAGCAAAGAGCAGCACCCAGCCAGGCAGCATGGCTGGGAAGGAGCACCACAGATCCAAAATCTAATTAACACCTACACAACCAAGGAAAAGCCACTGCTCCTCTTCCAGCCTCCCGTGTGCTAGCCAAATGAAAGTGCAACAGGCAGCAAACAGTGGCACACTGTGTGCAGGGTGCTCCGCCAGGAGAGGCAAATGCGCAAGATCTACACAAGGAAACCGTCAGAAACAAGGCAAAAATTAAAACTATTCTCTTTCAGAATTCCGAGGCCTGATATTTATTCTACCTTCATCAAAACCTACACCAGAGAAACTGTGTTAACTTACATAGTTTCCCTTAGCTGGAAAAGTGCATGTAACCACACACCCCATTTCTTAGGTAGACACTTTGTTTTTTAAAAATTGGTTGGAACCACGTCCCCTGGATGGGGAGGCCTGGCGGCACTCAGAGGAAGGATAGCAAGTTACCAAGAAGAGATCAATATTCTAAGAGCATATATAGGGGGAGGAGGTCTCCCTCAATCACAGACATAGGGGAGAGGAGAAGGGGGGAAGTGGGAGGGAGGGAAGAATGGAAGGAAACAGGGGAAGGGCTAACAATCTAGATGTAATATGAATAAATTAATAAAAAATATATAAATAAATAAATAAAGTAATGAAAGTATTATTTAAAAGGTTTAAAAAAACTATGGCCAATGTCACAAAACAAATGTTTTATATTGTTCAAAGTATTTTTTTTTAAAATATCACTGTAAAAAAAAAAATTGGTTGGAAAACTCAGTTAAACCCACAGGTTATTAAGATGTGAATGGCCGGGCGTGGTGGCGCACGCCTTTAATCCCAGCACTCGGGAGGCAGAGGCAGGCGGATCGCTGTGAGTTCGAGGCCAGCCTGGTCTACAAAGTGAGTCCAGGATGACCAAGGCTACACAGAGAAACCCTGTCTCAAAAAAACCAAAAAAAAAAAAAAAGATGTGAATGAACCAATTATCTTCTTAGAAAACAGGAAACTCCTTTATTCAGGGAAATTCCCTTACATCATAGGTTAGAAGAAGTGCGGGGGGGGGGGGGGGGGGGGGGGGGCAGTGCTAGGCCTGACAGATGCCCACTATGTAATATTGCTGACTGTGACACCCAAGAGACAGTTGCCAAGTAGAAGGGGTGTTCTTAGCCTGCTATGATGGCAGACATCTGTAATCTCAGATACCTGAGAGGCTAAAGAGGAAGGATTGCAACACAGGCACTTGGTGGCAAAAGGGCTGGGCATGCCCCGGCCCAGCATGTGCTTAGCATGTGCAAGGCCCAAGGTTCTAATCCCACCACTCCCAACCCCAACCCTAATCCCACTCACCTCTGTCTCAGTCACACTGCAAGTTCTAGTAATGATGCCCTGGCTAGGAGAAGACCAGACACTGCTTTTTCTTTTTCTTTTTCTTTTTAGGGTTATTTTTTTTATTAATTTATTCATATTACATCTCAATTGTTAGCCCTTCCCCTGTTTCCTCCCATTCCTCCCTCCCTCCCACTTCCCCTCTTCTCCCCTCTCCTATGTCTGTGATTGAGGGAGACCTCCTCCCCCTGTATATGCTCTTAGAGTATCGAGTCTCTTCTTAGTAACTTGCTATCCTTCCTCTGAGTGCCGCCAGGCCTCCCCATCCAGGGGAGGTGGTCAGAAAAGGGGGCACCAGAGTTCGTGTGAGAGTCAGATCTCACTCTCCAGTCAACAGACACTGCTTTTTCATGTCATTTTGCTCTCAAGTAATACAGGACGTCAATAGAGGAACCATAACAAAGCTCGGTAGTACAGAGACCGGTGATGGCGGCTTCGGGAGATTAGTTCACTCTCACTGGCACTGCCAGTTCTGTATCTGAAATGACTCTAGGAAAGGGGGCTCTTCCCCTCAAGGAGGCAGCCGCCCCCACCCGCTAATCCCCAAAGCACGAAACAAGACTGCAGGAAGGTCTGAACCCCTCAGAACAGGCATACCCCGAGTCCGAGGAAAGGCGGCTTCCCAAGTGCAAAGTAAAGTGGAAAGACATGATGAAATGAACAGAGACAGACGAATGACAAAATGAAACAGGGCAAAGAGAGAGAATAAAGCTGCCATAAACTAACTAAATGCATTTCTTCCCGCTCTCAAAGGAGGAGACTGGGAGGGGGTGGGAGGAGGAAAGGGAAGAGGGGAAGTGATGTCATATTTCAAGTAAAACTTTCAAAGACAAAGGAAAAAATTAACACAATACTTGACAGGTAAAATATGCCCAAATTATACACTGGGGAAAGCTGATGGGGGACTGGGCTGTATTATAATCAAGCTCATGACAAAAGAAAACAAACTAACAACAAGCACCAAGCCAGACTCCATTACCAAGTTACAGGAGGCCCTGACAGGCACTGGGTAGCAGCTCACAGCCATGCCTACTGCCTGGCCAAGGCCAACAGAATCTGCAGCAAGAAGGGGCAGTCCAGCAGCAACGCCAACCGAAGCCACGGCGGACAAAAATCACTCAAAAGACCAAATTACATTTTCTTTGAAAGCATACGCGAGGAAGTATTTTGTGTATCGGGCCACCAAGAAAACAGAAGCAAAACTCCCTGAGAATCCACTACGCGCTGTGTGCCTTACATCCAGTAACTCAGTTGTGCTCGGCGAACACCATGTCACAGTTGTGCCGCACCGACTCCTAAGGCACAGAGCAGGGTTTCTAAGGCCATAAAAGCCACCAAGGGGAGGCCCAAGCTCTCTCAAACACAGACTTAAGTCTAGCACCCACAAAACTCTTTGCTCCCCAAGTATCTCCAGTAGCAGTGACCCCAAAATACAAGAGCAATGTGAACAGCAGAGAAGAGGACAGGGGTGGGGGGCTTGGGGGGGGGGGGGGGGTTGGAGATGAAGACAGCAGCACAGCCCATCACGAAGAAAGACACTAAGCAGAAAGCTGGCCATGGCTACAGGGACACCACACCATCACTCCAGGACTCTGCTTTTAGTCCTCCCACTTCAAAAACCTTAAGCTGATGCCCAAAACAGAAAGCTCAAAATGCCAAGGAGAGCTCAGCCTTCTATACGCATACATCTACTTACATAAATGTTTACATGTTGTCTGTACACACATGTATACTCCATGTGTGATAATAAGTGACTGCTATAAAAACGATATAAATACCATTACCAGATTCTCCAGCCCTTGAGATGACCACTGTCTGGGCTCCTAGATCACTGTGCTTGTTCCTGTATTTAAGCAATGTTTCCTTTAAAGGAGACTCTACTGTGACTTCCTTTCCATTCCCAGACGCTCTGGGCTGGGGAGGTCTCTACCACGGCGGCAAGGCAGCAGCACAGCGATGAAGCGCCATTAGCCAGACTGCCTGGTGGTCCTGACCGCGGTGTCTGAAGGAACTACCGACCCTCTCTGTGTCCCACGTTCTTGATTTCACAGAGAGATGACTACTCTCTGCAATTTGCCCTGAGGAATACCTAAGCTTAGCAAATATTGGTCAGAACAGGGTCTGTCAAACAGTATGATAATCAGCAACTACACGATTATTCCTCCACTTTGTGGCACATTCCTACATAAACTATTAACATGTTTAAGAAAAAAAAGTATATAAATCTTGGTTCTCTAAACAGACTTAAATAGCTACTGTTTCTATTATGACTCAAAGGATAAAAAATAAACTAATGATCACAATTACATTCCATACCTGAAAAGTCCTGTGCAACTTAGAAAATATTCATACATGCAAAATACAAGAAAAATCTCAATTTGAAAAGGCTCAAAGAGTATTTTTTTTTTAAACATCCAAAGGTGACACTGTACTCCTCCACCAACAGGCTCATGGAGTGTCCACCCATAGCTACCAAGGCCAAACCCAGACACTCTAGGAAAAAAATTCCCTTTTTCGTCAATATCTGGCAAGGGGTGAGTGGGCAGGGAGTGAGGAGGAGGCCACGGGGCTGCTCCGATGCCGTCATTGCGAGCGCGCCTGACTCGGAGTCTTTATGAGTTCTCTAATGCACAAAACGCAGAATGGGCCACATCAGCACGATACCTTCGCCTTCAAGCTGTCTGCTCATCTTCCTGGCTATCAAAGAAAACCCTTCAGATCAGTCACTCTTGACAGCGTTAAAAATTCCATTTCATTCAGGATAAATAATATCGCGGTTGGTTTGAAAAGATGTTTCTTAGACAGCCCAGCTACCTCCTACGCTGCAAGACTCTCAAAGAGGGCTAAAAAGAGAGTGACAGCTGCTTGAATTCAGAACTAGAAATTAAAATAAAAGCTATTAGAAGTGGAGAAAGAACACACTCCACAGGGAGACAAGCTTTAAAGGAAATGTCTCTCCTATAAAGTCTAGTTACCTGCCATGAACTTACTTTCACCACAGTACAGTTTCATGTTTCTAAAAAGCATTAAATAAGACTTTTTTTTTTCTTTTCCTTCTCCCAAGAAAGAGGACAATGTTCTTCCCACACAGGAGCACAGTCGAGACCACACAGGAAGTCAGAGAAGTTGCTTTTTTGCTTTCTCTCTAGCGTTAGGGGGCTGAGCTCACGGGAGGCTTCAGAGGAGCCGCCCACACAGAGGAGGAGGAGCAGGCACGGTGTCCCGGCATGCCACAGCTCAATTCCAGCCCGCCAACTCCTCGCTGCCTTCTGCAACCATTGATCTTATCACTGTAACAACGAGTTAAGAAATACTTGGTCTACGGGGACTGCCACATTTCGGACCTAGTCTCAAACTCGGCACTACAACACAGCGGTTCTACATCAAGGACTGACCGCATGCTTTTGTAAGGCAGGGGGGAGAGGCCCTCACACTCAGGAAGCTATTGCCCAGAGCCCCCGGCACAATTACAAAAATGTCGAGAAGAACTGTTTCCAGCCCCAAAATGGAGAGCTGCTTCCACGTCGTTAGCTGGTAGATTAGATTCTACTTGAAGCCGATCAGGTCTGTCAAGAGGATACAAGTGACGGCGTAAGCCAACTGTGGTTTTCTGCTCTTCCTTCTGCTCACGTGGTTAGAGGTGCTTTGCTAACATTCTGGGGGAGACAAGGTAGCCCCAATTCCCTGAGGAAAGCACGGCTTTACAGGCTTTGTGAGTACATTCTCAATCAGGCATCTCTGACATCTTGTGCAGTGGTGGCCTCCCTGCTCTGGGATGAGCCTAGGGATCAAGGTGGACACGTTGTAAAAAAAAAAAAAAGGGGGGGGGGGGGGAGTAAGCTGAGTTCTGTCCAGCTCCAGTACCGGTTGACAAGCCGACACAGGTGGAGGAACTCCCATGGGGCCTTACCCCTACAGGAAAAGCCATAGGCAGTTAACAACTGCTGAGAAAGGGAGAATTAATGTTCCCCGGGGACTAGCCCCTTGACTGTCCAGTGCCCAGTGGTCAGCCTTAGAAACACACCCCTAGGCAGTACTGAATGAACAGTAGGCCGTATGTCTTATTTATTCATTTATATATATGTGTGTATATCTAACAATAACGCTTAAAGAGTAGGAGGCCCCATGAGTTTGCAGAGGGGAAAGAATATATAGAAGGGGTGGGAAAGAAGATGATACATCGTATTTTTAACTAAGACTTTAAAATGCATTCTGAAAAAATAAATTTTGTCTTGTTTACGAGCTCAAAGACTATCTTTTCTCGGTGAAGACACAGCACTTTGGTATGTAATACTCCTCTTTCCGTGGCCTTTCCTTCTCATCCTTCCGAACCACAGTCACCTCGCTAAAGTGCTCTGGCCCTCAGAACATATGTGGGAGGGTTTGAGTGGTGGTCATCGTGTCAGACAGACAGCCTGCTTCTCCAATTCCTTCAGTGGCAAATTCCAGAACTGCAACTAAGGAGTCAGCCTGAGCCTGTAAGAAGTGTGCATGAAAAAGATTTACAGAAGCTCGCTGCAAGGAGTGTGGCATTAATTCCAATTCCAGCATCCACTGCCATAAAAACTACGAATGAAGGACAGTGTCGGAAACCTCAACAGTTAATAATGTCCACGATGTTAGGATTTAAAAACCCTACATATGCCAGGGATATCCCAGAATGCTTGCAGCTCTGAGTTCACACCCAACATCTACATTTAGAAGACTGACCACACAGTGGCCTGACCACACAGTGGCTTGCTCACACAGTGGCCTGACCACCACACAGTGACCTGCTCACACAGTGGCCTGCTCTCTCTTCTTCTTTCTTCTTGCTCACGCCTCAGAATCAAGATAAATGCTCTTAATCTATTGAAGTTGGCCAAAGTCATATCCTTCACCATGTTTAGTGTCTGTTGCTGACATATGACACTAAATGCAGCTGAAATGGCTTCTGGGTGATCACTTTGTCCCACTCGGCACTCAGAGGCTGATCCAGATAAGGATGAATTCCCCAAAGCAGCAGAAGGAGGCACCAGGCCAATCCCTCACAGTGTATGCTCATTCCTCTTTGCATGCGAGTCTCTGTGCCCCCCTACACTATCTGCCACACTGCAGGACTACAGTAACACACGTTCAGCAAAATGTTTGAACCCAACACTTAACACGTTTGCCATCCAAATGTTAAAAGCGCCAAACCAACAATACTCAAGAAAGACCAACAGTAGAGAATATTGTATCTTGCCAATTGGCTTGCCAGATGATTCTGTCCTCAACCCGCATTAAATCGTATTTTTAACTTGCCTAAAGAAGTAAACTGCTATATCATGCACAGAAGACAGGCACCGAATATCTAATTATATTCGGGAAGATGCATATTACAACTAGTCCCATAAATGTCTAGTTCCATTTAAAATTAGAGCTGGTATGAAGAAAGAATCAGTCAAAACTCAGATGGTAAGCCTCTCCTCCTCACCCTTCAAATCATTACTTCCTCCCCCCCCCCCCCCCCCACTACCCCCACCTTGAAAGGAAAACAAGAGGCGTCACTTTGATCTCAAGCAGGCTCACAAACATCCCTCCACGTTAGACGGAATCACAGCAAACACAGCAGCCCCACTTCATACAAGCAGGGGCACGGACGTGAACACAGAAGCGGAGAACCAAACAGCCTACCGCAGCCTTAGCTTCTGTTACCTTAGCACTAGTCCTGAGGGAACAGAACCAGAAGCAGAAAGTGGAAGTAAGGCTACCTCAGATTCTGCTACTTCATAGCGGACTCCGCTGCACTGATGTAGTTGGAAGGTCAAGGGGTTATCAAAGGCTGTAGGAAAAAGAACAACGCCCAGTCTATAAAAGGCGAGTGCTTTGGAAAACTCAATAGCTGCTTTAATTAAGAGACCTAGGTACTATACTCGCTTCCACTCCTGTTACTAATGATCTTTAAGGAAATAACTAGAATCTTACGTTCCTTTGCAATAGGTTGAATGCCACCTAATCATATACGACAAAATTGTTTTCAAGTGTTTTTTTACTACCTAAATCAAAATCACTCCCTAATCAAACACATACGCTTTCCTGATTCTCACAACTTTAGAAATGAATTTCAGGGCAAATACGCCCACAGCATTTATCTGTTTAGTATTAACGCAGTCTTTGCAAATACACCAAGCTGCTGTGCCTCCCCACGCAGGCCTGCTGGCTACTCATGGTGACCTTCGTATTTGCTTGGATGCTAAACCAAGCAATCTCCAAGAATGACTGACTGGCTCACAGACGTAACATACCAAAGGTCTTTACTCAGATACCAAACCTGCAGCCAAATCACAGGTAATCCCCACTCACCCAAACCTTTCTCTCAAATCTTAGCAAGAAAACAAAAACCTACCTAACTTTTAAACAAAAACTCTCTTGGATTTTATGAAGTCAGATTTACCTTATCCCATAACGAGACAAGGCGAACAGGGATATTTTCATACTACATTTCAAACCAAATCAGATAAAAACACAGGAAGTGGCTCTGGTGTGAGGATGCCAAACATATTTTTAAATGGGTTTCTGAACCCTCAAGGAGTTGAAAATTGGATGATTTGGAATACTAAAGGCGGCGCTCTCAGTTCCAGCAACAAGAACGATCAAGTAAGTTGGGCATGGCGCTACATGTCCGCGGCGAGCATTCTGAAAGCGGGGATGGAACGGCCACAGGAAGTACGAGGCGAGCCCGGCCTACGTGATGCTCTCTCAAAAAACTGAAATTTAAATTTAAAAAATGAATATTAGTGATAACATCAACTGCTTTTTGGAGGTCCTTCCCCTGTATGTCTCCTTTCGGATATGTGCTCCGTCCCTCTCTCCACTGTTCTCAACATACACACATAGTCCACAACTTGAATTTGAAGCTTCAGCATAAGGGAGACATTTTTTTTTAACTGACTTACATTACCTTCTTGCTTTCAAGGTAATATAAAGATCACTCAGTCACCAAACTCAGGTGCTTTCCTAACTATGCTGACAACTTTGAGATGTATGGATTGGGGATGAAGAGATGGCTCAGCAGTTAAGAGCACTGACTGTTCCCGCAGAGGACGCAGGTTCAATTCCCAGAACCGACATGGGGGCTCACAAGCACCTGTAACTCCAGTTCCAGGGGATCCAGTGCCCTCTTCTGGCCTCCACGGGCAGTGCACACATGTGGTCTACACACAGATACACACTCAACCGTAATAATCTAAAGCAAATGAGCGAACGTTAAAAATCAAGGTTGACCTTGGACGTAGGAGAAAACCAAATAATTTTCTGCCTAAAGAGTACAGCAACTAAATGACTACTAACAACACTCTGCTACGCATAGATCAGTGTCCTGCTCGCTCCTCTTTAGAGATGCTTCTCCCCCAGCAGCCCCCCACCCAACAGTAGATACCAACAGGAAGCAAACACAATGGAGGGTCTGGAAGGGCTTGCTTTGTTTGCTTGGTCTCATTGTGCTTCGGGTTTTTTTGTTTTTTTTTTTTTAAACCTAACAGATCTTGTGCTTATATATTATGATTTCCAATTTTGTTTTTGTTGGTTTTCTGTGTGTATAAGAATGTGTGAAGGTTTTTTTAAAATACTTTTTCTTTTGTTCTTTTATTTTCTCTCTCTCTCTCTTTTTCTCTCATGCTTTGTCCTATTTTGGTTTGTTTCATTTTATTTTTATTATTTTACTATTTTTTTTAGAGGTCTCTCTGTATTATGATGATATAGAAAAAGAAAGGGTGTGGATTTGGGGGAATGAGAAATGGGGAGGATCTGGGAGGAGTTGGGGAAGAGGAACCCATAGTGAGACTATATTGTGTGTGGGGAAAAAAAACTATTTTCAATATATAAATAAATGGTTAAAAAAAAAAAAGTCCAGGTTGTCACCAAAAAGAAATAACCAAACTACAAGACAGAAAACAGTAAAATAGTATGTGATTAAATACCATGAAACAACAAACACAAGACAGAATAAAGAAAATGCGTAATTCATGTTTCTATCCCCTCAAAATCAAGTAAATTTAAGAAGTATAACGTCAGTGGTGATTGGGGTCCAATGGCAGAGCATCTGCTTGACACTGAGAGAAAAAATCAGAGTCCTAAAACTTAGCTGTACACTCTGCGCGCCACCTTGAGCTTTCCATCAGAGACGGGAATACTGCTAACAGACACTTCTCAGTCATTAGTAATCACTTAGAAACTTAGCACAGCAGTAGCACCTCCACAGATTTGTCAAGATATAATTTTATCCTGAAGAATAGCAGAACGTGGCTGTGGTTTTCAGACACACGCCTGACTCTGATCACCTCCACCGTGACACGGCCACCGCTGGCTTCCGAGGGCCAGTCGCGTGGCTCTCCGCGTTGTGTGTACCTCTCCCACCCCTGACATTTGCGAGCCTCACTGTTTATTAACACTTCTGTCAGCGGACAAGTGAGGCATAAGAGAGGGTGAAACTCAAACCAGCCAGATTTACTCCTTATTAGCAACTCTGCTGACAAAGAATGAAAGCGAGAAGGAGGAGGGAAAAAACCAGTTAGCTGGGATCACAAGGGAAAGTCTAAAGTGAAGCTGGGGAGCAGCTCCTGTTGTGCAAGCCAGAAGACTGGAATGTGGCTCCCCAGAACTCAAATAAAAAAAAGCTGAGTGTGGCCAAACAGGCCTGTAAGCCCAGCACTGGGTGGCAGGTGGGCAGAGATGGGAAGATGCCCAGAGTTCAAAGCCAGTCAGTGAGTTCCAAGTTCAACAAGAGACTCCTCAGAAGATAGGCTACAGAATTATGTACACACACACACACACACACACACACACACTCCAATTAGAAACTGATATTACAACTGTCCTTCTGTCACATGTGTACACGGTAAGCAATTCATAAAGAAACAAGAACAGCTCACACACACCCCAGTGTTATCACACAGGTATCCCTGGTCTTTCTGAGCGTATCTCCAGTCACTTGCCATCAGCGGCCACTCCCTTATATGAACTAGCCGATACTTTTCTCTTGAATGCGTGTTTATGATGAAGGTACTGTAATACCCCACAAACACATTCTCCATTAGCACAATCTCAGGCACTGGAAAAGATAACAAAGACTTGAGGGCTTGAGCAAGAAGAGAAAACAAACTCAAAATAGTCTTGAATTGGGAGAACTGACTCAAGAGGAGGAACTAATGACAAAGGCCACAGTTTCAGATACACGTGCGAAAACGCCCGCTTTGACACCACATCACCTCCTTCTTTACGCAAGAACCACATGACCACAAGTCACCAATCTGCCTTTACGGGGCTCACGGTCTCCATTCTGGCCTGAAAACGCAGACACGGCTACGGGGTGAGAGCTAGCTGGCAGCAATAGCTTGGATGGGACGTGAGAATCACCATCGGCCCCGATTCCACTGCACCCTGGTTCATGCACCCCAACTTCAAAGGCTGGTCACTTTGCCGCCCCTGGCATTGGCGATGACTAAGAGCATCAGTCCCCTGGGTTCAGTACAGTGCAGACGCCCAAAGCCCTTTGGCAACAGTGACCTGCGCCTTTAATCCAGACGCATTAGCAGTGGATTGGTCCTGCCAGCTCCTCACATCAAAGTCTGCTTTAATTTTAGTTCCATTTGTCTCAGGGTTATGTAACCTCACAGGAGGTCACACAAGCCTCCCAAAAAAGAAATTTAAGCTGTCTTCCAAAAAAAAAAAAAAAAAGAAGAAGAACTGTGCATAACAAAAACAAACACAAAACAGAAACTTGCATTTTTCTCCCTGGCCAGAAAGCATCACCCACCCTGTTAATCTAAAACATTATGATTTTAGAGGGGAAAGAAATTACAACAGAGACTAAAGCACTGCAGCCCGCCCAAAGGGCGTGTGGCATGTCACGCTGCCAGCATGCCACCGAGTGGAAAGCCTCACCAGCATCTAACCAACATCTAACCAGCATCATCTAACCAGCAGCATCTAACCAGCATCTAACCAGCAGCATCTAACCAGCAGCATCTAACCAGCAGCATCTAACCAGCAGCATCTAACCAGCAGCATCTAACCAGCAGCATCTAACCAGCAGCATCTAACCAGCATCATCTAACCAGCATCTAACCAGCAGCATCTAACCAGCAGCATCTAACCAGCATCTAACCAGCAGCATCTAACCAGCATCATCTAACCAGCAGCATCTAACCAGCAGCATCTAACCAGCAGCATCTAACCAGCATCATCTAACCAGCAGCATCTAACCAGCAGCATCTAACCAGCAGCATCTAACCAGCAGCATCTAACCAGCAGCATCTAGCTAGCAGCATCTAACCAGCATCTTACCATGTTCCAGTTCCACATTGATGTTGTACACAGCCACCGGTCTCTTGGTCCTCTGCCCTTGTCTCTTCGACTGCCGCGGTGGAGCATTTGGGGGTGACACTGACAGGCAGGAGGGCTCAGGGAATGCGGTATCAGGCGAGGTCCGAAAAATCTGTCATTGGGTATAAAGTATGAGAAGGGGTGTCCATGAGTGGAACCTGTGCACTGCCACAGCAAACCGGAACCCAGCCACATTAGGTTTCGGGTTTGTTCATGAGAGGCCACAGCCAAAATTCAGCCCTCCGAATTGGACTTCAGGAAACACTGGTTAATGTAATGTTTTAGAACAAAGCACTGTGTTACTAAAATCATGATGTTTCAAATAAGTTTTTTTTTCCCCAAAAAAGGAAACACGTATAATGGTTTTTCCTCACGGGGTAGACACTATAATGGCTCTTTCTTTGGGATACACCAAAGAAAGTTATCCAGGGCACAGTATTAAAGCACTGAACCACTTTAAGGTTTCACAGAGGGTTATTTTCACAGCAAAATGTTTTCTTCCAACTACATTAAAAAAAAAAATCCATTTACAAACTTTTTTTTCCACAGGTTTGAAAATAGCCTGTGCTTATGAAAATTACCTGTCTGGATTCTTATTTACATTCCTCATAATTTTCTTATTTAATGTTTTATAGATTTCATCAATTTATTTAATACCTTCCAGCCCCTCTTAATAATTTCCTCTTCCATCTCTGAAACCCAGAACATTAGCACCTTGATTTATCTACAATGTCATTCATATATCAGAAACAATAACATTAATTAAGATGTGCTGCTTCTTCGCTCAGCAATTTGTTCTCCTTTGGACAAAGTAATATGTGTGCCATAAAAAGAAGCCAATCGCACGGCAGTGAGTGATCACAGACCTTCCCTGGCCACCAAGAACTAAAGTCAAAGGCTTCGCTGCAGCAGAAGCGGCTCCCAGCCTTCAAGGACGCCATGGAATGCAACAACGGAGACATCATCAGCCTGGCAGACCCACGCCCGCAGGCGACTGACACACTCCTCAGGTGGAGACAAGAAACAAGCTCCTGGCCTTAACAGAATGTAAATGGAAACTCAGAATGAAAGGAACTGTAATTATTACTTTCTCATTTGGGTAGAATCAAGCACATGACTTGTGTGGTAAGTGACGGTGTCTCTTACATGTGTGTCCACAATGAAAAACTGACAGTGAAAGGATTTTAGCTGAACACCCTAGAAAGTCTCACCTAGAAATTATTATACACCAATAAAAACAAGCCAATTTAACAGTTTGTATGCTTTATAGTGTTACACTGCCCCCTCATGTATAAACAGAATAAGAAGTGACTTAAATTGCCATGGACAAGTATTTGCTAGTGAAAATCCTGCTGGCCTGCTAACAGGGTCTTCTCACAGAAACTAGAGTCTGCAGGGAAAGTGACAAACAGGAAACTACAGATGTGCCTTGGTCTCTGCTGCCCAGACTGCTGGGCCCAGCTGCTTTACTGCCCTTGTCCCTGTTCAAGATCTAAAAAGGTTGTGTCCTATGGGGACAGGAAGAGGCCGGTGGGAAAGAACATGACAACAGTGGTGCAGAGACAATGTTCCCTTCATAGCCCAACTCCAAGACAAAAGCATTGTGATCAAATGTGTGTACGCTTGACTTCTGCCAGCATGGCAGGTGCCTCTGGGATGTTAGGCAGAACAGGAAACCAAACGACGCACCGGGGACAGGACACGCAAAGCACCAATAAGCCCTGGAACGTTAGGATGCGAGCACTGGCATCTGTTGGGTAATGACTTTGAAGCAGGCTCCTGGAAGGGCCTGGAAGGGACAGCATGGTGCAAGACCGGGCATCCTTGGACCTCTTCCTCCTCTTCGTGTGAGGGTGAGATGTCTGGGGAAGGCTGTGGGGACAGAGGTGTGGCCGCCGTCCTGTCCGCAGAGCCAGACCACCGTGACTCTACCATTTCCTGAAGACTGAACTGTGTCCCTCCCAGAACTTCACCTCAGAACCTCAAGCTGGGCACAAACACTGGCTGGCCCCCAGAAGACTTCAGGCACCGCTGGGTTTGCACCAGAATATGTGTCTTCAAGTTGTTTTGTTTGTTTGCTTGCTTGTTTCTGTTTTTGTTTGCATGTTAAAGCTCTCAGGTCATTCTTTTGAGTAGCCAAAGCAAGAAAGATTGGCTTGGAAAGTCACCCCACAGTTAAGACAACTGTGTCTTAACTGTGGAAGGACTGAGGGCAAAATCAGAACACCAAAAAAAAAAAAAAAAAAAAAAAAAAAAAATCAGAAAAAAATGGCACTAGACACGCACATCAATTCCTTAGACCATGCCCCATCCCACTTATGCATCTGATGGCTCAAAGGCTACCAACACGGCCTTTGTACGTTCTTTTGAGGAACTGGCATCCAGATAGTTGTGGACTGTATGCCACAATTCTGGCAGCTCCAGCAGCAAGTACAGTTATTTAGCACGTGCCCGGCATTATACCAAGCGTTTTATATACAAAACTCCACATTAGTACAGTTACCAAGCCTAGAGCTTCATTAGAGACAGCACTGCCTTGGCTCCAGGACCTCACCAGCTACAGCAGCTGCGCTGGGTGCTTGGCGCTAACGTTAGCGTACCGGGAGACCTCTTGACACTCAGCACAGCAACAGGCTCACAGGCCTAGAATAAATGGTACCAACCTGCACTTGTGACTGATGCGTAAACAACGGACGTGAGCTCGGCCCCCACTGTTCAGCTCAGGCACTGCTTTCACATGACAGCCCCCATCTCCCACCACCTCAGATGCTCCGAGAGCTGGAGCCCCGAGCAGTGATTCCACAGCCTTCTACAGAGAGGAACCAGGTCAGGAGCTAAACACGCAGTTACAGATGGGCTGCTATTTCATGACTCCCAAGAAACTCAGAACCAAACAATTGATTTTTATGTCTTCAGCCCTCTAATTTAGCACAAAAATTTAAGCTTAAATCACTTCCCACTGGTTAGACAAGGCAGACCTGGGGCACACGGACATAAGCCCACCAACGACTCGGACACTTTCAGAACTTTCATCCTGTCTCCCGATGGTACTAGCATCAAGTCCAAGGTCTTTTTTTTTTCTTTCACACACATAGAAAACTAATTGTTATGATTCTCTCTGCAATGTGCAGGAATGATTTTAAATTACATCTTTTTGAGTCTTGAAGAGGAAGCCAGTAAAGCTCTTTATGTTAAAATGTTGAGCTGTTTTCTGATTCCAGAATATACACTGATCTTGTTTTGCCCTGCATCACTAATGCTTCATTCTGGAGCCAGTGTGTGCTTTCCTTTCCAAGGTTTTTGATTCCTTTACTACATTAACTTCCTTCCCATTATTTTCAGTTCCCTAATTTAGCATTCTACCTCCTGCTGCCTTTTTTTGAAAACAGATCACATTTACTCAAAACTTCCCCTTTAAGGTTAAAAACTTCTTCACACACCTCCATATTTACAAGATAAGAAAAAAAAAAAAAAATTCAAGACCAAACAATCCTAACAATAAAACAAAGCTGGAAGCGCTCGCCCCCTCAGGTCTCCACACAGCGCTAGCACAAACAGAGGTCTGTCGCTGTCGCTCACAGTCACGGGCTCCTCAGATGCGATGAGCCAGATGCTCCTGCCATGGGACTCAGCCACAAGCACACATGGCTCTGCCAACTCTTCATGCCATGCCAGCAGGGGCCACACTGCATATGACTCCATCACTTCCGCCAGAAGACAAGGACTGTCTCTGGAATGTCTGCATCAGCACCCCACTCAGACCAGCAGCCTCTGAAGGAGGGTAAAACCACCTGTCTTCACAAAGGTGTTGCCGCAGGGTCCCAGTGCTGTTCACTATAGAAGGAGAGCTTGGGGGGGGAGGGGGGGGGTCACGTCCACACAATTCTGGCAGCTGCAGCAGCAGGTACAATTATTTAGTACATGCAATATGCCTGACAGTATTCCAAATGCTTTATATACAAAGATTTTGGACCAGATTTCCTGACTCCAGAATGCTGGTCCGGCCACTGAACTCCACAGTGCTCTAATAAGCCCCACTCATCCGGTGTCCGGCACAGTGCTGTGCCAGCCTACAAATGCTGTCTCTCCAGAAGCAGAGCTTTCCAAAAAACAAAACAAAACCAAAAGAGGTGGCAAGTCATAGCACTCTCTCTTCCAAGTAAACTTCCAACGTGGGAAGCGGGTGGGGGTATACTGAATCTCTCCTAAAATACATTATTACCCAAAACGCCACTTTCAGCTTCAGCATCTACAGTATATTTGGGCACAATACATCATTGTGGGGTTGTGCAAGTACGGTGGCTCTGCGGGGACCCAGGCACCCACTGGTGGCTTCCTTTGGTTTATTCCCCCCACACACTACAAGCAAAACTGAAAACCGGTTTCCAGCTGTCTGACCTTGAACTCACCCTTGGCTAAAAACGGGTCTATCCTAGGGCATTGAACTAGAATTGATAATAGGCACTGACAGTCAAACACTGGTCAGGTTCAGCCTTGAGGATTTCAAGGCTTCCTATTGGTTCTAGTTCATTTAAGTTTAGAGTCTCAGTGCTGGGAAGCGTCCCTGCCATCTCTCACACCACTCTCGCCGCACAGCTGAGCAAACTGAGGTCGCTGGAGTTGAAATTTTGCTCCTGTTCCCTTCACTCAACAATGCCAGAACTCAGGCCTTAGCCACAGACAAGGGTCTACTGGCTCCAATCCTTTGTCCCCACATATGCTTTGTACGTGTACTGGTGACTTTCCACATGTGTCCCGTATGCCAGAATACAGACAAAAAGGACAACATATTTGGAGAAACCCATCGTACATGTAGTGAATATAGAGAGACTTTATCTTGTCATCATTTGCTATTCTCTAAAACTACAATGTTGTCACTTGTTACATGGTATTTATACTATATTATATAAGTAATGGGAAGGTAATTTAAAGTATACAGGAGGATGTATGGAGGCTCTGTGGAAATAGTAGGCTGTTTTATATAAGGGGTTATGTGGTAGCAGGGCGCACTGATGGCACCCCAGAACCAGTCTGTCCTGGCTACCAAGGCACAACACACCTCCTCCTCTGGACACATCTGCCCAGCTGCTGCAATTCCTCAAAGAGCTCTGAGCTCTCCTGTGTCCCTGAGGCCCCTGAGGCTAGACAACAGGAGCGCGCCATCCCGGGAAACTAGAGAGGGACTTCACGACTTCACAGGAGCAGAGGACACTGCTACTTCTGTGTACTCTTCCCACGGGCTCGGGCTCTGATGGTGGCCTTGATTTTGCACATCTCTTCTGGAAAAGACCTTCAATTTTGATTCACAGGGTAAAAGGAAAAGAATTTATTTGGCAGATACGTGAATCTGATAAGATTCTCTTTTCCTTTCCTTTCTACAATTTAGGCTTTCTTTGGGGTGACATATGCAGGTACATCCCAGGGCACAACAGATACTGGTTTCTGTAGCTCTCACAGACTAGCCCATAATGCTCAGCTGAGTGGTTCTTGCCTTAGCTGTTTCCCTTTCCAGTCAGCCTTCACAGACAGGAGAACACACACACACACACACACACACACACACACACACACACACACACACACACACACACAGAGGCGTGCTCCATGGCAGCAGCAGGGGAGCAGGGGACAGAGTGCCGGAGCCCTGGCAGTTGGCAGAGACGATGGGACTGCACGAGATGTGTGGTGTGATGGAACAGGGGCAGTAGGAGGCCCCCACATGCTCACCAGGCGCTGAGAGGCACCACCCCGCCTTGTACCATGGTGTAAACATACGTTGCCAGCCATAAAGTGCTGTTCTGTGGTCTGCAAACGTTTAGACAATCACGCCAGGTGCACTGTTAGCCATCTGCACCTGCACACACTTGGGACATCCAGCATCGAGTTTCCACAGTCACATGAAAGCGCTTTCCCAAACACAGCTGTGTCTTTGGCATCTACAACCCAAATATCTACAAACGTTCTTTATTTAGGAAGAGCTGGTGCCTCACCAGAACCTCTCTCCTATGTGCCCTTTGCTAGCATGTTAATAAAAACTTTACAATAAAGGTCCAAAATGACACGAACAAAATATGTTCCATGTCAACTACAGTCTACACTCTGTGGTTGATATTTGCTTCCCTGGCTTCCTGCTTTGATTGAACTAAACCTCAATTGGGGGGGGGCAGCCCTTTTTTCTTCTTTTTCCCTTTTTTCCTGGGCCTTAAAAAAAAAAAAAAAAAAAAAAAAAAAAAAACCCTAGGGCTGGAGAGATGGCTCAGTGGTTAAGAGCACTGCCTGCTTTTCCAAAGGACCTGAGTTCAATTCCCAGCACCCACATGGCAGCTCACAACTGTCTGTAACTCCAAGATCTGAAACCAACGCACATAAATTAAAATTAAATAAAAATTATTTAAAAAAAAAAAAAAAAACCCTAGAAATGATTTGGTCCTGAACACAGTAAGACGATGTCAACAACAGGACGCCTACCATTTGCAGTCCTAAAGATCTGGTGATTTCTGAGAGGAAGCAACCCCTAAAGTTAGTGTTAACTCTGATTTTAAAATGTCCTATCAGGCTGGAGAGATGGCTCAGTGGGTAAGAGCACTATCTGCTCTTCCAAAAGACCCGGGTTCAATTCCCAGCACCCACATGCCAGCTCACACTTGTCTCTAACTCCAGTTCCGAGGTATCTGACACCTTTACACTAATACGCATAAAATAAAAAAGTAAATTTAAACATTAAAAAAAAAAAAGAAAAATGCCCTATCCTATATGCCACTTGGAATCTTAAAATCCTAGAAAACAAATCTAGAAATAGATGAGGACACTTCACAGAATTTTCAAGGTTGACAGTATCTTCTGGAATACAGGCAGGCTTGGGTAACTAGTTTTCCAGCAGGAAAAAAATAAGGCACGGATTAAGTTTCCAAAGCTCAATGTGTGGATTTTAATCCCAAAGAAAATGTATTTATCACAGTCATCTGAAAGCTTTCCCAGTGCACATGCCTGTCATGTGGCCTGCTCTTAGAAGATCATTACAGCACTCATTTGTCCGTGTTAGCACGAATACAACTCCCTGAAACGGAACCATACATGAGAGCCACTGTCCCTCAGCAACATGCTTTGAGAGGTTGCACTGGGTGTGGCGGTGGGTATCCACTTTATCGTTAACCATTATTTCTAAAATTTATGTCAACTGTTTTTCTCTGTTCATCAAAAAACCTGTTCTTTCAGATTATAACCCATATGTGTTACAAAGGTAGTAATGTTCACAATATTGGAAATGGCAAATGTTTGCAAGTACTTAAAAAAAAAAATCTTCTGGAAGATAAAAACCGACCACTGCGTAGTCAATGTGACAAGTTCCAAAGAGATAAGTGCCCTGGACGTAACTGCGAAGACCGCCTGCACTAGGCCAGCCTCTGGGCCTGCCTGTAGGGATCATGTTTTCTACACTAGGTTAAGTAGGGTGGAAGGCCCATCATGGTAGGTGGCGTCGTTCCATGGTCTTAGGCCCTGGATTTCTTCTTAGGAGAAAAGCTGGCTCAACAACAGCATTTAACAGTCTCTGAGTCCTGACTGTGGCAACCAGCTGCCTGCAGCTCCTGCTGCCGTGATGCTTCCACAAGGACAGGCTGTAGCCTGAAACTATGAGCCTAAATAAACTCTTTCTCCCTGAAGTTGCTTTTGTCAGCGTATTTTATCCTTGTCAACAGGAAAAGCAAGAAACATCCACAACCCCACCCAGACACATAGTTCTGCTAACGACTGGTGACTAGTTTTCTGTGTGGCTGCATATGGGACTCAGCTTCCGGGATCCAATGGCACAGCCTTTCCTATATCCACCTACCAAACTAAATTTCAGAGCAAGATTTAATTTAAAAACACATTAGGAAATACACAGACCGCACCTTACCATTGAAATTTAAGATCATAAACGCATATTTAGAGTTATCCAAACAGCCTATCTTTCTAACACCTCCTCCCGGCAAACTAAGTCTGTGGTGGAAATCATATATCCCAAAGCCAAACACCAGCTTCCCTGCAGTGTGAACTGCACCATTTATTTAAATGCATCTTGGACAATACATCTTGAAAGGTGACAGAACATCCATCTTTCCTTACTTCCTGCACATTAACAGGAGGAACAGTTAAGGCCTAGGACCTGGTTTCCTCAGTTTGGTACACTCTGACCCTCCCACAAGCACAGTCCTTAGGCTTTGGGAGCTCACGCTGGCCAGGCCTAGGGCTGCCTCTGCTTTGATATAAATGTTCCCCAACCCATTTGGGGAGGGGGTGTATTCATGCGCTGCTGAACACATTCCTTTAATTAGAAAAAGAGGAGGAGGGGGAGGAAGAGTCAAGCACTACAACCGCAGAGCCACACGCAGAGCAGAACAGAGCAGAAGGCCTTCACCCAGATCACTGCTGACATGCTCACAATAAAGGGAAAGGTTAAGAACCTATCAAATTGAGTCACGTAAACCGACTCTGTCACAATAAAGAGATCGAGAATCTAACACTGTCTGCCATCACTTTGAGTTTATTTCCAGAGAGATCAGCACAGTAAGATTTCCTTATAATTAAATCCCATCTAATAAACTTGGAACAACTAATCCTGAAACCAGGGTGAAAATTTGCTAAGATATAGACTCTTGAATATTCCCATGGTATTTCCTGACAGATTACTGTTAATTGCTAAGAGAAAGGAGACTCGTTTATAGCAAATAATCCAAGCTCTCACCATTTGTGACAAGTGTAACGTATGACAACTTTCCTGACACACTTCATGAAGAGGGGGCAGCTCTTCTCCCCACATCTACACAGGCTCAGAACACTTCAAACAGCAGCGTATGTTAGAAATAGGGTGCCTGATGCTAGACCGTCAAAGGCCTTGTGCTCAGGCTGGAGAGATAGCTCAGAGGTTAAGAGCATTGATTGCTCTTCCAGAGGTCCTGAGTTCAATTCCCAGCAACCACATGGTGGCTCATAACCATCTATGAGGAGATCTGGTGCCCTCTCCTGGCAGGCAGGCACATATGCAGGCAGGGCACTGTATACATAATAAATAAATACATCTTGGGGGTAAAAAAAAAAAAAAAAAAAAGGCCCTCCTCTCTCTGTTTTCGCCCATTGGCTAGAGCATTTCCTTGGGTTTCTGAGGTGGCTACATTTGGAAAGAAGCCTATTCTACATGCAGAAGCCATGTGTAGGTGGCAGCCCAGGCTCCGAGTCAACACAATCCAGGCACCAGGTGTGACACAGCAGCTTCCAGACAGCTATCCCCAACAGCCCCTCAAGAAGCTTGAAAACACCCCAGCTCAGGCCCAGGTATTATGTAGCAAGGCAAATGAATATTGTTTCCCCTTATTTGTTTAACCATGAAAACAAGGCTACTTATTTCAGAAGGAAGTCTTGGATGGTTTGCTCTCCTACAGTAAGTAGCAGGATACCACAGATGAGACAGACATGAGCAGGCAACTTCAGGACACAGAAACTTATCTAAAAGCGCACACTGCTCTATAGGCAGCAATGTCCTTACCAAGGCCAGAGGCACCAACGTGTTTAGGCCTAGTCAGAGGGCTGAGATGCCAGAAGGTGAGTCTGGTTTCTCATTATCTCTCTTCCCCTATGTAAGTGGGTCTGCCTTGAGTCTATACTCGAGGGTATGGCTGAAGAAGCTGAGAGGCAGCACCAGGACACAGTGTGGCTGGGACAGCTGGACAGACCAACTCACCCCTCTCTACCACACTTCAGCTTCTGTCTTATTTCCTATGCCAGTCCCTACAGGAGAAGTTCAATGGTGTGCCATTGCCAGAGGTCCCCACGCTGCACAGGGGCCCGGCCTTCTTTCTCTCAAGTGCTGCCCTATGGGTCTGTACTGAAACACTCCTTTCTAAGCTCCCCTCCCAATTTCTTCAACCGTCATTCTTTAAATTCACAAGACAAGAACCTGGAAAGCACTAATTCAATGCGCGTCTTATGTGACTGTGACATTGGTGCCCTACAGGCCACCTAAACTGTGAGAGAAAGCACTGGTAGATCTTCCAGATCTCCACCTTTTGACGGCCAATCCAGCCTGTCAACCGGACACAAGTTGTGCCCTCGCCTAGGGGGACAAGCCTGAGTGTGTTAATGATGGAATTTCTAGATTGGGTTAACTCAGGTGGGAAGACACACCCCAAATGTGGGGTCCTGAGATGAAGAAAAGAGACTCTGAGCTCATGAGCAGCACCACTCACCTCTCTCTGCTTCCTGGCACAGCTGCAGTATGACCGGCCGCCTCATGCTCCAGCAGGCCTGCCTTCCCACTTGTATTGGACTGTGCCCTCAAACTGTGAGCTAAAGCAAACCCACCCTTCCTGCAGTTGCATTTTATAGGTACAAGAAAAGTAGCTTGTTTGTTTTGTTTTCTTAATTAAACAAAATCCCAAACATTCAATTTTACCAATGAAGACTCAGAAGCCAGATGCTGAGGTGAACGCCTGCTAGTTCAGCGAGATAGAGAACAGACCCGGTTGACCTTCCTACTCCACGGATGTCCTTTCTCCTTTCTCCACACTGTCTTAAATACCCTTTAACTCAATGTCCCTCCTTTCTACTTCCTGTGCATCTCTCTATCCATCTTCCAGATGTCCTTCCACTATGTTTTTTTCACTTCCTGTCAACTGGTTGGTTGCTCTGCCTCTTGACCTAGGGTTAACTTTATTTAATCCTGCTTACAGAAAGCTTGTAAAGGAGTGTGCTATGGCTAAGCACACTGTTTAGAATAAATAGAAACTTCTTGGATTAAAGGTGTGTTCTAGGGCTGAGCCACACCACAACTAGAAGCAGGTTTTTCCAGTACAAAAATCTCGGGGTTCACAGTGTGATGAATTATCACTCAACAGTAGCTAATACAACATCTTAGCCAAGAAATCAATGTAGTTTCACTGATAATTGTGCCAGTAACCAATGCCTTCTGATACAACTTACTTAGAAGAGGACCATCATAAAATACAGGGCGTGAATCCAACTGAAGACAAGAGAATCATGCCGAGTCTTACGAATGACATAGTCATGGACTGAGCCATGGACCAAAGAGAAGTTTCTTATGCAAGATATCATGAGCATGTATCACCTCCAAAGCAGAGCCTCTCAAGCGTGCATGTGCATGCCAACAACTCAGAAGGCTTACTAAGGTATGGATTCCCGTTCAGCAGGCTTGGAGTGAGGCCCAGTACAGCCGTCACATCCAGAAAATCCCAGTTAATGTGTTTGTGACTGTAAGTCACACAGACTTATGATATACTGATAACAATACTGTCTACACAGACTCATGATGTCCCTACAACAAGACTGTTAACAGAGTTCCTGAAATTGTCCTTGTGTTTACTTTTTAATCTAAATCTATTTTTTATTACATGGATGTGGTTGCCTATGGAGCTGTGATGGGAACCTATCAGACATCACATGATCTTACAATTTTTCATCTCGTGACCTCTTCATATAACTACAAGAATTAGTGAAGATCATAAAGAGTTGTATAGATAACATCTCATGACTGACAATATTCCAAATTAAGCATTAAATTCTAAAACCTTTTAAAATATGTATCAGCTCACTAGAAATAAAACATTAATGTGTTTTTAAAGGGAAAACAGCCCTTTTCCAAACAACAATGTAGTGAGAATGCCACCATCTTCTGCTTTGCAATCTCTTGAGTTTGGCTTCAGGGACCAGCTGGGCTCTTTCTGTTTCCACAACCAACATGTCATGTCATCTCTAAAGCACAGCACTGTAAAGCCAGAAAGGCAAGACGGAAGAAGCACAAAGAATAAATGACAAAAGCAATAACCAAAAAATGCTTAGTGGACCGGAAACAAGTAACGAGCACGGCAAGACCCTGTAGAGCTGAGCAGATGCCTTCAGAAGCGGCTTCATAAGGACACCATGGAGACAGCAGGGCAGTCGGTCAGTGTGGACAAGATGGCCAGGAATGGGCTTGGTCTTGCAAGACCAGAAGCAACAGCCTCCAAAGAATGTGACGAGGAAGTCACAGATGGAAAGAACTGAAAAGCAACCCAGCCGGCCTCCACAGCGACTCTCACTCTCAGCCACTGTCACATGGAAAATAGGGACTGGCCTGTAATAAGTCCCAAAGAGCAGAGACACAGCTAAAGGGCTGGGCGTATAGGAAGACACATGTCAGCTGACGATGAGGAGAAGGAAAAAAAATCCTCCTGAACTGTGCAAGCTTCCCAAATCTTAGGCAAAGTTCCCCCAGAAGCTGCAAGAAGTTCAGCATTTCACAAGAAAAGGCGGCTAATGATCCAAAATGGCTTAGACAGTTAACTCATTGAATCTATGATGGAGAAAATATGTTCCTGTCCCCAAAAGCGTCTCAGCGAGCTACCTGAGGCCACCGAGTCCACTCTTCTCACGGTCTTACACTCCTGCAAAGGTGACAGGCCTTACTTTTCAGCATGTGGGGGAACGTTTCCCTCACTGTTCCCCTCGCCCTGGTGGCAGGCTAACAGCGCCTCCGTGCCCTAGGAGCAGCTGTACTTCCTCCCAGTTCCAAACACCCACTCGCTCTAAACAAATCGTCCCAGCTGCCCTCTTTCACACTCAACTTCTCTGTTCCCCACAGACATAGAAGGAAAGTTTGACCTTGAACTTTTACCGAACCCCATGGTACCTACAGCAATTTTAATCTCATTTTCCTACCCTTGCTTAGGAAAAAACACATAAACAGAGAAAACCTTCCGGGTCTTGAGTGCTTCCAGAAAAGGCCAGAAGGTTCAGCCCATGGGTGAAGCACTCAAGCTGAGGAAGCTGAGAGAAGAGCATGGTTCGTGGAAACCGCCATCCAGTGGCCAACACTGTGTAACAGCTGCCGCTGTGCTGAGAGCCACATGGGATGATTGATGGCTTCTCGGGTCCAGCTCTGTAGTTCCACCTCTCAAAGCTTTCCCTGTACCCAAAATGAGCAGATAGCAGAGAATGTTCCTTCATCACCTTGAAAGAGTACTTCTTGGGAAGTCTACTAGACCCCAAAAGCAGTGTCGCTGGAGTAGTGAGATGCCTTCAGCTTACTGCAGGAAAAAGATTGCCTCCCTCCCCACGCCCTCCCCCTTTCCTGCCCTCCTCCTTTCTCCCTCTGCCAACTACCTCCCTAGAGGCCTGGCAGGCTCAGGGTAGCTGTATTTCTTATATGACAGCTAACTTTCTGCACAAAAAGTGTACCAAGAAGGATGGAACAGATGCGGCCGACCTCTCTTGGTTACAGCTGAAAGTCCCTTTGGCCACAGCCAAACAAAGGGGATGTAGAAGCTAAGTAAGAGGGTTCTGTGGTGGGGAGTCTGTGCTAATCCTTACCACAATAAAAGAGATGTGCTCCATTCCTCCATCCAATGCCACACGCACGTTACCAGACAGTGGCAGACAGCCACACGAGGACTTAGTCAGAAAAGGACTGACGGACATAAGAAGCACAGGGAGAACCAACTAATTCTTCAATTTATTCACCTGAGATCTGGTCTCTGCACCTCTATTTCCACCCAACAGATTAAAGGTGACAGATATAATCATATATAAAAGTATTTGTTCATTCTCTGACATAAATTTAAGTATCTTGTGGTTAATATGATACTAGAAAATTACAAACAGAGCACCATTTCTCCATCCAACTGCACTCAGAACGTTAGACAATTCATTTATTTAAACCTCTTTTCTCCCTAATACTTTTCCCTATAACTACTGTTAATACCTTAAGTTTAAGAAAAAAAAGGCTAAGTTTACTACACATGTGCCTACATATACATCTACTTCTATATTGGCATTTCTCTAAAGAAGATCATAACATACAAGCTGCCCCAAAGCTATTTAGTTATCCAGTCCAATATTGACTGAATGTCTACTATGGCACATCAAAGTTTATACAGAAGGAACGCACGGGGCCTAAGGTAAAAATGTTGTAGGAACACCACAGAGGCCAGTCTACACGAATTATAATGCATGGGTGTGTGAACAGAAAGTTGAACTAGAAAGTAGCATGGAATTTCACATTTAATTCAGAGGGAGAGAAGAGGCTAATGCCACAGAAACTGCTCCATTTCAGCGTGTTAACTTCTGATTGCCAAGGAACAAGCTATCATAATCTCATTTGTAGAGGAAGTTTTATCTAGGAACATGGCTAGTGTGGCAAGGGATCATACGTGAAGACCTAGGTTTATGAGATCTGGCTGAGATGCAGACAGACGTCCCCTTAGTACACACCTTGAATACCAAACAATGAAGATAAATTTAGTTTGTAGAAGGAAGCACTGAGGTTTGAAAGTGATGTCTAATTGAGGGACAAAGTGACAAATCAGAGAAAGATTTTACAGAATGAGCCAGAGAGAAGAGGCGCCAAACTCTCACCAGAAGAAACAGAAAGAAGAAGGAGGGAGGAGGAGGAGGAAGAGGAGACGACAACAACTTAGGAGAGCAGTGCAGAGGAAGGAGGCAGTTTTCCCAGGACCATTTTACAGAGACGGGTTGCAGAGAACAAGCTTGACACAGGCGAAGACAGGGCTAGCTGGAAGATTAGGACAGACTGCCAAAGTTAGTATGAGGCCAAGCAAGCAATTCAGTCAGAAGCTGAGAGAAACCAGTTTGAATCAGTCAGCTTGGACGAGTATGAGCCAGAACAGCTGAGTTGAGCCTGGCAGCCAGAGTTCAGAAAGAACTAGAGTCTCAGAGGCTGAAAACATTCTAGACCTAGATTAGATTGTGCGGAGGCTAGAAGCTTCCAGGACTAGGCCTAGGTTAGCAGAAGGGGGCAGTAAACCTCCAAGACTACAATTAAATCAGGCGACTAAAAGTTACTTTTATATTCATGGACTACAAATACATTCATCAAGATTGTACGTTCTCATTCTTACTGTACAAGATCATTATGCCTTCAACGTGTCAGGAGAATAACACAGATTAGCTGACTTCCCTGCTCCAAAAGCCTTAGTTCATCAAGCTGTGAGCAATGTGTCAGTCAGCTGTGTTCCAGTGGCCACTCTACAGTGAGACTCCCAACCTAAGCTCACCTGGGCTGTTATTTGCTAAGTGACATAAAATCAAGACTTTTTTCTTGATGTGTTGAAGGTAGATTGAGGTCCTCTGCTATCTTCACTGGCAGTTCATTCATGGCTGTTTGCTTCTCCTGGGCCAGGAGCAGGGGGCTGGGGGGGGGGGGGGGTGGCGCGCGTGCACGGGGAGCACCCTCCAGTTTGCTAAGGTAGCCTTATACAACAGAGTGCCACGCCCTTGCCCACTGGTTAGCATCAAGTTAAGGATCTCCCACCCTCCAGAGCTGGGATCTCTAGGGTCACCACATGTACACCAGAGTCACCTCAGGTTGCCTGAGAACCAGTTAAAACACTAACAGATAACTGTTTCTTCCAGAGCAGGGAATGGTGGAATTACCCATAATCCAAGGACTTAAGAGATGAGGGCAGGAAAATCAGGAGTTCTGAATCGGCCCTAACTGCATCGTGAGTTGCAGGCCAGCCTGGGCTACAGGGAACCTTGCCTCAGGAGCAACCAAGAAGAGTAAGAACAGAATGGTGGTGCCTGGCATTTGGGAACTAGGCCGCTGCTCTCGGGAACTCCTCCGTCTCCTCAGAGCACTTCACCAGCTTCATGCAGTCGCTTCCGCTATCTTCCAAGTGTACAACCACACTTCTTGTTCGCTGCACGCCTCTCCCACTGTCCCTAAGCACAGCCTCTCCCACCGTCCCTAAGCACAGGCCATCTGTTTGGCTTTACTCTATGGCTTAATCTCCCTGAACTGCAAGCCCCACTTCTCTGGTGCTGGGGTGGGGTGACTCATGTGTTATTCTCCCTGGATAACACGCAGGTGATTCCGACTGTAAAAGTCTCTAAGACTCATGTTGGCCTTCTCTAAGTTTTACATTTTTTTCATGATGCTTATTTTTCTTTATATTTTCTTGGTTCCCCCCCCTCCCCATGTGGACGTCATGTACAAGAGCTTTTAGATCAATATGGCTGGCTATATTTCTTTTCCTTCTCTCAGTACTAACGCTTTTACTACCTAATTTGAGAGCACTGTGGTCAGGAGCAGCTGTACTGTTTTTGCATTTTGATGTGTGTGTCCACGCGTGTGTGTATGTATGTGCGCGCGCATGTGTATTTTAAGCCAAAATTAAGTACTACTCAAGATGTCTCAACACTATAGCAGGAAAATATGAGGCAATCAGATATATGCCCTCCATAAATTTTCCTTACTCCTCCAAATCCAATGAGTAAAGCTCACTGTATCTCTGCTGTGGAGAACCCTACTGACTCAGAACTGTCGTCAGACTGTGAACGGTTAGGTGCACTCCTCAACTCAGACAGCTTCCGTTCTGTCTCCGAATGTCTGCATCTGCCTCACACATCTACCGCTTGTCCCTTTTGGCTGCCTCCCTTCACTGAATGTGACCATTTGATCCATGATAGTAATTTCTTTAACGACTTTGATTCTATTCTTAATTGTTCACTTGTTCATGTGCTTTGAAAGGCTGTTTTAGGCATCTGTCTGCTTTCCTAGTTTAGCAAGCTTCCTTTACAGATTATTCCTGTAGTCGCGTTAGTTTTGAACTCCTGTTTTCCTGACTGCTTAGCTCTTGACTGTAAAGGCGATGTTAGTAAGCCTCTCTCCTCTTCTTCAGTCCAGTGTGTTTCTCAAAACAGATTCCTAATCTACGCCTTCCACCTGCCTCCTGCTAGCGCTCACTCACAGCCTGCACCACCTGCCTCTGGTGAGTTTCAATTAGACCGACGTCACAAACGGGCAGCTCTGTCTGCAGTTGCTGCTGGGACACCCCATAAGTGACATCTCCTTCAGCCTCTCCCCAGTTTTGTCACGGAATACGAGTCATGTTTGCTTGGGGATGTTGTGACAGACCACTGCACAGTAGGGCTTCAATAGAGGAACTCTTGTTTGCCTCATGATCCAAGAGGCTACACCTTCCAACCAGTGTCACCTGGCTCGGACGCTACAGAGGTCGCTCTGGGTGGCTGGCAGAAAGCGACCTTCTGACTCACTGACACTTCCCTGCATGCAGCCCACCTGGTGTCTTCTGTTCCTATTAGATCTTCATTTATCTTTAAGTATCGCTGTAAAACCCTATCCTCAAATACACCTTGAAATTAGGGCTTCAACACAGAATCAGAGGGGAAGCAATATGGCCCATACCCAGTATGGATCAGACAGGAACCTAGCCAGGCCTCTGTGTGGGCCAGCTCCAGTGTGCACCCCTGCTCCCTCCCTCTGGCTAAGTTGTACATGAGTCTAGCTGGCTTCAGCCCTCATCCTAGGGCCTCTCCAGGCACAGAAAACCAACTCACCCATTCATGTCATTGCTGAAGGCCCCTGTATGGGCACTTCTGGGGTGGGAGACAAAGCTCTCGGGGTTCATCTTCCCAGCTCCCTCTTTTTCAGTGGCTCTGATGACATTTTTAAGGACTTCATTCCTTTCTCCCTATTCTTTCCACACTGGGTCGAGTTAGGAGACAATCAAGAGGGACCATGCAGACCTCGGGACATGTTGAGGGAAGGAGAGGAGTGAAGGTCTCACTAGGAAGTCTAGGCTTCTTCAACTCTCAGTCCCCCTGCCTCAGTCCTGCACACTAGGAAACACACCTCTGTGCAATCTCACTGACTGGGAATTCCACTCACCTAAGCCTGTCCCTTCATTCGCTACCAGAGTTCTTTTAAACATTTGCTTTTTTGTTTTTCTCTTTTTAAAAAAAGTAATTTATTAGATTATATCTCAGTTGTTATCCCCTCACTTTTATCTTCCGGTTCCCCCCTCCCTCCCTCTTTCACCCTATTCCCCTTCCCAGGTGTTTTTCTCTTAATCTATTTTTGTTTTATTAGATTTGGGGTTCTGTTTTTCACTCTGCTACGTCAGAACATGCTTTTGGAAGGCCAGAACTGAGAGCACTGGGTGTTCTTCTAGGGAACCATGTTTGATTCCAGCACCCACATGGCAGCTCACAGCTGTCTTAACTCTACTCCCAAGGGTTCTGACACCCTTTTCTGGCCTCCACGGACTCTGAGCACAGATGTGGTACACAGACACAGTGCCAGCAAAACACACCCATACATATCAAATACAGTATTTTAATATATGCTTTTGAGCTATCTGTCTTTGATCAATAGACAGCAGCATGCATAAAAATGTCGTTACATGTGGAAACCGAAACCTGAAAAGCTGCCCCCTGTCCGCCTGTGTTAGCTCTCACCTGTGACTGGGCCAGGTCTAGTCACAGACCTTGGGGTTCCTTCCATCCCTTAAATGGCACACTAGCACAGCACTAACACTGCAGGCTACTTGGGAAGTTCAATTGCTCTGTTTCCTTACGCTCTCCAACCCATGCACACGCGAGAACCTGAGAAACACCGAGAGAAACAGGACGGAAGACAGTGAGCATGGAAAGACTGGGTGAGCGGAACATAAAAGGGCTTTCTTTAAGGACCATGGAGTGGCAGAAAAGCAATGCAGACTTCCAGGGACGTCAGAGTGAGTGTGCGTGCATGTGTGTGTGTGTCCGTGCGTGTGTGTCCGTGTAGTGTGTAGGGGTATGTGTAGGGATGTGTGTCCATGTGTGCATGTGTGTGTGCGTGCATGCGTGCATGTAGCCCTGGAAACACGATCCAGCAGCAACTACAAAATAAACTGATTACATACAGGATCAGGCCAGCAGAGGACCCGTCCACATCCATCCATCAAAGCAGCGCGGCTTCCTTGTGCTTATTAGCACATTTAGCACATATGACCTGATTCCGTCATTAAACCTCCAAACGGTGTCTAATCCTCTCAGTGGCCACTTCCCCACATTTCCTCCTAAACAGAACTGGCATTCCAAAGAGGCCAAGCAGCCTCCTCTCTTAGTCACTCTCAGGGTCAGGAAAGGCCATTGCTGCAGAGGAAAAACAGTAGGTAAAGAAATTTCCTTTTCAACATATGATGAAGCTGAATTGATTACACAACAAAGTACAACAGGAGGTAGATGGCGCGGCCGGTAGGTAGAGATCCCGGCCATGACTCTGTGTGCTTCTAGTGAATACCGTTTCTTTGTGTGAACATGTACAGAACTGCTCTCATTTACAAAGGATTAGAAATCTTCCTCATAACCTATTAATGCAACCATTGGGAGATTTGGTTTGGCACCATCTAAATCTGAAGCCCACGTGTGCTTTCGTTAATTAAGAATAAGTAATAAGGGTGACAAACATCACACAGCTGTGCAGAGCTTAATGTGAACTTCTTAGGGCAGCACTAGGCGCTGGCATGTGGCTCCAGCAGATATATAAAGCTCGTGACTTTATGAAACTAAACACAGGGATTTCCTTTCTGACTCCCACGCATTCCCAAAGAGGCAGACACACGCACTTTTGTACAATTTTAACTGAGCGCTGTCCACATTGTACTACTGACTCAAATGCTATGCATCATTTAAACTTTAAAAAAAAAAAAAAAGAGCATTGACTTGTTTTTCTTGGTGAAAAAGAAAGACCACAAAGAACTGCCTAACTTGTTTAGCTGCCTAAGCTCCTCCTGGAACAAGGCAGGCTGCAAAGCAACAAGAGTATGTGAGTTCATTTCAGCCCTCTCAGCTTCCACTTCCGAAACTGCACCAAGCACACTACCTACCCTGCCAGGGCCAGTTGGTTGATTTATTCTCCGTAGCAACAAGCGCTTGCCCAGGGTCTGGGACACCAGGCGACGACCCAGCAAGCCACTGCCAGCCAGCCTCTTCCCTGTGCTGACTAGATGAAACCTAGGGGAAACATCTTACTTTTTCAACTGATTCTTGCTGCCCCTCCCTGGCTGGTCTAGATCACACTGCTGTGACTACAGACAGGGTATACATTTTGCAAGGAAACACCCAGGCTGACTTTGAAAGGCTGCCCAGTAGGGGAAGCCTTCCGAGGTGCCAAGGGCATGAACAAGGCCATGGCTCTCCTGTTGGCTGGATGTCACAGTTGCAATGTTACCTCTCTCTAAAACACTAGGAATCTAAATGCACGATACACACCTTTACAATGTGGCTACCCAGACAGAAAGAATGTAACAACAGCTTTACAAATGTCTGCTGAATGAACTGATGACTGCATGAAAGAAAAAATGCCAACTACAACTATCAGATCATCTAACTATTAGCACGAATAAAAAGTTACATGATCAACTCAAACTCATCACCTAGCTACATCAATTAACTCACAACCAATTCCAGCCCAACTATGCTATAGCCCCAAGATTGCCTTGAAGCAAATTCCAATCTAAAGAAAAACCTTTAGGAATCCTCAAGTAGATTCAAGCCAGGGAGCAGCACCCCACCCTGAGGGCAGAGAGACAGACAGACAGACAGACAGCAAGAGAGAGAGAGAGAGAGAGACAGGGAGAGAGAGACAGAGACAGATAGACAGACAGACAGTGGCTTGGACAAAGGAGAGATGGCCTCCCCTCCCTTTGCTCTCTACGTCCTGCGCCTGCTGCAGGCGGTAGCACTAGCCCTACACCTCACCTGGGCAGTACAGCAGACCTGACCCCGCCCCTTGCCAGCTATGGCATTGCATGAGGTGGCCAGGACAGTGGTGGAGAGCTTGCTTTGTATCTTTTTACAAAGGGGATTTTTAAAAAGTAATTGAGAAGACAAACAGGAGGGAGAAATCTTGATGGGGCACTGCGATGCAGACACACCCCGCTGAGCCCAGGCAGAGCAAGGGAGGGAAACAGTGACAGGGCAGGGCAGATAAACGCCACCCCCAGAGTATGGAACCCAAGGCAGCACTCAGAGTAGACTAGGCATGAGAACAGAAAGGCACCTAACCAAGCTGACCTCTGACCTGCAGTCACTCTCAAGAGTCAGCCAACTGGAAAGTGACAACAAGGAGAGCTTTTGAGGGACTTTTCATCCAGTGCCAAAGCTACCCGGTGACATAAGACGGTGTGACATGTAATTGACTCAGCCTGCTGGGAGCACACTCTTTAGACTGCATGCTTCTCTGTGAAGTCTGTCCTGAGCTGTTAGAAGCAGACTGATTTTACTGACATAACTAACTGCGCATGCACCTGCATACCGAGTGTCATTCAGCGTGCCCGTGCAAAGTGCAGCAATCGGACCAGGGCGGCCAGCATTTCTATCTCAGGGTTTCTTGTCTCTGAGGCAGGAAGTGACACGCACTTCACCTGTCAAAGAGGATGGTAACTGATGACACCCATGGTGGAGAAACTGAGTCTTCCTCAGCCCTGCCCCAGAAGTTCCTTGCTGTAGCAGTTAGCTGACATCCAGTTTGCAGAAAAGAGCAACCGGGGCAGGCCCGGGAGTGTCAGGATAGCCCACCATGTTCAGATTGTTTGCACAAAAATACACAGATGCTACTTTAAGGCCTTCTGGGATTTGGTATACGCTATGTGAAGATGCCTGCTAACAACCCGCCAACAAAATCCTGGGTCTGGAGCTTGGAAAACATGGCCCCCACTGCTGCATATTCATCATAGTGCCCTGTGATCTCTGTGGGGAAGACAGCATGAGGACACCTGTGAACAGCTCCCCCCGGGCTGTGTCACCTACCCCTAAGACCTGTGTGTCCCAATAAATTCAGCTATGAGGGAGGGCAACTGCCCACTGCACCTGTGTCCTTCCACCAAGCATCCCAAGAGTGTGATCTTTCTTCAAGACCTTGACACAATGAGAAAACAGGACGTCAGGCTTTCCTGGGAAGGTGTCTTAACTAAGGCAGGTCTAAGTAGAGGCCTACAAGTCTGCTCACTGGGACTTTTAACAAAACAGAAACCGGAAGATTAACAGAAGTCTAGGAGACCCAGACTCGCATGTTCCCCTAGAAGGCATGGCCAAAGACTGTCAGTCTTTAGGTCAGTCACTGTCTGGCACAAATTTCCTACTGAAAACATTTAGTTTTGGCCGAGGACAGTGATGTTTGCCATTGTAAACACTATAGGGGTGTGGTTCGGTGACAGTAAATACTTAGCATGCAGGAGGACTCACTCTCCCAGACTTAAAACACTGTTTTTAAAAGTGGATGCTACAATGCTAAGATAAAAGCACACGCTGAGCTGTCAGTTATTCCCAGCCAAACGCAACCCTGGCTGGCAAAGGAAACCCAGAATGCTTCAAATGAGACCCTGAACTTACACTGACAAAAATCAAATGGGAGCAGGTGTGTGTGTGTGTGTGTGTGTGTGTGTGTGTGTGTGTTCGTTCTACATATATGCCTGTGTGCCATATGTGTGGCTGTTGCTCGTAGAAGCCAGAAGGAGGCATCAGAGGGGCGGGGGTGTGTGTGTGTGTGTTCTACATATATGCCTGTGTGCCATATGTGTGGCCGTTGCTCGTAGAAGCCAGAAGGAGGCATCAGACCCCGCCCACCCCCAGAAATGCAGTTGCCGATGGCCGGGAGCCAGAATATGGGTCCTGGGATTCAAACTCAAGTCCTCTGGAAAAGCAGCCAGTGCTCTTAACCACCGAGCCATCTGTCTCACCCTCCCAAGGTGAACTTGTCAACCTACCCTAGCCCATTTGCTACTGCTTCCCCGTGTCACCAGAAGGCCGGGTGCCGGGGCGTCTCAAAACAAAACAATAAACCAGAAAGAGGTTTGCTTCATTACTTTATCCATTAAGTTGAAACCTAAAATGACTTCTGAACTGTGTGTCTCTCTCTGTGGGTAAACTGAGGATTTATTCCCGTGGCATCCCTATCCGCTCCCGAAGAACCGTGATAAGAGTTAAAGACAAAGAAGGTGGTGTTGGGAGAAGCTCCCATGAAGGCAACCACCATGCTCCCTGTTTCCTCCCACCCACGCCTTTTCAGACTCCTCGTTACCTCACAGGTCTAGGTTGCTATCCTGAGATGCCCTAAGTCGCCTGAACAATATAAACAATCCCTGACCGCACACACAACCCAAAGCTTTCGTTACGTTTTCAGAGTCACTACTGGTATAAAAAGGCTTCAGAAGACAGGGGTAATAATGTCAGGCGTAGGAATGGACTTTCAGAGCCCACTGGCCAGATGAATGCCAGATGGGAGGGCAAATGAGGCACAGAGCACTATGGGAGTGCACGGGGGTGTGGGGGTGGGTTCAGAACAGAGACAGAGCACCTGGGAGGGGTAAAGGCTTTACATTTCTGCTTTAAACCTTGGGCTGAGAAGAGCTGTAGCAGAGGGCAACCCGAAAGACAAGACCTGAAAGAGACCACTCATAGGCTTAAAATTTAAAGGGCTTCTCGGGGTCAGGTCTGCAAGAGCTGTAGACCTGGAATGCTTCAAGGGGCAGTTTGCACCTAAGGCGAGGTGACCAGACCCTGGTGTCACAGAGGAGAAGGCCAAAGCTGCCGCAATGTGTTTTGTATTTACAGTTGAGCTGAGTCTAAACTGTCGAAGAACCTGCTTGTGAGAATGAACTCGAGTGTAGGCACCTCACACAGTCTCACCGACGACCTGCGTGTAATAAACCTGCCAAATCAGAGGAAGTAAAGCTGTGACTTTGTAAAAGGAACTCCTGACCGCCCTGGAGGTCAGCAACAGTCGACAGTCACGGATACAGCTTCCTGCTTACAGCAACCTCTGCATCCTCACCTAGGGGAGCAGCCTGCCTCCCCACTCTGCTTCCCCCTGAGATCTTCCACGGAGGATCCTGGAGGCTGGGCGCCCAAGAGCAACCCACCCTGACAGGCCTCCTCTCTCTGTAGCCTGACTCGAAGCTTCTCTGGGAGAAGACAATGACTCAGCCCAGACACCAGTGAGTGACTGTTCAGCCTGGTAGCGACTAGCAGGACCTAGAAAATAGGGGACCAAACCTTGCAAACAGCGATGGAGATGCTCTCGTCCACAGCAAGCAGGAATCAGGGGCTGGGCAGTAAAATCCAAGATCCGAACTACTGTAAGATACTACAGAGGTAGGAGAACTAGGGGTTTGAGGACCCAGAGGCTAAAAAAAATGGAAATGGCTGAGCTCAAAGTTCTCTCTCAGCTTTGCACATGTAGAGGTAGCAGGGTACCTTTGGGGCACATGGGGGGCGGGGGACATTTCCTCTGCAAGTATCCTAGTCTGCTGAGGGATATGTTTGTTAGCTTCAACGGTATACATAACCGTGTGGGTATCCCCAAACAGAAAATCGGAAATGTGAAATGCTCTGCCACACATCAACAGAACACCCAAAACTCTGAAATTTTGAAGCATTTCCGTACTTGTGCTATCAGATTTGATTATATTAGATTTCTGGACTGATAAAGCCTCTGCAAGTATCTCGATACCCAGAAAATTACAAAATCTGAAACCTGAAACACTCCTGATCCTAAGCATGCTAGGTAGAGAGTTGTTTAATCTGTACATTAATGTGCCCTTTTACTATTCCAAAATGTTTATGAAAAATATGTGACTTATTTTCAAGATGTGCTTATAATTTAAAAAAAAAAAAAAAACTTAAAAAACTCATTTCACTGCTGTAGCGTTTCAAATTCTTACTCAATCCCCAAGCTCCCCACTCGTGGACTGCAGGCAAAGGAGCGTCTGCCGGAGTTGCTGAGCAGGCCAGGGTGATGTCAGATACCTGACAGAGGGCTACACTTAGGAAATGCCGGGTAAGCTGGCGCTGTATCGGCGTGTTGCTAATGGAAACAAGGGAAGGAGGCAGGTGATGGGAACCAGAGCCAGCAAACGGAGACATGCGGCGGAGCTGCGCACTGCCGGGCTTTGGGTAAGGGACAGAGAAGTGAAGGAGAAGAGGTGAGGAGTTACTTTCCTGTCTGACCCGCTCATCCTGAAAACCAGTTAACCTCGTGGTTTTCTCAAAATACAAACAAATTACTACAGTCATTTTTTAAAATGTAACTGTTCAAACATTTATGAGTTCAAATGGGCTCAAATCTCAGCTCAGCCACTTTCTAGCCAAGCCTTGCTCTGTGTGTTGTTTTCTCTGTGTAAGCAGCTTTAAGATGCAGCCTGCCCTGGTTATTTGGGGACATTCTTCGGCGTTCTTGTTTGGCAGATGAGCACGCTGGCAGTGAGGCAGAGAGGTCACATGAAGAGCCTCGCAGTTTGGAGAAGCGGATTCCTAGACAAGGAACTCCCTTTTAGCACCCCTCGATGACAAATTGTCTATAAACTATTTCAATGAAACTCCATAAAAAGAGCTGAGCTGGGCCCGGCACAAGAGCATTTCCCGTTTGGCTTCTGAAATTATGATTCCCAGTTCTGTCTCAGCTGGTGCCGAGGAAAAAGCTCTGCAGCTTTGTTTTACCATGAAAGCCCAGTGCTGTGCCCAGAGAAGATCAGCTACCCCATACACCTCCATGGCAACCCTCCCCCTGTGGCAAAGACCCTGGCAGGCTCTCTCCAGCTTGGCCACACCCATACCACACAGCACCCAAGGTCCTCAGTCTTATTTCCTTTTCCGAGCACTCCTGCTGCTGGGAATACAAACCTGCAAATGACATAGAGAGGGACCCTGTTCCACACTTTCAGTCCCAAGCTAACTGGCTCTGAGGAACAGGTCTCTGCAGCTCCACAACTCGAGATACTTCTGCAGAGAATTTCAGGGTAGGCAAGCCCTCAGAGGTCAGGGGTCAGCAAGCTTTACTCCAGCCCTGCTCCACTCTCATCTCTACCACCTGCTGCCCTTCCTCTGCTCAGCCCAAATTTGGCTTGCCCCTGCCCCTGCCCCTGGCAGGCTCCGCCCCCTTGTGCATTCTAAGACAGCAGAGAACCTGCTCTCCTTCACTGCAGCCTTTCCGTTTCCTGGCGCCCACTCCGGGGCTTTCTCTACACTGGGGGCCCACATTTCAGAGTGACTCCTTCCCCTCAGACCTTGTCTTCTCAGACCATCGTCGTCCCCTGAGAAAGGAGACCCTAGGGAGCTCTTCCCATGCCCTCTCTCCAGGCTGAACAAAACAGAATCAGGAACACAGTCACCACTGTTTTCCTTCTCACCTTAAAAGAAAGAGGAGGTTTCCTGTACTCTGAGAAGCTTTTAAAAAGACATGTCTGGATCCAAGCCCAAAGCACGGAACAGTCAACCCCAGAGACACAAAGAGTCATGAAATGGGGAGGTATCTGAAGGGTTTTCTGTATGTGTCCACAGTGTCTGGTGGTGACTGCTGGGAAACAGTCACCTGGTGTGTGGGGCTCAGCGCCCTGAATGAAACGTCACAGTCTGTATGTCTAATGTGAGCACCACCTCCCTTGGAGCCACAGCTACATTACCCATAATACCAAATACAGTGCAAATGCTACCTAAGCAGTGTTAGGCAGCACTGTTCAGGAAGTAGAGACAGCAGACAGAGGCGGCATACACTCAGTGTATGTACACCCATCTTCCCACAGTGCCTTGCATCAGTGGTTGGCTGGCGCCTGGGGTGTGGCACCACCTGTGATACAGAAGGTTAACTATACACACACCCCATGTGTCCGCTTCTGTTGTCTGTGATGGGCCAGGTTGCCGCTGATGGGAGACTTCATGACACGCATATCCAACCAGAAAAAAGATCAGAGCATGAGAGAGACGCTGACACTCCCTACAGAGCACGGTCGTCACGAATCAAGACAAGTCCAGCACAGCCCTGTCCTAGCTCACTTTCTGTTGCTGTGATTAAACAAGGACCAAACAGCAACTTGAAGAGGCGAAGGGTTTCTTGGCCCACGGGCTACAACTCATCACTGGAGGAAGCCAAGCAAGGCTGCAAAGTGGAAGCTAGAATCAGAAAGCACAGAGGAACCTGCTTGCTCAGCAGCCCTTCCTTTTTCTTTTTTCTTTTTAACATTTATTTATTATGTATACAGTGCTCTGCCTGCATGTACACCTGCATGCCAGAAGAGGGCACCGTATCTCATTACAGATGGTTGTGAGCCACCATGTGGTTGCTGGGAATTGAACCCAGGACCTTCGGAAGAAAAGACAGTGCTCTTAACCTTTGAGCCGTCTCTCTAGCACCTCCCCCTTCCCCACCCCCACCACACACACACACACACACACACACGCACGCACGCACGCGCGCGCGCGCAACCCTCCTTATCCAGCCCAGGCTGCCCTGCCTAGGGATGGCAGGGAGCACCTGAAATAGACCCCTGCATCAATCAGTAATTAAGGAAATGCCTCACAGGCATGCCACTGACGGGCCTGAAGGGTCCAGTTCCTCCCCTGTAAGTCTCCCCTCCCAGGTGTTCTAGGTTTGAGTTAAGTTGGCCAAAGACAAAACAACACAGTACAAACTTCCCATTCCAAATGCTAACGTGGTTAGTCTGACAAAGTTATCAAGGGCAGCTCCATCAACAAGGAGTTTTATGTGAACAAAGGTTTAATTATCTCTGGGCACCCTGGGGTGTAAACAAACTACAACACAGAAAAGCTAGTCCTAGGACCCATTCCATGACCCCCTGCCCCTCACTGAAAAGCCGGAGCAAGCTGAGATTCCACATGAGGCTCAGGTCAACCCAAACCACGACATCACACCGAAAAGCCGATTAAGGCACTCAGCAAGCTGACTAGACCCCACATCATGGTCCTAATGATCCATAGGCTGATCTGTGGAGAGCACAGCGTAGCTTACTTCCTATGGCGCCATTCTTTTCAGCACTAACGTGAAATTACAAATGCAAAGAAAGGCGGCCTAACATTAATGTTTTCCTTGATGTTCTTTCTCAAAGGCTCTTTAGGATCGATCTTCAAGGAACTTTGAATGTAATCCTTAGTGCATTAAAATGTCTGAAATATAGGAACAGGCTCATTAAGCATGGATACCCTGCCCAACACTTTCTTTCCTTCCTCTCTTCTTCCTCTCTCTCCCTCTCTTTTAGTTTTTCCAGGCAGGGTTTCTCAGTGTAGCCCTGACTGTCTTAGAGTTCGCTCTGTAGACCAGGCTGTCCTCAAACTCAGAGATCTGCCTCATATGCCTTCTGAGTGCTGAAATCAAAGGTGTGTGCCACCACCACCCAGCCATCGTAAAGAGCTCCTCACTCCTACAAGGGAGCTGACTGGTATTTATACCATGAAAAGAACCAACTAGATGCCCAGCCCTCAGGCCCTGCAGGATCCTTCTGGTGCCCAGACTTTTCCTCCGGTAGTCCTGTGCTGCGCATAAGAAACATAAAGTAAACCTATACTTACTGCCGCCCATTGCTGCACACTCCTAGACCCTCAAGAGCTGACTTTTCCCTTGCTCCCAACAGGAACTCTTGCGATCCACGCCACCTGTGATTTTTCACAGCTTCTTATTTCACAGGCAGCCACAGGCATGCTTAACTACACTCTGAGGCAACCCTGACACAAACAGCGGATCTCTTATGACTCCTCTTTTATCACTAAACTAAAAGTCTGCCATTTTCTCAAGGACAGTGCTCTTATTCTAGCAATGAAGAACAAAGTGTCTGGCATCAAACATTCAGTTTGATTGCAAGCACCCCCATCCGGCTGTGTCCCCACAAACAAGCTCATCTCTCACAGGGCAGTATACATACAGATTCTGTACCTGTGTAGATATTATCACATACATTGATGAAATCAGGCATGTGGCCATGTGTTCCTGAATACATACGCAGTTTAGGTGTTTGTTGTGTTTGTTCTTGTTGGGGGAGGGGCGGGGGGGAGAGGCACAGTACAGGAGATCTGAAGCCAGGGCCTCATCTGTGCTAGGTAAATAAACTATCACTGAAGTAGGCTGGCCTGGAACCTGACGTCCACCTGCCTCAGTCCGACAGGTATGCACAGCAGGGCTCACATTTTTATCATGTATTTTAAATGTTTGTAAACACAAAGACCTAAGATGCAAATACCCTATTTTAATAAACCAAAAGCCAATCTCAATCCCTGAACTATTACACTCCCTACTTGTAAATTTCCCTCAGTTCTCCCAGGCCTGAGCGCCTGCACTTTGCTATGAGATCCTACAAATTAGACAGCAGATTCTGCCAGGTGATGTTTCTCATTGTGGGAAGCCTGTCTTCCTGGCCACACCCTGAGCATACCTAAACCCTGGGTCCTGATTATGTGTCTCTGCTTACAGTTTACACACCCCAGTCAATTAAACCCCCTAAAGCAAGTTTCCAGGAAGGCCGGAGCTGTCCTGGTACCCTCCAGTGGCACTGCTCTGCCCACACCTCGCCAGATTCCCCCCTCCTGACCTCATCCCACACGTCTTCTTTGTGCCTCTCTGGTTAACCATCTCCTGCCCTAGAATGTGCTCCTCGCACCCCTCCACTGTGTAGCCCGTTCAGACCAGTTTCTCAGGGCTATTCTGCTACATGCACACATGCCCGTACTCCCCGTTTCCCACAGCGTCTTGTGGCTACTTCTGAGCATCTTTTCTTTCCCGTAACAGGACACTTGTATTTATTTTCCCCAAAATCACACAACTCTAACTCACAACAGGCACTCAAGAAACAATGCTCTGAATTGATGTACACATACATAAAAGTCACAGAGCCATGTGTGTAGGCACAGTCAGAGTATCTGTGGGAAGTCTGGAGCACCCATTCTGCAATGCAAACACAACTTTCTGTCTTGCAAAGAAAAGGAGACACACACCCCACCCTGACAATGTCTTTGGCCCAGGAACACTCAATTTAAAACAACATCTCAATGTTTAGTGTGCAAAAGAAACCAGGACATATGGAGTGAGTTCCCAGCAAGTACAGACGGATTGTCTCAGCCGCAGCAGCACCACCACCACCAGCAGCAGCCGCAGTGAGGGACTGGGCAATGATCATCTCTGGCCAATGAACTTGGTCTTCCCTTCGCTCTACGCCCAGCTGGGCTCTCCTGCTTTGCCAGCACAGTGGGTTCTCTTTGCTTTGGTAACTTTCCTAACCCTCAACATCTTCCCCAATCCTGGGGAAGGAAAATGAGCCGTGAGAGAAATGAAAACAGCTCCTTCAAGTCATCACTGCCCCTCCTGTCGGCTCTGCCATGGGCACACACTTCTCTCTCCTGCTCACTTGCCTTGGGTTGGGCCTCCATGAGCTGCCATGGTAATATTTTCCTTCCTCACAAGCCTTTTAACCCCTCCTAGCCTCATTTTCCTCTTCACTTCTTGTTGCTAACCATCTACCAAGGGAGCTTCGTCCATCACTACTTCTCAGTCCAATGGAGACATGTGGCTAATATGGACACACACATTAATATGTATTTTTCACAACCACCCTTGTCAGCAGGATTGTTTTTCCTTAAAGCAGGGCCTATCTCTGACATGCAGCCCAGTTAATTGTTCAGAAAGAAAAAACAAACAAACAAACAAACTTTGAAATACACTAGGAAAATCAGAGGAAGCCAGGGAATGAGGAACTGCAAATGAACACAAGCTGCCGCCCCACCTCAGCCACATTATCCCCCACTTCTACCCCCTCTCTGCAAAAGGGAACCTCAGGGTGCTCGAGCCCTGGATAAGTGTAATGACCACCCCTCATTAAAGAAGCCCCTCTTTATGGCAAACAGAGACCATCACGGAAAGCCACAAATGGACACACGGAGGGACCAACATAGCACAGAGATACAACAGACAGACAGACATCACAGCTCCTGGACCTATGGCTCCAAGCCACCCCCCCCCCCCGAAGGACATGGGAGGGGTAGGGTAGCTGAGAGTGTGGGAGGGGGAGTGATGTAACTCTATTTCAATTAAAAACATATTTAAAGAAAAAAAGAGAACTCTCAGCACTTTCATTATGTAGGTTGAGTCCAGCCACAGAAAGGCAGAGAAGAGCCACAAACTCTGCTGCACTCTAAAGGCTGCGCCTTTAGGAGAGCTGAGAGCACTCACAGCTGCCCTCTTCCGCCTGGACACGAGACAGGGCTACTCAGAAACCCCCACAAATCTACCCAGCGGAGAGCCGTTCCACTTTCCTGCAGAACCGTCACACACTCATTTTCCTGATAGTGGCTCTTAGAGTGCCGCTTACCCAAGAGCAAGGCCCCGAGCCCAGTTCTCATACATGAACCGCCCCTGAGTCCCCTAATTAAGACTGACTATAATGATAGTTGACCTACTGTCATGTTCCGAAGACAGTAGGCAAATGATGTATTTTTCTAAAAATGAACAGGAGCCATCTTCCCAGGTGACTCAATGCATGCTAATGAGGCTCAATGACAGTGTGACGGGACCATAAATGAATGCATAAATTCACCACCAGAGGCTACTAAAACAGGAGACTCGGTGTCCCAAACAAACTGCCTTTATCATGATAGTAAAACAAACTGACAGATCAGGTATCAAGATGAACTTGTCAGAATAAACCTATGTTCACGTGCACCAATACCACCCCAACAAACAGCAACCAGGAGGCGCCAAGAAGCGCAGTCCTCACACTTGGCTCACAGGGGTTCTCTCTCTGTCTGCAGCCTCCTTCCCACTGCCCCCACACCCACAGGGCGCGCGGGATGCACTGGTTCACTCGGTGATCATCCCTTGTGTGCCTAATGGGCAGCAGATGGTGTATAAAATAGCATTGCCCTCAACAGTCCAGCAGAGAGAAACAGACACCACCAGGAAAATAAGCTCCAAAGTACGTCATGCTGAGAGGACACTTACAGGACAAAGCCCTCAACGTGCCTGTCGGTTTCGTCCCTACATCCCAGTGCCTGGCACAGGATTGGCACTTAATACAATCGTAATTTTTTAAAAATTCTTTTTGCACACAAATGAGTGGCCACGTGTCTTTACAGTCTTCACACCCCCTATGTTAGAGGCAGCCACAGCCAGAGGTATCAAGGTGACAAGCTCTAGCCGGTAGACTTGTGACAGACTTTAAGGCATTTTTAAAGTCGCGTCTTGCCTGAGTTAGAGTACTAAACAACACACCAGCTACCTAAGAGAAGGGTTAAAGCCAGGACTCTTCCCCCAGGGCCACAGATTTGGCAGTGCGGGTAACATCTGAAACTCTGAGGACAGGAAGAGGGGCAGGATTATATACTTTTAACTAGGAAAGGTCCAAAAGGCTAGGAGCTTTGCGCCCTGCCCCCCAAACAGTACATTTTTGTTAATTGTGTATGTTTTGCTAAGGGTAAATTTGTCTTGCTCAGTCCTGAGCGCCTGTCTTTGCTTTTCTTAAGAGGAAGAAATTTAGTTCTAAGGAGGGGAAGAGGGGAGGAGGAGAAGGAGGGCAGGGGGGCAGGAGGGGAAGGAGGGCAGGAGGGGAAGGAGGGCAGGAGGGAAGGAGAGAAGGAGGGGAAGGAGGGGAGGAGAGAAGGAGGGGAAGGAGGGGAGGAGGGCAGGAGGGGAAGGAGGGCAGGAGGGGAGGAGGGCAGGAGGGGAGGAGGGCAGGAGGGGAAGGAGGGGCGCAAAGCAGCACTGGGCACTAAAGCACTCTCCTCCCCAACAGAAGCCAGCTGTGCCCCCACACTCTTGCTTCAGGGCAGACTACACACCAAACCCAATCGCACTCAGGTCTGAACTTAGGTACCAAATCCTCTAGATTCTCAAGTGAATCTTCTCCCATGCTCCAGCCTGAAGCTCTCCAGCTCTAACCAGAGGCAAAAGGTTCGCATTCTTCCAGGTGAGCAATGCTCCTGGCTGGCCCAGGGGGGTGAAATTCTCATGCGCTCCTCATGACAGAGGAACCTGCCTCCCTCCCTCCTTCCCTCCTCCCCTCCCTCTCTTCCTCCCTCCCTCTGTCCCTGTCTCTTATTTCCTTGGCTCTAATGGCAACCAGTCTGCCCCTCCACACAGCACTACCATGACTTACCGTGTTCCGAGAAACCCCTGAAACCATGGGCCACATAAGCCCCTCTTCCTTATAAGTTGACCACATAAGGTACTTTGTCACCATATCAGAAAGGTGACCAGCAATTCTCCATTCATTTTTTTCTATAAGCTAAAAAGTCCTCACTTGACCAAGAGCATAAGGGGTGCAACTAACACATGTAATTGGGGAAACTCAAAGACAGAAATGAAAATGTTTAATTAGCTGACTAATATTAATTAAGTAATTACTCCATAATTGCATTTGCTCTGTGTATTCATTTGCATCTGGTTGCAACGAGCTAAATGTCAGCTTCTGAGAATTAAATTCACAGCAACGACCAGACAGAAACGTGTACATGTGACAAACCAACCTCATAAGTACTACTGAAGAAGAAAAGTCAGTGGTACCTTCTCATGGTTTTCAATTAAGATCTCTACGACAATGTTCTGAAACTTCAAGTCCATGATGGCAGCAACCGTTTCCTCCTGTGGTCTCATCAGAGTTGGTCCAAACACCACTCCTAAGTTTGCCACGGTCATTAGATTCTGCTTCGAGTGATTTGACACGCTAAGAGTGATGAAGAAGGAGGAAAAACCTTAGTTGGGTGGTGATGATTACCGAGCACTCGATACTCTGTGACTCTCTATTTCCTTAGCACAAAAAAAGGCAGAAGACTCAAACAGCAGCCAGCACACACAGGCTGGGCTGTCCACCCCCTCCTCCCTGTACCCCCTCCCCCTACTCCTCCTCCCTCCCCTTCCCCCCTCCTCCTTTCCTCCCCTTCTCCTTCCTTGAAGTGACCCATCTCCTCAGCCCAGTCTCCTTCCATCATGCTATTCTGATTCACTTCCTGCCCAGAGCAATAGAGCAGCTGACTAAGACTGGAGTCCCTACGACAGTGAGCCAGGTCAAACCTTCTCTCCGTTCAGTTCTCTCCCCAATGTGTGACACAGGGATGGAAAACTAACACAGCTGGGGACCTTGCCAAGGTGAAGGAAAATTCTGTGAACTGTTCCTGCTGAGTAGAGTCCTCGTGCTAGCTAGCTCATGTCTAAGCAGCCATTCTTTCAACGGCACTGTCATCATATATTTGTTCAATATTAAGTAGAAGAGTGGATTTGTGTAGATATAAAGAATTGTGCAGCTGTCTTGAACCAACAGTTGGAAATAAAAATGGTATTTCCTAAGTTAATTGTGTTTCATTTCACAAGAATAAGTCATATTGCTTGTCATTTCAACAAGCACATCTCTCTCCATAAAACACACATCGAGCATGTATTAGTCATCCATAGACAAAGGCAGTGATAACACCCCTCTTTCCTCAGATCGCCATTCCCTTGCTACCACAGACGTCTAGAGTCCGTGCAGCGCCCTAACAACTGCACTTGCTCAGTCAGAGCACTCTCACTCACTCCTTCCACTCCTGCAGCTCAGCGAACAGCATGCGGGTGCTCTTAGCTGCCTGCCACTTCATTCAGGACGTCATCCTACAAGAGACTGTCCATCAGGAAGGTTCACAGTCCAACACACACCCTCTGTTGTCCTAACACGCCTCGTTCTTCTACTCTTAGCTGAAATGATTTCAACACTCACTGTCTCTGTTTCTCTTCCCCAAATGCTGCACAAGGCAGGGCTGTCAGGTAGTTACCTGGTCCCCTGGAACCTTCCAGGCACTCAGCTTCATTCCGAAACACAGGTCGCAAGCACAGCTCCTCACTCACATCTTACAGGCATACTGACTTGGGAGTCGTTCTTATTTAAAAGGTTAATTCCTCCACTGAATTAATACATTTTGTCTTTTACAGACAGAAAACATGAATGGACCCATTACAGAATTAAACAAACTTAAAGGACATGTTCAAACTCAGCATTAGGTGTGTGTGGACCCAAGCTCAATCTGCTAACAGATTTATAATCCTATTCCCACAATCTGTGTATAGGGCAATATACAATACCCCCTCCTACCACAGAGCTGCTGGCAGTGCTGTTAAGCAAATAATTACACAGCTTCAAGAGTGTTCTATTTCACCACTCTTGTCCCAAACACACAGTGAGTCAAGCGTCCATCTCGGCCTTCGGAGCAGCCCCTGGTACTGGGGCACACAGCCCAGCTCCAAGAAGAACGTATGGCACCCACAACAGCACACAGCATCCACAACAGCGCACAGCACCCACAACAGCGCATGGCACCCACAACAGCACATGGCACCCACAACAGCACATAGCAGCCACAATGGCACACGGCACCCACAACAGTACACGAGACCCACATCAGGGGAAGAGCACTCACTTGGTTAGGTGTTTCACCAAGATATCCAACATCTCCTTATTTTTCTCTGGCAGTTTGTGTACCAAGAAATGGATGGCATTAACACGGGATTCCGGGCTCCCACTTTCTTTTTTTTTTTTTTTTAAAGGAAAAGAAAGAAAGAATAGTTATTAGAGTATTCAGAATCAGACATACTATCCTTGACTAAGCATTTTAACAGTCTGTCTGTTTAGGATCTGAAGTGAGCTTAACCATTTAGCAATTTTCGGAGAAAATGAAAGTATCTGTCTCATCATTACTAAGGTCAGAACGCGCCCCCACCTTTCAGGTCATCCCCACGTAGCTTCATGTATGCCTAAGCCATGCCTTTCCCTGGGCTCGCCAGTTCCAACAGTCACTCCCCCTGACCAACACCCCTTCTTGTCAGCTCACAGCTCACATGACACTGTCTGTCAAGTCTCTAGCTACCCACCAGGAAACACAAGTCCAAAAGCAGCAGCAGGATCCTCTTCGCTACAGGCTCAAGTGACTCCCCCAAAATATATGCTCAGGTTACATCATGTAGGCACCTCAGAAAGGGGCATTTCTAACCTGAACTCATGGCTCATTTTGATGACGTATGATCATGTGGGAGGGCAAGTGCACGCTGACAGGAGAAAGTGTGTGTTTATTGCGCCTTACCAACAGAAGCCATGCAAGCCATGTATGGCCCTGCAAGGAGGTGCTAGGATGAGTCAGGGCACAGGGGAAGGAGGCACAGAGATAGAATGTCTACAGTGGATCCTTCTGGAAGGAGCCAGTAAGGCAGTGCAAGAAGGGCCAGCATTGGTCCTCTGACTTCTAAGGGTGCGGAGTCCAGTGAGCTGTCCCTGGGTGATTACAGCACTGGCCTGCAATGAGAATGGCAGCAAGCGAGAACTCATGGCTTCGCACTAATTATCAGTATATGAAAAAAGGGCGACAATTTGTAACTAGGAACTAGCTAGCCCTGCCCTGCAGGATGCAGGAGGCCTCAAATATCAAATATCAAAATATCAGAAGCAAAAGAAATGCTTGATACGGAGGCTTTCTATAAAAGTCTCCAGATGTCAGCCAAGATGACTGCACAACACTGGAGAAGATTATCAGGAAGAAGAACATAACTCCAGGTTGGTGCTTTGATTTTGAGACAGTAAAATAAAAGCAGAACTCTGAAGAAGTTGTCACAGGCTCCACAGAAATAAGACTAATAATTGTCAAAGATGGCAATTTTATTATCAAAAATTTAGAACTCTGAAGGCTGCTAGCTCAGGAGCCTACCCTGGCACTAACAGCAGCTTCCTACAACAAAAATCTCCTTTGTGATCTTGGGATTCAGCACTCACTCCGAAACATAAGCTAACAAGATACGTTTCCTACCCTCTAGTGAGGGAATTCTTTTCCATTTCTAACCATGGAAGATACTTGAAAGCTACTTGAGAAAAAGAGTAGCTTCCCACTTCATGTCTCAACCCCTCTTCCTGGGGGCCTACAACTTAGTAAAGCAACCTCCTTCCCTCATTTTTACACACACACACACACACACACACACACACACACACACACACACACACACACCTATTTTTTCCTGTGTCTGCTTTTTTAACTTTTCCACTTACATTGTTTTGACATCAAGTCTTCCTACTAATAGGCACTTTATAAGGTAACATAGTCCTCTCCACCTGGTTAAATTACATTATTTTCCATTACCTATGCTATATGCATCGTGTAATGTTTTCATTGATATGAGCTGACAAAGAATGAAAAAAAAAAGTGTCATTTTTATCAAGGGCACTTAATTAATTGTACACCAAATTCCTGTAATGTGTTAGAGGTTAAAGAGTTTGCTGTAATAAATGAAAGAAGAAAGAAAGAAAGAGAGAGAGAGAGAGAGAGACAGGCATGATTGGGTGATTACACGTCAGCATGCTTCAATGTCTGTTTGCTTATGCTGTCCTAACACAGAGGCTGGAGGATGAGCACGCTTGCTAGAGCCTAACAGGTACACACAGGCCGACGGTGTTAAGTTACTTCAATATATAAGTGACATGTATCCATGATATTTAATGTAAGGAAGTTACGAGCAGTAAGTAACCTTCCAAGTAGTTCCTAGGAGATAGGCCAGCCTCAGTCACCATGTGAAGAGGACTGCAGGCTCAATCCTCCTGTGGTCCTCACCTACTCTAAAACGAACACAGGCAGCTACGGGAAACCGGAGACATTACATATTCAAGCCCTGTAATGCCTTCCTTCTTCCTCGTGTGTGTGTGTGTGTGTGTGTGTGTGTGTGTGTGCGCGCGCGCGCGCGCGCACGCGAGAAGGGATGGACCACTCTGGATATGCTGTAGTTACTCGGTGTGCTGCACAAGTGTCCTCGCTACAGAAATACAAGCATTCTCGTTTGCAGAAGAGCTAGGAGATGGCTCTAAGTACCCAACACCAGGCAGCCAGGATGAACTTGTCTATCTCATGCTAAGTCCAATGTAAGTCCAGCCCAGCAGGGGCCCCACGTTCTCCGCTGACATGTCAAGGACTCTGAGGCTACAGAGCGCGGACTCCATCACTCTCAAAGGCAGCAGCAGGCCTCGTGGAGGAAGGGCTTCCAGGTAGATGCTCCCAGCTGTGCACAGGTTAACAGAGTCCTGTGAATTCTTGCGCAGACCATCAAGATAGTCATGACTTATGGATTTCTACCCCCAAAAGAACAGTAAAGTCTCTCATGGACAGGCGTTTTCAGTCTTTTAGTAAACCTAATGAATGTGGTTAACGGTTTAAGGCTTTCAAATTTCTGAAACGGAAAAATGTTTCTCATGCGTTCAGTACTGGAAAGTTGAGTTTTCACAATAACAAACAAAAAGATATGCACTTAGTAGTGAGTCACGAATTCTTATCTTTGTGTTATAAACTTGAAGAACTCACATTCTTGACAGAAAACGATAGCAAACACCTGGATGAAAGGAACTGAAGGAGGCCGGGAGGGGCCTTCAGACCTCGCGCTTCTCAACATCACAGCCAGCAGCCAGCACCGAATGGCAAAGAATTAGCTCCTTGGCTGGAAGGAGCAGCACAAACAAAGGCCGCCCACGTGGGGCCATGTTAGCCATCAGCTGAGCTCACAGACATGGGGCAAAACAAGGTACGCCGGGCTGTTCCCAGAGGAAAATGATACTTTAATCACAATCCCAATTCACCAATATTCAAAAGGAGGCTCTTTTGGGCCATCTGAATTCTGTAATGCTCACTACCTACAATGTACAAAATGGCTGAGGATGTGCTCCCACGCTCTTCCCCAGGAGGCACCGAGGACAGAGGAAGGGTAAGTGAGAACTCAAACTCTGCCCCAAACACGCTGGACCCCTAAGTAAGCAAACCCACTTATACTTGTAGTTCTCATTAAACCAGATTAGTGTGGGCCCCTTCCAACTGCAACTGCACTTGGGTAAAGTTCATGCCAGTAACTACAAGAGCTACGGTATTCTTCTACAGTAGTCTCGCTACTCAAATCAGTATGAAAACTATTACAGCAAAGCCACAAGGTCAGGAAACAAAACACTGCGTCCTGACCCACCACGGGTCAGACCTGGTGTGTCTACTCGGTTCTTTGCAACACACAATTAAACAGACCAACAAACCCGGCCATTTCGGGCTTCATTACCTCTAAACGGGCAGGAACCTCTCATCTGGTAAAAGACATTTGACATTAAGATTCTGAACACAAGCTTTTAGTCACACATGGTAATAATTCTCATGACACTAACTTGTGGTGATTTAAAACCTCATTCCACAACCCCTCTTCCTCCAGAATGCGAAAAACTCTAGATGCAAGCTGGCACCCCTCGGCTTTTTCCAGGCTCTAGGACGAACAACCCGAAACTGTCCTCCAACTAAATTTAATTTCTTTCCTTTATCTGCCAAAACTGCCACAGGGAAGAAGTTAAAATAACTAAGCATTTGCTTGTGTTGTTTGCCAAGAAAACCTTCCCCTACTTCCTTGATCATACAAGTTCTCTGTTTCAGAATAATTCTGAGCACAACTGTACTCTGGCTTTTTCCAAAAGCTTTCTTTTTCTGCGTGCGGTGTAATACGGCCAACAGAGGGATTCTTTCTCCAACAGCTTAGGGATGCCACACAGCCTGGAGTTGAGACCTCACAAGAAGATAACATTTAAAGCCACGTCCAGGCAGCAGTGGCACAGGAACCAATGGGATTGCTGTAAATTTTTCAACAGATTAAACTATAAAATATATCCAGGGGGTGTGGGAATACAATCTCAGCTACTGTCAGTGCACCTACGGAAACCAACATTGTGGAATCTAGACAGTGGAGATGAGTTCTAACTTCACGTAGGGTCTCTACAACCTGGCAGTTACTTAATATGTCTCAACCTCAGATTCCTTACCTCTTAATTACCTAACCTCAGTACCCTTCAGAAGGATGACTAAGATCCATACTGAGGATGAAAACAGAGCCATATGAGACAAAACAGACCAGCACACATGCTCATCACACTACAGATAGATACACAGTATTGGCACAAACAAATATTCCAGTGGCTTTGAGTCAGAAAACCTAGCCTCAGGTTAAAATTCACCAGCTAATGGCCCTTTCCTTTCAACACTGTATCCTATATTATCCATTATCAAGTAGTTTGGGCTCCTGGCACTATCTCCTAATAATCCCTCTGCCTGTAACGCCCGTATGTACGTTTCTGTAAGTGAAACTATCTCCAGCCTACACCATGTCCACATCTGCCGTCTTCCCGGCCTCCTACAAGCCAAATACTGGCCCGGCCTGCAGCCCTCTGCTCACGCTAATGCTAGGTCTCTGCCGCGAAATGAGAGTGTGACGCAGCAGACACAACTGGCTCCTGAAGACAAGGTCTGCGCGGCCTGACATAGCCAGTATCTACCAGCGACAAAGAAACAATAGTTAACCGCTGATGCCCGTTGGCTGATCTGTAACCAAGTCTTTCTGCTCACTTTCTAAAAGGAGGAAGTGGTTTCTACAGTGCTTCCCCTTTTACCAGTAAGTCAACTTTTCATCAGCCACAAGTCTCAGTCTTTGTCTGTCCACGGGGTACTTACTGGCCGGAACAATGAAGTCTCTGTGTAACTCATAGGTCATGAGCGGTTCTGGAAGACTCCTGGAAAGAACAAAACAAAACACAGCTTCATTTCCAAGCAAATGCAGGCAGCTCATCTCTGAGTTTATTCACAGCACTATGTTAAACTGCTTGTGCACTCCTGGGCTGGCATGCCAGCTCTCCCCACTGGATACCTTTAAATATCAAAAGATATGTAAACCCCAATGACTACTTTGCCAACTGCGATTTCTCCTAGACACCATCAATTCTAAACCAACCACAAATTCTTAACAGGCGTAAGCACAGGATGTTTCATATGTCATCCTGGGAATGACCATCTAGCTCTACATGTAAGAGTTCCACACACTAATGTATTTAACCTAACTATTTTATAACTAAATTTAAGTGGAGAGTTTTGAAAGGCATTTTAAAATACTGACATCAAAGAATACACAGAAAATATTAAAGAAAAAAATAAACCCTCACCTCTTAATATTTCTACTAAAAAAATAGTATTTTTAATTGCTATGCCTAAACGCACACAGAACAGTGGTTCTCTACCTGGTGAGTCACAACTCCCTTGAGGCCACATATCAGATACTGACATCACAATTCATAACACTTGCAAAATTACAGTTATAAAGTAGCAATGACATAATTTTATGGAAGATCACCACAACATAAGGAACTGTATTGAAGGGTCACAGCATCAGAAAGGTTGAGAAGCACTGATAAAAAAGAAACATTAAAAAAACAAAAAACTGACGTCATTGTAATCTATGGCTATGAAACAGTGAGATAAAATCAAGATTGATAACAATGTATTTAAAAAAAAAAAAAAAAAAAGACAGGACGTAGTTTTTTGCAAACTGCATTATCCAAATGGCAGCATATTTTGTCCTGTAGGTAGCATGATGCTGAACTTAAGTCAATCCTGCTAATATCTTCAACCCCACCAGGCCAGGTCTGTCAATTGTATAATCCCCAGAGAATAAGTGTCAATCTTCAGAACTGCTTTGAAGGGCAAAGATCAGGGTACTGAGAGCTTTTGACAGGGCATAAACATGGCACTCAGAATCCCTCTCTACAAATACAGTCAAATACACACGTGTGCATACACAGGTGTGACAATGTAAGCTACACACACAAAAAAGCTACAGGTAGTGCTATGAATAGGGAAAGCTGTTCCATCTTGATTAAAGAGTTAACCCATTGGGAACAGACAAGGGTTCACTCTCAGATCAAGCAACAGAGCTTGCTTGAACAAAACCCAACAAGACTGCATGGAGTAGGCAGATACCCAACTGCAGGCAGGGATCTCAGTGTCTCTGTCTTCATTACTGACAGACCAAGCAGAAAGAAAATCAGCTAGGAAACACACCATTTGAGCAAAACTACCCACCTCTATCACCTAAGCGCATGCCCTTTAATTAAATGACTGTCTACCCAAAAGCAGAATACGTAATAAACCCATGGGGCACGGACAATGTGCTTAGTAAGAGAAACATATTCTGGGCTACGAAACAAATCTTTATCAACTTTGAAAAGTTGAGAGTTATTATACACAGTACATTTTTGATACATTCTTCTATTTCAATAAAAATGGCAGGTCAGAGGAGATGGTTTAGTGGGCAAAGTGTTTATGACAAGAGCAGCCAAATCAAAAGCTGAGTGTGGGCTGCACAGTGTCATCCACCTTCCGGGGGCAAAGGCTGGAGCATCCTTCTGGGGCTGTCCACTCTGGGCTCAATGGAACACCCTGGCTGTCTCAAAAAATAAGGTAGTGACAGCCAAAGTCAACCTCTGGTCAGAGAGTGTGTTCAGTGTGTGGGTGTGTGGTGTGTGGGGGGGGGGGGGGTCTGGGTGGGGGGGTGGGAGTGGGGGTGTGGGGTGTGTGTGGGGGTATGTGAGGGTATGTGGTGGTGTGTGTGTGTGGGTGTGTGTGTGTGTGTGTGTGTGGTAGGTGTGTGGGGGTGGGGTGGGGTGTCTGAGTGGGGGTGGGAGTGGGGGGGGTGGGATGTGGGGTGTGGGGGGGGGTGAGGGTATGTGGTGGTGTGTGGGGGGGGTGTGGGGGGGTGGGGTGTCTGGGTGGGGGTGGGGGGGTGGGATGTGGGGTGTGGGGGGTATGTGAGGGTATGTGGTGGTGTGTGGGTGTGGGGTGTGTGTGTGTGTGGTAGGTGTGTGGGGGTGGGGGGGTGGGGTGTCTGGGTGGGGGTGGGGGGTGGGGGGGTATGTGAGGGTATGTGGTGGTGTGTGTGGTGGTGTGTGTGGGGTGTGTGTGTGGTAGGTGTGTGGGGGTGGGGGGGTGGGGTGGGGTGTCTGGGTGGGGGTGGGAGTGGGGGGGTGGGATGTGGGGTGTGGGGGGGTGTGAGGGTATGTGGTGGTGTATGGGTGTGGGGTGTGGGTGTGTGTGGTAGGTGTGTGGGGGTGGGGGGTGGGGTGTCTGGGTGGGGGTGGGAGTGGGGGGGTGGGATGCGGGTGTGCGGGGGTATGTGAGGGTATGTGGGGGTATGTGGTGTGTGGGGGTATGGGTATGTATGGTTAGATGTGAGAAAGGGGAGGAGATATTCACTGGGACATCTGTAAAGAGCAAATGTGAAAAGGGATTGATTTCTAAAATGTGTGAATAACTTTTAAAAGAAAAAAATTGTTTTTTTTTTTAAGTGGGCAGATACTTCACCTAAGAATATACAAGGGTGGTGAGTAAGCTCACACACTCAGAAAATTTTGGACACTGAGGAAGTTCACACCAAAACAACAATGAGGTGCCAACACACTTATCAGAAAGACTGAAGTAAGAAAAGCTGACCACACTCGGAGGACGTAGCGGCAACAGGACTCCTGCACACTGTTGAGGAGGAACGCAAGGAAGTGCGTCACATTTGAAGAAGCTGATCAGTTTCCAGTTAAGCGGATCCCTCCCACGCGGCCCAGGTGCCTGCCCACTAGGGATCCTCCAAAAGAAACGAAAATCACTGTCTCTCTCAAAGACTTACACAAAGACATTTAAGCAGCTTTGTGCTGAACAGCTAAGAGCTACTGACCACCCAAATACACATCTATAGATCAATGGATTTCAACATGCCACAACAATTAGTCTAACTATGCTAAGTCAAAAATAACAGTTCTTGAAGTACATACTGAACAACTCCATTACAAAGATCATAATATTGCAAGTTAACACATAAAGACGTAAAGCAGAGAAAGAGTTACCTGGGTAAGGACGTGACGAGGAAGGAGCGCAGAGGGGAGCAGAAAGAAAGCTCAGAAGGGTGATGGACAGGCTCAGGATTGATTATGGGGATGGCATCATAGGTGTGTAAAGATACCACGCTCATCAGAACGCATACTACAAACATGTGCAGCTCACTCCAAATCAATTATTCTTCAAAAAAAGCTGTTAATGGTACATAGCACTTCAAATTTTCTACTTATAAAAGAATAAAAATACACATGTGACATCCATGAGGAAAAGCTATTCAAAACCAAAATGTTTGCAGGCATGTTTCCTGCACACAGTTTGCTTGTGTGCCAGTGTGCACTGGTCACAGGTACCACTTTCCGGCACAGAGAACCAACTGCCTCGACTCCTCTCTCTTCCTTCTCCTCTCCCTTATTCCTAATTAAAGACAAATGTGTGACATCAAAGCCTCAGTCAGGAGAAAGGCAGGCAATAAAGTCAATATTCAGAAGGTTTTGTTACCAAGTACAGATGAGCAGAAAGTTGCAAAGGAAGAGAAAGGTTATCCGTTTTCACAGAAGAAAAGTTCAGGTGCTGCGTCGGAAGGATTCTTAGCAGCACCGTGGGGGGCTTCTTCTCCAACCAGACTGAAACTGTGTCTAAATATCTTCTACCAGCTACTTATATCACTGCCACATGGCTAGCTGGCAGTACTGTAGAAAAATAAATATCATTAATGTTAGGGAAGCAGTAATAAAAATGGCAAGTCCTGCACCCAAACGTTGTTATGCTGAGTCACTCAGCCTCCCGCTGGCGTGTATTAAGCCACCTCTTTGCCGCCCGTTGGAATGGGGGGGGGGGGGGATATAAATCATAATATTTACCCGACCTGGTGTTTCCGTCCCTAAAAACCCATTCCAATATCCACACTGAAAAGATGTTTCTTCCAGGTAAAAACCACATGACTGGAAGCATCGCAAACTGCTTCTTCTTTCTTTCTTTCTTTTTTTTTCCTAAGAATGGGAAACAGTGGCAATGACTGTGTCACTGGCAATTAAAGCCATGGACTGCCTATAGGCTGAGACTCACAGCCAAACAGCAGCCGGGGCACCAGGAGCCTTTTGGAAGGCATGAAGGACAGAAGGGCCCGGAGGGGACAGGAACTCCACAAGAAGACCAACAGAGGCAACTAATCAGGTCCCAGAGGGGCTTGAAGCACCAACCAAGGACCATGCATGGACTGGACCTAGGGCCTGCATAGACATAACTGATGGGCAGCTTTGTTTTCATATGGGTCCCCTAGTAAGGGCAGCAGGGGCTGTCTCTGACATGGACTCTGCTACCTGCTCTTCGACCACTTCCCACTGGCAGGGCTGTCTTATCTGGCCTCAGTGGAAGAGGATGGCATAGTCCTGATGAGACTTGATGTGCTGCGGGGGGGGGGGGGGGGGGGGGGGGGGGGCCACTCCCATTTTCTGAAGAGCAGGGAAGGAGGGGGGCTACTCAGGATGTAAAGTGAATAAACAAAACAAAAAAGAAGAAGAAGAAATAAAGGAAATCACTCAAGAGGGCTAGGATTAAGGCCTCTCCCACAGGAGACATAAAACACTGCCCGAGTGAGGTCAGAAGAGACAAAGGGAGGTGCCACAAGCTCCTTCACTATGAGCTGTTTGGTTTGTGTTTTCCAAGATACAGCCAGGCTGCCTCCCCACTTTCTGATTCTGCCCCGTGCTTTGGCTGCCCCTTCCTCTTCCTCTACCTCCAGCTTCGCATCCAATGCAGCAGCCGGCAACTTGCAGGGAGCACTCACAGGCAAAAGGTTGAGAGGAAAGAACATTGTGGTTCAGAGCTATGTCCTGGCATTGTAAGTGACGGAGCTGGGACTTTGACCCTGGCCAGCCGGCTGACTCCAGGCCTCCCCCCTCCCCCCAATCCTTTACCCCACTACACAGCATCTCTCTTAGGCCAGAAGAAATTACTTGCCTCAGCCAGAACTCCATAGGGACCATGAGGTACAAAAAGTCTCAAGGTTTCTCCCACTTAAAACCCCTCCTGAATCATAACTGATGCACCCTACAGCTGCTACAGCCCAGGACATAAGATGGCCACCCGTCTCGCACAGCTCCCAGCACTTCTGCCATTTTAGAAAAATCACTCGACGCAGGCAGATGCCTGGATTTTGGACCAACTTATATGGTAACAGTGTCACATAATCTTTTTCTGTGTGCAATGGTTGATCTAAAGTGGAATTCAGTGGAATAAAGCAAATGAGGAAAGAGGGAAATAACGTAATGCACAACCAGCATCAGTAAGGAACTAGCTTCTGAGATGCCAAGCTCCAAAAGCAAAGCGTGCATACAAAAGGAAACCACCAGTTTACACGTTAACTAGGGCAAAGAAAAGAACTCCATGAAGAAGAAGCAGGAAGCACAATTTACTACCAAGAGTTCAATGTTTGCTCTCAAGTTTTCCATTGAGAACTTCCATTTTGGTTAATCCCTTTACCTGCACTAGGTATAATGTACCGAGCAGTAAGTAGATCCAAGGCCGCCCGCCAGACTGGAGCAATCACAGCCCACTCTATTGTTACCCCACTCTCTCTTTACTTTGCCCACCTAACATAGGTGTTCTCAGCTTTAGCATTAGGGAGCAAACAATTCTTTACAGAAAGGAGGAGAGCAGGGCGTCCTGTGCACTGTAGGAGATTAGCAGCCTCATTGCCGCCTCTACCCATGGCACAGCTGGCAGTAATACTCCCTCCAGTAACTGTGACGATTAAAAACTGCAGGGCTGCCAGGATGGCTCAGAAGCAAAGATTACTAACTGCTGTCCGGAGGACCCAGGATCACTTCCCAGGGCACACAGGACAGCTAAGAATCCCTTGTAATTCCAGGTCTAAAGGGAACTGATGCCTTCATCTGGCCTCCACAGAAAACTCACACACCAGGTACACGGGCACACATGCAGGTAAAACATCTATACACACAAAATAAAAATAAATAAATCTCCAAAAAAAAAGTCTGAAGATATCATCAAATATCCTCTAGAGAGCCAACAGCCCCTAGTTGAAAACTTTGAGTTTGACTATGTCAGTGACAGAATAAAACACTACAACGAGCATAAGGTACCTAGCTCTCTCCAGGGAACCTACATTCTACCCCTACGGCAGGCTCATCCATTCCAACTGCATCTAAACCTCAGTCACTACTAATGGCACTCTAGATACTAAGGAGGTATGTGTAGCTTCAGGGATTGCTGCTGTAACAACTAATTACTGTGTAACAATGCACGTAATAATTTAAGAATTAAAATATATACTTAAATGAAATGCTCAAGGGCTAGTAATGGATATTTGAGCCCAATGACAAATTCCTTTTTTTTTTTTAAGATTTATTTATTATTTATACAGTATTCTGCCCATACGTGTGCCTGCCCACCACAAGAAGACACCAGATCTTATTACAGATGGTTGTGAGCCACCATGTGGTTGCTGGGAATTGAACTCGGGACCTTCGGAAGAGCAGACGGTGCTCTTAACCTCTGAGCCATCTCTCCAGCCCCCCCCCCCCAGTGATAAATTCTAATAAGACCCAAAAAGCAGGACAAGCAGTAGCAACAAGCTGACGTGGGACAGCAGGAAGGAAGTAGCACCACTGTGATGGGTTATGTAAATAAAGTAATTAAATAAGACCTAATCTGAGCCCAGTAAAGATGACAGGCTTAACCATTTTTCAGGGAATACAAAGGTTAGAGAAACATGCCGTATGACGCCATGAGCGTATAAAAGGCCATAGAAAATGCACAGAACTCTATAGTACAATAATATATGTGCAAGAATATTTTTAGTATCAAGAAAAAAAAAAAGTGGCAGGGCAAAGGCTGAAATGAGTGGTGGGATGCTGCTGCTGCCGCCCAGGGAAGCACAGTGCGTCCCGAAGATCCCCGCACTCCCCTCTCTGGGCCTCGTCACAAAGTTAAACATGATTAGACTCCCGGGTGCTCATGGACTCCAATGTAATATTACATGAGACCCATCCTAGGTTTGTTTCAGCATCCTACATTTGCCCTGCACTCGGCAAGCAAGCACGGCCACCTCTCACTCTTTCTGCCACAGAAACATCAAATGTCAAAGAGTCATGGTAGAGAATTCCAGCTCCTCCCTACTGTTGCTCCTCAGAACACCGTAAGCTTTCAGCCAGTAAGCTCCTTTACTGAAGAAATGAAACATCAGCTGAAGTCAAATGCTTTTTGTTTTGTTTGTTTTGTTTTGTTTTGGAGACAGGGTTTCTCTGTGTAGCCCTGGCCGTCCTGGACTCGCTTTGTAGACCAGGCTGGCCACGAACTCCCAGCGATCCACCTGCCTCTGCCTCCCAGTGCTGAGATTAAAGGCGTGCGCCACCACGCCCAGCTACAGAATGTTTTTCTAATCCCAGCCCTGTGTTGTTTTCTGTAATACACGACTTAAATTTTCTTTAGAAACACAAGGACATTTTTCAAATACTTTTACGTCTTATCATATACTTTTCTGTTCAAAATAGTTCAATCAAAGCAGTCTTCCTTTTAGATAAAACATAAATAAAAGATGCGATATATTCAGTAGCTAGCCTTCTTCCTTGTTGTTGCCTGCTGCGCAACGGAACCCTTCCGCATCTCCGTCAGAAGCCACGGCTCCTCCTCTGCTCAGCCTACTTAACCTGCGGAGCTTGAAGTGCTCTGAGTGAGACTAACACCACAGCTCACATATTTGAGGGTGTGGTCCCCAGTTAATAGAACTATGTGGGAAAGAGTAAGAGGTGTGGACTTCTTGGAGGGGGCGGGGGACTCTGAGGGTTCAAAAGTCTACAACTATGGGTCAGATGTGAGCTCTCAGCTACTGTTGCAGGGCCAAGCCTGCCACCATGCATCCTGTCACTCCAACCATGGACTAACTCTCTGAAGCTGTAGCAAGCTCTCAGTTAAACACTTTCCTTTATAAGCTGCCTTGGCCATGGTGTCTCTTCGCAGCGATAGATCAGTAACTAAGACAGTGCTCGTCACTGCGGGCTTAGTTTCTCCTTGTCAGTGTTGGCACAAGGACTGACCGCCATTGCTGTGGCGTGAGCGTGGGCCTATGATGGGCGCTCACCTCAGGTACTGTTTCAGGGCGCTGGTTACAGTCTTCACTTCCCAGTCTCCGGAATTCTCCAGGTCCAGCTCATCGCATGTTGTGACGTCTGGTGAACAAGCAAGGGGGGGAAAAAAAAACATTAGTTAAAACCGTGACCGTCCAGAAAGATCCAACTAGCTCACGAAACTTGAATGTTAAGTGGCCAAACAACAGACAACTAATGCTGGAGTTTCTCAAGAAACGCATTCTATGTCATTGTTTGATGACAGCATAAGCTCCCTCTATTCCCAGACAACCCTAGTACTTCGGAATGTCTGTAGGAGATAAAAGCAAAAGGATCTGAGATGAGACTACGCGTGGAAGGATGAGACTAGGCACATCACTGCAGCAAGCCAGCTCACAGGAAACGAACACCGCAGCATCACTAAGGCGCCGCTCAACTCGGGAGTGTGCCCCAGCTCGGGTCAGCTGAATGGACGTGGCTGGTCTCCACCAGCACTTTGACTGATACTTTGTCTGCAGATGCTCTTTTTTTAGAAATAGCTAAGTGTTCTTTTAAAAAGGGGGGAAGGGGGGGGTGGTTGGACATGGTGGTACACGTCTTTAATCCCAGCACTCTGAGGAAGAAGCAGGTGCGTCTCTGTGAGTTTGCCTGGTCTACAGAGCTAGTTCCAGGACAGCAAGGTCTACACAGACAAACCTTGTCTCAAAAAGAAGAAGAAGAAGAAGAAGAAGAAGAAGAAGAAGAAGAAGAAGAAGAAGAAGAAAGAAGAAGAAGAAGAAGAAGAAGAAGAAGAAGAAAGAAAGAAGGAGAAGAAAGAAGGAGAAGGAGAAAGAGAGAGATGACATCTAAAGTAGGAAAAGATGAGGGAGGGAGGGGAGGAAAGGAGGGAGGGAGGGAGGAAAGGGAGGGAGAGAGGGAGGAGTTTAAAGAGTTAATCCAGGTTGAAATACAATGACAGAACAGTGGTGAAGGCAAACATTGTAGCATAGTGCCATTTCCGTCTGTCTGGGCCAGCACACCTAGCCTGGCTGGCAGCCTGGGCATACCAATGTTGAGCTTTAATGCTGTACCAGCCTGGACCAGTGAGCCACTCCAAGCAAGGGAGTCCCAAATCCTCATCTGCACCGTGGAGATCTTAGCAGAGCAAACGCTCCTGTAAACTAGTGCGAGCATCCTAACAAACCAAGGGCACAGGCAGACTCACATGAATTCTTAATAGAAGACCCTGCCGCAGCTGGGTCATTAAGACCAAGGCCATCCCGTGGTGGTGCTCTCCCCGAAGGAAGGAGGGAGAAAACAGGTTACAAAGAAGGGTGATTTCCAGCCCTCGCTACAAATCTACCTGGCTTTCCACGCTCCTGCAGTGAGGAGGGGACAGTAAACACCTACAGCAAAGGCCCCTGTCCCTCACTCCAGAGTCATGCCTCAACTAAAAACAGAACTAGGTGCTTCCGGATTTCCCCTTCCCTTATACCAGAATTGCCGCTGTGGGGGTGGGGGGGGGGGGTGGGGTGGGTACCTTTTATATAATCACTTTTATAAAAGAAAGGCTGTCAAATTAGCCATACTAGCTGCACACACTGCTGAAAAGCTTTAGGCATGGGCATGACAACAAAGGAATCAGTTCTCCAAGTTGGACTCAAACTTTCTGAGAGTAAAACAGAAAGTGATGGCTATTTTACAGCCAGGACATCACACATATGAAGTCAATTACTCAAAGGTCTGGAGACATTTTAGGCACTCCAGCGTTTCTTGATTACGGCGGCTGACAGCAATAGGCAATAAACTACAACAATGGCAACTGACACTGATTACATTTTGATTAGCCCCTCCGATTCAGAACTCATTTGTTACTGAGCCTGTCAGACAAGCTGCAGATACATTCAAGAAATCAAATTAAGCACCCTGATTAAAGATGCAATCCTTTATAACTAGGACTAAATAATTCTGTTCTAACAGCTTTGCCAACCAATTACTTGTATAACTGAATATTCTGTCTCTCATTAAATCAATTATTTAAATCTCATTTTAACATACAAGTCAGATAACATTTTCAATAAACTTGCTACAAGCAAATCGCCCTTTTAAAATCCAAGAGGCTTCAAAAGGAACGCTCTCATGTCCACATTCTACCAGACTACCATTCTGAATTCTAAGATTCATATTCTTTCTGTGGAAAAAATAAGCCGCCGGGCATGGTGGCGCATGCCTTTAATCCCAGCGCTTGGGAGGCAGAGGCAGGTGATCACTGTGAGTTCGAGCCCAGCCTGGTCTACAAAGCGAGTCCAGGATAGCCACGGCTAACACAGAGAGACCCTGTCTCAAAAAACAAACAAAACAAAACAAACTAACAAAAAAGAAAAAGAAAAAAGAAGCCATCCTTCTAAATTCACAGGACAAAAGCAGCTGTCACATCAGAAGTTAATGACTGTATATATATGTATAATTAATGCTCTACTAAATGTCCTCTGTTTCCCAATCACTCCATCACCCCTGGCAGGCTTTTGCAGTCAGTGGGCTAGGTGGAAGTGCTACTCCATTTAGGATTAGGGTGCTCATTAGGGTTCGTGTTGTACCACAAGTGAAGGGCCTTACGTTTCCCCCCTAACCCATTAGTTAAAACTCCAAACAAACAAGCACAGAACCAAGGGGCTGGCATCATTTTATTCCTGTGTGAATGTTTCCTTCTTGCATAACTGCTGCATTTCTTTGAAGCTGGAAGTGTGCACCCCACACTCACAGCAGAGCGCCCTAGCCAGCACAGACTGGGCCAATTCTTTTTCTCCTCTGAAAGCTTGAAGAAGCAAAAAGCACATGTGTCTTATAAATATGCTTTATCACCAAAAATCATGTTTCCGGCTGCGCTGCTCACTTTCCTCCAAACTATGTAAGAAAACTGTTCAACAAAGTAAACAAGAAAATATTTTACATTAAAAGTCTGTTATTTTTTTCTTCTATGGCTCTGTGTCTTTTGTTGCAAACTAGGCTTATAAATAGCGAAGTCCATCAGACCACATATGTTGTGAGCACATTTTCTCAGGCTTTCCCCTCCTCTGCTCTGGTTTCATTCTAATGTGGGAAGAAGAAGACTGACTACCAGGCACTTCTAACTCACACCAGCTCTAATCTGCCCCTAACTGTGCTAACGCATCTTTACATCCCTGTCTCACTAAGAATTGGAACAGACTCTCCAAGATGCTACATCTGTTATTTCTCTTTGCCTTCCTCATCAGTTAGCATGTTTAAATAAAAGAAGGAAAGAAAGAAAGAAAGGAAGGAAGGAAGGGGGGGAGAGAGAGAGAGACAGAGAGACAGAGAGAGAGACCTTCTTCCAGACTGTATGAGCCCTGACCTACAGACAGCAGAGGGGTAGGAAAGGAAAGCGCTTCTCCACAGGGGGTAGAGCAGTCACTCAGCAGGGGCCAAGTAAGGCTCAAGGGGAGCTGGGAACACAAGACACCACCTGCGGACCCCAGGCGAAGGCAGCACCAGCACCCATTCTCATAAGGGAGATGGTGGCCTAGAGGAGGAGATGTCGCTCGGCATCTATCAGCAGAAGAGGAAGGTGAAAGAGCCTGAGGAAAGGAATGGGAAGGAGCCGCCTAGGAGGGGGCAGGAAAAAGGAAGGACAGTAAGGGGGATGGGGAGAAACATTTTTATCTATTTTTAATCTTAAACAGGAAAAGGGAAACCAGCAAGAAAGGGAAGAGGTGAGGCAGGCATGGAGGAGAGGATCGCATTCTCGGGCCTTGGAATCACCACAAATGCTTGCACCTGAGTGCTGAGAGAGTACCAAAATGGCTAATTTTCACGTAAAACCAGCAGTCATTTCTGCTTAAAAAAAAAAAAAAAAAAAAAAAAAAAATCTAAACACGTCTCTAGTAAATGCAGCCCTCGTCTAATAGCATAAGATGGTTTTCCAATATGATTAAAATTTTCAGTTAGTTTTCATTTTTCATGAAGAAAATTCCACATCAATAAAATGTGCCCTGAAAAATTTTCAAATTTGCAATGAACTTGTTACTGAGAATCCCAGTTGACACTGGCTGGCTTTAAAGAGAAATTAGGCGTTTGGCAGGCACGTGTTCTGCCTCCCTTTAGGATATAACTTTAACACAATATAAATGAAAAGTCAGTGAGAACACTGTGGGGTGTAGACACACAGTTAATTAAACACTAAAATGCTCTTTAAAATGGTATCGAATTATTAAATTTTGAATACCTAATCAGGATGAAACGAATACGTCAAGAAAACTGTAAATTGACCAGGAAACAGTGATGACATCTATTATGTCAAAAACTAAGGTTCATGTTAATAATAAACTAACAAAGAATAGTACTGCTGCTACCCTTCTGATGGGCAGTCTGACCCAGATTACAAATTACTCCCATATTAACATGAACAAATCCACACTGCACAGCTCTCCTGCGTGAGGAAGAAACAAGTTAAGGCCTTGGTGCCAATTCTCTAACTTCCTCTGTTTGCAGAATGTTAATGGTCTCCCTGCCAGCAACTCGTGTCTGGACTTCTCTGATATAGGGGGAAAAGCCAGTTTTCTGGGTGCCTATGTTGGTGCTCAGACATGTGCATGCAGATGAACTTATCCAGAGGTTGATAGAGTGTCTTTCTCTGTTGCTTTTTTTTTTTTTTTTTAAGGAAAAAACAAAAACAAAAACAAAAACAAAAAACAGTGTCTCTCAGGAACCCTCAAGCTCACTGACTGGGACTTCCTGTCTCTCCCCCAACCCGGCACCCGAGTTACAAGTGTACGTCCCAGGCAGCTTCTCCATAGGCACTAGGGACTAAACTCATGCTTGAACGGCAAGCACTGTACTCACTGAGTCGACTCCCAGAACCTCCAGCTCACGAACTTTTGGGGGCGTTACAATTTTAAAACACTTTGTGACTTAAAAGGCTGTCTTGGGATTTTTTTCCCAAGAGCAGAGAAACTACCATCAGAGTTAAACAATGGTGTTCATGTAAAATTTTGTGAGATTAAGAACAAATTTCAAGACAATTTAACACTTTGGAGCAACCACAGAAATATCCCTGTTGAAATTTCCTTGTGTGAACAAAGTAGTGATCTAAACAAGACCAGGACGGATCCTTTTGGCCAGTTTACCACCAAAATGTGCCTTTCGACACAGATGTATTCTGACAACATCATCACCTTCCAGTCTTAACACTGTAACAAGTTAGTGCTTCTAATTTTAAAATTAAGTAAAAACAGATGCTGCACTCCCATCTGCTGTAGCAGACGCTACTGCTGGACCACTGGCAACCTAACTATTTAATCTGGAGTCCACGGACGGTAAAAAGGAAAATGTGTCTGCCAGAATTGCACACGAAAGCTAAACCAGAGAGGCAGAAAACAGTAACAGCCCATGAAAGTGAGTAAATTTTAACACAGCTCTCCGACTGATGGTGGGCAACGTTTCCTATGGTTCATAGCTTGAAAAGTGTCTGCTTAGGAAACCCTTGACTCACACACATCTCAACAAGCAGACTATCCATAACATGTCATTTGGTTTTGTTCATCTCAGTTTTTACTTTCAAAAGTAAGCTTTCAATACAGAGAGGTTTAAATGACCTCCCAGCATACCTGAGGGCATCATTAGTGTTGACTAATCAGAGTGAGATATCAAATAAATTCTTATGGAGCAAGGCCAAAATGACAGATTGCCTTGATGCCAGGCCCTCCAGGCTGCTGAGCTATGACCATGCCTCAAGGGCAGCTTGCTGGGGGGGGGGGGGGGGGGGGGGGGGGGGGCCTTAAGCATCACACAGACCACAGTGAACCAACAGCGGCACGTTATGCAAAAGCGCTGTGTCATTCACAGGATGTCTGGGGCAATGAAACAGGTTCGCTCTCGGCTTCCTCCAGTCTGCGGTGCCAAGGAACCCTGAGTTACCAGCACAGATGGAGCACGGTTCTGGAGAGGAGCCTGCTGAGAACTGCAGACAACCAAGCCCCAAGACACAGGCCTCCCTGACAAATGACAGTTTGGAAAACTATAAAAATGAGCCCGAGTCCCAATGGGGAAACCATGAGGGACAGAGGCCCGGCTCTACTGTAAGAGGCAATGGAGAGAGGGGGCTGCACCTATGAGCTGCAGTCAATGCTTATTAAGTAACCTCAGCTGATACAGATGCTCAGCCTCTGCTGAGGACACAACACATCCAAGTAAGTGGTACAAAAGAAGACTATCCCTCGGCGCACTGTATCTATAACTCTGAAATACTAAGTTGCAAAGTCAATGAGCATAAACAATTAATGCATGGAAAAATGATTAAAGAGGCATACCCATCAACATACTCAGAAGTCTCTGGACCTTTGAACTCACCCCCACAACTCTGTACAGTCCTTGGTCATTTATACCTATTGAAAGAGACAAAGAGCAGATTACAAGAGCACTGTATTTTAAAAGCTGTTGCATTCAAAAATCTGGTAACTTGCAATCGTAGCATTCCTGCAGAACATTAAAAATATTTGACAAAATCAAGAATTCATCAGAGTGGTGTGTCAGCTTTGTATTTGTAAGCTATGACTGGAAAACAGCCTCATAAGGCAGAATTCCACCTGACCGAGAATGCCCAAAGTCAATGCTAAGCAAAAAGTACTAAGACTGCCCCCACCACGTGCCCTGTGCACTTTCCACAGATGCACTTGCATGTTTTCGTTTATTTACTTGCTTACATTCTTCTTGGGAAGTTTCAGCCCTTTTATTAATATGGGGATCGGCACGTAGGAAGAAAGTGATTAGATGATTCTTGAAGACCATGAACTCGATCTGTGCTGTTAAAAGAGTTGCCAGAAACCCCATCCTAATGAAAAACACAGGTCGACTTAGCACGCTCAATCTCTGCTGAAACCCGAAAACCCTGTGTCCTTGAGTGCAAGAGACAAAGGCAAGAGGCGAGTCACTCTCAAGCATACGTTCACACACTGAGCATGGGTAGAACAAATGTCGTCACGTGGATTCTCATATGCACAAACCAATTGCTAAGTGACACGCAGAAGCAGTGAGGAAGCTACAAAAGGGAATCGGGTTAGGTAAGAAAATGCCTGTGTTTTAAAATGACACACATTAAAATGTGTAAGTACCCTGTGTACGAAGGAAGAAAGGGAAAGATGGAGCACTCCAGAACTCAGCCAACTGTTGAGCCAGGACTGCAGAACTGGGAGCTGGATGCTTACTATAGCAATCTTACTACTTTAAAAAAAAAAAAAAGTTAAAAATAAATAAATAAATAAAAATTTTAAAAGAAGTTATTTACCTTTATTTTATGGGCATTGGTGTTTTGCCTGCATGTATGTCTATGTGAGAGATCATGGAGTTGCAGACAGTTGTGAGCTGCCACATGGGTGCTGGGATTTGAACCAGGGTCCTCTGGAAAAGCAGTCAGTGCCCTTAACTGTTGAGCCATCTCTCCAGCCCAATCTTAATACTTTTCATGCTTGAAATGCTTCCTAACATATAAATAAGACTTACCAGAAATGTGGCTTTGTCTCTTTTACTTTCAGAGCATTATAGCTTTCTGTGTGTTTGCTTTCTGCACTACAAATGTTAAAGCTAAAAAGAGCACACTGACTGCCAAGGAAATGCTTCTAATCCCCAGCTTTCCAGAACACAAAAACCCAATCACCAAAGGCCACAGCATTTGCCCACAGGGACTATTACTCTGAACCTCTCTGCATGCGGTGGCAGTAAGACTCATGCTGTCTAAAGATTCAGATCTACCGAGACACAGGCAAGTCAGGAAAGTTCTGGCTTCTGGGTGGTCTGTGTGGGGACAAGGGCAGCGTTCCCTATATTATGCTGGGACAGGAAGAAGACGGTGTGAACACATGTTCGATAAATCACAGCACACCACACGCACGAACTTTTATAATTCACAGTCAAAATCAGTATTTTTGTTTTCCTTTTCCATTTATTCCTCTTTATTCGTCTTGTGTGCGAGTAAGTATGTGCAGAAGCCAAAGGCTGACATAAAGATGGCTTGGCCTCAACTGCTTCTCTGCCTCAGTATTTTCTGAGCTCGGAGTTATGGAGCAGCTGGCCAGGAATGGGACTCCAGCTGTCTATGCCCACAGCACTGTGGTAGAGGCACATGCTACCACGCTCAGCTCCTCAGGTGCAGAGGCTCTGAACTCAGGTCCTCAGGCCTGCACAGTAGGCACCTTATTCACACCGAGCCATCACACCCACACCGAGCCATCACACCCACACCAATAGTATCCTTTTTTCTTCTTCTTTGTCATCCTGGCAAGACTGAGAAATGAACCTAAGCCTTCAAGCATGCTAGGCAAATGCTGTACCACTGGACTATACTCCCAGCCCTTCCTTATTCATTTTCTAAGCTTCTCAAATAGTGAGGGGGGGGTGCTGGCAGATGGGGAGATGTTAGGGGTTACAGGCCAACTTGTAAAACACAAATATTTGCATGTTAAACTTCTAGTTCCTAATTGCATTTATTTTTTTCACTTTTATTCTTGTGTTTTATGTGTATAGGTGTTTTACCTACATGTATATGTATATACCAAGTTCATGCAATACCCAAAGAGGCCAAAAGAGGACATGACAGTCCCTGTGAGTGTAATAGCTGAGCTGCCATGTGGGTAGTTAGAATCAAACCCAGGTCCTCTGGAAGAGGAAACTACGGAGCCATCTCTCCAGCACCCGTGTTTAGACAGAAGGTCTTTAAAAGCGGTATTAATTTCAAATCAGTACATCAGGTTGCTCTATTCCAGTGTGGTGTACACGCTTAGAAGGTATTTAGAAACAGACAAAGACAGACAGCAGACCACGGGAAAACACAAGAGAAAACTATGGCTCCCACAGGCAAGGAGAAACCAGCAGAACAAACAGACTATGCTGACCACTTCATACCGGAGTCTTCGCTCCCACAGATGTAGGGGAAATCACTTCTGTGTACAAATCATGCACCATATGATACTATGCTGTGACAGCCTGGGCCCAGGGACTGACGCCCTTTCTCTCCCAGTGTCTCATTAGAGCCAAGAGGGCAGAACCAGCCCAAGGTCTAGACACATGCATTCAGAATAGTGAAGCCTTGCCCCAGGGGCAGAGTGTTCCTGCCCTAAGGAGGAACAGCTACCAACTGAGGGAAAAGCGCAGAGTGGCCCTACCAAGAACTGGAAGAAACGCAAAGGAGACCACCCAGACACAAGACCAGAACACTCAGGCCTACAGGGGAGAGACGGAGCCTGCTTTCTTCCTGCACCCAGAGCCCTCCCTGAGGGTTTCAAACACCCCAGGATTTTGTTGCATACTGCTCAATTTAAGTAGTTTGACCTCAGTGACAGAAGTCAAAAGAGCAAGTCATATTCTGCAGTCAAACAACCTCAAGCACTTATGACAAGTGCCAGAAGTACACAGAGATGAAATATGAATGTCACTTCGGCAATGATGATCACTCTGTGCTTGTAATTACTACCAGATAATTGATCAAGTTCAAATTCATCAGTCTGCAAGAACTACATTAATTACTAATGCATAATAAAAGGTGCAGAGAAGAGAGTTCAGCTCCTCGGCACAGGTTCTCCCCCTTTTAATGAAATTTAAATAAATCCTGCACAAGGGCAGGCTGGAGACGGCATGTTCAGTAATCAAGTTTATAGGATTTTCTGTTTCTTCTTATGCTGTCCCTAAAGGCAGCGGACCAACCGAACACGAACCAACCCATGCCTTTTATCCGGGAACACATACATGTTCACAGCAACATGCTAACTGCAGGCAGTTGAAAGACGTGACCCATATGCCAAACCACTGGTGGGTTTAACACAACCTAGACAGCTTCTTTTCCAAAATCCCCTCTTTTAATCACAAGATTATGCCAATTGCCCAGAGTTAGGATGCTGAGATCCGCTTTGACTTCCTCCTTACGCATCTGCAGTCAGCAGGCCCTGTCCACACACACACACACACTGAGCACATGCTGGTTACCAAAAGAGCTGCATAACGAAACGCAGCACAATCCACTCCAATAGCATTGCCCCCCCCCCTTTCACGGGTGCTGAGACTTCCACACCCCACCCCTACTCACCACATAGCCCTGACTCCTCTAGCCGCCTGTACCTCTTGCAGAGTTTTAATCCGACCAGACCACAGGCTGTCACCTACAAATAATGAAGCTCAGACTGTCCATCATGGCTGCACTCAGGCTGGCATCTCAGCTGACAAGAAGACAAACCCAGCCTGTTCCTTTGTTCTGAAACGTGCCTTAAAACAAGCCTATACTCTGTCCGCCACAAGCTCCTGAAACAGAGTCCAGGGACCTAGCTTGATCCCAGAGTAATTCCTCATTTTCTTCACTCATGAGAATGTTCATTCTTACCACGTTAAAAACAATGTTCACACCTCACCAATCTGGAGAATCACATGCTAGACAGTATGTACTCCATACTCCAGCTTAAAAAAAAAAAAAAAAAGTCTAAATCCCAAAACACATACAGCCTTAAGAGTTTTTAAACAAATGTGAACCTGCATTTCACCCGCACAGACTTCATCCTCAATAAATAAATAACCTAGAAAAATACTTGTTTAACTGTGTCTTCTGTTGTTTGTGGTGCCTTGTATATGGCCAGTGGGTACAAAACATGTATGTCTTGAAATTAATTTAAAGTTATAAGGATTAAGGCAAAATAGAATGCTGAACAGAAAAAGTTATAGCATGTAAATTCTTGCACATTTTTCAGGAGATAAATGCTCACTAGTGCAACAGTCATCTCCTCAGCGTTTACAAGCACAAAGTTTCACTCTTTCTTCATCAGCGAGGCACAGTGAACAACAGAAAGGCAAAAGGGTCATCAGTGTTCCTAAAGCCTCGAATCAGCAGTGGCACTTCTTAAGTGTCAGTAGTGCCAACTGCTAAATGTCCCTCTATGTTAGTCAGCTGGCACCTACCATGTACCATGACCACGGCCCCCTTCACAGACAGTAAGAGGAAGATGCTCAGCTGAGATGCTAACGCAACTTTAGAGTCCATGCTCCTCCACTGCGCTAAGAAAATACAGGACATTAACAGAAAGCATCACACATGGACCAGATTCTGGTGCAAACACACAAAACCAAGACTACTAAACTATAGCAAGAAACTTTACCAAGAGAACTCTACCACGATGACAAGTTCTCGGTCTCAATGCATACCCATCGCTACTTGAAAACATGCCATTGTTGTTTTCCTGGCCCTGTGCCTAGCTCAACCCCGAATGTACCCAAAGCTAGATTCTCACATAATTACTAGACAAAAGTTCACTCCTCGTGCATGGACTTAAGGCTTAAGGAGGAAGAACATGAACAAAGCCACAGATAAACAAAAGAGGAAAGAAAGCTGGAGAATTCTTGGCTGGAAAAAAAAGAAAAGAGCCGTGGCTGAACAAGACAAGACCTAACAGGTGTGCATCAGCCTTCAACTACACGATGTGAGGTAAGTGAACACATGGGTCCTTCCATCCTCTTCCAAGCATTTACCCTGACTAGTTTAACTCAGTCATTCACTTAAAGCTAGTGGCTTTTTGGAGGGAGTTTTCTTAAAGCCAGAGAGTTGCCTAGCTGAGGAAAGGACTACTCAGCCCTGACTCCCTTGGCTGCAGTATTTCAATTTTGCATTTGCATTTCTGCAGACACCACAGACTCTTCAACTCCCTCCCACGTGAGACTGTCCTCTACTTCCACCCACACTCACCTCACACCCATACTGATTAAAAAAGAGGCAGCAAGTAAGAGAAGCCAGTTTACTTGGGTAAGTTTTCTGAGGACAGCTGGTCTTTATTTTCTTCATTTTGCACAGAATCTGCCTTTGGCAATTGAAGGTTAATGTGCACTCATGGACGAATATGCCGCCATTTCACCTCAGCACTTTACCATCCAAACCCCCTCCGAACATGACTAGGGAAAACTACACTTTATCTTCTGCCAATGCTCATCCTGGGCCGTCACACCAGCACAACTCTCAAGCCAACGGGAAAACTCTCCAAAAATCTAAAACTTCACTGTTCAAAGGAAGAGAGATTACTTAGATGTGACAAACCAGGGTCTGTCATGTCTTATCTACCCCATGAATTCACAGCTTGTTACAATGCTGAATTTGATAACTGACAGCTTGCCTAGACCAACATTTTAATGCCATGCTCTAGAAAATTAAAAGTGAATATTCAAATTATGCACATATGGAAGATTTTTAAGAGAAACTTCTAAACAAAAGTGACATACAAATTTAGTTTTAACATAATGACTATTTAAAAAACAGCAACTAAGATGTTTTTAAGCAAAAAGAATTACTGTTTTTGCTTACATTACAGTACATATACCTCAAAAATAGGTGTAACATGGGCCCATTGAGAAAAAAAAACAAAACAAAACAATGTACTGAGCATGTGTCCTTTCTAGGACAAGGAGTTATTTACTTGGGGAAATTATGTGATCATACTTCACACTCCGAAACCATTGCTTTCTTCCATATGCAATATGATCTATCTTTCTCTGTCTTGTATCTCGCCCGTAACTCAGGAACATGCTGACGTAAACACCCAATTAAAACCTCCTATGTGTGTTACAGGGAAATATTAATTCTAACCACATGGGGAAAAACAAACCCTTCCAATAATTTTATAACCCATAATCTGTCAACTTTCCGATATGACATGTCGGTCCTAGCTCTTGAATGCCCAAGCCAAAGCAACTGCATACACAAAGCACAAGCACTGCGGGCTGACAGGAACAAGGCATGTCCAAAGGGAGAGGAAGACATTCCTGCATTCCAAGTAAATAGCAGATTCCCAGAAACAAGCACAGGAAACGAAATCAACCAAACCAGGACGTGAGCAACAGAGGAGGAGCCACAAATGTCTCAGGATAAAAACAACGCTGAGAAAGATGGAGAAAATGGTGGCAGGGGCAGGGTGTTTCCTAAAGCTAGCTCATCTGTTCTCCACAAACCAGGTGTGTGAAACTGCACAGATGAACCCCATCACACTCTCTAGAGAAGCTATGCAGCCTTCCAAAGCATCACCTTGTACCTCATAGGAGCCTAGACCTCACAGCTGCCTGTCGCTCAAAGGCAAAGCCTGCCCCACCGTGGTCCTCTCCTGCCTTTCCAGTCTCACCTGAGGACTCAGATTTCAGGGCATCACACACGTTCACACACCAACACCTCTCCTCTCACTCCTGGACCCAAAGCCCTTCCTTCTAATATATCCCCTGTCAGTGGGAAGCTATACAACTCCTCCTCCTCTGCAGAATTCAGATCGACACCTAGGGCCGCTCTTTTCCTGGCCACGGGGTCCCATGCAGAGGTTTTAAGTCTTGGCAGAAAAGAACCCTGGACTTGGATTCTGAGCAATGCTGCGAAAGGTAAGATGGCGAGACTCTTGGAGATAGCGCTGAATCCACTCCACACTATGAAACAAGCAAGAGCCTTGGGAGGCCAGAAGCAGAATGCTGCAGTTTGGACCTGAAATGACGTCCAAGGGCCCATGTATTGGAGGAAGGAGTCTAGGAAGCGAGGCTTAGCAGAAGCACCTTGGGTCACCTCCAGTGTGGCCCAGAGGAGGACTGTGGGCCTCTAGCCGCTCTGTTGTCTCTGCTCTCTAGCCGTATGCTGAATGGTTTGGCTTTACTGCAGAGTCTGAACATTCTGTGCTGCCCCACCATAGGCCCAAAGCAAAACTGATCATGGGCTGGAACCTTCAGAATAGACAGAGACAAACACACATCTTCTTGTTTTAAGGTGTTGGACCCTCCAGGCAGCCATGAATCAGGATGCTCCAGAGAAGCAGAGAGAAAGCTAAGCCATCATCTTCCTCTAGAAACGCAGGCCAAGCACCACTCCATCCCGAGAGCCATGCCACAGCTGCACAGGAAAGCTCACTTCCACTAAGGTAAGGAACGGAGGCTTGTATCAAGTGGCCTAAAGTACTGGCATTCCTTCCTCATAAGGACGAGCACACCCACGGGGCTGCAGGAAGTAGATGTCACATAAGAGACTGCAGGGAGGAGGGACCAAACTGAAGCCAGGGACACGAATGAACAAGAGCCACACAAATGCTCCTGAATTCCCCCTGGGTCTCTGCATAGCATCTGACATTTTTGATTCTCTCCTCTTGACATGCTAAACTTTGGCCACTTTTAAAAGTTTTATGATGGAGGCTTTCCTTCCTCGTAGACTACTCACTCCCCTCCGATCCCCAAAGCTCCACGGACCCAGTGGGCGAGTTTCGCACATCACTCACACAGAAGCCTCCCTTGCTTGTACCTGTGCCCTGCAAGCCAAAAGGAATCCCCCTTCTACTCCTGCCAGGTTTCAATACCTAAAGCAGAGACCACCAATGGTCCTGAACACATCTGGGTTGAACTCAGGAATCCACAGACAGGAAAACCACTGGGGATCCTAGAATATGCCATCAGGTTTGTCACAAATGTCTGTGTGGCTCTGGTCATCTTTACTTCCCAGAGTCTGCAGAAATCTCGGTGAGCATCCAAGCACTAACTGACCACGAGTGACATCGCTCAATGGCTCTGTACATTCTGCACCACTGCCAAACGACTGTCTCAATCGTGCCACCTCGCAGAGGAGCACTATGCCCTCTGCAGCACCCTCTGTAAATCCCACATAGAGCCACCTCTCCTCACGCTAGCCTTTGCGAGCCTGCGCGGCCCCTAGCTCCCTCTAGCACTGAGCCAGCCCCTCCACCATCAAGTGAGCATGCTTTAAGGGCATGCTTGTGTTGTTCTTTTGAGTTTCCGTTGCAATCAAGTTTGAATTCCGTCAGCTACATTCTGTCTCTATGTCTTAGCTGACAAGTCTCTCAATGCCAAGATGTAACTCTCATCCTTTAAATGTAAAAAAGCCTATTCCTAAATCACGGTCCTTGCTTCATGCTGCATCTCTTCCAACCCATCGCCATGCGCCAAGACTCCCTTCGCCTGTACAAACCTGCCACATTTACCACCTGGAATAGTTCAATTGCTGACAAACCTTTCTGCGTGTCTACTGTTATTGGATTGTGTTACACGGAACCAACCTTTGCTGTCTGTTCCAAAGGCCTAGGGCAAGGCTCTGCACACCTGGAGACTGCTCAATAAATCCTGATTAACAGGCTGACTTCCAGGTTATCTGTTACTGAGGAAAAGGACACACTGCTATTTTCTTCATAACTTTTCTGTTTTCTCTAGTCTGAAGTTGGATAGTTTATGAAAAGAAAAAAAAAAGAGTCCCAAGTAGCAGGACACTAGCAACGTCAAAGGTAACAACTATGCGTCCTCTGTCTCCTACACACGCAATGCTTTTACTAGGAAGACGCCTCCGCACTTTATTACTGGACACTCTGGAGGCTCTTAAATAGCCCACTCCCAGTCCGCGCCATTAGCAATCAAGTCAGACCATAGATGTCTAAAGGCTCCGTGTGAGGAGCATGTGGCAGAAGCTGGCAGCAAGTGTTCCACGGACTCCTTCAACTTGAACAAGCCCGACATCCCTCATGGTGACACTGGAGGGATGAAGGCTCTGCCTCCCATGCATGCTGTCATTGTATGAGCAAATACGTGTGCGTCGTTTGACTGGGTCTGAGATGAGAGCAAAACCAGGAAAACTGCTAAACAGTCCCACCTAGCCGGAGGCATGCTGGTGTCTCAGTTACTTACTTTCTGATATATAATGGTTTTTTTTTTATCTAAAATAATGTTAACACACACACACACAAAAAAAAAAAAGGTTACCTTTTCTTGGTATGCTGATGGCTCCTGCAAAATTTTGACATATGTCTGAACTTAATCCAGGTGGGATTTGAATTAAAAAAAAAAAAAGTAGTTCAGGATCCACAGAGCACAAAAAACCACAAAGCCGTGTGTTAAAATGAGCTAGATTCCAAGAGTACCAACTGCATGTATGACTCCATTGAGCAGTGTTTTCCCACAGCAACTAAAGTGACAAAAATCAGGTCAGTGGCACCGGAAGACCAAGGTGGGGATGACAGGTGACTGCCTGCAAAGGAGCAGACAGAACATGAAGGAAACCCAAAACTTAGGGCTGAGGCAGTAGCGGTAACACAGCTGTGCAGACTGGGTCTCAAAACACTTGGAGAGAATGGTGAGACAAAGTCTAAGTCCCCCTCCGCCACTACCTGAGATGCTACAGACAGCTGACGGCTGCTGGGGAGTCAGCTTCCTTTTACAGTGTGGCCCTGTCGGGTCCCCTGCACCCAGTGGGTGACTTCTGTCCTACATGGGCTGACTGCTGCTGCAATGAGACACTATGAGCAAGTCGGGGAGGAAAGGGTTGGTTTGTTTATGCCTCCATATCACTGTTGAGCATCAAAGGACATCAGGACAGGAATGCAAACAGGGCAGGAGCTGACACAGGGGCCATGGAGGAGTGCTGCTAACTGGCTTGCTCCTCCATGATTGCTAGGTCTACTTTTTTATAGAGCCCAGGACCACAAGTCGAAGAGATGACTCCACCCGGAGAGGGCTGGGTCCTCCTCCACCAATCATTGATGAAGAAAATGCCCTACAGGCTTGCAGTCCTATCTTATGGAGGCGGTTTTCTTCAGTGAGGTCCCCTCCTCTCACTCAGATGACTTTAACTTGTCAGTGAAGCTGACATAAAACTATTCAGCACAGTCCCACAAAAATTGGACTCAGTGGATTATTTGAAAGAAACGGGAACATAATAAAGTTAGAAGGAGGTAGGTGTAACTCTGGGAGGATTAGGATGAAGATGATCTAAATACATGGTATATAGGTACAAATTTCCCAGAGAATTAATAAAAAATATTATATTTTAAAGGATCACTGAACTTTACGATTTTCAACTTTTACCTCATTAAAAAGTATGTATGTATGTATGTATGTATGTATGTACGTATGTATGTATGTACGTATGTATGCTAAAGATCAAGACCAGAGCCTTGCACATCCCAGGCTCTACTGATAAGCGTAATCCCACCCTAAAAGAGCATGTTTAATGGATCCCACAAGAGTGAGAAAATCATCTTTACAGTGTTTCAACAAAATGTGGTAAAAATTCGTTTCCCAATTGATGATTCTTCCGAAAAATGAGCTGGGTTGTATTGCAGTGACATTCTAAACCTCAGACTCTCAGAACATAGCATGAAAAAACAAAAAAACAGAAGGCCTTAAAGGAGACAGAGAGGTTATTAGAACAAGGCATATACATGTGCATAAACACACACACACACACACACACACACACACACACACACTGCCCTGACCAGGATGGGAATCCTTATAAAAATCAGCAAACATAAATACACAAAAGAGACAGAGAGATGGATGGGACATGTGTGCACCCTGAAAAGGCACAGGAGGAAGATGCCGTCTGCAAGCCAAGGGCACAGGCCTTAGAAACAAACGAAGTGCGTCATCCTTTGCACCATCACCCTGGCCTCCAGAGCTGTGCAGCTGCATCCCCACTCCAGCCATCTACCCGTGGATATTTTGTGTGATAGCAGCGCTAACAAGGAAAGGTGACTCCATTTTAGCAACGACTTCACTTTTTAACACAGAGAAGAAATATGTGAGGTTCTCCCACAGTGTCATCACAAAGGACTAGCTCGGGGGAAGAAGTGTACGCGGCTGACACGGAACCACCAGGCACCGAGCGCTGGGACAGACTCGGTGTTACATACCTACGGACCTCCATGAGAAAAGCTGCTGAGCAAAGCATGAGTGTTACCTCGTGTTTCAACCGCACTGATGCACTTCCGGAGGATTGTGAACCCCATCTTATCCAGCTGTGCCCCTAAAACAAACAGTTACAGAACGTCAAAGGACAAGGAGCCGCTGTGGTTTCTTTCCCATACCAAAAGAAGAAAAAAATTAAGGTAATGGAACTTTTGTTCTACTGCTTTAAAACTGTTGAAGGCCATGTATTTCCTGGGCAAATGGCATAAGTGGAAAATTTACATATTTCTAGGAGAGCCTCCATGATGACAATCAAGATGTCCAATTATCAATTTATAACTCAACTTGTAAAATAAAATGTTTTGAGTTAAAAAGCGCAGATTATTTTAAACAGTAAAAGGAAATAATATCAATCTCCAAGGGAGGCTACCTAAAAATAATCTCTATATTTTGCCAAAAATTCTAAGAGTAGCTCAGTTAAAGAAATGTACCAATCTGAATGGAGGCTTTTCAGAGTGAGTCTGAGCCTTTGTTCAACACAGGAAGGAAAATTTTAAGAGAAGTTTTCGTTAAATGCTATCATGGCAAAAAGCTTAAATTAAAAATTTGATAATTTGCACTATTCACCAAGCCTTCTTAATGATTTATTTTCATAATTTGAATTTAAAACAGATGATCCATGTGATAAAACAGGCCAATTTGAAAGTATAATTGTATATTTTTTCTAATATAATTGTCTATTTATGACCAGGCTGGCATATTATTTGTAGATCTTGGTTTTGTTTCAACACGTTAGTGAAAGAAAGCAGCATCTCCAGCCGATGCTGCAGGGCCCCAGGGACTCAGCACCAACGCTGGCTTCATCGGGGTTTATAGTCCTTGATAGAAACTCTGTTCAGAGTCCATATTACGGGGGGTGGGGGGGGGAGGGAAGAATGGGAGGATACAAGGGATGGGATAAACATTGAGATGTAACAAGAATAAATTAATAAATTAAAAAAAAACAAAAAAACAGAGTCCATATCACTGGGCTTAATGGTGGAAAGTGAACAGTGGTTTCAAGAATCCAGAGACAAAGAGAAAGGCTGGAATGGGGGAGGGAGGAAGGAGAAGGGATGGAAGACTTAAGATAGAGGAGGCATCAGGAAAGGACACAGGGATGGCCAGCTTCAGGGGTGCCTGCCTGGACATCGCGTCCCCAACCCCGCCTGGGGCGTCTGTCCACATCCAGGGCCAGGCTGCAGATCTCTAGTCTTTGAGTCAAGAATTAGCACAAGTGGCTACACTGTTCTGAAACTACGTGCTACCTACCACCGTAACCTCACAGTCACGGAGCCTTGCCCTGCAGTACGTGAATGGCCCAGTGCCTCCTTGCCACTGGTTGTTTTCCAAGCACCCTGTTAGCACACACTCAGAGGCTGCAAAGACAGAGGGTTTCAAGGTATGACAGGAATAAGTCAAGCCAAGCAAGAAAATAAAGCCAGAAGCTGAGGAAAGAGTTCTCAGCCCTGACGGCACCGTCCTGCACAGAACCGCCACCATAGGGCGTATATGGTATATATGGTAAGTGCTCAGGCAAGGAAATCTGCCCAGCGACTAGGGGTCACCATCAGGCTGGGGCCACTCATGCTTTTATTACTCACTGTGGCCAAGGATTACTATTCCAAACTATATGATATAATCCTCCTCACATCTACCATGAGAACTCTCTCTTCCCTCAACCTGAAGATGCCGGAAGTTTGCTGCAGCGTTGTGTAGGGCCACTACAGCGTCCTGCCACTCTCAGCCAATCAGCACTGTGTTCCGGAGACTCTCCTTATTTCTATCTAGAATGACAGGGGACCAGATGAGGAAGTCTAAAAGCAGAGGGCTGAGGAACAGCCCCTTCCAAGCAAAAGGCTCTTGAAGGCCAGAAAGTCCAAAGCTTCCCACTGGAAACTTCCTGCCACCCGCACGTCTGTAGACACAAACAGGAGAGCTCACGGGGAGCTCAGAGGGCACAGGGAGAGGGCTGCCCCCTGAGCCCCGGCAGCAGCTGGGGGTTGGTGATGAAGGGGACAAGCGAGTACTTACCTCCTTCTGGTCTCGGGATGATGGCGCTATTAAAAGTATGGAGCAGCTAGTAAAAGGAACAAACAGAAAACAACACCTTCAACAAATCAGTAGGAGTCAATCAAGTTAAGAACACGCAAATTTTCACTTTCATAAATTTAATATTGGATAATGTAGCATATAAAATATGTATTTATGCTTTGCCCCTGCTTTACAGCACAGAGTTGCTAATGTTTGGAAGGAGCTCTAAACTCATGCTAAGCCAGTAAGTCAGGAAACAAAACCTATATAGATGGCATAAGGGAGCATCACATAGATGCTCCATGTGATGAAAAAGTAAGACATCTGGCCTAATCCGCTGACCGCCCGGGGAGTAAGCGCAGACTCTGTAGAGTCGACAAGTGCTGGGGTGCCGGCTCCTTCAGGGGCTCCCCGCACGCTCACCTTCACTCTACACCCAGCCCCGTGCACTGCTTCCACATGCCTTGAGTGTTAACACACACTGTAAGACACAACCAAGCCTACCTTTATCCTGAGCACTCTAAGTCAATTACCACACCCAAGGAAGGGGTCACGGGGACTCCCCAACTCACAGCACACAGTGCTACGAAGATGAGGGCTAAAGCAGAGGTGGTCACCTAGATCTACAATCCCAACTTGGAAGATCTGCCACCAACACCCCAGACAGCAGTCTCAGAGGTGAACTGAACTGTGAAGACACCCAGCTGGCGTCAGACCTAGTCAATGTGGGGAAAACCCCACGTGGAACCTATGTGAGAATGCAGAAGAGATGTGCTGCCCTGGTCTATGGGCGTGCTATTGTGCACTCATATGTAAAGGTAAGTGACACAAACAGGACATCTCCCAGGCTGCTTTTCTCTTGCAGAGGCATGCCAAACTGGCAAACAGGACAAGAAAAGTGTCCGCAGTCTCTACGGAACCTGTTACAAGTCTGTGTAAAAGGAACATGTTCCACCTTACAGAGACAGGCTGACGCACGGCTGCATTCTAACCAGAAATGTCCAGTTCACTGTTTCCTGACTGTTTCTAAGCCTGGTACCTGCGTAAGCAGTGATCATCTTGCCTGTGGTTCAGTAAGCCTATCTGAGGCAGCACCGCGGTCACTCGGCTTCTCGCACCGCCTCACTATTTGTAAGCATACCGGCCCGTAAGAAATACACTGCGCCTTACAGTCTCCACACAAACATGTTGCCCATCTCCTTCTTCCCAAGTTCTTGCTGTGGTCTGTTAGTGACCTGGCTCTTTAGAGGCGGAGTCAAATTGGAAGCCTACTTTTTTCACAAAGACTCAGACATGTGCTATTTCTGCTACGCAAGCTCACTGTCTAAAGAACTTCTGGAGGCTCTGGGGAGACCATCTGGGTTAATGAATTGTCTTTACTAAAAAGGATTAAAGGATTAGCATAACTAGAGCTCCATTACTACCAAAGCTCTTATTTTTGAAGCGAGGATCCCTCTCGGTGGCCCTGCCTGTCCTGGAACTCTTTATATAAGCCAGGCTAGCCTTGAACTAAGAGATCCTGCCTCTGCCTCCCAAGTGATGGGATTAAATAAATGCATGACCATGTCTGGTTTGAAAACGCTCTGTGTGTGTGTGTGTGTGTGTGTGTGTGTGTGTGTGTGTGTGTGTGTGTGTGTGTGTGTGTAAGCGTGTAGGTAGGTATTGTGTGAATTTCGATGTCTGTGGAAGCCAAAGGCATTTGATCCTCTGGAGCTGGAGTTACAAGTAGTTATAAGCAACCCAATACTGGTGCTTGGATTGTACTCTGGTCCTCTGCAAGAGCAGTATGCAGTCTGAACCACCGAAGCATCTCTCCAGGCCACTGTCAAAACTCCCAACTAAGGACTCACTAAGTGTGAATAGAAGAGGCAGGTATGAATGCCCAATGGAAAAGTCCTTGCTGGGCATTGGTGAGATCCTGGATTCCATCTTAGCTCCAGAAGAGGACAGAAACAAAGAGATAAGAGTCTGAATTCAGTTCAGATGTGATAACATACAAATCTGATTTGGGATAATTTGGCCAGGGTGGTACATTCTACTAACTAGCACCAAGCTCCAAAGTGTAGTAGCTGGGCTTTCGTCTTCAGACTCCAGACTGCCACAGACCGCCAGCCTCGCGGTCCCTTGCAGGAGAGTTCAGCCTAAAGCAGCACCATGTTACACCCTCTCAGGAAGCTCTACTCGGAACCCTCCTTCCTTACTGGAGGGAACCCCTCTTCCATTTTCAAATCATCCTTTCCCCTAAATCTCCACAGACGTGCAGTGCTTTCCAAGTGAGCCAGGTGGTGCCCACTCCAGCAGACTATTTACAATCGTAACACTTCCCACGGTGTCCTGGAAGTGCATCTGTGGCTTTCTCTTAAAGATGCCCTTCCTAAAAATCCCCAACTGCCAGATTCTGAGGCCAAAGGACAACAACACGGAAGAGAGAACCCACTGCTGCATCAGATACCAGCAGAGAGAATTGAGGTGTCTCTGGGCTGTGTCCCAGCCTTTCCTCCCTGAGGCCACTCTCTAAGGCTATGCTACACTGCACAGTAGAAACCACTGTACTATTATAAACTGTGACGTGTCAGCCCAATATGGGCAGCAGTTTCTAATGCTGCCATGTACTTACTGTCCTGACTCCAGAAACTAAAATAAATACACTGCAAGCTCCTAGTGGACCTGTCACACACCTCCCCCAAAATAACAGTTGAGTAAAATAGGAGAAGTTGAGAAGTTTGCTGACTTTTTCAAAGCAAAGCCAATAAGAGTGGCAAAGTCAAGGAAAAACGGAACTGAAAATGAAGGATGCCCCAGTCCTGCATGCGCTGCAGCTGCCCCAAGATAAACTACCAGAGTGTGGACACGCTTCCAAGAGGAATGCCGACAGCAGTTCCAGCAAGGAGCTGTTCTCAAGGGCTATGAGACAAAGTGAAGGCAGGAATGAGCGCAGCCAGCTGCGCAGGGTTCAGTTCTTACGGCTTCTTTTCCACCCAGGGCCTCCAGCCACTGCTTCCGTTCCTCCTCTGAGAACGCCTGCACGGTCAAGGGGACACCAGGTCTGAAAGACACCAGGAAAACAGGTCAGCTAGGGCTGCCACAAACCCCTCTTCTGTGTCCAAATGTCTGATTATAAGGATTGAATGTTTGTATTAATTTTCAACTACAATAAAAATGTATCACGTAAATTCGCTGTGTAGAACACTTTTAAACATAAATACATTACTATACAACCATGCCTACGACTCACCTCCAGAATGGGGTGGGGTGAGCTGCCTTACTGTGCAGTGCAGGGGAGAGGGCTCTCTAACTGTGCAGCACAGGGGAGGGAGCTGTCTTACTGTGCAGTGCAGGGGAGGGGCTGTCTTACTGTGCAGTGCAGGGGAGAGGGCTCTCTAACTGTGCAGCACAGGGGAGGGAGCTGTCTTACTGTGCAGTGCAGGGGACGGGGCTCCCTTACTGTACAGTGCAGGGGACGGGGCTGTCTTACTGTGCAGTGCAGGGGACGGGGCTGCCTTACTGTGCAGTGCAGGGGACGGGGCTGTCTTACTGTACAGTGCAGGGGACGGGGCTGCCTAACTGTGCAGTGCAGGGGACGGGGCTGTCTTACTGTACAGTGCAGGGGACAGGGCTGTCTTACTGTACAGTGCAGGGGACGGGGCTGTCTTACTGTGCAGTGCAGGGGACGGGGCTGTCTTACTGTACAGTGCAGGGGACAGGGCTGCCTAACTGTGCAGTGCAGGGGACGGGGCTGTCTTACTGTACAGTGCAGGGGACGGGGCTGTCTTACTGTACAGTGCAGGGGACGGGGCTGCCTAACTGTGCAGTGCAGGGGACGGGGCTGTCTTACTGTACAGTGCAGGGGACAGGGCTGCCTAACTGTGCAGTGCAGGGGACGGGGCTGTCTTACTGTGCAGTTTAAGCTGGTCTTGAATTAAATACATTCCTGCCCTCAACCTGAGTGCTGGGGTTACAAGTACAAACAACTCTGCTGTGTCAGGCCAGACAAGTTTTGATCTTGCAAATCTGCACCTCTATGTACAACACTTCCTCCCCATCTACTGCTCTGCGCCCCGTGGCAATTTCTATTGTATACTGTGTCTCCATGAATTTGAATAATCTGAGTGCCACAGATAAGGAAACCACATCCTATTAACATCTTCCAACCAGCTTTTTTTCAGTTATGCAAGGTTCATCCAACTCAGAAGATGTGCCAAAACTGTCTTCCTTTTTAAGGCTGAATAACACTTTATTGTTATTATATATATTAATATTCCCCATCCTAATGTCCATCAAGCATATGCAAATCAACACACAATCACAACACACCTACTAGAATGGCCAGCGTCAAAATTATTAAGAACACCAAATGTTGATGGGGTTGTGGAACAAGGAACCGCTCACCCATCGCTAACCATGACATAAAATTATGCAAACAATGTAATCCACTTTGCGGCTTCCTACAGATAGAAGCAAGCACTCTCTTGCCATTATGACCAGCCAGCCATTTCTTGGTACAATCTTTACACAAGTGCTCTAAGTGGGAAGCAGTCACAACATACTTCAGTAGGTGAGGGTGCAGCCAAACAGAGGATTCGTCAGTACCGAGAAAAGCCCACTATCACACCACAAAAAGACACAGCAACTCATTATTACTTGGAGAAAGAAGTCCACAGGATGCATAATTTCAACTACATGGCAAATCTGGAAAAGACAGAACTACAGAAGCCGTTAAGAAAAGGAAAGCAAAGAAACATTGGAAGGAAGGTACAGAACAGCAGGCATACAGACAGAAAAAGTCCAGAAGGCTTCCACATACTATGGTCAACAACAGAACAAGGAAGAAACCTGCTGCTCCAAGGATCTTCCAGAAACAGCAACAGCAAACAGGAAACTCTCGGTGTAGTGTAGCAACTCTCTGTCAACTACAAAAAGCCCCGAGTTCTGAAAACAAAAGACTTTAAAATGACATTTAGTGGATGCATAGGACAATAAGGCAAGTGTAAGGATAGTGAAATACCAAAAATAAATAACTAAACAAAGAAACAAACAAAGAAATCTGCAGAGCAAGGCACCCAGTAAGGTATGCAGACACCCAGTACGGAAGCAAGCTCACGCAGAAGCCGTGGTGCCGCCGCTGATACAGGAGACAGGACTGAAGGAAAAGTGAACTGTACTGCTGGGCATTTCACTGGCTGCACTGAGGGCACAACTGTTCTGTATTTAATCATGCCCACTGTGTGCCACACACTGCAATGAGCTCTAACCATCATCACCACAGTGATCCTTGGTAAATTCAAAAACAACAGAATGAATCTCATAAAGGAGAAAATAAACCAGGCAAAAGAGAACACTGTCGGAACATTCATCCTCTACTTCAAGCCGTTGTGCTTATCTGTAGGGCGCACGGTTGGAACTGAAATCTGTGGGCGCGCACCCACTAGCCGAAGCTAGTGCTGGCACGCCCTAAGCTTCGCAGCCCCCTCTCGTCCACTTACTGGGAAATGAGCAGTGGTAGTCCCATGGCTGGGAGACAGCTTCCACACGGATACAAGGCCTGTGAAGGATTACCTTTCTTGGGCTGGAGTCCTGGCCTGCATTACAAGGAGACTGCATGCTGAGCAGCACCTCTCACTGCTGTATGCCTCCTGACTGCAGATGTGACCAGCTGTGTCAAGCCCCTGACACCAGGCTTCCGCGCTGCCACAGACAGCACATTTGAACTGTCCAAGAGCAATTCAATGAGTCCCACTTCTCTTTGAGACACAGAGCTTTGCCCACCCCCCTGAAAGGAGACAAGCGACCGTACGGGACAATGCCCCACCCATCTTTGCGCTCCAAAGATGGCGACTCCAAAAGATGTTCAAAGATCCTTGACAAAATGCCTGCCACTGGACTGATTCAGTTGTCATTGGTGCCTTGGGGTCCTTGGCATGTAAGAAGTTTACTTTTCAGTGTGAGGGCTTTGTTCACTATCTTATTAGGTACCTTAATATCCCCACGTAAACAAATGGGTGTAGTAATCAGTATTGATAGGAATACCCACATCCAAAGAAGTTACTCCCAGACTTAGCCTTGGAAATTCTGATTTTTTAAAAAAGAGTCTAGCTGAAACAGCCAAACTGCTCCAACTGTAACAGTTTACAGTAATGTTCTGAGATTCAGACAAGGCTCAGAAACAGCTTTCCCAAAACTAAGTGTAAATCCATCTTATACAGAAGTAAAAGAAATGGAGCACTCAGCCAGAATATGACTAATAGATTCAATAAATGTCTTAAAAAAAAAAAAAAAACAAAAACGTAAGGGACTTCATGACTTGTGTCACCTAGACAAACAGACACTGACTATTACAGTCAAGTGTCTTTTTGGGAAAGGACTATAAACCTCACGATCCTCCGTCCTCCCACCCCCAGAACAGCCTTAAACACGTGTCCTCTCTTCCTCTGTAATCAGGTGGAACTGAGCTACTGTCCTCTCCTTAACCTAGCGGGTTAGGACAAGCACATTCCAGGCAGAGAGGAACAACTATACTTAGTCCAAACACTCTCCAGTCATGAACACTTTCTGGGGTTTGCTAACACCTCATGAGGAAAATAATTTGATGATATAATATCTAGAGCAACAGATCTCATCCTGTGGGTCAGGACCCCTTTGGGGGATGGAGCGACCCTTTCACAGGGGCTGTACATCCTATGCCCTGCATATCAGACATGTACGATTCCTAACAGCAGCAAATGTACAGTGATGAAATAACAATGAATCTGTATCTTTTCTCGATACCGATCTTACCTTGATAATAATGACCTAATTCTGCTGTCTGATTTAAGGTTTTTCTGATACTGTTGAAACACTCAATGACTGTGGCCTCACACTAGTTCCTTTTTTCACTTATCCCACCATGGCATCCTTCTTAAAACCGTTCTGTTGTAACTATTAGCTTGCCCCCTTTTCTACACCTTGAGCTAACACTCCTGAACTCTAAAGTTAAGGTGAGGACCACTATCTTACAAGACTCGTGGCTACTGAACCTCGCTCCCAGGCAAGTGCTCTGTGTACGTATGACTGACAACTGTGGCCAGGATCCTACGAGATCTAACCCTAAATTATCTGCTGCAGATTCCACCTTCAATGTTGGCTACCTGCTAGCAAAGTGGTGCAAGGCACCTCATGAAAGGTGAAGAGGCCCTGCTGTTTGGGTGCTACTCTCTGTTATGACAAACTACCGTATGCTTTTTGTGTGTGTGTGTGTGTGTGTGTGTGTGTGTGTGTGTGTGTGTGTGTGTGTGTGTGTGTGTGTGTGTGTGTGATTTGCTATCTTGAGTGATGACTTCCTCTTTCCTGGAGTCCATTCACCTGTAAGACGGTAGATCAGAGCACTTGAGACTACAGACCACGCCCCTCCCCTCAGCATGCAGGGTCTGTATCATCATTCAGTGTGGAAAAAGATACAGAAAACTATCACCTGCCCTCAGCAACCCCTAAGACCAAGGGATTAGAGTCTCAGAAGGGGAAACTGAGGCAGGAAAGGAGTTTAGTTGAAGCTTCCCACCAGCTAAGAAGCAAGCATTTTAGCACGCTTAACATGTCCTTCCTTCTCCCTTTGAAGCTGACAGCCTGTCCATTTTCTAAAACTCTCACCAGAAATCATTTGTGCAACCCAAGTGGCTCCTGGTTCTATGTTACCAGATTTTAATTCTAACAAAGGAATTCCAGGGGCCACGCTATAACTTCACTTATTTGGGGGAGGAAGGACTCTTAGCAACCTTATGAGATATAACTTGAGACTTACCAAAATGGTACCCGTAGCTAATGCCGAGACACTAACCTCTGACCTCCCTTTCAGAGCTCATCCCTACACCTGGGTACATCTTGCTCTATTCCTATCACCTACTTCTCTGACCTACATATTTATATATGTGTGTGTGTGTGTGTGTGTGTGTGTGTGTGTGTGTGTGTGTGTATATATATTTTTTTTTTTTTTTTAAGTGTTTCTCTGTGTAGCCCTGGCTGTCCTGGACTTGCTTTGCAGGCCAGGCTGGCCTTGAACTCAGTGATCTGCCTGCCTCTGCCTCCTGGAGTACTGGGATTAAAGGTGTGCGCCACCATGTTAATTACTTCCTTTTTTAAAATTTGTATTTGAGTGTTTGCCTATGTGTGTGTAGTGTGCCACATGCATGCCAGGTGCTCTCAGAAGTCAGAAGAGAGCATGAGACTCTTACTGCTGGCACTATACGTTGTGACAGTGTAGGTGCTGGGAATGGAACTGAGGTCCTCTACAAGAGTAGCAAATGTTCTTAACTGCTGAGCCGTCTCTTCAGTCTCGTAAAATTTCTTTCGATAAATTCTGACTGTTCTTTCAGAAGCCCACGCCCATATTCTCGGGAGTGTTTTTCCTTCCTCGTGCACATTTCTGTTTTTAATAGAACAATTCTGCTTCATGCTGGATAAATCCTGAGATCCTCAGATCGGCTAAGCAGAGGTCCCTGAGAGAACTGGGGAACTCCTCAGACTGCTAAGGGTGGTAGCACAGATCTGTGTCCTGTCCCTCAATGCTGACCCACAAGCAGCCGAGTCATTCCTGGATAAGGAATAAAAGAGTTAAATCAGACTGAATTCTATGCCAGCGTTTGGTGCTAGAAATACTGGCTATCTGTATGAGAAAAATAAATAGACTTCTAATCCTTCGCAGACCCTGCCAAATCTTTACAAGTTATACATTAATTACAACCATTGTCACTTTTTTTTTTTTTAATAGAAGAGTTCCTTTTGAACTTGGTGTATACAAAGATCCCAGGGTACAAAAAAAATTCTACCAATTATTTTTAAAAGCTGACTTCACGATGTTTGATAAAGGACTCATGACTCATAGGCACAGTAGTTCAGCCTAGCTCTCTCCCTGTAGTGTTTACCCCTCACGTGCAGAAACCGAGAGCTTGTCTCCACAAAACCCTGGTGCTAAAAGCCTTCTTCACAAAAGCTAATCGTGTCTACAACACATGGGGACTGACCTTCAACACACACTGGGAGACTCACCTCATGCTAACCTCAACTCAGACTTCCTTCAAGTACCAGATCAAGATAAAATGTGACTATCAATGCATCACTATCAATATAGCCACCGTCAGTGAGAAACTGTATGTGCTGAGAGGCACAGAAACCTCAGTACAGGGGATGTTTCCATGCTACCTGGTCTCTGCCTACCAGTTCTACTGTGATTTTTTTTTTAAATAACTAGCTTTCCTAGTGTTAAGTAGGAACTTAAAACGTTTGTATGGCTCGCCATTTACCTTTACGTCATTATTTGTACTGTAACCAAATTAAACTGGCGCTGCACTGTTTAGAGAAATAAACACTGCATACATGCATTTACATAAAGCAATATAACTCTACAAACATTTGTTGGTATCTGTCTATCAGATACAGCAACTTCTCAACAGTAAAGCCACTGTGTGTTGAACAGATGACACTGCATATCTGGACACCGGTTTGTGCACTTCAGGTCTCTACCCACGAGATGGCTGCAGCAACTGCCCACGTCTTCCACCACCACCCACTGACCCCCAACGGCAACCTACTCTTACCCCTAACCCTCATCCCCACCCCACCCTCAAACACAAGCGAGGCCAGTTTTAAAGCATCTCCACACAAATGTGCAAACTGTCAACAGCTGAGAAGTGCTGACCAGCAGGGCTTTGCTCAGCACCTCCTATGACTCATTTTGTCCTGGACAGCTATTTCTCAGAGTTTCCCAAGTGTCACCTATTCTAGGGAAAAAAAAAAAAAAGTTTAGGACTTGGAATATCGCTCAGTGATAGAGCCTGTGTGTAGCAGGCCTAAAGCCAGACTCCAGCCCAGACTGTTTAGAACTCACTTCTCAGCAGGCTGCAGTGTCTGCTGCGTTGCAGGAACCTGAGAGGCTGAGGCACGTAGCGCAGCCTGAGGCAACTCAACAAGATCCTGTATCAGAAACGGTCAGGTAACGTCGGGGTCATAGCGCAGAGGCTCAGTGGCAAAGCACTTGGATAGCCCTTGCAAAGCTGTGCGTTCAAACCTCATTACGGCAAGAAGAAGAAGAAAAGAAGAATGCTTTTCTCTAGCAAGACATGGCCAGCTAGCGTGCACCATTAAAGTGTCCCTGTTCCCTGCTACCCTGTAATTTCACTAAAAGCCCCGGGCCTTTCATCACTGTTGTTTTTCTCGTGTCTCATCGTCACCCTCAGTACCAACTAACAGTTGTCCACGAGCCTGGGTGAGGTGAAGCTAACAGGTACTGCTCCTCTCAGCGTGCAGCGCAAGCATCCAAACCACTGGTCAAGCCAATCGCATGAGCCACGAGCAGCATGCTCTGACTTCCAGTCTGAAGAGCAGAGCTGCAGCCCACTCAGAGACCTGAGTCGCTGGTGAACAGGCATGCCATGCCACCCAAGGCTTCAGTACAGCACATGAGTGCAGGAAACGCAAAGGCAACGTTCCAATCTCAAGATGCAGCCTAGCTGTAACTCCATCGGAACGCTGATCGCAAAAGCATGCAACCTCTGAAAAATATGCACAACAACCACACTATTAGAAAATTGGAGGCAGGCATCTTGAGCCTGAATGAGCCAGGCACAGAAAGAAGCCAGAACGGACACAAAATGTTCAGCGTCAACCCTGACCTGGCTGCGTTTGGTGTCCCAAACAAGAAACAGGAAAACTAACATAAAGCTATGTTGACTATTTCCAAAACTAATGAATCTATCCAAATTTGATCTGAACTAAAGACCAGAACTGTAGAGAAACTCGTGACTCCTATGCAGGAAGATCAGATGCCTGCCCAGACTCATGAGGGCTCATCCACCACGCCAATTCTTTCCAACATAAAAATATACAAAGTAGCAAAAATAGATGCTTGGAAATAAGGAAAAATTTAGAGTAAGAGCATGCAACCAACTGTGAAATTGCTATTCAGAAAATCTAACAGGAAGTGTGCAGAAGCTTATCCACAGTGCTCACACTCCAGGGCGGGCTAACTATACTCTTCCTTAAGCAAAATGAAACCCCGGTCTCACGCTGCCGCAGAAGAAAGCCTAGCTGGCAGGCCTGACTGAATCTAAGCCCAGTTCCGTCTCTTTGGGGTAGCAGTTCAGTTTCAGTTAGTCCAGTACAAATGCGATGAGCGCTACATCTGGTGCTACAGAAACAAGTAACGCTGAGGGAGACAGAGCCCCACTCTCATGGACACCATAATCCAACAGGAGGAGGGTAGATTACTTGCAATTCCTCCTAGTCTCCTGAGCCAGAAATCAGGGAGATAGACAAGAACACAGCCTATCACACCTAAACTTCTAACTAACACCTTGAGGATTTCAGAATTATAGAGACTTCAGTGTACACTCACCACCTCATACTTAGTCCACTAGGATTTTTTCTAAGATTATTTTAAAATATATGTTTATGTTGGGCTGGGAATGTATACACAGAAGTACAGTGCCTACAGAGACCAGAAGAGGGTGCCAGATCCCAAAAGCAGAAGTTACAGACAGCTGCATACACCTCGTGTGGTGCTGGCAATCAAACCACAGACTTCTGCACGACCAGTACCTGCTCTTAACGGCTGAGCCACCGCCCTAGCCCACTGGTGTTTGCTCCAGAAAAGAATAGCATGATTTGAGGTGAGGGGATCTTGCCCCCTAAACCACTGCATACTAGTAACAGCAAACACAAATAGATACTTCTCTACTGAGAAATGAAGACATTAAGCCAAAAGCAATAGGAGTGTATAGCCCAAAAACAAATGTTGGACTCATTCTGAAAACCCAGGGAAATCATAAAGAAAATACATTATGATTGTGAATAACTTTCCAAATTAGCCAGAGAGTTAGAAAAAGGTAAGACTTAAGCCAATAAAACTTCTTATAACATTTATAGATCAGTGCTTATGTAAGATTGAATTCATATGCATTTATAAAATGCTAGATCCCATCAAAAATATATAATTTCCCTTTAAAACAAAAAAAGCAGGGAACTAGGAAAATAGCTTAGTGGTACAAACTTCCTACTGTGTACAAAGCCCTGGGTGGCAACACTAGTAGTACCCAAAAATAATGACAATTTTAAAAAATATTTTGGCCAGGCAGTAGTGGCACATTCCTTTAATCCCAGCACTCAAGAGGCAGATGCAGGCGGAGCTCTGAGTTTGAGGCCAGCCTGGTCTACAGAGAGCATTTCAGGACAGGCAGGGCTACACAAAGAAACCCCATCTTGGAAAACCAAAAAAAGAAAGAAAGAAAACTTGGAAAAATTATAAAAGCAACATATGACTTCTGACTGTGAAATGCCTCTGAGCCATCCCAGCAGGAATATAGAAGGGGGCCCGACTGATGTTCGGAGGAGGGGAAAACACATCTGGCCATCACCAATATGGCAATAAAATTATGAGCTACACAAGGTCAAGAGGTGATTAAGACCAGAGAATTCCACAGGACCTGGGAAATGAGCTGGAGAAGATGGCACAAAACAAAAATGGCAGCAAGGTAGGAAGACACCAAGAAGTATGGCGTCCCTGAAACAAAGGAGCCCACTGTATCGCAGGGCAGAGTGGGCCCTGAGCAGAGAACACTGCACAGAGGACCAGACAGAACACCTGTAGCAGGGGGACAGGCCGACAGCACCGAGGAAAGACACCCGAGACGGCAACAGGATACCCTTCTGCAGAGCTTTTCCTGTTTATGGAAGAAAAGAAACGGGCAGCAGATGAAAGGAAAAGGGTCACTGATGATATGACAGCAGCTTTCTAGAAGACCGATGAAAGCACATGGCGGATGCCGACGGGAGGCAGAGTCAGCATGAAGACCAGCTACAAAACTGCAAAGACTTAAGGAAATATTAGGACAAGTGGGTGGCGGCAAGCAATGAAAGCACCAACGACTACAGACAGTCTTTAAAGTCTCTTTATAGATAGTCTTTAAAATACCCTAAGGCATATAAATTAATAATGATAATGATGATGATAATAATAATAATAATAACAATAATAATGTGGGAAGGACGGCTCGGAAGTTTAAAGCACCGGCTGCTTTGCAGAGGACCTGGTTTTGGCTCCCAACACTCACATGGTAGCTAACAGCCATCTTAAACTCCAGTTCCAGGGGATCTGGCGCCCTCTTCTGGCCCCTGTAGGCACAGTATGGACATGGTGCAGCCAAACAAACCCTCAAACACATAACATAAATGGGGCTTAGAGATGGCTCATAGTTGAAACACTTGCTACTACTCTTACAGAAAACCCACATTAGATTCCTGGCACCCACAGGGCAGCTTCCAACCATCTGTAACTCCAGTTCCAGTGTTTCCAATGCCCTCTCTGGCCTCCATTCATTTTAAACAAATAAATATTAAAGGGGCAGGGAAGCACGCAACAGATGCTGCAGAGGAACCTGTGATGGCTGCTCTTGGTTGTCAACTTGATTACATCAGGAATGAACTACGATCCAGAAATGGAGGGCACACCTGCGAGAGATGTTCTGCTTGGTCTGAAGCAGGTGAACATACTTCTAGTCCAGGCCTTTGAGGTAGGAAGACACATGTCTCTTCAACCTGGGACACACTTTCTGCTGGAAGTCTATTTTAGAACAAAGAAGAAACTTTTCTCTTTGCCTGTTTCCCCTCGCCTTGATGACACAGTCACTCCTTCACGGGCACTGGGGCCCACTTCTTTGGGATTGCGGCACACACCGAAAGCCAGCTCAAACATCCAGCTGTGTAGACTAAGAGAGTAGTGGACTCTTGGACTTTCCATTCACAGCCAGCCAGTATTGGATTAGCTGGACTTTAGTCTGTTAAGTCATTCCAATCAAACCCGTGTGTGTGTGTGTGTGTGTGTGTGTGTGTGTGTGTGTGTGTGTGTGTGTGTGTGTGTGTGTAGGAATGTTGACTCAGAACATAGCTGTTCTGTCTAGATATCACATTCAAAGACCTTCTAGATCTGTGTGATCCGGCTGGACTACAAACATGCTTTTAATCCAGGAGACACAGGCAAGCAAATTCAAGTTCAAGGCCGGCCTGGTATAGAGCAAGTATCAGGTAAAGAAAACCTTAGATCCCAGCATTGTGGCTCACGCCTTTAATCCAAAATGAAGGAGAAGCTGGTTTGCAGAAAGAAGCACCCATGTTTGAAAGTGATGTCTAATTGAGTGTCCGAAAAGATTTGATAGAATAGGATACGCCCAACTCTCATGAGAAGAGAAAGGGAAAGGAAGCTGCTTAAGAGGCAGTTTTTCAGAGAAAGGAGGCAGGTTTACCAGGACAGTAATAGAGAGACGGGTTGCAGAGAGAGAACTCAGGTGAAGATGGAACGAGCCAGAAAATGAGAAGAAGCCAGAAGATTAGAGCAGATTGCTGAGTTAGTCTGAGGTCAAGCAGAGCAATTCCGGGCCAAGAGAGAAGCCAGATTTAATAAGTCAGCTGGGAGAGGAGCTTGAGCCAGAACAGGCGCGTTGAATGACCCAGCCCAGAGCTCAGGAAGAACAAGTAAGGGTGAGCTTAATCAGCAGTAAGTCTCAGAGGCTGAAAGCATGCTAGGCTTGGGTTAGATTGTACAGAGGCTAGAAGCTTCCAGGACTAAGCCTAGGTCAGCAGAAGGAGTCAGTGAGCCTCCCAGACAACAACTGAGACAGAAGAATATCACACACACACACACACGGGAGGGGGGTGGAGGAGAGAGTTAGAGACAGGTCTTCATTCTGTAAGTTGTTACTCTAGAGAAACCTGGCTAACGCTGGGAGGGGCCACGGTCCCACTAACAAGCAGAGCCGGGAAGGATGGGAGAAGGCTGGCACTGGTACAGAATGGGGTCACTCCGTCAAGGTTCAGGAGCCCCCCAAGGAGACCACCAAGTCTGGTGGATCTGGATCCAGGGGGGCCTGCACAAACCGTTGCACCAACCAAGGACATTGCACGAAGTAAACCTAGACCCCCTGTTCAGATCTAGCCAATGGGCAGCTCATTTTCCATGGCTGTAGAGGAGCGGGTGGGCACTGCCTCTGACATTAACTCTGGTGTCCCAATTTGATCATTTTCCCTTGGTGGGGAGGCCCAGAAGCACACAGAGGAATGGGATGCAGGTTATCCGGATGAGACCTGATATGCTATGGTCATAATGTGGGAGAGGAGGTCACCTTCTGTCAGAGGTCTAGAGGATGGGGTGGGGGGCGGGAGGGACCTCTAAGACTTAACAAATACTAGGAACTGAGGTGGGCACATGAGAGAACAGGGGCTCCTCTTTAATAAGAGAATTCTCTTAGACGATTTATATATGTGTATGTGTCAATTTTTTTGAAAAAGGGGTCCTTATAAATAATTTTTAAACCATTAGAACAGGTTTTCTATAAGTTCCCTATCTACTTTGAAGTTATTATCATAGCCAGGCATGGGGTACAACAAGCCTTTCACCCCAGCACTGGACAGACCGAGACAGAGGGATTGTAGGCTAGCCTACTCTACCTCACAAGACTTTATCTCAAAAGAAAGTTGGCCTTTATACGTGAAGATAACTTAGTAGTAATCTGTCACTCGTGTTTCTGAGTACCAGAGAGGGGTTTACAATCATGTAAAGATGGTGGCCAACAAAAACCACTCAGCATCATCAATGTCTGTCCCTAAAAGCCGGTGCTTCAGCAAGCATGACACAGCTGCGTTCAAACAGCGTGTGAAAGTGCTAGACAGCTGCTCTCGGAGCCGTCACCCCGCTTAAGGCGGCACCCAGCAGAGCAGGCTTCTGAAGAAGCAACGTGACTGCACAGAGTTCTGCCAGCCCCGGCAGCACAGTAGTTAGGGACCCGCCTTCCCCGGCAAAATGCCCAAGTTCAAACCTCAGCTCTTCCACTTGACAGCACAGGATCCTCACCTCAAACACTTGGTGCTTCGGTTTCTCACCCGAGAGAGATGTGGTGAGGCTGAAACAAACGACACAAGGACCCAGGGAGGACTTGGCCGACGGTGGCTACAGACGGCTCCTCTCGACAGATACAAACACGTATCTTACAGGCTACTGACCAGTTCGCAGTGACTGGCTTCAACCTTAGCCTCTTCAAACAACACACTCGTTCTGTCACAATCTTGGCAAAGTGCTTCTTTATATACCTGTCCTTGTCACAGTCCTGCCACAGTGGTCAGGGTGTTTAAGGGCACATTTTTGTACAACCCGACTTCAGTGGATTTCCCTCCTCTGTACTAACTCTATTCTCAGCTAGATCATGTAAGGAAAGCAGCAACGGTTAGGTTTGACCTTAAAAAAGTTTGCTCTTAATATTCTCCCCTTTGGAAAACAATTAAACACGCATCAAAGGGGTTGTCTAAGAACTCCCATCCTACAGTCACACTAGGGGTGGCAAGGGACCCCCATCCAGGCGACACGGAGTGCTCCCAGATGTTAGCACCAGGTATGGTCCCTTATTCCCGCCTCTCTGCCAAACACTTTTTAAAAACTGAACGTTTGAAAGTTATTTAGTAAGCGCAGTCTTTGACGATGCTTAACGGGCTGCCTAAGGCCTCCACCACAGAACGAGCACGCCCACTCAGAACACACCCGGGAGCGCTGCTTCTGCGCTGCTGAGACAAGCACTTGCTGTTCACTTGACCGCACACCACTCGCAGTCGCTCTCACCATTCCTGCCGTCAATCAGAGCTGCAATGGCAAAGAAATGCTCACGGTTTCTCTTTCAGGTGACGGCACGGGTTAGAAGGATTCCAGTCTGCAGCCAAGATAAAGCTATGGCCCTACAACTACACAGTGACCCACAACAGTTTACAATGAAGATATAGCCCGGAAACACAACAACAAGGGACATGTTTCTAGTTCACAGAAATCACTCTTTCAACTCGTATTCAAAACTGTACTTTCAGTGGGTTTTGATATCATATCTAATAAATTCCAATAACTTACCTGTCAGCAGCCTCAATGTCGAAACAAAACCTTCTGTCAATGGAGTCAGTATACCTTTTGGTGCATTCTTTCAAAAAGAACACCTCTCCGTCCCCCTGCGAACAAGCATTTGCATACTTAGAACTGCGCACACACTCCACCACTCGTGGCCCACAGGAGCCAGAGGCTAGCCCTTTTCTCTCTGAAGCTTCTTTGCTCCTTCTCCGAGGATTTCTTGTTCTTGCTTGAGGCAGAACCGCTAAGCAGACTTCATAAACACTGACCATGGGACAGATGACAACAACATCCGGGCACTACCGTGATGGCCTGCTTGTCAACACATTCTTTTGTAAAGAGTCAAAATGTGCTTTAATATCACACTATATTTCACCTGTGTCATTATCAGCGTGGCCACTATTAGCCTATGAACAGTGCAATTCCACAAGGACTGATGGGAAAGCACACAACAGGGCTGAGATCACAAGAATATCTACACTAACATGGGAGCCAGTCTCTCTGGGCAGGTCCACCCTCCCTCAGAGAGTCAGCCTGGGGTAGAGACAGACCCACACAGTGGGCTCAGCACGGAGCCATGGTAGGAAGTCTAATCCCACAACTAGGATTTTACAGAAATATGACAATCCATTAAAAAACATTTTAATCCAAGGTAAGTGTCTGAAACATCACAACGATATTCTAAACTGCATCATTTGTCATTTGGAGCCTAAAATGGAAGGAGAAACACCTTAGAGCCTGAACTGATTACAACAGCAAACTAAGGCTCTCAAAGCAAATACCCCGAACCCCTTTCTACAGGGGACAGTCAGCCTTGCCTCAGCCTCTGCTGGGTGGCTGTTTCCCATGGAAACCCCATCACTACAGAAGACTCCTTCTTGCAACCTGCTTTAAGGCCTTGTTTGTTTCTGGAAGAACCAAAGGGATTGCAAATAAGAATCAGCTTGGATTAATTCTGAATTCACCTAAGCAAAATGCCACCCAACCACTCCAGGCAAGCAACAAACTTAGCTGTTTTCTTAAATACGTGGTCAATTATGCTCACCACTAGTGGGAGAGCTGCACCCCAGACACCAGGGCTTGCTGCCGTTCAGTGGCCACAGGGAACCCCCCTCCTTGCAGCCAGCGCCCATGGCCTGATTATCATGGGTGGCCCTGGGATGAACAGCTATCTAAACAGGCAACAGCCACATGAAAACTCTCCTCGCCTGAGTGAGTGAGAGGGAATTCAGTAGAGACCACTGCACCTCTCAGGGTTTAGCCTATGAATATACAGTGGCACGTGAACACGCAGAATCTCATACGTATATATGAGCTGTCCATAAGTCACAAGAGCTTAGTGCAGGAATTGTCTTTCTCTTCTAAAACAATGGCCTAAAAATTCTGTTGTCTGTTTAAAAATCTAACTGTAAGGCCCAGGTGTGATTCAAATACAAGACAAAGATTTTAATTGTAAAACTCAATTTCTCAATAGTCAATATGGCTCTACTAAATGAAAAGCCACAGTATCTCTCATATAAAATACAAAAACTAACATTCAAATACTTACCAGTTTCCCTCCAGATCTGTGCTCAAACGGGATCATGTTGAATTTCTTGGCTGTTTTCCGATACATGCAGTAGTGTTTGACCCAACTTGACCCAAAAGGAGCAGGCCCTTCAACAAAGCACAGATGCTTGTGTTTCTACTTACGAGGAGGCAGACATGTACAGCCGAAGCGCATTACTGCACAGCTCATCCAGGGAGAGCAGAAAAATGCAGAGGCTTAGCTGGGCGGTGGTGGCGCACACCTTTAATCCCAGCACTCAGGGAGGCAGAAACAGGTGGATCTCTGTGAGTTCAAGGCCAGCCTGGTCTATACAGCAAGTTCCAGGACAACCAGGGCTACAAAGAGAAACCCTGACTCATAAAAACAAACAAATAAAAACAGAAGAAAGCTAATGCAGGGGCTAACAGAAGGGTAAGGCTGGGGGAGAGAAAGTCCTCAGAGCACTGTGACACCTGATTTTATTTTCAGCAGGTAAGTGTGAGTTAGGACACAGGGTGACTCAGTGTGTACAGTACTTACAACCCAGACCTGAGGGCCTGAGTGCAATCCCCAGATCCCACAGTGGAGAGAGAGCCAACTCCCAAAGGCTGGCCCCCGTCCACACAGGCTCTGTCACACTCACGCTCAACAGCAATGGTCACAGTAAATGCAATACTTTGTAGTGTGCTAGAACACCCAAGAGCTACGTGGGCATTCCTGGTTAAACAGAGAAAGGACAACACCTCACTGCCTGGTTAGCTCCAGCTGGATACACAGACAGCACCACTCCCACACGACTCTGTCCTCTAGCAGGTCAATATGAAAGCCAGCTACCTCAGCCACACCGAACAAATGAAAGTATGAATGAAGCCCTGAGCAAAGCTAAACTAAGCTCAGAAGGAACTAAGCATTCAATACATCTGACTGGTTGAAAAATTCGACTCAGAACTTTGGATGAGGTTTTCTCTCTTTACTTTCCAACTAGGAGCCGTAGGTCATATCTGAACAAAGCAACTGTGCAAGGATTAATCTACATCCCAAAGAGTCCCTAGCTGAACCATGAGTCCTAACTCTAACCACATCTAGACTGACTGGGTGACGAGACATCACCGCCACAAGGGACTCACAGAGTTCTCAGTAGGTTAGTTCCCATGCCAGTAGTGTGTGCATCCGTGCATACATGTGCATGTGGAGGGTTCTCATGCACATCACATGTCCACGGAGGCTTGAGGCCAGTGCTGACATCGGTATCATCCAATATTACTCTATACCTTCTCTCTTTAAAAAAAAAAAAAATAATATATATATATATATATATATATATATATATATATATATATATGTGTGTGTGTGTGTGTGTGTATATATATATATATAAACATAACAGTGTTCTGCCTGCATGGACACCTGCAGGCCAGAAGAGGGCATCAGATCTCATTATAGACGGTTATGAGTCACCATGTGGTTGCTGGGAATTGACCTCAGGACCTCTGGAAGAGCAGCCAGTGCCCTTAACCTCTGAGCCATCTCTCCAGCCCCACTTTCTCTTTTATCAAGGGCCGGGCGGTTTTTGTTTTTCAAACAGAGTTTCTCCATGTAGCCCTGGCTGTCCTCACACTCACTCTGTAGACCTGGCTGGCCTCGACCTCACAGAGGTCCACCTGCCTCTCTGTCCTGAGGGTTCCACCTTATCATTTGAAGACTGTGCCTCTCATTTGACCCAGGAAGCTCACCAACTGCCTGGACTGGCGGCCCAGTGTGAGCCAAGGGTCTGCTCGTCTCCACCTGGCTCAGCACTAGGGTTACACACGGATGGATCAGCACTAGGGTTACACACGGGTGGATCTGCACTAGGGTCACACACGGGTGGATCAGCACTAGGGTTACACACGGGTGGATCAGCACTAGGGTTACACATGGGTGGATAGCACTAGGGTCACACACAGGTGGATCAGCACTAGGGTTACACACGGGTGAATCAGCACTAGGGTCCCACATGGGTGGATCAGCACTAGGGTTACACACTGGTGGCCTCAGCACTAGGGTTACACACTGGTAGCAACACCTGGCTGGCCTGGACATGCACCTGCCTGTCCCTGTCAAGTGCTGGCATTAAAGGTATGTGCCACCACCACCCAGCTTGTAACATGAATTTTTAAGCATCCACTCAGCCTATGTTTGCAGAATTCTTACTTTTTTCCTGGACATACAGGTAGCCTTCTGCTGTGAACTGGCTTGCTCGCTTGTGGTCCTTGGGATTCTGTCTGATTTTATTCATAAGCTCCTCCACTTCTGACCTGGTTCCCTCAAATCGATTCCGTGTCTGAAACAGAAAAGGGGGGGAAAAAAAAACAGATAAACTCCAACTTCTCCTGTGATTTTTTTTTTTGTGTGTGTGTGTGCATACATTTTAATGTCTTTGTGCAACCGAAATTAAACCTGCAGAACTCAGAAAATCCTCATTCTTGAAAGTGTGCCTCCTTACTGAGATTCATATTCAAAGACAACAAAACAGAATAGGAAAATAGCCAGTGCAGAAGATGAGCCAATGAAGCCAGAGATGGCTAGCTTCCGTGTTGCCAGTATAAATTTCCCGCCTTCGTGCTTCCTGTTTTTGTTGTATCTTAGATTTAAAGAGCCAATACGCCACATGACGTCCATGTACCTGGGAGAATAGCGGTGTTGGCACGATCCACCCGATCCCAGCTGCCACTGCTATAGCAGCTACTTGAGCAGCCTGAGTCTGAACGTCATTCTTCTCTGTGAGCTAACAGAGTCAGTATCCACTTTGCCAGACTGTGGTACCTACACTACAAAACGGCATTTCTTCCCTCAGAAAGATGAGGAGGTGAAGATCTCAAGCTCACCAGCAAATGTCCACGCATCTGAAGAGGCTCACGACACAGGAGGCTACCAATACCTGCTGCCGGGCAGATGCTCTGCACAGTGTGCGCGCTGAAGGGACAGAGCAACCACAGCCCGTGCTGGCGAGTCATCAGTCAGGCTCAAAAGTAATTGCATTAATAGCGAAAACAAACAAACAAAAAATTGCTGATGTGAAACTTCAAAGGGGCTCAGACAAAAAATTATTATTAAAAATTTTTCCTCTCTTCTTCCTACAGTGAAAAGGGCTGTCAAAGCTCATGAGGGTAGAAAAAAGCCAGAAAAGATGGAGTAATCGTACCTTTCTCCTAAGGGGATGGAGAGACTGATGAGTGCAGGCTGTGAAAAATAAAACTACTTCTAGAGCTTTATTTTAAACAGAAACTAAGAGCCAATATAGAAGAAAAACCTTTCTATATCCTTTAGGAAAATAAAAGGCCAGGTTTGGTGATGTACACTTTTGATCCCAGCACTCTAGACCTCTGAATTTGAGGCCAGCTTGATCTACAGGGCAAGTTCTAGGAGAGCCAGGGCTGCACAGAGAAACCTTGTCAGATGCATAGATAGATAGATAGATAGATAGATAGATAGATAGATAGATAGATAGATAGATAGATAGATACATACATACATACATACATGGCGATACAAGACTGCCAAAAGGGCTGCCAGTGTCCCTTCTCCTCGTCTCCGGCATCTCCCATGTCTGTCTGTTTATACTGATTCCACACTGGCTTTATTCTCCTCATCACTTCAGTGAGCTTCCTTCCAATCCTCACTTCCTCCATACGAGACTGTAACGGACATGGCCCACACGCATGCATACATCCTGTCTCTTTAAACCAATGGGCTCTCCACACAACACTCCCGTAGTGTGACGCATGCCCTAAGTGTCCTCCGGGGTCCACCTAGGGGCCAGGCCATATGGCATGAGCCTTTTATTCTCTGAGCAGTTTCCTGTCCTCCGGGCTAGCAGGGATTCTCACGCTGGCACTCAGTGTCCCTGACACTGTCCCAGGACCCACTGCTTCTTCTGAGGAGCCCAGCTGCTCTCACCGGAAAGAGGCATCAGGTTCAGTGTGTTCATGGTTTCTGTTCCTTCTAAGACTTCTGTGCAGGTAGATCTGGGCAACACACACACACACACACACACACACACTCACGCTTTATCACATGCATACACGTTCACACTCTCACTCGTATACACACATGCAACGCAGCACCACTACAACTACACTATAAAAAAACGGTGACTTCATACAAGTGAGCTGGCCTCGAGCCCAGGCCCTGAGGCTTGTGTGAAGCCCATCCTTTCCCCCCAGGTTTACGTGCTCCTACCCAGAACCCTGGCTCCTAGTGTCATCAGTGTATTTTTTTTTTTTATCCACTCAGCACACTTGCACAATGTAGCAGTGTGACCAGGCTCCCAATGCTCGGCTGCTGCTATTTGGAGGCCAGCTCTGCTTCTGCCTCATGAGGCAACCCCTCAGCTTCTGCCACAGCCGCCATGCCCCCCACCTCTGCTCCACCAGCCCAGACTCCAACCTCAGGGAACCATAAGCCCAAATAATAAGCCCCTTCCTCTATCAGAATAGAAAAGCAACTAAGACACCTTCAAATAAGGCTTGGAGGGCGCAGGGCGAGACAATGACTGATTCCAAGTATAGACCACCATTTTTTCAGTAAGGTTTTTCCATTTCAGTCAGCTTCAGGACTTTATTCCCAGAGCAAAAGAAGGCAGAGGGTGATTAACAGCGCGAAGAAATAAACAAACAAAAACCAGGAAGGGAGGGTTCCCCTGACGGACAGACAGACAGACCAACCAACACACCTCAGTAAAACTTCATATCCACTCAACAGACCCATATGGGTGGAGGTGGATGGAAGGGAAACGTGGGCCAGCAGACCCCAGGGAACAGCTCACCAGGCCTTCAGACCCCAAACCCACAGAGCAGAGCACAGAGTGGCGAGCCAAGGTTTGCCAGGAGTGCCCAAATCTCAGCCCTCGCCATTAAGTAAGCCTCCTGCTCCCCTACACAATGTTAAAGCCCAGAGAGGGGGGTGGACAGCCTTGCCAGGATTGCCCCCCCCCAAATCTGTACCAGATGAAGCAGGTGTGACCCGTTTTCTAGCCCAACATGAGATCTGAAACTAAGCAGAGCAGCCCAGGACCCAGCGCTGTTCTCCCTTCATGGGCGAAGCCCTTGAGACAAGACTCTCCCTCCTGCACCCTGCGTCTCACAAGCCATGCTGGCCAGCCGCAAGTCCACAGTGGAACAAGTCATTTAGCACAATGACTAGAACAGAGAAGCTACAGTCATTTTTATTATTATTTTATACTTAAGCTTCTCAAAACTCACAATTACCTCCTAGCAAAGGGAAGAAACCTGCTCACTCTCTCGGCTTACCTCTTTGCTGTGCCTACTATTGTCTCCAGACTTGGAAATCCCCACCGCCTCTCCTGCCAGGACTTGTAGACCAGCCTTCCTCACCCCGGGCTTCTAGGGATGGCATCACAAAAGTGCAAAGTTGGCTTTTTAAAATACCCTTTAATTCCCATACAATATCCTCTCTTTTGGAAAAAAAAAAAATCTACCTTCTAAAAGCCATCTTGCTACTTTCTTGCCTTCTATTTATTACTGCAGATTACAGAAAATGGGTAAAGAGTGAATCCCTCAGGGAAGCCAGCCATTTTTATAATATAAAAGACATAACTAGATGGGGCTTGAAATAGCATGCTTTCGTTTTCAAATAAAATTACCTCTCTTTCTGATTATAAAAGTCATTTTTAAATTTAATTATTTTACTGTAATAAAATCCTAAACAGTTGACCAGATTAACTATAATATAATGTAAAGATGTCGACCCTTAAATTTCAGTTTTATCATCTCAGTGCACTTGATATATCCTATTAGAAATAAAACCTAACTAGGGTTTTTTCTCAGAAATATGTAGCTTTATATAGTCAGTACTTTGCCCTTATTACATAAAATCAGCAGAGAATAAGATGAACAGGCAAATAATAATAATAATAATAGTAGTAGTAGTAAGTGAATGACAGTCCTTCTGAGGTGGAGCGATGGGAAGGGATGAGTGGTGTGTGGCTGACAGGTGCTGCACCTCAGTGGGGAAAGTGGCTGAAAGCGAGGACAGAGGCCTGGTCACCCTGCACTCTATAGCAGCAGCTAGGCAGAGGCTGAGGCGGGGTACTAACCGAACCCAGGTTAGGTCAGCCAAGGAAAGAGCAGGAACACTTGGCTAGCATGTGCCCTCGCTTCCAGCCTGGGGGAGGGAGGGGAGGTTGCACTGTACACGCATGCACACAGAGACCGGGGGGGGGGGGGGGGGGGGGGGGGGGGGGGGGGGGGGGGGGGGGGGGGGGGGGGGGGGGGGGGGGGGGGGGGGGGGGGGGGGGGGGGGGGGGGTGGGTGTGGGGGGGGTGGAACAGTGAGAAAGAGGGGGTGGGGGGGGTGGGGGGAGGAGGCTACTGGAATGCAGACCATGCTGAAGAGCGAGGGCTCAGGGCAATTCCTTGATGAATGAACATCCATGGGTTCCAAAATACATAGGAAATAAAAACATCCCTTTCCGGAAGGTGACTTGCCCATTTCTCCACAATAAGGAGCGAGTGCTGCTGTCAAATGTGTATGCTCTCAGCTCAGCAACTATTAACAAGGTCATTCTAGGCAAACCTTACCTCCTATCTGCGGGCTTTGCTCACCGTTACCTCACAGCTCCACATGACTCAGTCACACCTGCACGTGGGAGCTCTCTGGCCTTACTGGTGTACAGAAGCTCACTGGATTTCCTCTGCCTCACAGGCACATTATAAAAGTATTTCTGTCCGTAAGCGAGGGATGTGAGGAGAAGTTCCTCAGCGCCCCCAGGAGACTCTGTCGCTCCTGTGCCTGGGCTAAATCTAAATGGCTTCACGGGCAAGCGGCCCACCCGTGCCCCAGGGTCTCGTGGTAGACTTCATGTCCTCTCATGTGATGGGGGAGGGGCCTGAGACAGGAGCTCATGGCGCCCAGGCTGGTCTCAAAGACACTGCATAGCTTTGAACTCCGGATCCTCCTGCCTCAACTTCTCAATGCTGGGATGAAAAGCAAGCTCCACCACACTGAGTTAAGTCTCCGTTGCTTTTAATGTGGGATCCTAAGCTTCCATTTTACATCAGTTCCACAACACACACACACACCGGACCTGACTGGGGTTCTCACCTGGTCAGCCCTGAAGTTGTCAGATAAAGTCTGGACCAGGGGTTCTCAGCCTGTCAGTCAGACCCAGTTAGAGGTCAAACACCCTTTCACTGGGGTCACCTAAGACCACCACGAAACCCAGCTATTTACATTATGATTCATAATTGCAGCAAAATTACAGTTATAAAGTAGCAACGAAAGTAATTTTATGGCGGTGGGCGGGGAGAGGTCACCACAACATGAGAAACTGGGTCACAGCACTAGGAAGGTTGAGAACCACTGGTCTAGAGAAAAAAAAAAGGTTAATTCCACTACTGTATACCCAGTTGGGAGGGGGTTAAGTTCATAATCTAATCTTCTCAACTGGTGCTCTTTTTACAAGCTGTTCTACAGCCTACAAGGTACTCTTTTAAAAAAAAAAAAAAAAAAAAAACATAAATCATTTCATTAGAAATTCTAGTGTGCTGAAGAAATGGCTCAGCCAGGGAAGTGAGTGTGAATTTCCTAGCACCCACATATAGGTACACCCCATGTCTGTAACACAGGAGGGGGCAGGGACCATGGTACATGGGAGGGATGTGAGATTGAGCAGAGCTCTGGAGCTCTCTGACCAAGCAGCCTCGACAATCAGAGAACTCCAGGGTCAAGGAGAGACCCTACCTCAAAAGGTAAGGTAAAGAGCAACCCGGAAGAGACAAGGTGCCAACCTCTGGCTGGCACACATACCCACATGTACAGGAACAGTAATTCTAATATCACAGGAAGAATCCTGAGGCGACTAGAACATACCAGCACACACAATTTTGCAGGTCTGTTTTAAGTTCTACCTACCTAACTTCTAAGCCACGCCACAAAGACCCACATACACTTGTGTGTTTCCGTCTGTGCTGTATGTCCCGGAGCCCTCACACTCGGGTTCTGGCATGCTCTAACTAGCTGCTCTCTGACGACACGCCATGTGAGCAAAGTCTTAACTAGAAAAAACATCTGTCACCTAAATAAGATTCTTTCTTTTCTTTAATTTTTGTGAGTGTGCATATGAATGAAGCATGCAGGGATGTGTACAAGTGTGTGTGCGTGTGTGTGCGCGCGCGTGTGTGTGTGTGTGTGTGTGTGTGTGCGCGCGTGTGTGTGTGTCTGTCTGCTCATACAAATGCAGAGGTGTGCGCACCATAGAGTGCACATGGAGGTGACCTTAGGTGTTGGTCCCCACCTTACTTGAGATGTGGTCTCTGGTTGGTTGTGCTGTATTCACAGGCTAGCCCGTCCACAGCCCCTGAGGACCCTCTCCTCCCTACCACTTTCTGGAGGAACACTGGGATTACAGACACAGGCTACCAAACCCAGCTTTACATGGGGTCTGGGATTCAAACTCAGGTCCTCAGTGTTACATAGCAAGTACTTTTTTACCCACTGAGCCATCTTCTCAGCCTAAAAAAAAAAAAAATCTTAGTAAGAATCTCTAAATCTCATTTTCCAAGATCAGGTGGAAGCACCCATTCCACAAAGAAAAGCAATGAAAGCAAATGGCAGCTGTGAACAGCAACACATCAGTGACCACGACTGACATCCTCAACACTGAGGAGGAATGCTAGGACAGCAGAGTTAACATAGCCAAGTGTGCCCCACAGAGCCAAGGAAGAGCCAGCCTCAGAGGGCAGAATTTCTTGAGCCTCCATAAGCGAAAGAGCAGATTGTTGTACCACAAGCTGACCACTAGGTGGCAACACAGCCCCACTTTCTCAGTATCAGCCTGGAAGGCTTTTCAAACTAGAAGGGATAACAGGAACAACCCAAATTTCTTTTAAATACCAGAAAGTTTTTGTTTCCTTACATTCTGAATGTTGATCTGAAGTTCCATTTTGTAGTGATTGAAGTCTTTGGAGAGCTCATGACCCTGATGATAGAAAGTGAACATCCCCTGGAAAAAGGACAGCATCTAAGACAAAGGAGAAAGGGGGGTCAGTACATCCCAAATCAACCAAGCAAACAAAAACCTACATGAAGGAGAACCATACGCAACACCTGGCCACCTCCCAGAGGTGCCTATTACCTAGTCACCAGGCTGTACTGAAAATGAGGGATACTACCGGTCACAAATATCAGCATCATTAAACAGTTCTTAATACCACCATGTTCTCCAAGCAAATCCAGCCCTAAGTCACCCACGTGCACCTCTTTAGTCAGGAGGATCCTGCTGCTCTGTAGGCAAAGTCAGCATGCAGACAAGGCAAACCAATGAGAGTGCGGGTGTCTAGCAGCGCCCAGGCATTGTTGCCAAGGCTATCAGGTGATGGGAAAGGGTTAATAATTAAGACTCTAGTTTTCACCGGACTCCCACCTGCCCCTTCTTAGAAGGCACCTGCCCCTTCTTAGAAGGCGGCTGCTGCTATCCACAGGTCAGTGTATCTCTAAAGGGAGTAAAAGTGAACAGAGAAAACAATTTTAAACTCCTGAATTTATTTTCTCCAGAATGCTGCAAAGTATACGCAATAAAAGGCCATGAGTTAAACTGGCAGTGTGGGCCAAAACCCATCAGTTGCCTGTTTTGTGACACTGGGCAAATCACCGACTTTTCCCTTCTCTTTGCTTGCTAAGTGACACTGGAGTGTCTCACTGAGTTACTATGCAGAGTGAGAGTGGACAGGGCAGCACTTGGGACAGTGGCTTCGGCCGTGACTGAGCACGCAAAGGCCAGTTAACACACACCACTAGCAGTTCAACAGGACAGGAACGCTTCAAAGGGTAATTTCCTCTGATTATTTGGTTCAGGTTGATTTTACGACTCCCAACTGCCTTTTTTTTTTTTTTTTTTTTAGTATTAATTATTCCTTTGTTTCTCACGATGCACATAATAATACAGTGCTTGAAATATAGCTCTGCAGTCTATATTAAAACCATCAGGCCACTGGCTTCCAATCTTCCACGGTTGTTTTTGTGTTGTATGAAACGCCGCCTACACTTGATGTTTAGAAGATGTTTACATCCACCTCCTATATATGCAAATTAACACGTAAGTTACTGAGCTCACTAGAAGACATCTACATAATCACAAAACTAGTGTTTCTAGGGCAGGAGGGATGTGAACCCACTCTGCTCTTCTAGAAGGATCGAGTTGAAAATTCCCATAGCCGAGCTGAGTGGCGAGCCACGCGTCAGCCCCTGCTCCAGGAGACCCAGCACCTCTGGCGTCCACTGACACCTGCACTCACACACACATATCCACACAAACACACAAAAATAAAATAAATTTTAAAACTGGTGTTTCTGATATAAATGTAAAAGCATGACTAGAAGTAACAAGTATATGAAGCGAAAACACGCTTCAACAAGTGGAACGGAAAACTGTGACCTCATTAGTGACGTCGCTCACGCTGGCCGCAGTCTGTGCAGAAGGCAGTGCTCAGGGCCACACATTGGGACCGTGCGGACAAGGCCTTCGCTCGGTCTGACGCTTTCCTAAGCCTTCACTAGCCGTGTCCTCCCTGTTATAGCATGTGAGGCCTCGCTTGGCCTTTCCACAGCTCTGCGCCCGAGCGTCCACAGCACAGCCTGCTCTGCTACTCACAGGCTCCACAAACTCGAACTTCTTTCTTTCCTGGATTTCCTGGAGCTTGCACACGTATTCCAGAGAGAGCTCGTAGAAGTGCTGCCGGGTCTGCTCCACTTGGAGGTCTGCCTGTGTTAAAAGAACTACTGTTAGTTGACCCCAAGACAGGGAACTCTCAACCCCAACACCAGAGGCCAACGGCCATGGTAGCGGCCATGGTGCGCTGTTTTTATAAGCTTGTGTTAGAAGACATGACGGTTCACTCGTGTCTCAGCCATTGCCACTCTCCTGCCACAACAGGGCTGAGCCACTGCCACGGGGGCATTGCCACCCTCCTGCCACATCAGGGCTAAGCCACTGCCACGGGGACATTGCCACATCAGGGCTGAGCCACTGCCACAGGGCATTGCCACTCTCCTGCCACATCAGGGCTGAGCCACTGCCATGGGGTGGGGGGGCACTGCCACCCTCCTGCCACATCAGGGCTGAGCCACTGCCACGGGGGCACTGCCACCCTCCTGCCACATCAGGGCTGAGCCACTGCCACGGGGACATTGCCACTCTCCTGCCACATCAGGGCTGAGCCACTGCCACGGGGCAGACACAAAGGTCTAAAATGGTTGTTCCCAAACTCTAGAGAAAAGCTTGATGACCCCCAAAGACTGGAGATTAAGGACTTCACTTCTTCACAGGACAGAGTCAGAAGTCCCATCAACAACAGCTGCCGGAGCAAGGCCTCTAAGCATGAGAAGACTGGTGGAGGCTCCAGTCACCTAGGAAAGGGGCAACACTTAAGTGACAGCCAGGGCTTCAGGGCCATGTGGAGGTGGGCACATTACTAAGCTGACAGGATGCCAGAGCCCCAAAGCCCAGGGGCACAGCCTGCTGGAGCCTAGTCAAGCAGACCACGCTCATCTTGCCTCCCTGGGGAGGACGACCATCGCGGAGCACTCTGCCAGAGAGGACTGCGGGACCCTCGTCCCAAAAGACATCCTTAGAAGTTTCAAGCAATACAACATTTTTGTTTGTTTTTTCAAGACAGAGCCTCTCTGTGTTAGCCTTGGCTGTCCTAGACTCGCTTTGTAGACCAGGCTGGCCTCGAACTCATAGCAATCCACCTGCCTCTGCCTCCCGAGTGGTGCTGGGATTAAAAGTGTGTGCCACCACACCTGGCACAATGCGACTTTTTAACTCTGCTAACTTTGGAAGCATTCATCTAGGCCTTTCTCTAAATAGATGCAGAGGTGGCCAAGCACACACAGTGCAGCTCAGGCAGGAGAGCAGCTCAGTGGGACGCCACCTCACGCCCATCAAGGCGGCTGCTGGGAGGAGGGGGAAGGGAGCACCAAACCGGAGGCAGTAAAGATGGTGTGCTCATGACAGAAAACAGCATGGCGGGTCCAAAAACCAACAGGACGACGCTATCATCCCCCAAGCACACTCTGGGGCAGATAGGCAAAATAACCGAGAACAAGGATTGAGAAGACACCGGTGCAGTCCTGAGGGCAGCAGTGTTCACAACAGCAGTATCGTACACAGCAGACATAAAAACACAACTCCAATACATTAAGGAGCTAAGACAGACAAGCCGCTGACAGAATACACAGGGCTGGGAGCCCAGGGGGAGCCACAGTGGCATGGGGAGAGGGTCTCTGCTTGGGTAGGCTCAACAAAGTTCTGGCAATGGGTGTGAACAGCGGCACAGCCAAGTGAAACAATAAGCCGATGGCCTTGTAGTATTCAAATGGATGAAATAAACTGCATGGTAAATATTTTTACAATAAAAGTTTCTTTAAAAGTTTCTAAAAAAAAAAGAAAGAAAGAAAGAAAGAAAGAAAGAAAGAAAGAAAGAAAGAAAGAAAGAAAAGGTCTAGTATTTGCCGAGTGTTTAATTAAAATGCTTTGAGTAAAGTTTAAATGTAAAGTTACCAAAGTGAAATTTTTTTTTCCCCTACCTAAAAACTGTGATGTTTTGTGTCCCCAGTGAGCAGTCTGATTATTTACCATCCGACAGTATATATAATGCCAAGCTGAAAGCCTGGAATCATGTGCAGCGGTTCAGATGCTGGAGCCAAGCGCAGAGCACAGTGCTTCCTCTGTGCTACCTTCCAGGGGATTGCTGGATGCAGAGCCAGCTGACTCAGTTGTCCCTGCCACGGCACTCCCCTCACACTGCCACCCTTCTGGCATCGCCACCCTTTATATTCTAAACACCCAGGACCCCTGGACCATGCACTCATGATCCCATCAGGAGACTCCCCGGGACACAGCTGGCTTCTAACTTACAGCAATACCACCACAGGCCACCCATATACTTACGAGTACAGAATGGCCAAGTGTGGTGGCCCATGCCTGTCTGTAATCCCAGCACTCAGGAGCCAGAGGCAGGCTGTGAGTTCGAGGCCAGCCTACAAAGTGAGGTCAGAATAGCCAAGCTACACAGAAAAACCTTGTCTCCAAAAAAAAAAAAAAAAAAAAGGATTCAGGATGATTCCAAGTCTAAAATGCGCTCACTTTTTCCTACACATTACAACTTGGATATAGCTTACATATGCCCAGCAAATTTTAATGTACTGCAAAGCCTGGCCTCTAAGGTGTCACTCTCAGAGTGATGGAATCGTCAAGAAATAAGGCCTACTACCGGGTTATGGGGTCACGGAGGCACAATTTTTGAAAGGGATTAATAAGTATCTCCTGAGATTAGATGAATTCCCAAGCAAATAGGTTGTTTTAAGGAGCCTGACACCTCCTCTGAGTCTCTCCTACACACACTGTCCCAAGAAGCACAGTGAGGCCCTCATGAAAGCCGGGCAGATGGAGCCGGGCACCTCCTTTGAGTCTCTCGTGCACACGCTCTCCCATGAAGCGCATGCCCATAGTGAGGCCCTCATGAAAGCCAGGCAGATGCCCCTGTCATAGTCTCAGATCTCCAGAGCTATGAGCTAAAGAAATCTGTGTTGTTTATAAACCACCCATCCATGTGAGTTTTTTAAGATCAACACAAAGCGGAGTAACACATACACAAAGCACCAGCTGTCGGCTTTAAATAAACAACTGTGTAGTGTAACTGCAGCTCTTCACAGGCCGAAGACAGAAGATCAGTCTCACACAGGTTATCAAAAGTGTTACTCCTTTGACCCCTGGGGGGAAACAAACAGTAAAACTCAAGAGCACTGGCATCTCCTCCCTCCCTAATAACTGTTACAGGAAAGCAACTGCCTAGAATTTAGGGACGGGGGTGGAGATGAAGGTCCTTGTGCCCGGTACCCACAGGGTGAGTACTCAGCACAGAACACACGGCAGCGTTCTAGTCCCCTCTTTGAAACAAGAAGAGAGAATGGCTTACAGGCCTTTCTGGGCCTCTCCCCAGTGTCATTCTCAGCAGCCTCTGCTAACCTCTCGAGCCAAAGTCAGATCACTGAAGATCCGCCATGTGCGGCTCTCAAAAGCCGACACCCAAAACCAGCCTTCTCCTCCCTAAGAGCTACCTCCCTCTTAAGGTGGCCACGCTCACAGGAAGGCTGTGCCATGCGGGGCTCGGCACATTTGTGAGGAGGAAAGACGCTGAAACTGACTGAAGCCGGAGCCGCTCTCTTCAGGCCCTCTCCATTCATGACTTGCAGCTTAATTCTCTCGGAGATTGGGGACACCGTCAAAGCCACAACTCACTGGGCACACATCCTGTCAGCAGTTAGCAGGAACTACTCGCTCTAACGGGCACTAGTCTAGACAGAATGGATAGGGGACTAAATTAAAGCAAGACTGTAGCCTTCAAAGGGCTTATGTCCACAGAAAGATGCCCTGTAAGATACACAGTCAAAGTAAGAACACAGTAAGCCAGAGGAGGGGGTCATCTTAACAAACAGCCACAAGGAGTTTTATTAACATGTGGCCCGAGTAAAAAGGGTGCCTGGGACAGAATCTGAAGAAGAGAGACCTATGGAACATACTAGACAGGGGACAGGGTGTGCCTCAGTGGTACAGTGTGCGCCTACTATGCATGTGGCCCTGAGGCACTAAATAAATAAAACAAATAGAGGGGGAAAAACAGGAAGAGCCCAGCAGGAAATGTCCTGCCCTGCATCAGGTGGGTAGTGCACAGCATGAAGGGCCCTGGGCTCCCACGGCTTCTGGAGGCAGCGTCAGCCGCAGGGCCTTCAGAAGAAGGGCGCATGCGAAGGGGCCACACGCTGTAGAGGTGACATGCGGGAGCTGTGGCTGCCTCCTACATTATACATACGGAGCATTCAGAACAAGACACTAATTAGAGTGAAGCAAAGGTGGAAATTAACTTGAGGCATAAAAGTCTCTCTGAAATAATTGAAAGTGGAAGTGGAGGTGGAGGTAACGGAGAAGAGAGGCAAGAAGAGCAGGAAGCCATGAACCCAGCAGCTGGCCTTGCAAAACAGACCGTGGTAGGGTTACACTAGCGCCGCGAGGCTTCCTACACAGAATGCAGCCAGGAGCAGGCAGGGCCCAGCATCCCAGTGAGGATTAAGACATGTAAACGCTACTTTCTCTTTATAAATTTTTAAATGCCACCCAGAAGTCAAAGTATAATAAACACAACAGAGAGTGTCACTTGTAGACGTGAGCTCACGACCGATGCACACGCAGTCTGTAAGTAAAGCAGAGGAGCGGACTTGTCTACTGAAATCATTTGGACGATATGTCAGCAAGTACGCACATGGTAGGACATTATGCGCAGATTCGTGTGTGCTCAAAAACAGACAAACGGGGGGGGGGGGGGGGGGGGGGGGGCACTTGGGAAGCCATGATCCTACACGGTACATCACATTACTGCTAATGAAACCTATGACCTTGGGCAGAGATGACTGAGGGCCTAAGGGAGGGCGCTGAGCCCCTCAGTAGATGGGGAAAATGGAGAGTATACGTGACCATACGATCATACTGCATATTTATGTGTGTGTGAGATATGTATGTGTATGTATGTGATGCATGAGTGTGTGTGTCATGTGTATGTATGTGGTATGTGAGTGTTTGTGGTATGTGATGTGTAAGAGCGTGTGTGTGTGTGTGTGTGTGTGTGTGAGAGAGAGAGAGAGGGGTGTGTGTGTGTGTTTGAGAGAGAGAGAGAGGTGTGTGTGTGTGTGTGTGAGAGAGAGGTGTGTGTGTGTGTGTGTGTGAGTGTGAGAGAGAGAGAGAGGTGTGTGGGGGGGGGATAAGAATACGAACGTGTGTGGTCTGACGTTATGTGTGCGTTCTCAAAGATAAGGAACTATTTTTTCAGCCAGGCATGGTGACACACACCTGTAATCCCAGCGCTCTCGGAGGCAGAGGCAGGAGGATCTCTGTGAGTTTAAGGCTAGCCTGGTCTACAAAGTGAGTCCAGGACAGCCAAGGCTACACAGAGAAAGCCTGTCTCGAAAAACCAAAAACAAGACAAAAACAACAACAACAAAATTTTTTTCTGAAAAGAAATGAGTGCATGCTGCTCTTGCATAAGCTCTGTTCTCAGCACTCCTGCCAGGCAGTTCACAACAACTGTGACGCCATCGCTGGAGGACCTGACACTCCCCTCTGGCCTCTATGGGCACCTTGACTCATGTGCACATATGCCCACGCAGGTACACACACACACACCACACACACACAAATAGCAGCACTTGTATGCACATATGCCCACACGGTCACCCACCCACACAGACACACACAGCAGCATTCATGTGCACATATGCCCACACAAGCACATGCACACACTGACACGCGCGCACGCACACACACACACCAGCATTCATGTGCACATATGCCCACACAGGCGTGCACACACACACACACACACACACACACACACACACACCAGCAGCCATCGTGTGCACATATGCCCACACAGGCATACACATTCATTATTTTTAAAAATTAGAAGAAATCTTTTAAAATCCTATGTTCTATACTGAAACATACTGAAGTTTCTATTCAAGTCTGTGAGAGGGAGGAGAAAAAGTGCAGAAATTTAAAATGAAATGGAGAATATGAGAGATAAGATACAAATTCCTTTCTGCTTACATTCTGCCTTAAAAAAAACTGAGGCTGTTAACATGAGTAGAACTGATAACGCTCTTTCCTAGCTCTGAGTGTTCAATTCAGTTAATGTGCTCTTACATACATTAAGCAGTGTGTTAACTCAATCAAGAAAAGCCGAAAGCCTATCTGTGTATATTACATATAGTAACTATGTGGGTTTCGTTTGTTTTTTAAGTTTTCCGTGTCAGGGTAGCCCTGGCTGTCCTGGAACTCACTGTGTAGACCAGGATGGTCTAGAACTCAGAGAGACCCAAGTGCTGGGGTTAAGGCGTGCTGCACCACCAGCCCCCGCGCCAGCCCCTGCGCCAGCCCCTCTGCCGGCCCCTATACCAGCCTCCACGACAGCCCCTCTGCCAGCCCCTCTGCCAGCCCCTCTGCCAGCCCCTCTACCAGCCCCTCTGCCAGCCCCTCTGCCAGCCCCTCTACCAGCCCCTCTGCCAGCCCCCCGCGCCAGCAGCTACACTCATTCTTTACAACACTGACTCACACTGTTGCTCCTAAAATGCAGTTACGAATTCACGCTTAATCAGCGCTGCACGGCATTTGCCGATGCCTCGCTCCACAGGACACTGCTCTCCTCACTGCAGCGTCTGCTCTTTTCCCCGTGTCTATACAATCTCAGGTGAAAAGCGTTCACGAGTAAAGTGCATTTTTAAGAAGAAAGGGGGCGTCCTGTGTAATTTACAGTTTGGCAACACACCAACAGGGTACCTCTTGCAAATGGGAGTCCTTCTTCCTGGCAGAGAGGGTCAAGTGCTTATCGATGACGCTGTAATTCTTCTCCGTCTCTTTGTCAAACTTCTTTTTCTCTTCCTACAAATTAAAAACCAGACAAGGGATTATACATAACACACATAAACCACATGCACACTTAACCTACCAGAGGCTAAAAGTATGAAAATGTCTAAAAATCAAACAAGGAAGCAGTAAATGGGCTGGGACTGCTGAGGCCGCGTCTTCCACCCGGAGCCACCACTACAGACCAGCGTTAGTCCTGGACCATGAAGACACTTTCCTTACTGTCCCCTCAGAGTTTCCCCAACTCTTTGCTACACTCAACTCTTCACAGTCATCCAAGTTAAGAAACAATGTTAAGTCGCTCTTCCGTCGCAAAAAAAAAAAAGGAAGAGGCTCAACTTAAAAAACATTACACACAAGCCAGGTGTGGTGGCGCACGCCTTTCATCCCAGCACTCGGGAGGCAGAGGCAGGCGGATCTCTGTGAGTTCGAGGCCAGCCTGGTCTACAAAGTGAGTCTGGGACAGCCAAGGCTACACAGAGGAACTCTGACTCAGAAAAAAAAAATTTACACATTACAATCCCAGCACTTGGGAGGCAGAGGCAAGGAGATCTCTGAGCTCAAGGCCAACCTGGTCTACGGAGTGAACTTCAAGACAGCCAGGGCTACACAGAGAGACCCTGTCTCGGGGAAAGAGACGGATAAACAGCTTTTCTCGGGGCTTTGCTAAGAGGTGAACTTCATTTTAAACTAAGTTTTGCCGTATCATTAATCATAATAACCCTAGAGCATCTTGGGGGGAGGGAGAAAGTCACCAACAGCCCAGTTTGAACCTAGCGATGTTCTACCTGGAGCTGGTGCTGAGTTCCCCAACCTTACCAGGGATTCACACCCTTAGCATAAGCAAGAATCAATTGGTCAGCAGGCCCCCTGATTGGTCAGCAGGCCCCCACACGAGACGACACGAGGGAGACCCGCCTGGCTTTTCGTAGAGCTGGGATTTGCTTTGCTTTTGCAGCGACAACACTTTGAGAGGACAAGCGTCCCAGCTCGTGCTAAGTGTGGGAGGACAGAGAAGCCGCCACTCAGCTCAGTGCATGGCTAACAAACAGCATGTAGCCTCCCGACAAGCTGTGGCCTCGGACGTTAACACATGACCATCGGTGTCTAGTTCCGCCTGGCTACTCACTTCGTCCCAGGCACATCCCCCTCCTTATAATTTCTAGTTTTTCTAAATCAACAACAGTGACCTATATTAACCATTTCCAACAGACGTTTTCTCAAGAAAGATGAGACAAAGAATGTGACTTTTTGCATCCTGGTATTCACATCCCCAATGCACAGGACAAGTTGTAGCTCTGGGTCCTGGAACAGCACAGCTCCTGCCTCATCGTCTAAAGCCACAAATCAATCCCCACAGTGATGAAGAGAAGACTCAAATTACCAACCTGAAACCCTTAACAACAACACTGTGGGGGCCAGAGAGACGGGCCTCTTCCCCAGAGGACCCCAACAGAGGCTGTGACTCCAGTCCTGGGGCATCTGATGCCCTCTTTTGTTGCCTGTGAGCACTACCTGCACACGGTGCAGACACGCATGCAAGCAAAACCCTCAGATGTAGGGGCTGGAGAGATGGCTCAGAGGTTGAGTGCACTGTCTGCTCTTCCAGAGGTCCTGAGTTCAATTCCCAGCAACCACATGGTACCTCACAACCTGTTCTGGTGTGCAGGTGTACACGTAGATAGAGCATTAATATACATAAATAAATAAAAAGTTTAAAAATACCCAGATGTACAAAATAAAATAATAAATAAGCAATCTCCTAAAATGTATGACAAGAAGAATCTACATTTTCTTCAGAGTGGTCTGGGAATGTTTTATGCTGACTCATCTGTAACAGCCCCTGGTCTGTGCGTGTGTGAGGGACAAAGCAAGAGTCACGTAGGTTTCCTTTAGCCTCTGCCTCTTCCCTGGAAACAGAAGCACTTTGTTTTATGACCTAGGTAGTTATAGCGTTTCTGTAAGCATGAGGTAACTCTTTACAGTCACAGTTAGCTCCATCTTGCTTCTCCTTGTGTGTGTCATTGCCCATTGTGATAGAAAAGTACTGCCACACTTCCACCTGCACACCCCCGCCTGCATGCCTCCACCTCTACACCCCTGCCTGCACGCTGCCGCCTGCACACCCCTGACTGCACGCCTCCATCTCCACAACCCTGCCTGCACGCCGCTGCCTGCACACCTCTGTCTGCACACCCCCACCTGCACGCCTCACCTCCACACCGCTGTCTCCACACTGCCACCCACTTAGGAAGCCGGCAGCATGGAATGCGCTATGACTTGGGGATGTGAGGCTACTGTTTGCTGTAGGCCTACAGGACGCCATACCGTCCTCTCAGGAGCAGACTCTCCACTTAGACTGGAAAGAAGCCATGCCTCTGCATTTACTTCAACATGGCCAACGCTGTCTGACACGGGAGCACACACTCACCAGGGACCCAGCAGACAACTCACTCACTTCTCTGATTCCTTCCAAACCATGGACCTAGTCTCAACTGCCAAAACCCGAGGCACACAGAGCAGCGGTGCATAAGTGAATTAACATGTGTGTAGCTCGGCAACCGTGTGTGTCAATTAACATGTATGTGGCTCAGCAACCATGTGTATGTGAACTAGCATGTGTGTAGTTCGGCAACAGTGTGTGTGTGAATTAACATGTCCATATCTCAGCAACCGTGTGTGTGTGAATTAATGTGTGTAGCTGAACAACACAGTGTACGAGAACAAGCACGTGTGTAGCTCAGCAACCATGTGTGTGAGAATTAACCTGTGGATAACTCAGCAACCGTGTGTGTGAGAATTAACCTGTGGATAACTCAGCAACCGTGTGTGTGAGAATTAACACGTGTGTAGACCAGCAACAATGTGTGTGTGAATCAACACGTGGGCAGAGCTGGGGGTGGAAGAAAATGGCAACACAAGGCTTCTTAACTAAGAGGTTTTTTTTTATCCTGGAACCACGCTCACACCCACTGACCACACCAGAACGGCTCCGGCTGGCACGAGCCCCAGCACCACACAGGTACGGCGGTGTTTGCTCCTGGAATCTTAGCACGGACAATCACTCAGCCCTGTGCTTACTGCCAGTGTGGCTGCAGCATACTGGCCCTTTGTGCTCACATCATGTCTTGAGCTAAAGTCATATTAGTCTTAACATAGCGACCAGTGAAGACCGGAGCTGGTTCTTTCCAACCCTGCACATGGGAAGTGGGGAGACTCTAAACTGCAGCAAACCCCCCGAGCTCGAACTCACTGCAAGGAGCAAACGTTTCTCATGACGCAGACATTACAAATTCAGCAGAGTCTGAGCCGGTCAGTAACAGTGAGGTGTGGCAGATGGAAAAGGTTAGCGAGATAGCCCTCCACGGGAGCTATCGTAAGGCATCTGGCCTTATCGCCATGCGAGAGCCAAGCCCCATGCCACACGCCATTGCTTCTAATTTTCATCAGACAACTAAAAGAAATCTCGATCATAATGAGTGAGTTAACCCAGAAGCAGAAAGAATCAAATGGTATATACTCACTTATATCTGCATACTAGCCCAAGGGGCATGTCCCACGAAAGCCTTCACTTACCAGGAAACTGGGACAGAGGGGAGGACATCCTATTGGGACTCTAGATGAGAGAAGCATGGGAGAATAGCAAAGTAGAAGGATCCAGAGGGTCCTAGAAACCTACAAGTAGAACATTATGATAGGTAGATTTGGGCCCAGGGGTCCCGCTCAAACTAAGGCACCAGCCAAGGACAATACAGGCGGTAAAGTTTAAACCCCTACCCAGATCTAGCCAATGGACAGAACATTCTCCACAGTTAAGTGGAGAGTGGGATATGACTTTCACACAAACTCTGGTGCCTCATATTTGACCATGTCCCCTGGAGGGGGAGACCTGGTGGAACTCAGAGGAAGGACAGCAGGTTACCAAGAAGAGACTTGATACCCTATGAGCATATACAGGGGGAGGTAATCCCCCTCAGGAACAGTCATAGGGGAGGGGAATAAAAGGAAAATGGGAGGGAGGGAAGAATGGGAGGATACAAGGGATGGGGTAACCATTGAGATGTAACAAGAATAAATTAATAAAAAAAAATTTTAAAAAAAGAAAAATAAAAGAAATCTCAACATGTTTTTATAAAATTACTAAGCCAAGCAAAGATTCGATACGGCTTATAATCTGTTATAAAATTGCACATGTGAAATAAAGATATGACTTAAAAATGGCAGTGTGGGATAAAATAAGGCCATTATAAACATATAAATGGAAGAGGAAATTCATGAACCTAAGACCCACAACTTAAATCAGCAGAGCTCTTAAATGCCATTAGGAACAGAAGAGACACAAAGCACCCTGCAGAAAGCACTTTTTGAATGCATTATTTACCCAGTGAGATCGGTGTTAACTGGGAGACAGAAACAGAACTCCACCCATGTCAAAATTAGTTCCAGATGGGCCGAGTCACAAGTAAAAAATGAAGCCATAACAGAGAGACTGTCATCAGATCTCACAATAAAGCAAGAACTATCTAAGCAGAGCAAATGGTAGAAGCGCAAAGATCTACTAGATTTTTTTTTTTTAAATGTACAACAACCCAGCTAAAGCTGTAAACAACAAATTAGGAGGAAACTGCAACCAATGTCAGAAAAGAGTCACTCTCAACTCACAGGCATTTTATAATTTTTACTAATACCTTAACATTTCCATGAGGAAAGAAAAAAATCATAAAATATGAACATAGCTGTATATTACACCAGAAATTTTGTTTTGTTTTGGTAGAGGGAAGGTTGTTTCTTTTTTTTTGAGTACACTTTAACATGGCTATGTTTCTGTAGTTATCTACACTTTATAACTTTTTTTGAGAAACAAAACGGTTTACCTTTCCAGATATAAACATTAAATAACACTCAATGTTTGAGTGGTCTGGAGAATTTCAGCACTTTCTTAGAGGGTTCCAATTCTCCTCTCTTTATTTGAGTAAGGAAGTGAGGTAAGTCCACACAGGGGACATGACGCAAAGGCAAGCAGCAATGGCTAACGTTGACTCTTTAAACAGTCCCCTGTCCTCCTCCCTTTTACATGCCAGGTAAACAGAGTCCTGCCATCTCATTCCCACCCTCCAAGCTCCACCAACATCCTGCTGCCCGGTCAGACCCACTTTCTGGAAGCACAGTCTTAACTCCTGTACCCCAATGTGCGACCCGGTCCCATCTACCATCCCTCTTCATGTGCCCTTGACTTCTCTACACAACAAGCCAAGGCAACATCAGAGGACACGTGACTATGTCCACACAGCACCACAAGGGCACCAGCACTGACCAGAGCCACTGTCACCACATGGACCCTCATGTGGGGCCACCTCACCAGGGCCACAGTTTAGCTGACAAATCATAGCCAATCGAGAATCAAGAGTGGACAAAACCCTGAGCAATTCTTTTTTTTTTTTTTTTTTTTTTTGGCAAGCTGACGGGGAGCAAGCCACAAGCAGGATGATAAAATAGCCACAGCCACATACATCAGGCCCCAAACCTGACGGGTGGCGGGTATTTCAAGATCCCTTTAATCCTTATAATCACCCTCAAAGACAGCCCTGGAAACTGAGGAACAGAGGGCTGAGGCAGCTGGGCACTGAGCGATTCTGCTGGGGATGAGGCTGGACCCCTGACAGGTTGAGTGTGTTCCAAAGCTGGATGGAGACCATCCCAGGCATCACACCAACCATCCACCCAGCATCCTTTGCTGCCTTCCAGTTTCTTCCTCTCCCTCATGGCTGCGGAAGGCCCGGCCAACGCACCAACTCACTGGGTGGCCCAGGGCCTCTCACACTGTGCCATCTGATAGGCACAAGTGCGCACTTTATAACTAAAATGAAAGTAGCGGGGCTAAACCAAAGCCACACTCCTGCTTTATCAAGCTCCGGATAGGAATAGCTACTCGGGTAGGTTCGGCTTTACCCACGTTCTCCAACTACTTACAGAATTTTGGAAAGTCAGTTTGTATTAAGTCTGTTTGCTAAGACATATTCTTGGAAAGACATGTTTTGACAATGTGACTGGAAGCCCGCTCCTGGGCTGAAGTAGGAAAGTCATAATATATGAAACGAACATTTGTTTCAAGTCTTGTGTTTCAATGTTTGCGTCTACTGGGTACCAGACTCCGCTCTTTGCCAGGTCAGCTGAAGACTCTGTCAGATGTCCAGGGCATCTGCCTGATACTTACACGATGCCACTACGGATCTAGAACCATGTCTGCACTACCACCGCAGACACCTGGTGTCTGAGGAAGCAATTTTAGACTCTTGGTACTTGCACAGTTTACTCATGTGCTCGACTCTAATGAACATGGCTTTAAGGGTGCTGGGGGCTGCTGCAAAAAAAGTGACAGCATTGCCCAGAAAAGATAAAAGCATGCAAATGAATTAAAAAACCGAACCAGGCCTGGAAGCAAACTCCCAACAGCACCATGACACAGCCCAAAGCAGCCAGTATCTGGCCAAGGCCAATGGGCTTTCACATAGGGTTTGATGCTGGCACACACATGAGGAAACGCAGAAGAGCCTTCAAAACAGAAACAAGCCCAAACCCAACAGACATGACTCAAGGCAGCTACCTCAAAACAGCAGAATGGCCAAGAGCACCTTAGAGGGTTGTTGGTTTGTTTTTGTTTTTTTTTTTAAATCCAATTTACAAAAACCACGTAGCAGCTTAGATTACAGTTAAACCCAGCTAACCGTGTAATTAGGCTTCTAGAAACTAGAGAATGCAGGCACAAATGGAACCAAAAGTGATCCACAGAAAAGCAAAGGGGCTGAAGTCACCCAAGAGGCAAGGGGGAAGAGGCGGAGAGAAAACGCTGACAGCGGCATCTGAAAACTCTCATGGGGTCAAGTTTTACTCATGAAAACTGCTTTGTGCTGCTTTTCAAAAGCTCTTCAAACTCGGGACTCAAGTGTCTTTAAAGTGAACACACCAGCCAAGGGAACGCAAACATGTGCGTGTCACGTCAGGACTGGCTGCCTTGGAAGCAGAGACACACATACACCCTCTCTCACGCGCGCACGCACACTTTCACACTCACTCACACTCAACACACACTCATACTCACACACACAGACACACACACTTTGACACACAGTTATACTCACACACAAATACTCACACACTCACACACATGCGCGCCTAAACTGTAAGCTCCTCTCTGGTCCTTACGGAATTACTATTGAGCAAATAAGCTCTTTTCTAGGCATCTATGCTAAGGCAAGGTGGAAGCTTCTAGAGGGCAAAGAAATGCAATGTAAGAGATGACTGTCTATGTATTACCCTATGAGAGGTGACCACCTCTGTTTATCATGCTTGGAGGCTTCTGCCAGGGTCTCACCTGGTTCCCCTGAGACAGACATCAACAGACAAGACAGCAACTCCCCATACTGCAGTGACCTAGAATGTAGCTAAATCCTTCATGGGCCCTGACGCCGGAAACATAAACAAACAGTGGAGAAATGGGGCCTCGGGACAGTGTACGGTCACTACACAGCTTGGTCACATAGCAGATCATTGCCGCAGGCAGTTCTCCTTCTACGGGGGCCATTTATTTTTGCAGGCTGCTTTGCTGAATAAACGACATGAACACAAGGAAGCCCCACCCGGGGAGGGGGGAGGGGGGTGGGGGTGGGGAGGGCAATGACAGTACATTCTGCTAATGGTCAACAGAAAGAAATGTACAAACACAGTGAATTTGGTAAATGGCCAATTTAAAAAAAATAAGTATGAAACACATGTTGTATTCAGGTAGTGCCTGCCAATGGAATAGACGCAGCATGTGCAAGCTTCAAAAGAAAGGACACAGTCAGAGGAAACCGGAAGACAGCCAGAGACCCACTTTACAGGTAAGGCCACGGCTTGACCAAGATAAGAAAGGTGCACCCGATCTCCTGCCGCAACCCCAGGAAGCCGACAAAGTCGCTCATCCATAGTCCGGGCAAGGGGTGGGTGGGCCTTAGCCACACTCATCATCTACAGGGTCCAAGCCTCAGTTTACATACTTTCTGTAGTTATCAGACCAAACAGAAAACCACTCACAAGAAACAGCAAAAAGAAGGAGGAGGGGGGGAAAAAAACTGGAGTGTTGGGCCTGTGTGGTTACAGCTATTGAGGCACAGTATTTATTTGCACTAAGGCATTTTGAGGGGGGGCTTCCCTATGTATGACTATAAATGGACAGGGAAAAACATCCCACACCCCGAGCCCTGTGTGGAAAAAAGTAACAAACGTGAAAGTTCTCTTCCTTACTTAAACTTATTATCCTCTTCTCTTTAGTCTAAGGCAGTGGTCAACAACACACAACTGGTACTCTGTCCTTTGTCTCCACTGCAAACACAGGGGTGGAGGGGAGGAGATGAAGACACAGACAGACAGACAGTCAGAGGGAAATTTGGTGGAAATTATTTCTCTAAGTTAACTTCCAGGCCGAGAGCACAAACCTTCAAAGTTGGTTTCCCTGCGTCAAAGCTGCGTGCTGTGTTACTCCCAGAAATCCTGGCCACATCCCAGATCCCTGAGTGTGAGGCTATCGGCCATTCTTACAATAAACACTTGCACATAATAGAAGCTCTATAAATTCTTGCTAGAGTCAAGGAAATTATACCCCAACAGTAATAATCTCTTCCTAGTTTCCATGGCACCATGTGGGAGCAGTGTCCCTCATCTTAAAGCTCAGCACAGCGTCACAGTTCTCCACACAAGAGAGATGCAAGCACACACAGCTGCAGCTCGACAGCAGACAGAGCCTTCTATCTACAGGGGGGACGGGGATGGTTAAGTTCCATGGAAAGAAAAACTTAGCCAAAAGATTGCTAGATGTTTTACTACCCATCCAGGTGTTTTTGTTTTGTTTTCAATTTCACCTCCCCAAAGGGGAAAAGTGCATTTAAAACATCAAACGACAGATGGTGTGCCCCAGCGCCTCCCTCCACTCCGCCAAATGTGAACAAAGTGTACAACAGCAGGAAAGGCACCAGCGTGTTCTGTTTACGAGTGGGCTCAAATTAGACACAAACCTTTACGGCTCCGAGTTGCTCTTTTCTGAATTTTTCCAAGGGCTTAATCAGGGTTTCAGTTACACTCAATGCCTGGAGAACAAGAGTAATAACAAAAGAACACAGCATTAGGGAAAAAAACAGTATTTCATTTTCCTCTCACAGCCACCCACAAGTAAAATGAACAACATATTCCGCTGTTTTGCCTCAGTCTGCCAATATAACAACTAAGACACTGCATAACATACTAAAGAGCTACACATCTGTAAGTGTTTCCAGGGAAGAGAGCTGGGGCAGCTGGCAAGGAACACACATCAGCTCAGCCCCACGGCTCGCCGTCTGCAAACAACCGAGGGCTCTATCTCACCCACGAGCAGAACACAGCTCTGTGAGATGGCTTTTACCTCCTCCTCAGACATTTGAAATTCAATTACATTCCTGCACTGGTGATCAGACTCCATTATGGGAAGGACTAAGAATTGTGACACTCCTCCAACATCACAGTTCCTTGCCCTCATGAGGGTATAGGACTCATATTAGCAGCTTGGAAAGTCAGAACGCGTGTTGGGGCCTGCTGGCAAGCATGGCATCAGGGAGGGTCAAGATGACAGGCCACGCGCTCACTCTGACCACAATCCCACACCGCTCACTTGGGGCGTTTCATTCAAAACCACAAGATGCTGAAGATGCAAATAAATGGGTTATTTACCTAAGAATACCAAGCATACTTGGTGACAATACAGTGGCTCTCTCAGCCTCCAACTCCAAGATTCAGAAATACCAACGAGGGAAGGAGATCAAAACACTACACAAGAATGTGTCATTCAAAAAAAAAAAAAAAAAAGAATGTGTCGTTCACTTTTTACAAAACCCCATTCCTAAAAAAATAAGTCCAAGTTTAAAATAAGGGGGGAAATGGTGAATGAATAATGTGTGTGTGTGTGTGTGTGTGTGTGTGTGTGTGTGTATCTCAGAAATCAAATCTAGTCCCTCCCTACCCTTTGCATGATTTAACCAAAGGCTCCTATGCACTCACATATTGCATAAACACTTCTGTAAAGTGAACATTCACAGTACAAGGACATCTGAATGCTACTCACCCTCCTGGAAAATTTGCTACCTAGTTACAAAAGAGCTGTGGTAACACAGACTCAAAGGGGAATGGGTTCATTTTGAATGTTGAAATCCAAATGTTCTACCTTTTAGCACCATGTGACTTGCAATAGTGACAACCAGAGACTACCCAGATTAAAGAAGAGAGCAGAGACAAGGAGGCATGGAGCAGGGATCCTGGCCATCCACGCAGGATCTGGGATGGCCCATGCGGTAGCTCAGAAACGACACCACAGGATCTCCCAACATTTTTCAAAGTGATCCAATTCACAGACAACCTCCATACATTAAGGCACTCAGGCCTGCAGGCACCTGCCACCAAGTCGACAACCAGGTTTGATTTCCCAAGACCCACATGGAAGGAGGGAACTGACTCCCCACGCTGTTCTCTGACCTCTACACGACACAGTGGCATGTGTGTGCCCCTCCAGCACACATAGAAGTTAAATATAATAATAATAATAATAATAATAATAATAATAATAATAATAATAATAAATATATATATACATCCACACACATACACTCATGATACCTATGTCAATTTCAAAGCTATGTCCAGACCTAGCCCACTATTTGTTGTAGCAGAAGAAACCAGACATAGTAAATACATCCTCTACAGAGGCTGACAAGCTCAAGAAAGAAGCAGCCCAGCAAAGCAAGCCAGTGTGACAGAGATTGACAAATGTTTATGGTCACAAAGAAAGGTACAGAGATAAAGAGCCACCAACCCCCAGAGAACACTGTAGAACTGTGTGACTGCTTACCCAACCAAAACAACCATAACAAGCAAACCTGCTGCTCAGGCCACGTAAGAAGGTCGCAAGAGTGACCAGCCCACTGGCCCTCGTGACGTCTGCTGACGTGTAAAGGAGACAGACACACGTACAGGCTGTAGTGGAGGCTGGTGCGGACTGCACCGAAGGACGTTAAGGAGGAATATGTGCCCCATGTGAGCTTCTGGGCGACATCTAAGCTAAGCGCTGAGAGATGAGAAGGATCAGGAATACGAGGATGGAGAGGAGCCGTTTCCAGCCTGAATCCAGGGGAGGCAGAGGACTAAAGCAAAAAGAAATGTTGCTTATGACATCGATGTCAAACAGAGAGGAGAGCTGGGGCATGGGACACTAAAGTGAATAGAAGAACTGAGTGACAGCCGAGGGCCAGAACAGCCCTGGCTGATGGAGAAGCCACAGGAGGGTTTTAAGCAGAAAACTGATAGAATAGCAATTACATCTCTTAAAGATCCACCGCTGTAAGCAAAGGCCTCAGAGGTGGGGAAACTGAAAGAAGAGGCTGTCCCCAAGGGTCTCCCCAGGAGCGAGACAAAGGCAGACCCCAAAAGAAGTGGGCAGATTGAGACGCAGCTGCAAGCTGAGTGAACTGAGAGTGCAAACAACTGGAATACTTGAAACTGCTCCCCAACACCCAGCTAAGAGCACACTGGTGGTCTGGATCCTTAGCAGCCTCCGAAGGGGCAGATGCTGCGTGCTCGGTCCATCGGCAGCCTGTGGCACCAGCAGAGCCTTTAGCAGGAGAGGTGTAGCTAGAAGAAGGCAGGCCACTGTCAAGGGGATGCTGGAGATTCCAGCTCCTGCTCAACAGGACTTGAACAGCCCCACTCTACCTGACCATCAATCCAAAAGCCAAGGAGCCGAGCAACCATGCGGCAAACCACTGACAATGTAAGCCAGAGTCAGCTGCGTAAGTATGGTGTGGGACGCGTGGAGGAGGAGGTGTGGCTGTGTGAGTGTGCGCAGACTGTGCTAAGTCTGGGTTCAGAGGCCTTTGACTCCTCTCTTATCTTCTGTGACCATGAAGAGCTGTCAGCCCGTTGTACCAGCGTGCAATGCTGAGCTCTTCTTTCCTGAGATGGCAGCCTTTCCAGAAATAATGTCATCTATAGGGTCACTCATATATGGTACTAGGGCAGATCCAGACATAGGAGTTTTGGAAATAGTACAGGTATCATATGTGCGTCTTAATTTATAGGACACTATGCATAAACTCGGTGACCGCAGCAATATCCATGGAAAAGGCCAGATGGTAGGTGAGTCACAGGTGAAAAAGCCATTCCTCAGAAGGACTGCCATTGCAGAACCGTGCAGGAGGTGACTGATGAGGACACAGGAAGAGGGAAGGCCTTTTCTTTTGGTTGTTTTAAAGACAGAAATAAATACAAAAAGAGATAAGAGCATTTACAAAAGCCCACAAGATGGACCTACGGAAGAGGCTGGAAGGCTACACAGAACACAAGAAGGCACGGATGCTGCCGCTGCACAGAAACAGGGGCCTTTCTTTCCCTTCTAACAAGAGCCAGTATCACTAAGCCCACAGACACCATGGACAAAGCTGAGGGAAGAAGCACCAGTTGGTTATTTCTCTGTGTGCTTTGAGGCAAAGCCAAGTCCAGACAGTTCAGGCCTGAGAATAAGGGAGGGGCAAAGCAAGACAAGGAGGGAGGGCAGGGGAGGAGGGAAACTCCGAGTGAGGGTCGCTGCCTACAGAGACAGCAACTAAAGACCTGCTGCAGAAGCCAGCATGAGCTCCTCATCTGCTTCTCACTGCGGGATTTTTCCTCTCACAGTGAAGACAGAGGGAGAGAGACGAGGTTCATCCTGATGGAAACATTGCCTAGAGAAATGCTGTGGTGCCTGAAATGCTGCTGAGCTGCAAGGAGGAAACCCTTTAGAGAGAGCCGAGCCGAGAGCAGACAACAGGCATTTCCCAGGCAAAGGCGAAAGGCTGTCCATGTGCAAAGAGAAGACAGCAATCCGAGGCATGGAGCTCCGAGCAGCTCAGTGCCCATGGACTGAGATGAAGGCAAGAGGATCACGGGAGGATGGAGACATCAGATGTCATCTGGTACCATCAATGGTACCTAGGAAATGCTCGAAAGAACATCAGGCACCTGGACAAGGGGACGTAACAGCCTTCTAAGATCTTTCACTCTGCAGTAAACACTTCCTCACAGAACGGAGGCCACAGCTCTCACAACAGAGTAGCCTAGGTCATGGAACTGTCCTTCAGAGACGTGATGTGATGCAGACACCCGCCTGGCCACCGGAGGCTGAAACCGTGGGGTATAAAGAGTGTGAGGGCCTCTGCTTGCCACACATCAAAGAGCAAACGCCCGAACCAGAAGGAGTGGTCTTAATAGACGACACTGCATATGTCTTAGGGTTTTTATTTTTTGTTTTTAGTAAAAATGCTCTGCAAACCTTAAAATCCATTATTGTCACCTCCTGGAAAATCTGGCCTACAGCTCCAAAATAGAGCCTAAAAGTAGGGGGCTGGAGAGATGGCTCAGAGGTTAAGAGCACTGTCTGCTCTTCCAGAGGTCCTGAGTTCAATTCCCAGCAAACATATGGTGGCTCACAACCATCTATAGTGAGATCTAGTGCCCTCTTCTGGCCCACAGGTGTACATGCAGGCAGAGCACAGTATGCAAAATAAATAAATAAATCTAAAGAACAAAGCAGGGACCAGCCACTAGTTGTTTTTTCTAAGGTACTGTTGGTCGCAGAACAAGGGCTGTTTTCTTCTTTCCCCCAAGAGAGACTGGAGGCTCCATGGAATCTCGCATTCCTTTTATAGTTTCACAGAAACGCAATGCTGTTATTAATATTTCCTATTGCCAAAACACGATGTCTCCTCCCCAGAGACAAAAGAGCACAAAATCTCCAACCCACCCTGCGGCTTCCAAAGTACTCTGTGAGGATGCGACCTTCTGCATGTCAAAGACAATGAGAAGACTTCCATGTGTCAACGTGTTAAAAATGAAAGAAGCAAATATAGACTGTGACTTTACAACCACACAAAGGATGATGTAATCATTCTTGCAGAAAGAAACCCCAAAATTCCTTCCTCGGTGAGCCTTGGGAAGGGTTTCTGATGGTCTTAGGACAAAAGACAACTACATACGTTCAGGAATCCGCTGTCCTCACCGCAGCAGGAGAGAGCCAACGCTTTCTATACAAGACCAGATAACTGTCTGAGCCCTGAGGCCTCAGCCTGGCACTGGAGCACAGAGACAGCCACAGGCAGAAAGTGACAAGCAGAAGCAGCTGTTCCCAGACAACTGTGTCCAAAATCAGGAGGCAAGGCAGACCGGCCCCTGGGCCAGTCTAGCAAACGCCGCCTACAGAGTCACTTCACCATCTTGTAGTCTTTACAGGCATGGCCGACGCTGGCTGCTGATCTGAGGCTGGAGGATAGAAGGCCGGCCGGAAGAACCACCGGTCAGTGGCTCTCACGCTAAAGGGAGACTCAGATCAGATCCCCCAGTCTTCAAGGATAGAAAACTACTAGGACGGCGATACTGAAAGGCAGTTAGGTGCCGGTCCAGTACAGTTTAACAGTTTGTGCGAACTCAGTAATAGCCCTGAGACATTTACTTAGCTAAGCATGTCCCCTCAGATAGTGAAGGCACACACAGTTCACATGGCACTCCCCTGAGAAGAGCCCATCTCGGTAAGAGGGTGATGCATTTCCAAGAGATGGTCCTAGTGGGCTAAAGAGACTGTGCTGTGACTAGAATCCTAAGGGGCGGTCAGGTCAGAGAGATGGCTCCGCACAAAGGCTGCCCAAGGCTGGCAGACTGAGTCTGGTCCCAAGAAGCCATGGACAGATGCACAGAGAGATACATGCAGTGTTTAACAGAAACAGGGAGAAAGAGACTGTTTAACAAGAACATAAAGACAGTCTTTAAATATTTAAATGTTCATACATGAGAAAAGGGAGAAAAAGAGCATTTTAATTTGCTCAGAATGTGCAAAGCCAAGATGTAACGGGTATAAGCCATAGGGCAGCATGGTTTGGTTTCTCTCTTACAAGAATGTTTTAAGAACTGTGACCCGAGCTAATTCTAAGGCAGAGGTGACAAACTACTTTTATACACACAAGCTAACATCCAATGTCCAGGTAATGTCTAATAACAGGGCACCTGCCTTAGAGTTTCTATTGCTGTGATGAAATGCCATAACCAAAAAGCAAATTGGGGAGGGAAGGGTTTATTTGGCTTACACTTTCAAACCACAGTTCATCACTGAAGGCCGTCAGGACAGGAAACTCAAACAGGACAGGAACCTGGAGGCAGGAGCTGATGCAGAGGCCATGGAGGAGTGCTGCTTACCTGCTTAGCAGCTTGCTTCCCATGGCTTGCTTTCTTATAGAACCAGGACCACCTGCCAAGGAGCAGCCCCACTCACCATGAGCTGGGCCACATCCCGCACTGAGAAAATGCCTTACAGCTGGATCTCACAGAGACACTGCCTCAACTGAGGCTCCTTCCTCTCTGATGACTCTAGCTTGTGTCAGGGTGACACACAAAACTAGCCAATCTCTCCTCAATTCTGGGACTCTGGATGAGCTGGGGAAACCAAAGCATGAGCTGCAATTCCCTGTTACTTCGAAGGATTAAGACAGCAAACTCCAGGCTCAGAGACTCACAACACAAGGTGTAAAAAAAAAAAAAAAAAAAAAAAACGACTATAAAAGTTCCCAGGAGTGTTGCCAGTGGTAACTCTGGTCTGACATCTCCTCTCATTAAATACTTGGCTATAGGAACCTTGAATAGTTTCAAAATCAGAATTAAAAGATGGCTGTGCACATGCCTCCATGGCAGAACACCTGCTTGGCACAATCAAAGCCCCAGTGCTGTGTCAAAAAACCAAAAACAAAAACAAAAACAAAAAAACTTATCTTAAGCAACTATCCAGCTCAAGATGAGCTAAGAAGACACCTGCTAGCAATAACAACCAACCCCACTGGTGGGCTGCATGGGTGGACACCTGCTGGCAATAACAGCAGACACCACTGGTGGGCTGCATGGGTGGACACCTGCTGGCAATAACAGCAGACACCACTGGTGGGCTGCATGGGTGGACACCTGCTGGCAATAACAGCAGACCCCACTGGAGGGTTGCACAGGGTCACCACTGCAGCAGGCCTCACTCCTCCCACCTTAGATATCAAAGGGTGAATTCTGACACTGAAAACTCAAACAGAATAACACTTCTGGCAGAAGACCCACACACAGTAAAACGGCATGAATAGTAAGCCCATCCCATGCAGTGCTAAAGGATCAGCCCAGGTAAACCCTGGACAGGCTGGGACAGATACCAAACCATGCCTTTCTAATCAGGAGCTACTAGCAAAGACAGAGTGAGTGAAAAAGAAAACGAGAGCCACTCCCGAGAGCCCTCATTATTTTAAGCCTAGATTCCAAGTGGCTGTGACCTCTGAAGGAATGCTTGATCTGAGAGCAAAGGAGACTTCCCACTGTTTTCTCCCACGACCTTCCAGACACTTCCTATTTCATGCACTAAGGGGAAACTCTACTTTTCAACCTCAATGTCACAGTCAGCAGCAAAGGAACCAGTGAACTGAGACGTGTGTTTACTTTTTCCTTGAAACAGGACCTTGAGAAAAGGAGCCAAGGATTTATCTATCTGACCAAAACAGTTTTCCCAAAATGACAAATATTTTTCCCAAAAAAGGACTGTTACATCTAAGGACTTTGACAGATCCCGTAAATCTTCCCAGGGAGTGGGCTTGTCGTTATTAAATTTACTTTTTGACATATACTAACTTATCGGGGAGGTGGGTTCCCTTCACAATACACATGTGGAGAAGTCCCAGGGGTCACCTCACATCCCACTTTTCATTAGTGTGACCCACAATAACTGTTTGAAGAATCCTAGCCCAGAGCAGGGCCTCTCAAGTCTACTTTCAGATGCTTTGGCATCACAGATTGGATTGGGTTACAGAACCAAAACAGTAGCGGTCCCCAGAACCTATATTCATTTTGAAAAGGAGGAAGGCATAATGGCGCGCGTTTGTGACCTATGACTGTGATGATGGAGGCAAGAGGACCCCTGGAGAACGCTAAGCCAGCCAATCACTAATGTCTGGACCAATGAGAGACCCTGTCACAAAATAAAGCAGGATGGACGACTCCTCGGAACACCAGGATGCTGGTGGGGCTTATCATCTGAATCCCGTCAGCTCGTTACCTACGTACACACTCACACTCACACACGCCACACACACACACACGCTCACAACTGGAGACAGAATATATGAATGAAAAAATGGCGGTGGTGGTGGCGGGGGGTGGGGGGTGGTGACGACTAACAGCTGTAGAAATACACCTCACGGTTAGGATTTTAAAAGCCTGGTCAGTTGTGCTGCCAGTGATAGGCCCTCTGAAAGCGTGAGAAAATTTTTAGAAAGTGGGGTACCTTAAAGCAAAAAAGGACGTAAGCCCTTGGACGTGGCCAGCACTCTCAAAACAGTGTTCTCAAAAGCTGTGCTGCATCCCTGAGCGAGCCTGTGGCACGTTACGATCCCACTGTCTGCGCTGTCAAGGGTTCAGATAACTATTCTTATTAAACAAATGTGTAAAGCATCTCTAAAGCTCTTACGTGCTAATCTGCAGTTGGTGCACAAGATTAATGAGTTTCATTACGACATGTTTTCAAACACAAGGCATCGTTGTACCTACTCATTTCCGTGCCCTTCCCTTATCTCTAGCCCCACGTTTTAGTGCCCCTCTCCCCACAAATAGCGCTTTGCCGTGGGTGTAACCATATAGTAAATGTATACATTGCTGCACAAATCTTCTCCGGCTAAACAGCTAAACACTCCATTCACACTCTTTTTCTCCATGTAGCCGGCTGCTCCCCTGCACTGTAGCTTTTCCTATCCATGGACATCCACGTTTTTCATGAGAGGACTAAAGTGGCCGGTTAAGTACTCTTATTTCCCTTATACAGCTGAACTAATAAAAGAACAGAGTCGAAAGAGCCTGGCATTGAGGAAGCATGAGCCTTCAGTCAGCAGTGCTCAGCGGTGCTCAAGGCGCCCTGCACGGGGAGATTAAGGCTGCTCTCTGCTCACTTTGGCTCTGCCCTAACTACTCCTGTCTTTTCACCACAGAGAAAACAATTTCCTTTTGTTATCTAAATATCCTCAATCAAAAAGAATGACACTGTATACCTAACACCCATAAGGAACAAGGAGGGCACCCAGAAAGGAATTCTGTTGCCAAATAAATCCCTGGATAGCATTTGGTCATCTTAAACTGCTCTCTTGGGCCTGTTAGGAAAACAAATGTAAAAACAGCATTAAATTGTATAGTAATAATTAGAAACCACTAATTTAAAATCATTAGAGCCAGTGAGTTGTTTGTTTGATTGATTGATTGGTTTTAAGAGACAGGGTTTCTCTGTGTGGTCCTGGCTGTCCTGGGACTCACAGAGATCCGCCTGCCTCTGCCTCCCTGTGTTGGGATTAAAGATGTGAGAATTTTAATGAGCTCACAGCAACAACTAGGACCTAAGGACAGAGGTCAGCAGTGCGCACCCCTGAAGTCAGCGTGAACCCTTTGTTTTGCTCATAACAAACATTTCCTGGAAGCCCAGTGCTCTCACTTCACGTGAGGGCCCACAACAAATGCTCCAAATTTATCAGTTCAACTACCACATTTCTGTTCTTATTTAGTAAGAACAAGAAGTAGTATCCAGTGAGAATGCTTATCAGTTTTCAATCCTAAATCCCAATTAACTTGAAACCAACAAAACAAGAGGGCTGGAACTGACGTCCTATAAGCCTCGGTTCCAGACTTCTTCCAAGGCGCGGGTTTAAAACGGGAGGGAGGGAGGGAGGGAGGGAGGATGGGAGGGGAGGAAGGGAGGATAGGAGGAAGGGAGGGAGGGAGGATGGGGGGAGGGAGGATGGGGGGAGGGAGGGATGGGAGGGAGGGAGGATGGGAGGGAGGAAGGGGAGGGAGGGAGGGAGGATGGGAGGGGAGGGAGGGAGGGAGGGAGGATGGGAGGGGAAGGAGGGAGGGAGGAAGGGAGGGAGAGAGGGAGGGGAGGGAGAAAAGTCTGTGCATTACAGAAAGTTTAAGAGGGGTTAGAGAGAGGGCTCAGCAGTAAGAAAGAGCACAGGCCATTCTTCTGGAGGACCTGGGTTCAATTCCTAGCAATCACAAGGTGACTCACAACTGTCTGTAACTCCTGATCCAGGGGATCTGACACTTTTACACAGATGTGCAAGAAAACCACCAACATACAGAAATAAATAAATAAATTTTACAAAAAGCTTAAGAGTCCTCTTCTTAATGTCTGTGTTCTACAAAGTCTTTAGTCAGAGTCAGTCTCTCTCTCTCTCTCTCTCTCTCTCTCTCTCTCTCTCTCTCTCTCTCTCTCTCTCGGAAAGTTGGCTAAAAGGGAGAGAAACAAAACGAGTCAATAATAGGACTCTGAAGCGGTATTTTGACTATAATTCTTAAAATCTAATGCCCTTTACTGGTAACAGTTTTTTAACTTAGGCTTAGTAAATAGTAAGAACCGTAACTTAAAAACTGCTGTGCATCTCAGGAAGGAATTAGCCTAATAAGGACACTTGGCCGCCTCTCCTCTCTGTGTGTGGGACAGTAAGGACCCTGCTTCTTCTTCTGCTTCTTCTTCTTTTTTTTTAAACAAAATAAATACTTGGACAGAACACTGTGAGAAGGAACTCAGAACCCACAGAAATAAGCAAGGGATTAGCTGGTCAGAAGGCTATAAAGGCATCATCAGACAAAATTTTTAAGTTTGGTTTTCCAGTGTTAAGTCAGAAAAAGAAAATTATAGGGCTTTTCTCCTTCTTCTTCTTCTTCTTCTTCTTCTTCTTCTTCTTCTTCTTCTTCTTCTTCTTCTTCTTCTAATTTGTTTGCTTTGAATTTTGGTTTTTCAAAACAGGGTTTCTCTGTGTAGTCTTGGCTGTCCTGCACTCAATTTGTAGACCAGGCTGGCCTCAAACTCACAGAGATCTATTTGCCTCTGTCTCCTGAGTGCTGAGATTAAAGGTGTATGCTACAACGCCTGGCAAAAATTACAGTTTCTTAAAACAGTGATATTATAGACAGAGCTGAACTGAAAAAAAAAATCACGCTCAATATATCCAATAAGGCAACAGGAGAGAGAGAGAGAGAGAGAGAGAGAGAGAGAGAGAGAGAGAGAGAGAGAGAGAGAGAGAGAGACTGAAAAAAGTAGCTCATCAAAAACAAGAAGGGACTGGAGCTCCAGCCTCTCTGGGCACACAGGTCACACCTGGCTGGGAGGCTGCCACCACCTGACTGGGAAGCTCAAGGTAATTCATTCTCCCAGGTGGCCACACGCTAAGCATCTGTCCCCAGTGCATCCTCAGGTGCTAGAGCATGGCCAAGCACAGAACAGGCTTTTAAAGCTATTTGCTGCTGGAGAGGTGGCTCAGCAGTTAACAGCACTGACTGCTCTTCCAGAGGACTCAGGTTCAATTCCTAGCACCCACATTGGCAGCTCACAACTATTGTGACTCCAGTTCCAGGGGATCCTACACCCTCACACAGACATACATGCAGGCAAAACACCATTGCAATATGAAAGAAAAATAAATTTCAAAAAATACTACTTGCGAGAGAATAAAGCTTTAGTGATGTAAGCCAATTAAAAGAACAGTCTATCCAAACACAAATGTCCTGCTCACGTTGGTAACAACCACCACTAACACTACTGTGCCCAATGAACAAACTTCTGATACAAAAGTTTGTTTCTGCTAGTCAGAATAATACAAAGACAGAGAGGGGGAAAAAGCTTAGAAAGCCAAGAAATGTATTAGGGGAAGGGTTATGGGGGAGGAGCACAGAGAACTGCAGGATGTGGACACAGGTCTGATTCTGGCAAAGGAGGAGAGAGGGGAGGGCAGGGGAGGAGAGGGGAGGGCAGGGGAGGAGAGGGGAGGGGAGGGGAGGGCAAGGGAGGGAAGGGCAGGTGAGGAGAGAGGAGGGGAGGGGAAGGGAGGGGAGGGCAGGGCAGGGAGGGCAAGGGAGGAGAGAGGAGAGGAGGGAAATTGGGGAAGCTGAGCTGGTGCACATGAGGAGGCAATGGAACTCTAAGAAAAGCTGAGCAAGGCTGTGCATGCAAAAGAGCCTCCTGTGCAGTGCTTAGCCACAGCTGTGGGCAGATGTAGGCGGCCTGGCCTTTAAGCTAACACAAGGAAGAAGTCCACAGGCCATCCTTGTCCCTCTCCCCACATCAGAGAGAAGAACAGTGACCGGCAAAAACTCCCAGAGTCCTTCACACTATCATGGCCACTGCTAATCTCGCTGACCTCAAACAAAACACCACTGTCAATACACAACATGCCACGAAGTGGCAACTCTCCAGTGTCTCGTATCCTACCAGGGAAAACTTATTCTGTGTGAACTTAGCACTTATATCTTACTTTCTCAGAAGAGCCTCCCTGAGAGTTGGTTTGTTCTCGCCAGGGGCATGCATGGAGAAAGAAACAAACTACTTGTGTCAAGGTATTTCTAAAACTTCCTCAGAGCCCTAACACTTCTGAATCACCTTCCATCTTACTCAGCAAAATCTGGGTCCCTCAACAAGCCTTTTTCCCTTCGTGCCTCCAAGGACTCTGGAGACAGAGGGCTCCTTTAAAGGTACGGCTGGGCTCGCTCTTCAGCCGCTCCTACTTGTGAGCCCTTGGCTGGGGAGCTCTCCCTGACTTAACTACCAGGTCTTTAAGCCAGGCTTTCAAGCAACCTCAGAGGGTTCATTAACCCCTCAGCAACTGCCCGTCACTCAGTGACTGAACTGGATACTGACCGCTTGCACTTGTTTAAACATCTACTCCTGTTGCCCCCTGGCAGATGGGCGGCCACCATGCGGGGCGCTTACCAACACATTTCACTCGTGTTCAAAGCTGAAGGAAGTAGCTGAAGGTGTAGGCCACTGAGAGAATATGTCCTAAGTGAGCACAAAGCCCAGAACTCAATCTCTACCTTCCACTCCCCCATCACTCCCACCCCACCCCTCCACCACCCCAAAGTGCTACGGAAAAGGATGACAAAGTTACAAACAGCCGGATGACAAAGTTACAAACAGCCGAGGCGTTTCCCCTGTCTGTTGGTCTCCTACAGATGGCAGCCTTTGCCAGCTTAGCCACACAAAACAAGTCACTCGCTCAATGGGCACAACTTTCTCTTGTGTTTCAAATCATGTGTGATACCAGATGCCCTAACCCACTGCAACGTACTTGCCGCCGCAAAACAGTAGATCCGGCTGCTTGCCAGCAATATCCTAGTTTAGGCAACTAGAGGAAGGAGCTGCCGCTGCTCTGGTGTCTCTCGGGTGGGTAGGTGCAGGGAGAATCCAGAGTAAGCCAATTCCTTAGAAACAAAGACATGAAATAGAGGAAGCATAAGCTCTGACAGGGAAGTGGACCCTGGCGTGGACAGGCTGGAGGATCACAGATGACGCTGAATCACCCACAGAGAAGGGACTGAGTCACTGAGCAAGAGGCTTCTCCTAAAAAGGGCTCCAAGCCTCCTGGCCACACCAGTCCTCCTCACTCACTCAAAATTCTGAGTTCGCATTTACCATGGCTGTGACTCATTTGCATGTTCTAGATCTGCAGAAACAGAGCATGTACACCTAACTAAACTGTAATGGGCTTAAAAGGTAAAATGACAAATTATATGAAAAAATTATCATCAAATGGTAAAGATCATTTCCAAAGGGAGAGAAAAGGTCTTTGTAAAATGAAGTCATGGATTTTGTTTTATTTTGTTTCAGGTTTTTGGAGACAATGAGCAGCCTTCCTTGGCTCTCCTGAAATTGGCTCTGTAGACCAGGCTGGCCCTGAACTCATAAAGATCTCACACGGCCATGGACAACTTTTAAAGCCAAGTAAGGACTGTTCTCATGAAGGACTGCGAGATTTTTTTTCCCACCACGAACATTCCTGCCCATAGAATCACCAACAAATGTGCCACTTTATCTGTGAAAGAACTGGCTATGAAACTGGCAGGTTAAAGGCTCACCTGTTAAGAGTCATTTAAAGCCCAGGTTAGCATTAAGGATTTCAAAAATGATTTTTTAACTTTTTGAAAGATCTAACTCTGAGGCAAAGGAAATTTTATGGGCTAGTGGCTCGGATTTCAGAACTCAGTGAGTCTGGGCACAGTCTGAGAATGGGCATTTCAAGCAAATTGCCAGTGTGGTAATCACCTCGGTTATGCAGGGACAAAAAGCCTGACAGAAGTGACTTAAGGGGATACAGACTCATTGTGACTCAAGGTTTAAGAGTGCACGGTCAGCCATGGAGAAGCATGACAGCAAATGAAGCAAGCCATGGGTCCGTGGTGCCCACGCTCAGGGTGGACACTAGCCCCTCAGTTAATCCTTGCTAGAAACATGTCCCCGGGCAAGCCTACAGCTGGGTCTCCTAGGCTATCCCAAGTCCTACCAAGTCGACAATGGAAACCAACCACCACACTAGATGAAGGTGGTGCTGGCTCAGACACATGCTGAGAGAACACCAGCTGTGGGACAGACACACCTGCTGAAGGACACAAAACGTTATCTCTTAAAGAGTAAAACCATTCATTTGCTTTAATCAATATTATTTCAGCAACATCATAAAACATTTTTATAAAAAGCAGTAATAGTTTAGGATAAAAAAAAAATCAAGTGTCAAAAACTAAGGTGATTAGAGCAGAGCTCAGAATACTTTTTTTTTTTTCAGACTACTTTTTGGAAGGTAGAAAAATTGCCCTGCCCGACTCAGCACCATCAACAGAAAAAGGCAGCACTGAACACTGTCTACGGCACCCCTGACACCACCTGGAAAGTTCTGCTTTCCATCTCCTGCAAGCACTGTTCCTTGCAGCTTTTCTGACCCTCTGGCACAACCCTGCTCTGATTTGCCAGAATCCTCAGAAACTGAATCCTCATTTGCAGGCTGGCAAGAAAGCACAGACTCAGTCTGCTCAAAGGATTTACTCAGGGAAGTAAATATACTATGAAGGGCTTTTCAGAGATGCTCATAAATGCTCTAGCACTATTTTAAAAGGCCCTAGAGCCTTGGGCAGCTGCCCACCTCAGACAAGTACACCATGTTCTGTCAGGCCACACAGAACATCGCAGGAATGCTGGCAGCGTCCCTCGGACAGCATGCACAGACACGAGCCTACCACTTCTGGCCTCTTAGTGTGTCCGGCTCAGCCCCCTAGTTTAGGTGTCTTCCCTTCCACAGTCAGGGTCAGAAACATTAGGAGCAAAATTACTCACTTAGAAACCCTGTCCTGAAACACACACTGTTGACTGTCTAGAGGGCTGGGCATATCCACTCGTGGAGACTGAACTCTGGGGTATGGAACAGATGGTGACTGTTTTTATTAAACTAGTACTCTGTCTGCTTCCCTTTCCAGTGAGTCACAGAATTTCAGTTCATAGTTTTACTTGACACGGGGGTTGAACCTTCACCCTGAGCACACCCCACCACTAAGCCCCACCCATAAACTCAGTAATGTACTAATAGCAATGAAGGGGGGCAGTGGGTACTCAAACACAGACCCCCCCCCTTCTCCAAATGGTACTAGTACCCTCCTCAAGGAGGGGCAGCATGTTGGCTCATCCGTGCCTAACTGCTAACTGAGAGACTCGACTGCTCCCCCTCTGTTACTGCGGAGTTCCGGGGTATACCTGCTTTGACTGCCGCCGCCCTCCCACCCCCGCACCTCCGGGGTTATTCGGCTACCCAGGAGAAACAGCTGTGTCGTCACTGTCACAGCACAGCACCTGGCATGTAGCAAGCACACAGTGCTATGTGCTAACTAAACCCAGCCCTGCTCAGGTTCTGAGTGGCCACATGCACATGCAGTTTGTGGCAGGCTGCTGCGCTTCCACACAGCTGCACTGACCCTTTCAAGCCCAGAGACCTACGGAAGACAGAACACGTAGTCAGTAAAGAACGGTCCACAACAGTTGGCACTGGGCTTTGCTTTAAGTAGGTTTTAACTTCTTTTCCTTTTACAGACTAAAACTTAACTATAAACATCCAATGACTGTGCTTTACTATTATTTAATTTCAGAGGATGAGAACTACTGATTGCTTTCAAAGATTTAATAATCACTAAAATTGCAATAGCCTTCTCAGAAACTTTAGGGAATGTCTCCTTTCCCAACCCGTGGCTTTTAACACGCTCCTAGTTTGAGCTCGTCTTAAGAGGCTTGTTGACTGTGTTTTGTTCTAAGTTCTCAGAAGGCACCTGCACTCAGTTTAGCTGCTCAAGACTCCTCCCCGCCTCCTTACTGCTGTGATGAGAGGGGAGGTAACTCCCTCCCTGTTCCTAGGCCCAGTGCTCCCCGCTGGAGCACAGCTTCCCCACAGCTTCCCAATCTCCAACAGCCTCAGGCTTAGCTGCACCCCTCTCCCTGCCAAGCGCACTCCATGCTTCATACTTGGTCTGTTCTGATCAACTTGCTAACTGACACTTATTCTCCAAGACGGCACGGGAAAGGCCCTTGAGGGAGGTATCTGTTCTTATCCCAAGCTGACAAATGTGTGTACCCGAACGTAACAATCGCTTTTCATGAGCCTTCAAAGGGTTTTAAAGACCCAAAGGGAGCTGTGATGATGTCATCCAGCTTTCCTGCTCCAGAAGAAGAGGTCACTAACAGGATTACACAGAGGGCCACTTAACATCAGCGTCGTTAAATGGCGCACGCCTTTTGACTTTTGTTCAGTTCACTGCTGCACTCTATGGTGACCCAGGAGAGTTCTGCTTCTAAAGATGTGTTAAACAACACATACAGAGTATCAGCTCACTGCCTGTGACAATGCATCCCTGCACCCAGCACTCGGGAGACTGCGTGTAGGGAGACGTGCCTGCACCCAGCACTCGGGAGACTGCGTGTAGGGAGACGTGCCTGGACCCAGCACTCGGGAGACTTGAGTGTCCATGAGACATCCCTGGACCCAGCACTCGGGAGACTTGAGTGTCCATGAGACATCCCTGGACCCAGCACTCGGGAGACTGCGTGTAGTGAGACATGCCTGCACCCAGCACTCGGGAGACTTGAGTGTTGTGAGACATGCCTGGACCCAGCACTCGGGAGACTGCGTGTAGTGAGACATGCCTGGACCCAGCACTCGGGAGACTTGAGTGTCCATGAGACATCCCTGGACCCAGCACTCGGGAGACTGCGTGTAGTGAGACGTGCCTGGACTCAGCACTCGGGAGACTTGAGTGTCCATGAGACATGCCTGGACCCAGCACTCGGGAGACTGCGTGTAGTGAGACGTGCCTGCACCCAGCACTCGGGAGACTTGAGTGTCGTGAGACATGCCTGGACCCAGCACTCGGGAGACTTGAGTGTCATGAGACATGCCTGTACCCAACACTCAGCAGGCTGTGTGTGCCAGAACATGCCTGTACCCAGCACTCAGAGGCAAAGACCAGGTGACTTCAAGATTGAGATTTTGTGCCCCGCCCCCCACACACAAAAATAATAATTAACTCTAAATTCTGGTCAAGTGAAAAAGATGAAAACACACAAATTTGAACTGATTTAGAAATTTATAATCAAGTATAACCTATTTGAATGATGGATGATTCAGACAGACAAATTAGTACTGTGAGGGGGACAGCAGAAAGGAATCCAAATCTGCATTGTTTTCTGGAATAAAGGCATTTTGTTGTTGTTATTATTAAAGAGGCACCTTCCTGAGCTACGTCCTGAGGTATTTGTACTTGGAATGTATATTTGTACATGAGACACTACAGTGCTGTGCTGTCAGTCAAAAGGACAGCAGGAGAATTAGGAGTACAGAGAGACAGGGTCAGAGGGGACCCTGGGTGCTGAGAACATGCAACGTGCCACTGCACTCTTCTTGTGTTTCGATTTTGCACACTTCGCACACTAAGCTGCTGTCCTGTCTTGTTCCCATCCTCTGGGGGCCTGTGGCTGTTTCCAATGGCTTTCCTCTTCCCTCGTGCCAGTTTTGAAGTGGTTGGGGGTTTTTTGGCTTTTTGTTTTTTTTCATTTAGTTGGTTTGGTTTAGGTTTTTTTTTTTTTAGGGTTTTTTTTGTTGTTGTTGTTGTTTTCTTTTCTTTTTTGTTTGTTTTGTTTTTTTCAAGACAGGATTTCTCTGTAACCCTAGCTGTCCTGGAACTCTCTCTGTAGACCGGACTAGCTTCAAAGTCACAGATCGGCCTGCGTCTGCCTCCCCGGTCCTGGGATTAAAGGCGTGCAGGCACCACACCCGACGCACATGTCAGTTCTAACATGCTGTACCATTCGAAGTCTTCCAAAGACACAATCCTGTTCTCACGCCTGCGCTGCACCAGGAACCCAACTTCGTCACCCTCGTCTCACCTCAGGCAGCGGCATTGCAGTCAGGTGCCTCCTCACAGCTAAATCAGCAGTCAGCTAACAGAATCTCGGTGACCCGCCTTATCTGCATCAGAGTCGGAGAGTACATTCCAGTCTCTTGAGCTCATCAATTCACGCCAGGGAACAGGAAACAGACCACCAAAGCAGAAAGCGGCCCCGTGGTCTTCCTGTAGGAGTCTGAAGCACAGCCCAACTCTGCCTAGAGCTGACTTCCTGAACACGGAGGATGACACCTAACAGAGCTCTATGAAAAAGCCCTCAGCACAGGGCCCCCCTTTGCCTGGCTCACCACAGCTCCCTACCCATCTGTTCTGACCTGCAGTACTTGTCACTGCCTGCTGCGCACTCCGTGTCTAACTGTGAATGCAGGTACTTGGCAGTGCTTGCTACTGTCTCAGAGTTTCTATTGTTGGGAGGAGACACCGTGACCACAGCAACTCTTCTAAAGAAGAGCATTTAATTGAGGATGGCTTACAGCGCAGAGGTTTAGGCCACTGTCATCACGGTGAGCAGCATGGCGGCACACAGGCAGACATGGTGCTGGAGAGGTGGCTCAGAGTTCTACATCTGGATCCACAGGCAGCAGCAGGAGACTGTGCACCACACTAGGCACAGCTTGAGCATAGGAGACCTCAAAGCCTGCTCGACAGTGACACACATCCTCTAACAAGGTCACACCTACTCTACAATGCCACACCTCCTAATAGTGCCACAAGCGTTCACACATGGGCCATTCCTATTGAGACCACAGCTACCCAGCCCTCAGAGTCCAACCAACAGAAACAGAAAAGATCAATAATGCTGGCCACGTGCTCAGCATCCCAGAAAAGAATGACTAAACGCTAAAGTTTTACACACACACACACACACACACACACACACACACACTGCACGCGCACCTCTTATATAATATAAACCAAGACATTCCATTACAAGCCACATCCCCATGCCTCTACTGCACACAGTGTAGAAGGATATCATGGCACTATTTTGATCTAATGTCACACTTAGTCTTTACAAACAGCTAAGAAATCAGTGACTATGGCGTTACACAAACACTAGTTAAACCTATAAGTGGGTACCAGGAAAACTCCATGTGACCACACTGTCTTCACATGCACTCCACGAACTTCAGGGTGTTTTATGTGTACTTGCTCATATGTGCACACAGCTGTTTGCATATGCATGTGTATAATGGTCAATGCTTTAGCTACCATGTTCAGCGGCAGCGGCAACACCAGCGCACGGCACAGCTGGCCGCTTTAGTTACCATGTTCAGCGGCAGCGGCATTGTCACATCTGAACCCACTCACACTTTAACAGAATTCTAGGTAGTGTTTGCTCTGAAGAGTCAAGAACAGTTTTTCATTTTATTGTTTTGTGTGGGACATTAAACCCAGTGTCTTCTGCACGCTCTAGTTAGTTTAAAGCAAGGGGGTGGGGGGGATGGGTATCAATGTGAACAGAGTGTGGAAACCCAGGAGTAATCACACCGTGAGTCTTTCTGTAACTGAAAAACACACAAACTTTACAGTGAGCTTGACAAAGATCATTCAATCCCCTAAAACTCCATCACTGAGCTCACGGAGGGCACTGGGTGGATATTGGGAAACCCTGCTGCTAAAGTAGCAGTCTGCCATGTCCAGAAAGCCCTGAGCTTGGTGCCAAGTGGAAGACTCTCTTTGTGGGTCCCGGACCCCCACACCCTCTACTTGAGAAACATCTCGCAGTCCTTAGGGAAGTTACAGAATAAGATTCCACTTAAAAAGTGCCTGGGAGTTCTGCAACGCCTCTCCATGGCAAAGAGGGGTCTGAGAACCTTAGCCCTTCAACCACCCTAGATATACCTATCCCCTCTGCAAAGTTCTATATAGCCCTCTTTGGCCCTAAATAAAATTCATCTGCCTCCGAGCAGCTGGTCCCATCTGCACTCATGCCCTCCTCCCCCCAAATCCCCAGTACATTGCTTCTGTTCTCTTGTTCCTGAGGACTGGTAGCCAATGACCCCAAGAGCACAGGAAAGTCGCAGGTGGAGAAGCAGCTCTCATTAGGATCAGAATCACATCCTCTCACTGCAGAAAGGCACTTCAGAGACATCCAGATCTGAGCTCTGTCCACCCACACAGACCAGCAATCCAGAGCAACGGCTCAAAGTTATCCCTCGGCTCCCTCGGTCCTGCTTTTAGCTTCAGGATACCATCTATATAAATCAAAAGGCTCTGCTAACCAAATGCAAAACCAGCACCCAGCCCTCTGCTGTATAGAGAAGATAAAAAGATCAGCCTAGAGGCGCAGAACCCTGCCTGAGAACTGCTCACAGTCTGAACCATCATGGACCCAGAACCAGAGCCCTGAAAACCCCACCCATTAAAGCACTCAATGCATCAAGGCTAGTCAGGCTCAGCTGCACCGCCCACACTGTGCCCTCTTGGAAATCTGGTAAGCAATGACTTTGAGTCCCTGTAACTCACCATGATTTCTCTCTGTTCTTCCAGATTCTTCAAAAAGTTGGAAAATTCCCGTAAGGAGGCATCTGTAGAGAGAGAGAGCGGCAGGAGTGAATCTATGCTGGGTGATGCAGAGGAAAGTCAAGCGGGCCCCCACTCTCCTTACCTATGCATCGCTCATCGTCAGTCTCCGCATCCCCGATAAACTCAAACTTAAAGTCTCGGAGTGAGTGTGCAAACTTCCGCTGGGCTGCCGAGAGACCTGGGAAGAAAGGGAGAGTGAGGAACAGGGTCCTTGTTTTAAAGCCAAGGACTACCCCTTCCCAAAAAAAGCATTTTTTTTTTTTTTTTTTTTTTTAAAACCATGGGTAGAACAAGAACTGTGCTGCACTCGGTATGTGAAAGGCATAATCCCGGAGCCGGGCGTGGTGGCGCACGCCTTTAATCCCAGCACTCGGGAGGCAGAGGCAGGCGGATCGCTGTGAGTTCGAGGCCAGCCTGGTCTACAAAGTGAGTCCAGGATGGTCAAGGCTACACAGAGAGACCCTGTCTCAAAAAACCAAAAAAAATAAAAAAATAAAAAGAAAGGCATAATCCCATCATGCCCTAAGGTCTTGCACTTAGTACATGCCCTGCTCCCCACTCCCATCCCCACCTCCTCCTCCCACCTCCACCCCACCCTACCCCCCCACCCACCCTCTCTGTTGTCCCCCCACTCTACCCCCTACCCATCACCTCTGTTGCCCCACACCCCCCACCCCCTGTGTTGTCCTCCCCCCAGCTCATTCCCTCCCTGCTGATGACTGCACAGCCTTCAACACTTTGCTTTCTCCTCCTCAATCAGGTCAGAATGCATCCCTAAATTCGCAAGATAATTCAGCACACACAACTGACAGTACTCCTGGGGTGCCCCGTAAGATCTGGACACTGAACCAGTTTTTAATCAACTGTACCACTATGACCACCCCAACAATGGAGGTAGGGAAGGAGGAAAGGAGAGAGGGGAGGCAGGGAGGGAAGGGGGGAGAGAGGGAGAGAAAGGAGGGAAGGGGGGAGGGAGGGGCCGCCAGCCAGGACGCCAGAAGAGTCCCAGTAAAAATGCTCAGGGAGAGCAGCACTACAGAGGTAACATAGTCTTAAAGCTGAGACTAAATCATCACAAATAAAAATTATATTCATAGGAAAACTAATTCTCCAAAAGAACTATAGACCTTGTCATCTCCTCTTTTCATCACAGGTTTCTAGAAGCTGGGAAGCTCCACATATGAAGTCAGCCAACTAAAGGGTGCAGCTTGGTGGCAGCACGTGGGCTGAGCATGCACGGCTGGTGGCAGCACGTGGGCTGAGCATGCACGGCTGGTGGCAGCACGTGGGCTGAACACGCACGACGTCTTGGCACGACGACTCACAAAGGAAAAGTTGAATAATGTGGGACTAATTGTGCTGATTAGGGTAAAATTCTAAAGACAACTGAACATAAGCATACAACCATAAAGTATAAATAACTGCTTTTAAAACTGAACTGCTTTTTAAAAATTGGGCAAAACATGCACATCACAAAAGGAAGTGAAAGAAATTAAAGTGGCCTGCGGCCACATGAAAAGGTGCTCCACCGTCAGTGGTCAGGAAACTGACAACAAGAACCTCAGGAGAACTCAATCACCTCACTGCCAAAAGCATGTGAAGAAACAAATCTCTCACTGCCCTGCCGAGCCTGGCCTAATTACTCTTGTAGTTTGACAGTTTCAGGTAAATTTGGTTAAGTCCCACAACCCAGAAATGTTGGAAAATTTCCAAGATAAAACTTTGGCACACAGACATTTGCAGATGTGCAATAGGAGGCTCTCAGCGTGACTCAGTCCTGTAAGGTGAGCAGGGGGAGCGTCTGCTAACAGCATGAAAATGCAGTGTATAGCCAGTGCGAAAAGCAGAACAGCAACCACAGGGGGGTCTGGAGAGAAGAGGAGCTCTACCTGTACACAGCAGGATGGAGGGACTGTCTTCTAACTCATGCTGCCGGGCACTTATTTTAAATACAGGCGGACTGTGGTCTCCCTTTTAACAACTCTGTGCTCATTCTGCAAACAGGCGCTCTGTGGGAACATACTGAACTGGACACGGAGGACCGTGCCTGCAGCTCCAGCATGTGGGAGACCGGGGCAGCTGGGAATTACACTCGGGACCTCTGGAAGAGCAGACAGTGCTCTCAACCTCTGAGCCAGCCCTAGGTTGATATTTTTTAAAATAACAGTTTTGCAACATTAAATTTATAACTCCTCATGTTAATTGAGAAGCAGATTAGTTCGGGTTTATTTGCATAACTAATATGGCACCTCTCCTCCATACACAATGTCTTATTCGTGCTAAGTATTGAGGCTTTTTTTTTCTTTTTCCTTTTCCCCCAGAGCTGAGGAGGGAACCCAGGGCCTTGCACTTGCTAAGCAAGCGTTCCACCACTGAGCTAAATCTCCAACCTCCTCCCCCCCGCCTTTTTTTTCTTTTAACATGGAAGAATCTTCCATCACTCATTTTCCATTTTGGTTGCTCTCCTTCTAGTGTCAGAGTTCATGTCTGTATCACTTAAGCATCTGACCACATCAAACTGCATTCCTTTTAATAATTATGAACGTGGTTGCTTGTCCACTCCTTGGTACGTGTTAGGTTCCTTTTTCTGTGAGATGAAGGCAGGAGCCAGGGCTTGTGCATACTACACTGTGCCTCCACCGGGTAGACTTAAAAATCACGTAGTTCTCCAAGCCATTCCAAATTGCAGATATAGGCTGCTTTCCCGAACAACAGAACGCTGTTCAGCCTAATGCAGCCCATCCAAAGCTTTTCTTTCTGGTATCATTGCACGTGGAACTCAACCAGCTTCTGGTGACTAGATGCAAAGGCCAGCTCCATCCCTCTACTAGGGAAGGACAGGAGGGAGGCCACTAGAGGTACAGGCTGAGAGCGACTTCCACATATTATTTCGCTTATTTCTTGTAATGAGATGGCAGGTTGGTACTTATGGGTGTATGGGGCATTAAGATTCACAGAGACACGGGGACCTAACCAGGCAGCTGCCGCCTTTGGACTGCTCAGGCTATCGCAGACAGCCACACATCCCAGGCAGCTGTGACTGCTCAGACTATCTCAGACAGCCACACATCCTTTCCTGACCCCAAGCTAACTTTCAAGGCATTTCACATTATTCCATATCCTTGCCAGAGTCTGTTTCTGACGGTTCACTGGTGGCAGGCTGAGGCGCTAATGTGGGTATTGGAGTTCTGTCCTGCAACGCTGCTTAATTTGTTATATTCACTCTGAAATGGTTAAGGGCGCTTTTAAGGTTTTCTATACAAAAGGTCTTGTACCAAGTGTAACAATCTTACTTCCTCGTTTGTAAGTTGAACGTCTTATTTCTTTTGCTTGCCTGAAGACTCCAAGACTCCCAGCAATAGGGGTGGGGCAAGGAGGCATCTTTGATTTGTTCCAGACCTCAGAAAGCCGTCAGCATTTCATGGGTACAAGGAAAGCTGCTGCCTAGCTAGCATCCGTAGCATGTTAGGGTCTTTATCTAATGCTTAACATTACTTTTACCATGAAAAATGTAGACTTTTAAGAAGTGCTTCCTCTATGCAAGGAATTAAATGGTTGTGTTCTTCATCTTGCTGGCTTGCATTATTACATATCAGTTTGCATGTGCTGAACCACCCTTGAGCACCTGTGATAAATTCCACTCGACCACAGTGTGCATCTTTGTAATACGCTACAGGCTGGGACTGGTAGCGTTTGGTTGAAACCTGTGTATCTAGGTTCAAAGACGATATCCTAGAACTTTATTCTTTTCTTGAATCTTATTTTAATCGTTTTGTGTTTTTAATATAAGGTCAGAGCACAACTCTTGGGTGTCAGTTCTGTCCTGCCACCTTTCAGGACTGTGTGCCAGCACCTCTACACACTGAGCCATCTCACTGGCCCCTGGTTCCTGTGTCCTGGCCTCGTTCTGAGGTTAAGCAATGTTTACCCTGTGGGATACACTTAGAAGAATTCCTTCCGCCCAAGCTTTCTGGAATGACTAAGGAAGTGGCCTTCACTGTTTTATAACATCCAACAGGAATCAGCAGTGGCACTCCGAGGGTTTAACATTTATTCATTTAATTTTAGAGACAGACCCCACATTCATAACCCGAGTTAGCCTAACACTCACAGTGATCCTCCTGCCTCAACGTCATGATACTGGGGTTGCAGGAGTGAGTCACCACACCAAGCAAGCTCCTGGGATTTGCTTTGATGGCGTCTAAAGACTGACTCGGTCCTACACTTGGGACTGATGTGGTCACAGGTTGTCTGTTTCTTGATGGTTAAACTGGGAAAGACGCATGCGTCCAGGCTACGTGTTAACTGTCACTGCTCAGGTTCCACCTTCACGATTTCATCTCCGCAGATCGATGTGTCCAGGAATTCTCATGTTTCTCTCTCCATTATCATACTTGTTGCTATGCACTTGTTTTTTTTTTTTAAAGATGTATTTATTTATTATTTATACAGTATTTGCGTGGATGTGTGCCTGCACTCCACAGGAGGACACCAGATCTATGCACTTGTTCTTAACAATTGCTAAAAATTATTTCACCAACCCCAGCTTAAAATCTACTCTGGAAAGCTGGCACAATGGTCACTGTATGCCCTTGGTGACTTTATACCTGAGACATTGATTCTTTACAGCAGAAGCACCTATTTATTAGCAACTTTTAGTTAAAGTCATCAAATTAACAGACAAAGTCAGGCACTGGTCCAGGCTGGCGTGATGCCTCTCTGGTCAGGCTTGTTTATGGGATGCTGAAGTTAGAAGTATGGCTCTGGTCATGAAAGGACTATCTAGTTACCGTCCCTGCTGCTGTGGTCAAACACTGACCAAAAGCAACCTAGGGAAGAAAGTTCACCTTGAAGAGAATACGGGCAAAAGCCTAAGGGAAGAACCTGGAGGCCGAACTGAGGCAGAGGCCACGGAGACTGCTGTCCACTGGCTTGCTCTCCATGGTGGCTCAGCTGCTCTTATACAGAACAGAGAACCATCTGGCCAGAGGTGGGGCGCGAACAATCGAGAAATGGCCCACAGACACAGGTCCACAGGCTAATCCCTTAATTACAGTCCCCTCTTCCTAGACAGGTCTAGGTGCGTCAAGTTGACAAGAACCAGCTGGAACAGACTCCTATGCCTCTCACGGCTTCTGCTCTCGGCATCTGGAGCACGAGTGGGGAGAGTGAAAAAGTGTGGCTCCTACTATTACCCCAAACTTGAAAAGAACGTGAACAATGAGTGCACTGCACTTTCCACAGTGAGCTTTCCACAGTGCTCTTTCCACAGTGCACTTTCCACAGTGCGCTTTCCACAGTGCGCTTTCCACAGTGTGCTGGCTAGTTTTATGTAATGTGACATAAGCTAAATACATCAGAAGGGAGGGAGCATGAATTAAGAAAATGCCTCCATAAGATCACACTGTAGGCAAACCCAAAGGGCGTTGTCTTAATTAGTGATCGATGGGGGAGCACCCAGCCCATTGTTGATAGTGCCACCCCTAAGCTGATGGTCCTGGGTTCTATAAGAAAGCAGGCTGGGCAAGCCATGTGGAGCAAAAGCCAGGACAGCACCCCTCCATGATCTCTGCATCAGCTCCTGCCTCCAGGTTCCTGCTCTGTTTGAGTTCCTGTCCTGACTTTCTCCAATGGAAGTGTAAGCTGAATAAACCATTGCCCACACATACTTGCTTTGGCTGTGGTGTTTTATCGCAGCAACAGTAACCCTAACTAGCACACTCAGTAAAGTATATAAATTTTACAAACCATACTGGGTGCCAACACCCTTTGTTAACCACAGAGCCTACACTTAGAAGCTTGCAGTCCTGAGCACACAGAGACCAAAATAACTAGACTGTCAACTACACAACAGTTTGCTGAGGAAACTGCTGCCAAAGAAAATGCCCATTCAAACCAGAATCCGAAGTCACCGAGGTCTTATTTATAGAAGAACAGGGTACAGATTCTAAGAAGTCAGTATTTCCCTGCCATATTCTTGCCAAGAAAATAATGCTGATGTTAATCCAAGCAACAGGGAAGTAAAACAAATTCCCCCAGGACAAGAGCTGGCTTCAGACTTTCTTTCATGTCTTCCTACTTGACAAAAACAGCAGCAGCAGCACCATAAAAAGAGCACTATGGCTACCAAAAAAGAAAAAAAAGGTAAATAACTCATTTTGCAATCTTTAAAAAAACAAACAAACAAACAGTGTAAACATCCCCGTGAGCCTACAGTGTATTCCTAAGCTAGTCTAGGCCTGAAGGCCACATCAGAAGCTCTGCTAGGAGGAAGGCATGGCCCAACAGCATCTGGTAACATTGAGTTAAAAGTGTTTCTGGCAGAAGGCTTAAAACCTAACATATGCACTTAGCAATCAAATGCAAAACAGCCTGAAGTCCACCCTCACCAGCACCATCCAACCTCTGCAGCCACATGCAATTCACATGCCCTGCACACACCCCACAGAAGGAATGGCCGACTGTGACTAGGGGCTCAATACAGCAAGCACCTGCCACCATCAACTACTGAACGAGAAAAGGATGGTGCAATGCCCGAGCCCACTGGTTTTCCAACGGTCAGACCACAGGTTCTTCTAGTGAAAAAAAATCTTACTTATAGTAAAAACAGCACAGGCAAGTGTATGCGCGCACACACACAAAAACATGCACAAAGGAAAGACGGATAACATGTGTCACTGTTAGCCAGGTGTGGTGGCACACACCTTAATCCTAGCAATTGGGAGGCAGAGGTAGGCAGATCTCTGTGAGTTCAAGGCCAGCCTGGTCTACAAAGAGAGTCTAGGATCCAGGACTGTAAGAGAAACCCCCTGACTCAAAAACACCACAACAAAACAAAACAAACACGTGTCACTGCTTCTACAACAATGACAGCAAATACAATGGCTTAAAACAGCACATGTATTATCATTCCAAATTCATGGAGGTCGTAAATCTGTGCTCTGGCCACTGGAAAGTGAGGTCTTGGTTTTGAGAGGTCTAACGTGAAGATGCACAGAGGAGGACTTCGCTCAAAACCCCAGCCAGTCTTGAAGGGTCAGGATGAGCCGTCTCTGGAAGACCTCAGAAGGGAAGGACACCACTGGCCACTGGGCAGTACCAGCTAAATCAGCCCAGCTCCTGCATAATACTATCACGCCCACACAACCCAGGAGACATAGTTTCGGTAACCTGCTCAAAACCACACAGCCTGAAAAGTGCAGACGTGTGAAAGGCTGCTCAGGAGGAGGGAGGATGAGAGATTTACTCCACTAGTGGCTGCCTCCCTAAAGGACCCCGATGAGGTCACGTGCTTGCTCAACCTGAAAGCACATCTTCAATTGACTTGTCTGAGGAACAAAGGCATCACACTGGGTGACCAACTCAGTGTCACACACTCATTCCAGGGAAACTCGAAGAGGGATTCAGGCCTGCTCTTCTCAGGCATGTCAGAACTGTTTGTGGTTTTGGCACAATCTCTGGAGGAACAGAATGGCAGGAGCGGGCACTCTTGGGTGTAAAGAACACAGTCGGATGAAGAGCGTACCCCCAAAGAAGGGCAGCTAAGGACACGCATTCAGGTGTTTGCCTGGACGTGAAGAAGCAGGATCAGGTTTGGGGGCACACGCAGGAGCCAACTCAGTCCCAACCTCCCTCCACTCTGATTACTCGCCATAAGCAAGCTGGCTGACAAGCCCACAAGCACTTATCACGCTAAGTGCTTGGTGAGAACAAACGTTACCTGGAAATTCTAGAATGGTAGCTAAGCACAGAGCCCAGAACGCAGCAGTCCTATAGGACTGTTCACTTTCATTTGACGCTCTCAGATATCCTGGTCTCCTATTGTCCGTCTAACACAATGGCCTCATCAAGGCCGAAAAGCATTTGGATTTTCAAGTCTGGGCCTAACTTAAAAGATTTTGGGGTGGGAACCTGATCTCAGAGGCAGTTTAATGTAATGAAACTACTTTATCATAGGAGAGAAATGAGAAACAGAGCAAACTAGAGGTAGGTGGCTTATGAGAAGGAGAAAGGCGCTGAACCACTCCAAGCACACAGGCTTACACCATGTGTGCAAGGGAGGGGAGGGCATCTGCGGCAAGACACAAGCTTTGCCGTTTACCAGTTACTTTTTTGTGGGGCATGGCATTGAGTCTGGGTCTCTCGGACTTGGGACTCTCAGTCCTGGCACTCCTGAAACTCACAGAGGTCCTCCTCCTGCCTCAGCCTCCTAGGTCCTGGAGTAAAGACATATGCCATCACGCTCGACCCAAATTTATTTCTTACAAATTAAAAAGCAACAGGGGACAAAGAAGCTCATATCACACACCGCTCTGGTGACCAGGAAGCAAAACCAAGTGTCCTAGCAACTGTGACTAGCGGGTTCTCTCCTTTGCCCACACCTAAAGTGTGCTACCCACTCTCAAAGCCAGTCTTGTTTCCTTGGTCAAGCCTCAACCCTCTCACAGACATACCCATCATGCACTTTACCACTCTCTTGGCACGTCTCAATCCTGTCAAACACAGGACTGGGATTAACCATTCCTAGGAAGATTTTTTGTTTTGTTGCTGTTTGGTTGGTTTGGTTTTGGTTTTGGTTTTGGTTTTGGTTTGGTTTTATAAGACAGGGTTTCTCTGTCTAGCCCTGGCTGTCCTGGACTCACTTTGTAGACCAGGCTGGCCTCAAACTCACAGTGATGCATGCGCCTGCCTTTGCCTCCCTGAGTGAGTGCTGAAATTATAGGCGTGCACCATCATGCCCAGCTCCCAATGAAGAAATCCTAGCATTTACAACTAGCTACAAATTTATTTCAAACAGTGCTCCCAAATAGTCTGAGCAAAATAAGCACCTGATATTTATTTTGCATGCCCTCTGGGCCACTTAAGGGTGCACAAAAAGTGATGGGAATGTGTTGGCTTATTTGATCCTCAGCATATGGAAACAGGTTAAGTCCCAACTTCGTTTTTAAAAGAAAGGCACACACAAGGGACACAGTAGCAAATGGTAAACTGTGGGACGAACCTCAGGGGTCAGCTACCAGTCTTTTGAACCACATATGCCTCAGCATGAACAAACAGTGCTCGGCCCACATTCGGCCACAAGACCCTTTATTGCAATGCCATTATATAAAGTGCATATGGATGTTACAAACAACTTGATTATAGGGAAACCTAGAACAAAGGTATAAAGTAGTAGATCAGAAAGAAAGGAACATTCTCCAAGAGTCATGGTGGGGCCAAAGCCAGCAGGAGACAGGAAGGGAGCAGAGCAAGAGGGGCAATGTGAGAACAGTGAAAACGCCAGTCACACGTGAGCTCTGTGAGGGCCAGGTCAGCATGCTCCAAGGTCACAGACAGCAGCCAACACAACCCAGCGCATCCTGGGGCCCAGACATGGGGATGGCAACCCTGAAAATGGACAGTGTTGGAAGAGGACGGCTGTAGTGCATAAATAGGACACCAGGCAGAAGCAATCAAACGTTAGAAACGCTATGAATGCTAACACTGTAGAAAGGAAGCCAAGAGCCCCAAAATCACAACCAAGGACCTTCTGTGTCCCTTTTTTTTCATATTTTTATTTATAGATATCCCTCACTGAGCATACTTCTATCATGAGAAAGAAATGACTGGGAGAGGGGAAGGGAAGGAGACCACGCACAGAGAGACGCCACCTGACATGGAGAGACAGAGCTGCAGGATGGGGAATCTGAGCTCACAGGACAGATCTCGGTACCGTTCCGCTGTGACTAGGTAACTGTATCATGTCACCCCTCACCTCATTTAGACCGGATTCCACTTCCTGACTGAACGGCCAGTCATCCCCACACAAAACTACCTGACAAGACAGAAGAAGAGAGGGGAGGGGAGGGGGGAGAGAGAGGGGGAGAGAGAGAGAGGGGGGGGAGAGAGAGAGAGGGAGAGAAAGAGAATGAGACTATTTTCTCAGGAGTCTGAAGGAGGCCTGAGCCCAGCACTGCTCAGCCAAACTTAAAATAGGATGTGAGGGTACACTTAGGAAATGTTGAAACCAGAAACAAAAGATGACCCAAACGGAAAGAAGCTATCGAACTTAGCAGAACATCAGTCATGAAGATGAATTCAGAGCTGACCTAAGGACCACATGGAAGAGTAGGAGGAGCTGGTGAACCAGGAAGGCGATAAAGAATGCAGTGTGCCTGGGTACAACAGCAGCCCCTCCAATGCAAATCTGCAGGTCAGGAATATTCTAGCAAATCCATTCACTTCCTCTATCCACAGGTCTAGAATAAAACTGAGCACAGCATAGGTGCTCACTGTTCTTACTGCTGTTAGTGAAGTGAAGGGGAGGGGGGTGGAGAGATGGCTCATTGGCTAAGAGAACTGCTGCTCTTCCAGAGGTCCCAGGTTCAATTCCCAGCATCCACATGGCTGCTCACAACATTTTGTAACTCCTGTCCCAGGGTTATCAGAGGCTCTCTTCTGACCCTGAAGGACTCCAGGCACATAGGTAGTGCACATGTGTATATGCAGGCAAGACATCCAGACACATAAACTAATAAAACATTTTAAAACTTTTTTTAAAAGATTTATTTTATTTATTGCATATGAGCGCTTTATCTGCAGAAGAGGTCATCAGATCTCATTAAAGATGGTTGTGAGCCACCATGTGGTTGCTGGGAATTGAACTCAGGACCTCTGGAAGAGTAGTCAGTGCTCTTAATCTCTGAGCCATCTCTCCAGCCCTTAAAACTTTTTTAAAAATAAGTAAATAAAAATAAAAGAAACTGTCAAGCCAGCTGGCCCAAGGAAGACTCCAGAGATCAGTGCCCAGAGATCCAAACTCTGAGCTCCTGCACAGAGCAATGTCCCTGATGACCGGGGCACCGAGCACAGGACTACAACTGTCACCCGCAGCCTACAACCGCCGCACATACCTCTTAGGATGACAATACCAACAAGCAATGCTGCGGGAATAGGTCTTTAATTTTAACTTCAACTTCATTGTTTGGAGCTTGAAAGAGTTCTCAGGAAGTCAGCAGGACTAAAGACTAGCAGCTCACTTTCACAGCTGGCATCCGCCCCCTCGCTCCACCCAGCTCTTAGCAGGTGCGTGGGGCATCACAACAGCTACCAACAACTGAGCAGGGAAATGTGCACCATGAATATTATATAACACATATGTAACATGATATAAGTGCGTCATGAGTATCATAACATACATAACATGATAAGCATATCATGAATATCATATAACATATATATAACATGATATAAGTGTATCATTAATATTATTAAGAACTGGTGAATTTAACCAAAGCCCTTCAGAAAAGGTAACATTTACAAAATTATGTATTATATACCTTTGGGGAAACTTACGTAAATACTGATATAACACTGGATGTGTATGCCTCCATAAGAAGTTAGACTAACAGAGAATCTATTCTTACAAAAGAAAAAACTGGTAGGGGGGCCTGGAGAGATGGCTCAGTGGTTAAGAGCACTGCCTGTTCTCCCAAAGGACCCGGGTTCAATTCCCAGCACCCACATGGCAGCTCACAACTGTCTGTAACTCCAAGATCTGACACACTCACAACAACGCACATAAATTAAATAAAAAATATTTAAAAAAAAAAAAAAACTGTTAGGGGCTGACACCACTCAGTGTCAAGGAATGGGGCACTGGGTCTGGTCCCCAACATCTTAAAAAACAAAAAAAAGTCTATCTTTTTTCTTAAGAAATGAAAAACAACTAACTTGTGGATTCTCCAACTGTGTGACACAGAAAAGGCGTCACATGGGCAGGTTTGAGAAGCAGCTGCTGACTATGGTGTGCACTGCGTGTGGGAAGCCCCATGAGAGGCTGTCACAAGAGTCACTGTGGTTGGGCAGTGTCACTAAGTTAATTACAGCGTTGACTTCCTTTGAAGCAGAATAAGACGGTGATGACAGCCACTGATAGAACTCCTTCTGCAAGAACAAAGATTTCATAAGGTCAGCCAGAAGCTCTGTTATTTTAGATTTTATCAAAAGTGATTAAAATTGCATCAAATCCATAGTAGGCATTCCATCTCAGTCAGTATAATTTGAGACTGGCCTCTTCCCTCACGTGGACTGGTTTCCACTTGTGTGAATTCTCTGGCATATTAAATGTACGGAAGCCACCGCATAGCTCCAAGATCTCCACTTTCTGCCAAAACATTATCAAGTAAATGAGTAAATACCTAACCCTGCTTTCTGCTTAACCACTAACAAAATCCCCAAGTCTAATCACTTAACCTGCGTAATTGCCAAGATTCCTTACCTAGAAACAGGTAAGTAAGATTTAAGAAAACAGGAAAATAAACCCTAGATGTTTCTGGCATTTTTATAATTGCTTTTAAAAATCCAGCATCTAAGAAGGCAAGAGAGAGGGCTTGCTCTGCAATCGTAAGCCAGTGAGGACAGACCCACATAACAAGCTGAGTATCCCCACAAATGCCTGCAGCACCAGATTCAATGGCTCCAAAAATAAGTAGGAGGATCACTGGCCTCCAGTCTAGCTGAAACGCATGAAGTTCTCTGCCTTGACAGAACAGGGGAGTGATGGACCAGCATGCCCTATGCATTCTTCTGGCTTTAGAGGAACCAACAGAGAGGCAGGCAGGAAGACAGGCACGCAGGCGCGAGCGCGCGCGCGCACACACACACACACACACACACACACACACACACACACACACACACACACACACACACACACACACACCAACACTGAATGAAGAGCAAGATGGCACAGCTTTGCTTTTCCTGCAACCCCCTCCACTATAAACAAAGGATTTCTGAAAGGCTATCAAAGGAACACAAACGTGCGGTCCCGGGGTTGCAGACACAGTGTGGGCCAGCACAGAAAGCCTGCCGAGGTCCATCACTACCCACCAACAGGAGGCAATCCAAGCCGGATCAATGTCAAGCTCCCTTGGCAGCATCAGACAAGGTCTACACCACCCAAGGTGGGAGCCACGGACCAGCCAGACCTAACGAGCTGCTGGTGAAGCCACAAAACAAACAGTAGCCTGGCCTAGGAACCCTCCTTCCTTGGTACCACGGCCTAACTGAAACTCCTGTCCTTTGCTCAGAAATATGAGGAAGACTATGGGATGCCACTAGACAGATCCCATACCACAACAACAGTGACTCACAACCCCCGGGGCCTCTCCAGGCAAGAGATCCTGCCACAGGCAGGGAAGTCCCTGAGTCCCCCACAGGCCTGAAACTACCTTCCCCTACTGAGAAACAACTCCATAGTGCAGTCTAGGGAAATTCCCTCAGCCTTCCCAGCTGCACGGAGCGAAGCAATGAGAGCAGAGCCCCAGGAAGGGCTGATCAGTCAGACGAAATCAACTCCATGAAGGCTTCTTCAAAAGTGGACCACCATTGGAGACACAGATCACCCATCAGGATCTGTGCACTATGTTCAAGACTTGCACAGCACCCAGGGTACAAAGGAGAGTACGTGTGTACACACACACACACACACACGGAAAGAGATGGGATAAAATGGGTACTGTAGAGGAGGTGTGCCACCAGACTTTGTGGAGAGACAAAAGACTCTTGCTGGGAAATTCAGAAATATCTGAAATTACACTAGTGATAGTTGCTTTTTGCCTCCAAAGATGAGAATTGTGTTATCGTGTTATGTCCTACTTTGCCTTCTACTGCTGGGATAAAAACCATGAGCAAAAGCAAGCTGGAGAGGATGGGTTTGTTTCAGCTCCCAGTTGTAGTCCGTCATGAAGAGACATCAGGGAGGAAACTCAAGGCAGGAACCCTGAGGAAAAAGCTGAAGCAGAGGCCACGGAAGAATGCTGCTCACTGGCTTGCTCCTCCCGGCTCGTCCATCCTGCCTTCTTACACACTCCCCAGTACTAAACCGGCCAGGGCAGCACTGCCCATGGCGGGCTGGACCCTCGCACATCAGTCATTAATTCAAAAGACGCGCTACAGATTTGCCTACGGGCCAATCCAATGGAGACATTTCCTCAGTTCAAGTCTCCTCTGCCCAGATGATCCTTGCTTGTGAGAGGCTGATAAAAAAAAAAAATCTGAACAGGACATGTGACCAACTGGAAAGTCCTGGGGCATGCAGAGTAAAGGGGACAATGCTAGAACTGGAGACACCTGAACAAGATGGAGCCAATGAGAAAGACTCAGGCCAGGCAGCTGTAGTTCATTTTGAGGATACTGAGAAATTTTTAAAGAGAACACACACACACACACAGAGAGAGGTTTAGTAGCTGTGGTGATACCATACAAGAAATAAATAAATAATTTTTAAAAATCGAGAGTCCAGAAGAGCAGGGAGATCATCTCGTCCGTCTTAGCTCAGCAGAGCCCCACAGTGTGCCAGGCACTGGGAGCACTGGCTGCTGCCAGCACATAAGAAGACGGTGAAAGAAAAGAAGGGAAGACAAAGCCAATGACGTCATACAGACACTTCAGAGTACAATCCTGTGAGACAAACTACGCAGCATGAGGTTAAAAGCAAGAACGAGGTATGCAAACTCAGAACAGGAAAGTGATGTGTAAGTGCGGTGTAACAGTTTAAATCACGTCTCTGGTAATGAAGGCAGCATCCAGAAGCAGGGCCTCTGGACAGTGCCACTCCAAGTCCGTCAACGGATCGGCTCTGCTGGGCTGTCCGGAGAGGAGTGTCCGCCCGGCGGCATCTCCCAGGCCTTCACCATGCACTTCGTCAAGAAGCTCCGCCCAAGCCAAGAGCACAGAGTCCTGAGCAAATAAAGTTTCCTTCCTTCCAAATTCTGTCTCCTGGGATTTCTGTGACAGACTGCTAACCCTCCTAAGAAATGCGAGCTGACATGGTGAGGGACATTTAGGTTCAAGTCTCAAAATGCACACACTCTCTTATACAATTGGCTCTGCTGCCGTGGCTCCCATGGGGAGCCCTTGTCGCTACCCCGACTCAGCAGAGCTGGGGGAAGATGTGCACATGTTCTACCATAATATACTATAGCACATGATGTCTGTCCCTGCCACTGGATGACACATACTGGCAGGAATATGCTCATGTCGTTCCTGTTGCACAGTACCAGCACGGTTTCAGCAAGTATCTGATGACACTATGGCCTTTTTTTCTAGTATTCTCCTAGATCGTCCCTCCCCTACAGGAAAAGGAAGGTAAGCATACGAATAGCTCTACCTATCTACTTCTATTTAGGGAGCACATGATCCGAGACTCCAACAGGCCGTCCGTCGTTTGATCACCTCGTTTGATCACCTCTCACTTCCTCGGCACCGGCACGTGCCGCACACCATGGCGAATGATGCACAAGCCCTGACTTCAAGGGGTTTGCCTCCCAGAAGTTGCTCTTGTCAACAACTACAGTACAGAAATTCACAGAAAGGCTGATCCCCTCAAAGTAAGCCTGGGAGATACCTCTGTGTCTGCCCAAAGCAGACTGACCCCTCCGGCAAAGGAACGTGGCTTTAGGAACGTGGCTTTAAACCACAGCAGGACTGAGACGTGCCCCGTGGGAAGCTTTCTAGTAGTAAACGAGGCAGACAGGTAGCTGTGGACATGGGGATACAAGGGGGAACGCAAGAACATAGCATACTTTTACTGAGCGCCTCCAGAAGGCAAGCATGGACACAGCATATAAGAACTGAATGCCAGTGCTGGAGAGATGTCTCAGAGGTTAAGAGTACTGACTGCTCTTCCAGAGGTCCTGAGTTCAATTCCTAGCACCCACATGGTGGTTCATGACCATCTGTAATGTGATCTGATGCCCTCTTCTGGCCTGTAGCTGTACACGCAGGCAGAGCACTGTATATAAAATAATAAATAAATAAATCTTTAAAAAAAGAACTGAATGCCAGTGCTGACTGTAAGCTGCCTCACAGTCATGGGGAGGTTAAGGCTCTACCAGCTGCTGCTGTACTTCCTGGAACAGATTACAGCCAACAGCACAGATGGCTAGAAACCTCGAGATGTGCTTTAAATATTGATTTTTTTTTTAAATGGTGAAACATAAAGAGTGATGTGTGGAAAACAATCTGTCCCCAAAGGGAGTCAGCTCATGGAGCGTTACTGGATACTTGGAAGGACAGTGAAAAACCACGCTGCCCAGAGACCTGCTGACTGCGCTACGCCCGTGACGACTGGCTTCACGGCTGTGCGCTCTTCTGAGCTCTCAGCCCCCCGCTGCACCACCTGTAAGATGGGGATGACATGATACAAAATAACAGGGTTGCGCAATCTACAGCGGCACACAGAGATAAAGAACATATGGTGGCCACTGCCATCATAATCTCCTCCAAGACCCTCCACAAAACTGACCCTGCCGATGTCACACAGAGAGGAGATGGGAAGAGTCATGAGACACTCACGTGAGATCTCCATTACCCAATCCCTCCTCACTCACTCCCCTCCTAGCTGTAAGCATTTCGTCCCAGAAGCACGTGACCTAGGGAGGAACAACCTCATAGAGGGAAACAGAGAACTAACTGAACAGTGGGCGGGCTTTTCCTGGTGTAGCTACGGGGAAGCCGGCAGTGATCTTGAGTGGGACTTTACAGTGATACAGCTGTTGCAGCATCGCGTGCTCCATATATGTAGGCCAATAAACTCACTAGTTCATCACGTTAGACTCGAGCGGCCTGTCGTTAGTGCTCTGTCCAGAGGAGCGATGCTCCACCTGTAGGTTATTACCCCTTCGGGCTCGAATGACCCTTTCACAGGGGTCACATAAGATATCCTACATAGCAAATGTTTGCATTATGAGTCACGACAGTAGCAAGATAACAGTTATGAAGTAACAATGAAAATAATTTTATGGCTGGGGATCACCACAAGACCAGAAACTGTATTAAAGGGTGGCAGCATCAGGAAGGGAGAGAACCACTGCTCTAGAGTGAGTAGACATTTGTTCATGCCTCCCCAGGAAAAGCTAACTCAACATCGAGACCAATGAATGCATGTTGGGGCCGGAGAGGTGGCTCAGCGTTGACAGCACTACCTCCAGTACTGAGTTCTCAGCACCTACTTTGTGGCTCACTACCATCTGTTACGCCGACCCAGGGGATACAGCGCCATCTTCTGGCCACCACGGGCACCACACACATATATGCATGCATACACACACACATATATACATGCAAGCAATACACCTGAACATGTATATAAACAAATAAGTACTTACAATCTCAAGGCACATCTGTTCTGTTCCCCCTGAGGTTCAGAGTATCAAGGGTGGGTATGACTTATGGCCGTCTACCCAGGCACACACTGTGAACAGCTCAGCGAGAAGTGTTTTAAGGAGAGATCATTATGAAGTCTTCTGCATTCTGTGTTGTATGAACTGAAATTATGTTACCAGAATTAAGTCCACATTGAGGTTTTCTGCCTAATACATGAGTAACTGGATAATTATCAATACGCTTTCTTACAATCTGCCCAACACTGGCGCTCAGAAGCGGCTTCAGGCAGTGTTCACTGGTTGAAGCAACTTCCAAGTGAACTGTATATAACACAACCTTTGGGACAAAGCCACTGGGTGAGTTAAGTATGACACTGATTGCACAACTCACACAGAATTATGTCCAAGTTTACCCCTAGCCCATAGTCCCAAAGCATCAAGCACATGGTGGCCTTTGCACACTCCCAACATAGACCAGGATGCGCTCAGCAACTCCATTCTGCGCTTGCAGAATATTCTAATAGAGTAGCTGGGGAAGTCTTAGCACACTGTGACTGGACCATGGACCCCTCGTCAACCAAAGGTGCTGCTGGAAGTCTGCTGTGGGTAAAATGCCAATGTCGCTGCTTGTTTGTCCATCCACTCGCTCTACACACACTGCAACTACACAGACACCAGGTGCCAGGTTCGTGCGTTCTAAGGAGCCAGCTGCCAAAGGGGGTGCATGGTGCACGAGTGGTCCTGGATCTGTTTCTGCAGGACGCTATAGGCAGAGGGCTAGTGCCAGCTCTGGATTGCTCTCGTGTTAGTTGTTTTCCAAACAAGGTGACTATCACACCTATGGGACCTAAGATGCACAGGGGAAATGGTACCTAAAGCAGGAGGCCAGGTCTTGTCCCCAGCCTGCTCTGTGTTTCTGGCTAACAAACTGCCGACGGTGTGCCCCTCCTATCTGCCGCACAAAGGCCCATCCTTTCTAGCGATGCTGCAGCGAGGACCCCAAGAAGTGTGTTTCTCGTGGTAATGTAACTTCATCTCCTAGAAGAGATGTTTCTTCACTGTCAGATTCTAGGGATTTAACCTTTGTGAGATTTACTTACATATATGGGCCTGGGTGTATTTGAGTGCAGCACGTGCATTCAGGTGCCCTTGGAGCACAGAAGAGGGCATCTGATCCCCTAGAACTGGAGTTACAGACCATTCTGAGCTGCCGTGTGGGTGCTTAGAACTGAACCCAGGTCCTCTGAAAAGCAGCCAGTGCTCTTAACTGCTGGGCCATCTCTCCAGCTCCTCCTCGCTTTTGATGGCATTCAAGACAGCAGGGCTCCCTGGGCCCCTCCCCTTCTTCTAGGGTCTAGGATGAAAACTATGAGGGGAGATGTTCAGTGTCAGGGGCAGAGTTGGAACAGGGACTCCTCGGCAGCTGAGGGCCTCTCTCTTACTCTGGTGTCCTGGAGTGGGTGGTCCAGGGCTTCTTACTCCTTGGAGGCCATATAGGCCATGAGGTCCACCACACTGTTGCTGTAGCTGCATTCACTGTCATACCAGGAAATGAGCTTTACAAAGTTGTCATTAAGAGCAGTGACAGCCCCAGCATCAAAGGTAGGAGTAGGAGTCGCTGTTGAAGTCTCAGGAGACAACCTGGTCCTCAGTGTAGCCCAGGATGCCCTTTAGATGCCTGCTTCACCCCCTTGTTGATGTCATCATACTTGGAGGGTTTCTCCAGTCTGCATGTCAGAGCCACGACGGGCACGTTGGGGGTAGGAACTCAGAAGAACAGTGAGCTTCCCATTCAGCTCTGGGATGACCCTGCCCACAGCCTTGGCAGCACCAGTGGATGCAGGGATGATGTTCTGGGCAGCCGCACAGCCATCACACCACAGCTTTCCAGAGGGTCCATCCACAGTCTTCTGGGTAGCAATGATGGCATCGACTGTGGTCATGAGTCCTTCCATGATGTGAAAGTTGTCATGGATGACCTTGGCCAGGAGGGCTCAGCAGCATAGTGCAGGAAGCATTGGTGACAGTCCTGAGTGAGCTGTCATATTTCTCGTGGTTCACACCCATCACAAACATGGGGCATCGGCAGAAGGGGCGGAGATGATGACTCTCTTGGCTTCACCCTTCAAGTGGGCCCCAGCCTCCTCCATGGTGGTGAAGACACCCGTAGACTCTACAAGGTAGTCAGCACCAGCATCAGCCCATTTGACGTTGGCGGGATCTCACTCCTGGAAGATGGTGATGGCCTTCCCATTGATGACAAGCTTCCCATTCTCAGCCTTGACTGTGCTGTTGATCCTGCCAAGGGTGGAGTCATACTGGAACACGTAGACCATGTAGTGGACGTCAGTGAAGGGGTCATTGATGGCAGCAATTCCCACTTAGCCAGATAAGAAGCAAGCCCTGGTAACCAGGTGCCCAATACAGCCAAATCCGTTAACTCCAACCCTCACCATCGTGTCAAGGGATGAGTCTGGCACTGCATGAGAAGATGTGGCTGTCCCTGGAGCAGGGAGAAGCAGAGAGCCCCTACTCGCTTTTTTTAATAATCACAATCCTATGTTCAAAACGATGTTTATGATACAATATTGCTAAATAGCAGTGGGTTACAAGAAGTGAAAGGCCAGGGAGACAGAGGTGGCTCCGCAGGGAGAACACTGAAGACTGAGGCCCCTGAAGCCCACGTCAGCGAGCAGGAAAGAACAATTTCCACGGACTTTCTCTTTAGCCCCCACCCAAGCATCACAGCTGGCATGCCCACACATACATGCACAGCAATTTTTTTTTAAATAAAGAAACACAAGGCTCATTTACATGGCAGCCTGGCCTGCACATGGGAAGACAGCAAAAAAGATACACAAATCACTACTGTCTGGCCACCGTGCACTCCTGAAGGGACCCCTGGAAAAGTCACTGGTCATCAACACATTTCTGCTAAGTGGAGGGCAGAGAGCACAGCACAGTCCCCACAGCAAACACAGACTACACTGATCAGAGGAACAGGGTGCTCATGGAAGTCGCAATGCCTGCAGGCTGCCAAGACTGACACCGTGCTTGGCTTATACACTGAACACAGTTGAAAGTCAGACATATGCCTAGACGAAGTTAAAAACTACAGAAGCCAACTACTTAGCCACTAGAACGACTTATTGCTTATAAGCAGCCTTGCAGAAGACCCACTCAGGCTAAGCCCACGCTCGGCTCTATTAGTGGTGACCTGTTTCCAGAGTGAGGCGCTCCTTTCCTCACCTGGACTTCTTTGGCTGAACTGTTTTTCTTTTTAATTGACGAGATAGTAACAATAATAATAGACAGCAATCAGTTGAGTGTGCCACAAGAGTAAACAGCCGTGGTTCAGATATGGATGAAGCACATTAAGCATGCTTAGACAAGCTGAGGCTCCCACTTTGCCTCAGTTACCGGAATAGTAGACAGAGAATTGACAAAGGAACAGAACATAATTAACTGAAACATCTGGAGACCCAGTCAGCATCTGAGGTCACAGGACTTAGACATTCTAGCTTGTTTCTTCAGTGAGGCTGCATAAACAATGAGCTTGCTGGGCAGGCCTCCCCTGCTCACTGGGCCGCTTAGGTCTCTGTGTCTCACGGCCTTTTATGGAATCCCAACAGCCCAACCATTAGCTCTCAGGTAGGAGTGGCTTGACACACACACACCCAACAGCCCAACCATTAGCTCTCAGGTAGGAGTGGCTCGATGCACACACCCAACAGCCCATGCACTAGCTCTCAGGTAGGAGTGGCTCGATGCACACACACCCAACAGCCCATGCACTAGCTCTCAGGTAGGAGTGGCTCGATGCACACACACCCAACAGCCCATGCACTAGCTCTCAGGTAGGAGTGGCTCGATGCACACACACCCAACAGCCCATGCACTAGCTCTAAGGTAGGAGTGGCTCGATGCACACACACCCAACAGCCCATGCACTAGCTCTAAGGTAGGAGTGGCTTGATGCACACACACCCAACAGCCCATGCACTAGCTCTCAGGTAGGAGTGGCTCGATGCACACACACCCAACAGCCCATGCACTAGCTCTCAGGTAGGAGTGGCTCGATGCACACACACCCAACAGCCCATGCACTAGCTCTCAGGGAGGAGTGGCTCGATGCACACACACCCAACAGCCCAACCATTAGCTCTCAGGTAGGAGTGGCTCGATGCACACACCCAACAGCCCATGCACTAGCTCTCAGGTAGGAGTGGCTCGATGCACACACACCCAACAGCCCAACCATTAGCTCTCAGGTAGGAGTGGCTTGATGCACACACCCAACAGCCCATGCACTAGCTCTAAGGTAGGAGTGGCTTGATGCACACACCCAACAGCCCATGCACTAGCTCTCAGGTAGGAGTGGCTCGATGCACACACACCCAACAGCCCAACCATTAGCTCTCAGGTAGGAGTGGCTTGATGCACACACACCCAACAGCCCATGCACTAGCTCTCAGGTAGGAGTGGCTTGATGCACACACCCAACAGCCCATGCACTAGCTCTCAGGTAGGAGTGGCTCGATGCACACACACCCAACAGCCCAACCATTAGCTCTCAGGTAGGAGTGGCTTGATGCACACACACCCAACAGCCCAACCATTAGCTCTCAGGTAGGAGTGGCTCGATGCACACACCCAACAGCCCATGCACTAGCTCTCAGGTAGGAGTGGCTCGATGCACACACACCCAACAGCCCAACCATTAGCTCTCAGGTAGGAGTGGCTTGATGCACACACCCAACAGCCCATGCACTAGCTCTAAGGTAGGAGTGGCTTGATGCACACACCCAACAGCCCATGCACTAGCTCTCAGGTAGGAGTGGCTCGATGCACACACACCCAACAGCCCAACCATTAGCTCTCAGGTAGGAGTGGCTTGATGCACACACACCCAACAGCCCATGCACTAGCTCTCAGGGAGGAGTGGCTCGATGCACACACCCAACAGCCCATGCACTAGCTCTCAGGTAGGAGTGGCTTGATGCACACACACCCAACAGCCCATGCACTAGCTCTAAGGTAGGAGTGGCTCGATGCACACACACCCAACAGCCCATGCACTAGCTCTCAGGTAGGAGTGGCTTGATGCACACACACCCAACAGCCCATGCACTAGCTCTAAGGTAGGAGTGGCTTGATGCACACACACCCAACAGCCCATGCACTAGCTCTCAGGTAGGAGTGGCTTGATGCACACACCCAACAGCCCATGCACTAGCTCTCAGGTAGGAGTGGCTTGATGCACACACCCAACAGCCCATGCACTAGCTCTCAGGTAGGAGTGGCTCGATGCACACACACCCAACAGCCCATGCACTAGCTCTCAGGTAGGAGTGGCTTGATGCACACACCCAACAGCCCATGCACTAGCTCTCAGGTAGGAGTGGCTTGATGCACACACCCAACAGCCCAACCATTAGCTCTCAGGTAGGAGTGGCTCGATGCACACACACCCAACAGCCCATGCACTAGCTCTCAGGTAGGAGTGGCTTGATGCACACACCCAACAGCCCATGCACTAGCTCTCAGGTAGGAGTGGCTTGATGCACACACCCAACAGCCCATGCACTAGCTCTCAGGTAGGAGTGGCTTGATGCACACACCCAACAGCCCATGCACTAGCTCTCAGGTAGGAGTGGCTCGATGCACACACCCAACAGCCCATGCACTAGCTCTAAGGTAGGAGTGGCTTGATCCACACACCCAACAGCCCATGCATTAGCTCTCAGGTAGGAGTGGCTCGATGCACACACACCCAACAGCCCATGCACTAGCTCTCAGGTAGGAGTGGCTCGATGCACACACACCCAACAGCCCATGCACTAGCTCTCAGGTAGGAGTGGCTCGATGCACACACCCAACAGCCCATGCACTAGCTCTCAGGTAGGAGTGGCTCGATGCACACACACCCAACAGCCCATGCACTAGCTCTAAGGTAGGAGTGGCTTGATGCACACACACCCAACAGCCCATGCACTAGCTCTCAGGTAGGAGTGGCTCGATGCACACACCCAACAGCCCAACCATTAGCTCTCAGGTAGGAGTGGCTCGATGCACACACACCCAACAGCCCATGCACTAGCTCTAAGGTAGGAGTGGCTTGATGCACACACACCCAACAGCCCAACCATTAGCTCTCAGGTAGGAGTGGCTTGATGCACACACACCCAACAGCCCATGCACTAGCTCTCAGGTAGGAGTGGCTCGATGCACACACACCCAACAGCCCATGCACTAGCTCTCAGGTAGGAGTGGCTTGATGCACACACACCCAACAGCCCATCCACTAGCTCTCAGGTAGGAGTGGCTCGATGCACACACACCCAACAGCCCATGCACTAGCTCTCAGGTAGGAGTGGCTTGATGCACACACCCAACAGCCCATGCACTAGCTCTCAGGTAGGAGTGGCTTGATGCACACACCCAACAGCCCATGCACTAGCTCTCAGGTAGGAGTGGCTTGATGCACACACACCCAACAGCCCATGCACTAGCTCTAAGGTAGGAGTGGCTTGATGCACACACCCAACAGCCCATGCACTAGCTCTCAGGTAGGAGTGGCTTGATGCACACACCCAACAGCCCATGCACTAGCTCTCAGGTAGGAGTGGCTTGATGCACACACCCAACAGCCCATGCACTAGCTCTCAGGTAGGAGTGGCTCGATGCACACACCCAACAGCCCATGCACTAGCTCTAAGGTAGGAGTGGCTTGATGCACACACCCAACAGCCCATGCACTAGCTCTCAGGTAGGAGTGGCTCGATGCACACACCCAACAGCCCATGCACTAGCTCTCAGGTAGGAGTGGCTCGATGCACACACACCCAACAGCCCATGCACTAGCTCTCAGGTAGGAGTGGCTTGATGCACACACCCAACAGCCCATGCACTAGCTCTCAGGTAGGAGTGGCTTGATGCACACACACCCAACAGCCCATGCACTAGCTCTCAGGTAGGAGTGGCTTGATGCACACACCCAACAGCCCATGCACTAGCTCTCAGGTAGGAGTGGCTCGATGCACACACACCCAACAGCCCAACCATTAGCTCTCAGGTAGGAGTGGCTCGATGCACACACACCCAACAGCCCATGCACTAGCTCTCAGGTAGGAGTGGCTCGATGCACACACCCAACAGCCCAACCATTAGCTCTCAGGTAGGAGTGGCTCGATGCACACACACCCAACAGCCCATGCACTAGCTCTCAGGTAGGAGTGGCTTGATGCACACACACCCAACAGCCCATGCACTAGCTCTCAGGTAGGAGTGGCTCGATGCACACACACCCAACAGCCCATGCACTAGCTCTCAGGTAGGAGTGGCTTGATGCACACACACCCAACAGCCCATGCACTAGCTCTCAGGTAGGAGTGGCTCGATGCACACACCCAACAGCCCAACCATTAGCTCTCAGGTAGGAGTGGCTCGATGCACACACACCCAACAGCCCATGCACTAGCTCTCAGGTAGGAGTGGCTCGATGCACACACACCCAACAGCCCATGCACTAGCTCTAAGGTAGGAGTGGCTTGATGCACACACACCCAACAGCCCATGCACTAGCTCTAAGGTAGGAGTGGCTTGATGCACACACACCCAACAGCCCATGCACTAGCTCTCAGGTAGGAGTGGCTCGATGCACACACCCAACAGCCCAACCATTAGCTCTCAGGTAGGAGTGGCTCGATGCACACACACCCAACAGCCCATGCACTAGCTCTCAGGTAGGAGTGGCTCGATGCACACACACCCAACAGCCCAACCATTAGCTCTCAGGTAGGAGTGGCTCGATGCACACACACCCAACAGCCCATGCACTAGCTCTCAGGTAGGAGTGGCTTGATGCACACACACCCAACAGCCCATGCACTAGCTCTCAGGTAGGAGTGGCTCGATGCACACACCCAACAGCCCAACCATTAGCTCTCAGGTAGGAGTGGCTCGATGCACACACACCCAACAGCCCATGCACTAGCTCTAAGGTAGGAGTGGCTTGATGCACACACACCCAACAGCCCATCCACTAGCTCTCAGGTAGGAGTGGCTCGATGCACACACACCCAACAGCCCATCCACTAGCTCTCAGGTAGGAGTGGCTCGATGCACACACACCCAACAGCCCATCCACTAGCTCTCAGGTAGGAGTGGCTTGATGCACACACACCCAACAGCCCATGCACTAGCTCTCAGGTAGGAGTGGCTCGATGCACACACACCCAACAGCCCATGCACTAGCTCTCAGGTAGGAGTGGCTTGATGCACACACCCAACAGCCCATGCACTAGCTCTCAGGTAGGAGTGGCTTGATGCACACACCCAACAGCCCATGCACTAGCTCTCAGGTAGGAGTGGCTTGATGCACACACACCCAACAGCCCATGCACTAGCTCTAAGGTAGGAGTGGCTTGATGCACACACACCCAACAGCCCATGCACTAGCTCTCAGGTAGGAGTGGCTTGATGCACACACCCAACAGCCCATGCACTAGCTCTCAGGTAGGAGTGGCTTGATGCACACACCCAACAGCCCATGCACTAGCTCTCAGGTAGGAGTGGCTCGATGCACACACCCAACAGCCCATGCACTAGCTCTAAGGTAGGAGTGGCTTGATGCACACACCCAACAGCCCATGCATTAGCTCTCAGGTAGGAGTGGCTCAATGCACACACACCCAACAGCCCATGCACTAGCTCTCAGGTAGGAGTGGCTCGATGCACACACACCCAACAGCCCATGCACTAGCTCTCAGGTAGGAGTGGCTCGATGCACACACCCAACAGCCCATGCACTAGCTCTCAGGTAGGAGTGGCTCGATGCACACACACCCAACAGCCCATGCACTAGCTCTAAGGTAGGAGTGGCTTGATGCACACACACCCAACAGCCCATGCACTAGCTCTCAGGTAGGAGTGGCTCGATGCACACACCCAACAGCCCAACCATTAGCTCTCAGGTAGGAGTGGCTCGATGCACACACCCAACAGCCCATGCACTAGCTCTCAGGTAGGAGTGGCTCGATGCACACACCCAACAGCCCATGCACTAGCTCTCAGGTAGGAGTGGCTCGATGCACACACACCCAACAGCCCATGCACTAGCTCTAAGGTAGGAGTGGCTTGATGCACACACACCCAACAGCCCATGCACTAGCTCTAAGGTAGGAGTGGCTTGATGCACACACACCCAACAGCCCATGCACTAGCTCTCAGGTAGGAGTGGCTCGATGCACACACCCAACAGCCCATGCACTAGCTCTCAGGTAGGAGTGGCTCGATGCACACACCCAACAGCCCAACCATTAGCTCTCAGGTAGGAGTGGCTCGATGCACACACACCCAACAGCCCATGCACTAGCTCTCAGGTAGGAGTGGCTCGATGCACACACACCCAACAGCCCAACCATTAGCTCTCAGGTAGGAGTGGCTCGATGCACACACACCCAACAGCCCATGCACTAGCTCTCAGGTAGGAGTGGCTTGATGCACACACCCAACAGCCCATGCACTAGCTCTAAGGTAGGAGTGGCTCGATGCACACACACCCAACAGCCCATGCACTAGCTCTCAGGTAGGAGTGGCTTGATGCACACACACCCAACAGCCCATGCACTAGCTCTCAGGTAGGAGTGGCTTGATGCACACACACCCAACAGCCCATGCACTAGCTCTCAGGTAGGAGTGGCTTGACACACACACACCCAACAGCCCATGCACTAGCTCTCAGGTAGGAGTGGCTCGATGCACACACACCCAACAGCCCAACCATTAGCTCTCAGGTAGGAGTGGCTTGATGCACACACACCCAACAGCCCATGCACTAGCTCTCAGGTAGGAGTGGCTTGACACACACACACCCAACAGCCCATGCACTAGCTCTCAGGTAGGAGTGGCTTGATGCACACACCCAACAGCCCATGCACTAGCTCTAAGGTAGGAGTGGCTCGATGCACACACACCCAACAGCCCATGCACTAGCTCTAAGGTAGGAGTGGCTTGATGCACACACACCCAACAGCCCATGCACTAGCTCTCAGGTAGGAGTGGCTTGATGCACACACACCCAACAGCCCATGCACTAGCTCTCAGGTAGGAGTGGCTCGATGCACACACACCCAACAGCCCATGCACTAGCTCTAAGGTAGGAGTGGCTCGATGCACACACCCAACAGCCCATGCACTAGCTCTAAGGTAGGAGTGGCTTGATGCACACACACCCAACAGCCCATCCACTAGCTCTCAGGTAGGAGTGGCTCGATGCACACACACACCCAAAGGACATACTTCTGAATTTAAAAGACAGGAAAAGTTCTACATAGTCAGACGTCAGCACCTTTAGTATTGGCTGACTTTCGTGTGGTCTACTCCATGAGAAGTCGGGTGATTTGCTCCCATTTAAGCTATTATGCCTCTGGAGACACAACAGGCAGAAAAGTACCAGCTCAACTATGGGAACATAGTTACACGCGTACACGCGCAAAGGCCAAATATAAATCAGTTCCTGTGGGGGAAATAGAAACGATCTATTATGCTCGAATACTTAAATACTCATGTTGGTAAGTGGTTTCTTTGGTATTTAGCAAGAGTAGGCCATTGTCGTACACGCATTATTGGGTCACAAAATATGATTTTAAAAAAAGAACTGGAGGTCATGTAACTACAACTATGATACTAAAAATTATTTCTGAAGCAAGATTTAAAAACCACAGAGACTCAGACAAGGAATAACAAAACCCAAGCCAGTGCGTGTGAGCACAGAGACCAGGACACGCGGACAGAGGCAAGTAGAAGTTTTCAGTCCTCCTCCTCACGGTGTTGCTGGGTTCACTTGAGGTCAGACCATGAGTCACTGGCTGATCCGGCTCTTGTGCCTGGGTCGCTCCATCACAGGCGTTACACACACACAAATCAAACAGGAGCCAGGAGACTGGGGAAATGGCTCTGTCGGTTAAGCACCCCACACACAAGCGCGAGGATCTGGGTTCTGATCCCCGTAATACAACAAAGGGTGGGTATAGCCTACACATCTGCAGGCCCAGCAGCCCAGGGAGGAAGGGGACAGGAGGTGTGCAGGCTCATCAGCCCGCCAGTCTAGCTAAATGGGTGGATTCCTGCTCTGATCATCAGCTCTCAGGAAGTATGGTGAAGCAGCTGGGATGGACAGCTCAGCAGCTAGGAGCAATTGTTGTTCTTGCAGAGGACCCAGTTTCAGTTCCTACACCCACGTAATTCATAACCCTGCATAACTTCAGTTCCAGAGGACCTGATGCCTCTTCTGAACTCCATGCACACCCTGTGGTGCACATACATGCATGCAAGCCAAACACTCAGGACACATAAAATAAATCTACGCACTCATGCACGCGTGCTTGCACGCGCACACACAAAGTGGAGCATCAGCTGTTGCCCTTTGGCCTCCCCTGGTCTCTGCATATACATATGTGAACAATGCCTACACACACAAACATATACATGCAATGCAACGCAACACAACACACACACACACACACACACACACAAAGACATAACTGAAAACCCAATATATGTTTAAAAAGATAATTACTGGCATTCTTAGCCAAATTCTCCATTCAAGTTAGAACAATAAACTGTTACCTTATACTGACCAGTCTAAGAAAGGACACTGGTGAGTTAGGTCACACAACACTGGTCAGTGATGTCACACGCTGAGGGGGTTATGGACTGGCTATGTAGATAAATGGAATAAAATGAGACCGCTGCATGTCTGCAGAGAAATTCATACGTGTGTGCCCGCGGCTTTGTGGAAGCACGCCCACAGCAGTCCTACAAACCCTAGCGAAAATTCAGGAACTATCTAGAAACCCCACAGGTAAACACACAAAGACACTACAGAATATTCATGGAATGGAACGGAATACGTAAGTTTAAAAATAGCAGTTATACATCAAAACAAGCCAATTTCTAAAACAGGGCTTTCGTTTCTCTTATATGTAGTTTGCTATCACTTCCAAAAAGCTTTAAAATATCTATATTTCTACAAATGTGTGTGATAAAAGTATAAAAATATGCATGGCAACTTATTAGTATTATTATTATATGATCATATAGTATAGCATATTATGTGTATTATAATATATAACAACTATTTGTTTGGTTCCTTCTAGAAAGAGAAAGAAGAGGATGTACAGAGGTGGTGTTTATTTCATATATTAAGAAGATATTTTGACACATGCCCTTTAAATGTTTAGACCTGTGAGAACTTAGGAACTCGTTATAATGCTGTATGCAAGTTGCTGAAATGTTCTATCAAAAACAAAATGAAAGAATTAATACAACTTGGTAAAACTTAGAAGGAGGATTAGAAGCTGAATGCTGGTGCGCGCCTTCGTGCCAGCGAGCAGGTGGGCTCCGCGGCCACACCCACAGTGCACACCCAGGGGTTTGCTTAAGGAACTGGGCAAGCAGTGGGGAAAAGATGCACTCGCTAACATAGTCACACATTTACGTATCTGTGTGAGTAGCTACAATGACACACAAGACGGACTCTTAAGAGAATAAAGTTTCCACCAGAAAGCCTGCCTTTTTGTTGTCATTGACACAGGCGCTTTGCTATGTGGTCCACGCGGCCTCAATTACCCAGAGCTCATTTCCTCTGCCTGCTAAGTGTTGTGAGAACAAGCTTATGCAACCACACATGACTAGACAGCTCTTTAAAAGAAACAACAACAACAAAACAAAACAGCATTACTAGGTATTATGAGCCAAATGTCTATGTTCCCACAAAATTCCTATGTGGAAGTTCTAGCCACCGCCCCTCCAGTCCTCAATGGGCTGGTGTTTGGGACTGGAGCCTGTGGGAGGTGATCAGAGTTAAATGATGCCATGAGACCAGCACCACTGCAATGACGCCACGAGACGGGCACCACTGCAATGACGCCACGAGACGGGCACCACTGCAATGACGCCACGAGACGGGCACCACTGCAATGACGCCACGAGACGGGCACCACTGCAATGATGCCATGAGACGGGCACCACTGCAATGACGCCACGAGACGGGCATCACTGCAATGACGCCACGAGACAGGCACCACTGCAATGACGCCACGAGACGGGCACCACTGCAATGATGCCACGAGACGGGCACCACTGCAATGACGCCATGAGACAGGCACCACTGCAATGATGCCACGAGACGGGCACCACTGCAATGACGCCACGAGACGGGCACCACTGCAATGACGCCACGAGACAGGCACCACTGTAGCGTAATTAGCATCACCCCCACCCCAAACCAAGCATATTAGGGAACCTAGATCTTGACCTTACCAGCCTCCAGAATACTGAGAAATAAGTGTGTTGTTTTTAAGTCATACCCAACCCAGTCTGTGTTAGTTCGTTATAGCATAGAGACCTAAGACAGACTTCTCTGTTCATAAAAAACACACCTTTCTGAAGTTCTAAGAGAAGCTCTTACCATGAGCTGGTAGTGCTTGCCTATATGGCCAGCCCTACAGAGACTCTTTAGGGACCAGTCTGGGCTATACAGTGAAATCCCAGAACAAGGGAGGGAGCATCTCCTGGCCAACATGATCAAGACTCTCGCAGATCATTTGAATCCTATCTACCGGGCCTGTGGAAGTTATGGGGTGGGTTTGTCTTTGTTTTGGTTTGGTTATTGGTTTTTGGTTTGGGGTTTGGTTTGTTTTGTTTGTTTGTTTTGAGACAGGGTTTCTCTGCATAGCCTTGGCTGTCCTGGACTTGCTTTGTAGACCAGGATGGTCTAGAACTCACAAATATCTGCCTACCTCTGCCTCCCGGAGTTCTGGGATTACAGGCTTGCACCACCACACCCGGCAACTTCAGTTTTCAAGGACCTTTCATTGTTTTAGGTAGTAAACCTGTAAAGTATTTAGGAAAGTCTCTAATGGGAAAGGAAATCTGAGCTCTGATATCTAACTATGTGGACCTACGTAGGACACTTTATATGCCTAAAACCATGACAGAAACCATGAGCCTGGTCCAGATAATCAGGATTGGTTCCTATCTCAGAATAAGAAAACTACACCCATCAGGAATGTTGGAACCTCTCTAGTAACATATAAGTCACTCAACTGTATAAACACAGTCACAAACTACTGCATAGAAAACTATAATATGCTAAACTTAGATGGCAGTTCTATCAATTTCCACAAACTATTAATTCTTGGAAAAAATAGCTTTTCAGGGCTGGAGAGATGCTGGCTGAGTGGTTAAGAGCGCCACCTGCTCTTCCAAAGGTCCTGAGTTCAATTCCCAGCAACCACATGGTGGCTCACAACCATCTATGATGTGATCTAAAGCCTTTTTCTGGCTTTCAGGCTTGCAGACAGAACTTTGTATACATAATAAATAAATTAATATTTTTAGAAAAAGAAAAAGAAAAATAGCTTTACTCCCTAATAGGTAGAGCTTCTAAGAGGGGGAGCCTCTCTTCAAAAGGCAGCCGGCTGTAATCCTGCAGTTGTCATTTGTGTCCTCAGTTCAGTGAAAATGCCATTAGCTGAGAAAAGCAGATGCCACTGCCACAAAAGCTGGAGGCCTGACTGGCTCACTGTCCTGTACTAACTGACACTAACCATGGAGGACTGACTGGCTCACTGTCCTGTACTAACTGACACTAACTATGGAGGACTGACTGCCTCACTGTCCTGTAATAACTGACACTAACTATGGAGGCCTGACTGCCTCACTGTCCTGTACTAACTGACACTAACCATGGAGGACTGCCTGCCTCACTGTCCTGTACTAACTGACACTAACCATGGAGGCCTGACTGCCTCACTGTCCAGTACTAACTGACACTAGCCATGGAGGCCTGACTGCCTCACTGTCCTGTACTAACTGACACTAACCATGGAGGCCTGACTGCCTCACTGTCCAGTACTAACTGACACTAACCATGGAGGCCTGACTGCCTCACTGTCCAGTACTAACTGACACTAACCATGGAGGCCTGACTGCCTCACTGTCCTGTACTAACTGACACTAACCATGGAGGCCTGACTGCCTCACTGTCCTGAACTAACTGACACTAACCATGGAGGCCTGACTGCCTCACTGTCCTGTACTAACTGACACTAACCCTGGAGGCCTGACTGCCTCACTGTCCAGTACTAACTGACACTAACCCTGGAGGCCTGACTGCCTCACTGTCCAGTACTAACTGACACTAACCATGGAGGCCTGACTGCCTCACTGTCCTGTACTAACTGACACTAACCATGGAGGCCTGACTGCCTCACTGTTCTGTACTAACTGACACTAACCATGGAGGACTGACTGCCTCACTGTCCTGTACTAACTGACACTAACTATGGAGGACTGACTGCCTCACTGTCCTGTACTAACTGACACTAACTATGGAGGCCTGACTGCCTCACTGTCCAGTACTAGCTGACACTAACCATGGAGGACTGACTGCCTCACTGTCCAGTACTAACTGACACTAACCCTGGAGGCCTGACTGCCTCACTGTCCTGTACTAACTGACACTAACTATGGAGAACTGACTGCCTCACTGTCCTGTACTAACTGACACTAACTATGGAGGACTGACTGCCTCACTGTCCAGTACTAACTGACACTAACCCTGGAGGCCTGACTGCCTCACTGTCCTGTACTAACTGACACTAACCCTGGCCAAGGAGCAGGGTGTGAGGGACTGCCCAGACAGTGCATAGATATATATAGCACACAAGCATGCAAAAACACCTGGCTTCCCTGGTGTCACAAGACCTGACCAGACCACTGATAATTACAACTCACAGTAAGTACCTCAGGAGGCATTTTCCCAGTGCTACCACAGCACCTGCTGGCATAAGACAGAGCATTCACTCGCCATTGCTCAAATTCCACACCCAAAACACTCCCGAGTGTACAGAGAGAAGTGTAGGAACAAGTGGACCACCGAAAGTGCCGTGGGTGGGTGTGCCCTCTGTGGCTCCACAGTTTGCACACACAGAAGCACCGTCAGCATTCTTCCATCATGAGTCCATGTGGCTCTGGTTACTGGGTGCTCAGTCTAATACCAAAACCAAGATGGCCCCAGCATGAGATCTTAGAGGCGTGGTAGGTTCATGGAGACTGTGGGAAACAGGATGGGACCCGTTGTGTTTATAAAGTTTACGCTCTGAAATCGTCTTAGCCCTCGATTTTTATCCTATCAACAGTGGCTCTTCATGCCCTTCTCAACCACAGCCCTCATAACCCCCCCCCCCCAAAGACCTGGGCATCACACTGTCCCAAGGACAAGGATGGAGGAAACGTGGCCGTTCTACTATTATCGTGAAGGCTATTCAAGACTGGCTCCCTAGATGATGCACAGAAGGTGACAAGATTTAATGGTCACTGCTCATGGGGCCAGGAGGCCCTGGTGAAGTAAGAAGGTGTGGTCCTAAGAGGGGATCCCAGGGAAGCTGGGAGGCAGTGACCTGGGACATCAATGGCCTAGAGGTGATAGTGGGGTGAGACCAACATGATTCACCTCATGCTGTTTGCAGCCACCAAACTCCCGTCGCACCAGCCTTCCTGATCCAGCAGTCTGGGTCCTGCTCACCCACTGCCTGGTCACCGCAACCCCGAATTCCTTAGCTGCTATTCACTCCCAGCCTGACACTGGCTCTGCTCCTGTCCCGCCCACTTCCATCACTCCGCCCACTCCAGAGAAGGAGTACTGTTTACCTCCCTGAGCTCTGGCTCCTCCCTCTACTGAGGTTTCCAGTGCTGAGCTGCTCCTTCTCAGTCCTGCTCACACCCATCTTTACTCACTGAAACAGTCTGTGCCAAATGTCACAAACTTCCCTGAAAGCTGCCACACCAACCCCTGCAGCCTCACATACCTCTCTCAACTCCAGAACCCAGACACATCTTAATCAGCCTCCATCTTGTCTGCTGGTAAGACTAGTGGTTAGGACTGCAAGCCCTTCCCGACACAGAGGGGGGTGCTCAGAAACACGCGAGGGACTTACAAGGTGGCCAGTGCTGCCGAGAGCTGACGTCAAGCAGCAATATGCACAGCACCGAGCCCAAGGAGGTTAGGGGTGTGCCCTTAGTGGGGAAAGCTTCAGAGTAGGGAGAGCGAAAGCAAACTACAGAGGCCCAGGGAAGGGTGGGGGACACTAAGATGTGGGCTGCCTGTGTGTCTGCCAATCTGACTGTTGACTATCCAACCTCATCCTTTAGAGTGGAGCCACTGCCAGGGTCAGCCTTGGTTTTTGTTTCTGAAAATGTAGCCCTCCTTAATATGGCTGAAACGGACACAGAATCCTCAAATACCAGGAGTGAAGCTAGGACTCGGGTAATGAAATCCGGCTTCAAATACCACAACTTTTTCCCCTACTGCTGTTTCATGGAATGTTCCCCCCTTCTGCTATTAGTGCTGGGAAAGCATCCTGGTTCAGAGAAGAGAAAGTAACTGGAGAAGAAATTCTTTCTCACCCTACAGGCCACTGCCACAAGCCAGCTCCTTCCCAAGTCCTTGGGGGCCCTCCGTTCTCAGGGTTAGGCCGCTGGTGATGCAACTTGAAGGCTAGTGTTTCCAGACTCACGGAACAGATACAAGTAATGACATGGCCTGGGCTCTCCCGCTAACACTAACACACAGCAGTTACTTGACAGAACACAGCCGCTTGCAGGCTCTGTCTACTTCACAACCTTTCCTGATCCCCTTCCAAAGGTCAAAACTTCCACATCTCTCTGCCCTACTTTGAACAAGAGAAAAACAGGAAGCCAAGAGCTCTCAAATGACCCACCCCAGAAAAACTCTTGTCAATAAACATGAACAAACTAACCTTAATTTTCTTTCTTTCTTTCTTTCTTTTAAGATTTATTTTATGTGCATAAGCATTTTGCTCATTGTAGGTCTGTGCACCACCTATGCACCTGGGTGCAGACAAATGTCAGAAAAGAGAGTCAGATGCCACGGAGCTGGAATGAGACAGTTGTGAGCCTCCATGTGGGTGCTGGAAGTTGAACCTGAGTCTTGCAAGAACAAGCGCTCGTAACGACTGACTGAGCCATCTCTCCAGCCCATAACCTCAATTTTCAAAACGTCAGAAGACAAGTTTGTCCTGTAAAAGGAGTCTGTGCAGTCTTTCCTGGTGGCTTAATTTTATTCATTGATCAATTATGAAAACAGGGAGTGGTTTGCATACCTAGAGGTTAAGGAAATAGTCATCCTTTAATAGTCATCTATGCGCCAAGCCTTTGTGATGACTTCTAAATGAATATAAAGATTTCATGGGACACAATCTACATATGAAATGAAGGCCGACTGCCCACACTGACCATCTACATATGAAATGAGGGCCAATGGTCCACACTGGCCAAAAGCAGCAAATGTTGACAAAAGGGAGATCACACAGTCCTATCCTCCTAGGGCTGACTGCCTTCATTAGGATTAAGAAGAAAAAATACCTTATATAACTGTATTTGTGGGGAAGAAATCATATTTAGTGGCTTTTGCCTCCTGCCATTTATGTCCTTGGACGTCACAGACATGCACCCACCTCAGGAGTGCCCAAGGAGCATGTCGGTCATCAAGACTCCATTTACAACACCCCCACTCTCACACTTACACACCACAGATCCCGGCCTCTGAGAAACAGCTGGGAGTGGGGTGCACTTTAGCAATCGAGCACAGATCTCAGATGTCAGAGGTCTTGAGGCCAGTCCCCAGTACAGGAAAACAGCACTGAAAGCCAACCGGGATTCTCTGACAGTATCTGGGAGCAAAAAGCAAAAGGATGGCAAACTGAGCACACGACAGGCAAGCCAGCGCCACACTGCCATCTGAAAAGCAAGGGACACATTATGTGACCCTTCAAAGGGCATAAGCTTTGGAGCCTCGATCTTTTCTCTTCGCCCTAAGAGTTGTAGGATGCAAACTGGTCAATCCATGGTGCTCTTTTCCTTTAGCTTCCAACTCTCAGGAGAAAACTATCAACACACTTTATCATCTGGGGAGCAACTACATTGCATCTGTCGTAAGTTACAGAAGCTTCCCTTGGCCTTCTGTGTCTTTAAAGAACTCAAGAATGCACTCACACCAGCCAGGAAGTGTCTATATGTGAATTTCCCAGACGTCTCTTCTTTCCTACTTACAGACTAGTCTGGCCCTCTGAGCAAGTCATAACAAATTCTCTATTGGGCCCCTGTGACAGAGCGGGCAGGCACGCTGCGATTGGATGTTAGCAGTGGTGGAGGCAGGGAGCACAAAGAGCGAGCACTGCAGGGCCATCCAGTCACCTGACCCACGACCTACACAGCTCTCCCAGGGCACGTTCCACAGCTTCAGCTGTTGGTGAGGTGACGAGCACAACAGTCTCTCAGGAGGAGCTGACACAGGAAGAACATTCCTGAAAATGCACTTGTGTTTATCACATGATAAAATCTATGTGCCATAACAAAAATGCCGCCAGAACTCCTCAAACGATGTCATGCCTCAATGAAGTCATAACGATTCACACTCCTCATGATCAGGATTAACATACTCAAACCTTGATCCTTTAACCATATTATACAAACTTCACAAAGAACAGTAATTTCAGAGTCAGATCTATCTATGCCCATACTCCCCACACTGCAAAACAAATGCCCTAATCCAGTCATCACAGGACATTTGCAGGGCATTGAAAAAGGAGGGAGAGAGAGAGAGAGAGAGAGAAAGAAAGAAAGGGAGAAAAGGAAAGAAGGAAGGAAGGAAGGACAAGGAAGGAAAAAATGAACTGGCAGCCATGGCTTCAGCATCTTATCTGTGTATCAAGTCAAACAGAAAAATTAAGTGGGGAAAAGTTTTCCAGTGGCTTCTTTAAAACTATTTCACAGTACTCAAACCCATCGCCAAGCAGTAAGTTTTGTCCCTCTGAGAACACATTTAAAGCAGACACCTACAATTTGGTGACATGTGTGAGCAACTAAACAAATATGACCTAGCCTCCCATCCCGAAGAGCTTGGCTCCAACTGGAAATACCCAGATATGCATTTTGCTTTCACAGTGGCAGATGGTGCAAAGAAAATCTATAGTGGTCATTTTATGTCAGTTGGTTAAGAAAACTCTGAAACACCTAGAAGATGAAACACAAACCACTAATAATATTTTACTAAAATATTTACCATGTCAAAACTATACTGACACAGCAAGGCATAATGTTGTCTTGTTTTAAAAAGAAGAGCAAGCCGGGCGTGGTGACGCGAGCCTTTAATCCCAGCACTCGGGAAGCAGAGGCAGGTGGATCTCTGAGTTGGAAGCCAGCCTGCTCTACAAAGCAAGTCCAGGGACAGCCAAGGCTACACAGAGAGACCCGGGGGGTCGGGTGGGGTGGAGCAGAAGAAACGGATGATAACAGAGGCAGGTCCCAGTCCCTCAGCACACATTTAGACACTCCTGGGAGATGCACTTTATATACAAATACACCATGAGTAGTTGCCAGTGTGGACAAAGATTAAACATTTGCCTGGGAGTGGCGAGGTGGGAGGCTCAAGTGTCCACAGCCTGGGCTGTCAAGATGGCTCAGCAGGTAAAAGTGCTTGCTACAACTGAGCTTGATCGCAGAGAAGGTGGAAAGAATTCGCTCCACAAAAATGACCACATGTGCCCTGTGGCGTGCACATGTCTGTACACTACACGTCTTATTGAATTGAATGAAAACTTTCAAAAGGTTAAAACTAGCCCAGGCTACAACTGTCCAATCCCTCATTAACAAAACCTTTAAAAAGACTTAAGGAACCAAGGCTGTAGTCAAGAACGGAGCGCCCGCCTCAGTTCTAGGTTCTAAGATCACCAAGCACTGTTCCCTGCGTCTTGTGGGATCAGAATGTCAAATCTAAGATAGTCCTCACAGGTCGGGGAGGAAGGGCTGAGCCCACACAGAACTCATGCCACTGTGTACCAGGCCTCCACAGGCTCCAACTGTCACACCTTCCACAGCACAGCAGGCCACTGGGGGACTACCTTACAGAGAAAGACCCACTGTGCCTTAAGCCTGTTTGTCATCTGTGATGTTCCACCACAGCTGCTGCCAGCCACAAGAGGCTGACCTGTCACAACTTTAAGTACTTCCTTCTCTCTGCAGGACAGGCAAGTGACTTCCCCTTCTCTGGTCCCTCTCTACAGATCCCTGTGGTGAGATGACCAGTTCATCTGAGCATTTCTAGCCTCCTCCTTCCAGAAGCCTGATCCAAGCCAGATTTGTGATAAGCACGGCATCCCATCAGTTCTAGCCACACTCCTCCCTTCCCCTTGGTCCCTGCCTGGCCCTCTTTCCTCCGAGGAAGGTGAAACAGATAACCCGGCTAGTACAGAACCTGTGACCTAAATCCTCAGGCTGGATTACTGAGGAATCCCAGAGAGGATCCACCACATTCCGTGACAGACTTGAAGCCACAGGAAAAAACTGAGAAATAAATTCCCATGTTATAACCATAATTTACAGGTAGTTGACACACAACCCAAACACCTTGGTGCCAGGGACTGAACACAAAGCCTCACACAGGCTAAGTAAACACTTCATCACAGAGTGTTAGTTTTTAATCTTCTAGTTAGCCTCCAAGTTTTCTAAACAATCAACCCGTGTTAACTTGAATAACCAGGAAGAAACTAAGTATGCTTATATTACAACGTGATTACAAACTGATCAAGGGAGGCAGGAAACCATGGCAACACATTGCAACCCCATCACTTGGAGGCACAGTGCTAATGGTCTACGTGAGTTATAACAGTATCACCTCACTTTTAGCTGGGAAAGACTGTGGGAACCTAGAGAATGACCATGAATTGCCGGCGCTGTGTTTTAAATAAATATATATATGTACCCCTCCATTTAAACTACAGGATAAGAGTTTAAACTGGGAAACATGAAGTCACAATGTTCAGACCCATGTAAAGCTCACATATCCAAAGCAATTAAAACGCTGGGTGTGGCGGTCTTTAATACCAGCAACTGACAGGTAGAGGCAGGGTTAATCTGGTCTGTATAATGAGTTCCAGGACAACACATGTCAACAATACGAGACTCTAGCTCCAAGAACAGAGGGGAGAGGAGAAATTAAAAGGCATAGAAAATTACATGTATCTTTGTTTACAATACAGGACACACAATAACTTCTTAACTTCTTCAGAAAAAAAATTACTTGAATTCAATTTAAAAACCAACGCCTTCAAGCAGGTGTGGTGGTGCAGGCCTGTAACCCAGCATTCGGGAGGCAGTGGCAAGGGGATTTTCTAGGCTAGCCTGGTCTACAATGGGAGTCCAGGACAGGCAATGCTACACAGAAAAAACCCTATCTCAGAAAAACAAAAAAACAAACTTGACGCCTTCCCCAAGAATAGTTGCTGCTCCACAGGATCACCAACTCCAGGAACCAAGCCAAAGGAAATGCTAGGCCACCTAGACAGTCTGCCTCTTTTTACCTTCCTCTTGGCACAAGAGGCATGCAGTTCCCACCAGCATGCACTCCTGAGACAAGCCCCCTCGAGACAGCCTAGACCGTCTTCACAGTTGTGTGGAAGTGACAACAATCTCTCTTACTCAGGTCATCCCTGCCTTCCTAGAACCGATGGTGAAGTGCCTGGCTCCTGAGGCTAGTGACACATCCTGAGAGTGAGTGCACACTAATAGTTCATGGGGGAGGGGGGTAAAGGGGGGGGAGACTTGGGCAGCCTGGCTGTCCCCGCACACAGTTCTCTCAGCTCCAGCAGGAGTCTGGCAGTCTCAGCTTTTCTAAGAACAGCCGCCAGTCCAGCAGCGGCCACACCACCAGGGAACTTGCTAGAAACATACATCCCACAGACCGAGGGACACAGGCTGCAGGCTATCAGAGGCTCTGAGAGAGAAGGCAAGAATGTCTGCCCTGCAGACATGCTCCAGGGCTGCCCAATCAGGCCCAGGAACAGAGCTTACGCTTCCTCTTCCGTCTGTGTTCACAGAGCACCCTCCCCTCCAGCTACCTACTTCCTGTCTGCCAGTCTTTCCTCCTCTAGGAAACCTTTCCAGATCTCCCTGACGTTCCCCATCATCTTCTGAACTCTACTTGAATTAATTCCCAGGCTCGCTCATTCACGACGAACTAAAATGACAATGGTGCATGACGACAACATTACGTACCTTAGGGCAGGGATTACAGTACACTGCATAAAGTTCCGTATTTAGGCAGGAAAAAGGCAGCCAGGACCCCTGATTTAAAGAGGCTCAGGCTATCTACCCAGGCAGGAAAATGGTCAACTAGCAATGGCCTCTGAATAGTATAAGGGAAAGCAAGAAAAAAAAAAAAAATGCTAAGTACTATGATCCTCCCATTGCTCTAGGGCAATGGTTCTTAACCTGTGGACTGCGAACCCTCTGAAATTGAGGCCCCTTTCCCGGGGGTTGCCTAAGACCACCAGAAACATAGATATATTCATTACGGTTCATAACAGTAGCAAAGTGACAGTTATGAAGGAGCAACAAAACTAGTGTCATGCAGCATGAGGAGCTGCATTAAAGGGGCGCAACGTTAGGAGGCTGAGAACTAGGCTTGGCATCCAGACACACAGGAAAGGGGCTGCTGCGAACCGGACAGACTCTGGCCAGCATGATGCCTCGCCTTGTCGGTGACATCTTAGTCCTTCCTTCCTGACATAAGGATGCTGTACACTGTCACCTAGATGGACCATAATTCGTGGATGCATCAGGCTGCCCTTGAACTCCGTTCTTTTCTTACAATCCTGCCTCAGCCTCCAGGGAGGTCAGATTCGGGGCCTGACACCAACTTCTTGTTGCTGCTGCTGCTGCTGCTGCTGCTGCTGCTGCTGCTAGTAGTACTACTGCTGCTGCTGCTGTTGCTGTTTGAGACAGGGTCTCACACTATGTGGACAAGACTGGCCTCAAACTCAGAGATGTGTTCGCATGAGCATCCTGACTGCTGGACTACCATGCCTGGACCGAGACGAGCAACTTTGACCAGTGTTTTCATGACAAGTTCGTGGCAGGCCGTGGGAGAGCAGGCCAAGTCACAGCAGATCTCCATTCCTAGGCCAGAGCGGTAGCACATTGGAAACAGCGAGCATATGCTTTCCCAGAAGCCCGGCTATACTATACCAGACAAGAAAAACAAAACAGGGGCTGGAGAGATAGATGGCTCAGCGGTTAAGACTGCTCTTTCAGAGGTCCTGAGTTCAATTCCCAGCAACCACATGGTGGCTCACAACCATCTATAATGTGATCTCATGCCATCTTCTGGTATGCAGGCATACATGCAGGCAGAACACTGTATACATAATAAATAAATCTTTGTTTAAAAAAAAAAAGAAAAACAAAACAAAACAAAACTTACCATTGATCAAACTTGTTAACTTTTACTATACAACAAACAAAACCATCGATCTCTCTCTTGATGTCAAGTTGAGGAAACTTGTATTAGTTGGCTTTCTACATGATCACAAGATAACAGAAAAATCAACTTAAAAGATGATTTACTTTGGCTGTTTCAGGCCAAGGTTAGACTGCTCCACTGTTCTTGGTCCTGGAGTGGCAGCAACCATGGGAGAAGAGGACAGAGCAATGCTGCTGATCTCAGGGCACCCTGCACCCCCACTTGCTCCCATTTCTACACCTCCCAACTGTCTATCTGCAGTGAGTCCATCAACAGCTTGATCCGAGGATGAGGTTAGAGTGACCTGACTCTTCTCAACACTGCTGCCCGGAAGCAAGCTCTCATTGCATACACACACAGACATAGACACACACGCACACACGTGCACACAGGAGGGGGGAAGACTTGCTAGGCCAACAAAACCCTTTGAACCGTTTTTTGTAGTGTATGTGTGCACACTGTGCACATGTACCCACGCAGAACTATACTGGTACCCTGCAGCTAAAGTCACAGTGGCTATGAGCCACCTGACGTGCGTGAAGAGCCATGCAGAAGAGCAGCAGGCACTCTTCACTGCCAACAGTCTCACCAGCCCCAAAAAGTCTTTTTCTAGTTCCAAGATTTCAACTTCAAGACACCTCCTGGCCTAGAGAAAACTCTTGTTTTCAGAAATTCAGGTTTGCTGAAGACACAAAGCCCTGAGAGCCAAGGCAAGTGAGCCCCATATAAGACCGGAAGGAACTCAATACAGAGAACACTCCGTAACACCGCCAAAGCCATCCTGCTAGCGGGAGAAACAGGCTGCTGGTGTGTGAAGGCAGTCACTGGTACAGCCCTGTCAGTGTGATTCATAAGCACGCATCTGCCTGCCTGACAGAAAGAAGGCTCCATCTCCAAGCCTTTGGGTCAACACGAGGACAAGTTCAAAAAACATTTCACCCAGCCACACAGCTCTTAACTCAACTGGCAAATCAAGAACACCCGACTTCCTCGGGCTGAGGAGACATGGATACATAACTAAACAGATCTGGCACATCCGGGACCAGCAGTATGACGTCAGCGCTGTGCACTCACACTCAGAAAGTGGCTGACTGTGACAGCTCTACGAGCATCAGCACACTCTGCTGCCAAGCCAAACTCTGCCAAGACTTTTCTGGACTAGTCTGTGACGAATAAAGCTCACAGGCCCAGAATCTCAACGACAGGAAGACAAGAACGTACCCCAAACTTTCACTCTGGTGTCACTGCCCTTACGGACCGGAAGAACCCCCACAGTATGCTTTGCGCCTTCTCACAAGAGTGAGTCTGTGTGTTGATGGAGTCTATGTCCTTGAGCTCCCCCAAACCACCGCACCAATGCAGGATGGCTGTTTCCTGTCAAACCCAGCAGCACAGTGCAGCTCCAAGTTAGTTTGGCTCAAACAAACATATGCAAGGAAGCAAGATGTCTGGAAAGCCTCTCTTTCACCATTTATCATATGTTCTACAACAAGGACTCCTCGGCTGCCGGCTGTCTGTGGGAACACCATAAGGCATCCAAGGGAGGAAAACAGGCCTCACGCTGGAACATTCCACCAGTGACATCTGACAAGTCAACTTTCTCCAAACAGTCTGCATCTGAGGCCCAGGGGCAGGGCCACAGACGACAATGCACTCGAAATGTGTAAACCTCAAAGATCAGGAACAGGTGGCTTTTACGTGATCCAAGTATGAGAAATTGCTAGAAACTTCTGCGTCCGTTTCTGTGGAAGCTAAGATTCAATGCCTAGATTCAAATCTGAGTTTTGTGCCCCATGCCACTCACTGGGTTCAATTTAACTTTCCTGTTTCCTGAGAAGGAAACGGGCCTCGTAGCAGGAGCACAGACCTAACAGCCTACACAGTAAGCATTCAGTTAGGTCAGCCATGCCGCCATCTTCAAGGTCACAGGTGTGCCCATTTGACAAGATGTCTTGCATCCTTGCCCTAGACGCAAGAGGAAGCAGAGACCCAAGCTCCGTGAGGGAACTAAGGCTCACTGCTTAGTTTAGTTGTAGCCACAGTGAGCCACGAAGCCACAAAGTAGCAAAGCCCAGGCTGATACCTGGCGCTCCCTAGCCAACCAATCTAGCCCAACCAGCAAGCTACAAGTTCAGCGAGAGATCTTGTCTCAAAAAAATAAGGCAGAGAGCTGCTGAAAAGATCCCTGCATCAGCTTCTGCATCTAGCTCTACAGACATACACACAGAGACATTCTCCTTCTGGCGTGTGTGTGTGTGTGTGTGTGTGTGTGTGTGTGTGTGTGTGTGTGTGTGTGTGTGTGTGTGTGTGTGTGTGTGTGTGTGTGCGCGCGCGCGCGCCCACTCCCCCTCATCAAGAAGAAAGGGGCTGTGGTAACCTATTAAGGGTATGAAAACCACCAAACAAGTGCCATGGAGGGACTCTGTAAACACCAAACAAGTGCCATGGAGGGACTCTGTAAACACCAAACAAGTGCCATGGAGGGACTCTGTAAACACCAAACAAGTGCCATGGAGGGACTCTGTAAACACCAAACAAGTGCCATTGAGGGACTCTGTAAACACCAAGTGTTTATCGTCTCCGCCTCTTCATGCAAGCCTGAGGAGAAAGAACACACACGGTGGCTGGCAAAAAAGCATTACATGAGTTTACACAACTTTCCCTAACAAGCTCGGGAACTTCTAGGTGGTCTCATGCCACAACACAAACCAAAGCGGGGGCACAAGGGCTAAAAATATGTAAGTGTGTGTGCAGCAGAGTGGAGAAAACTAAGGGGAACTAAGCAAAGTTGCAACCTCAGAACTACTAGACCAGGGCCCTCCTCCTCACACACACTCTTAGCGCAAGCCAAGACCACCAAACGGCCCTGGCTCTGAAGCAGAATTCTGGCATGCGGCTTCCACCAGAAGTTCTTGCCTGCCTAGCTTGGAACCTTCCATTCCAGCTGGAGAGCCCTGTGTAAATTAGGTCAGGAACGTGAGCAAGAACGGAGTGTCAACTTGGACCGACCACAGAATTTATACCAAGGTTCTGAAGTCAGCCTACACAATGCAGGACTAAGCTCGCATTGGGCTCTGTCAGAAATGTCTTAGAGGAAGTAAGTCATTACCCCATCTAAGAAAACCGGGGTACAGAGAGGCCAGGAACTTGCCGGAGCTCACACAGCAGACACAGCCAGCGGAGAGTCACTCAGACAGTGGGGTTCTCAGGCCCACACCTCAACAACTGCAAAGCTGAGCAGGGACCACCCAGTGGGTCAAAGAAAGCCGTTCTAGCAAGGGGCTTCACAGTCTTACACTCCACCTCACAGCAGACGAGCTGGCTGACTCGCAGCTTGGGGTCCAAGGCAGAGAACCGAACCCACACTCCTCTCCTCCTCATCCCGCAGGGATCCCCTGTCAGTCCACTCTGATTTAAGGCTTTTATTACTCAGAGCACATGCTTTTTAATAGACTGTTTTCAACTTCACCCAGTAAAAAACAGATGACTGTTTTTAAATCCTTACTTGGAAGATCACAGTAACCCTGGAAACCACATACCAGAAAACACTGGTGTCAGTCGGCTCAGTCATAACTCAGAATGTAACATTTAAGCCCACACAGGGATCTGAGCTGTTCCTAGAAGAGACTTTAAGACTTACAATTGTTTCCCAAGCCAGCCCTGGGCAGCTAGAACCTTAGAACAGGAAGCCTTATACTATGTGGCCCAAAGCCGCTTCCATAAAACAAAATATTTCTCTTCCCAAGTGATGAACACATAGAACATAGCAAAACTGAAGTGTTTGCGGGGGGGGGGGGGGGGGGGTGGGGGGGGGGTGGGGGGGGGTGGGGGGGGGTAACATTAGTCTTTTCCACACCTGTAATTACCCATGAAAATTCAAAGTAAAGTCACGCCAGTTCACAACTAATAAGCACAGCCCTTGTGTGTATGGTGCTAGGAACCAAACTCATGGCCTCACCTGAAAAGCACAGGCTCCTCTGATTTTTTTTTTTTTTTAACTTTAAAAAAAAAAAAAAAACTTTTTAGCCGAGCATGGTGGTGCCTGCCTTTAATCCCAGCACTCAGGAGGCAGAGGCAGGCGGATCACTGTGAGTTCAAGGCCAGCCTGGTTTACAAAGTGCGTTTAGGACAGCCAAAACTACAGAGAGACCCTGTCGCCTAAAAAAAAAAAACAAAAACAAAAAAACAAAAAAAAAACTTATTATTGATTCCTTGTGATTTTCATCATGTACCCCAATCCACTCATCAGCCTGTTGCTCTTATTCTCCCTCCACCCTTGTAACCTCTCCTACAAGAAAACAAAACATGAAAATGAAAATAAACAAAACAAAATCAAATAAAAAAAAATAAGGATCTCCTTGTGGAAGCTATGTTGTGTCACAGAGTATCACAGAGCATATATGCCCTTTTGCCCAAATAGCTTGCAAATGTTCATTTCAATGAGTCATTGGTCTGGTTCGAGGCCTCTGGCTTCTGCTACACTGTCAATACCGGATCCTCGCTGGGACTCCTCTGGGATATCCTGCTGTTGCCCTGAGTCATGGAGACTCTGCAGCTTTGGATCTGCAGGACCGGCCCCTTCACATGCTCCAGTGGTTCATGGATGGGGTAGATGTTCGGGTAGGCCAACTCAAAGTCCTGGGCCTGGGTGGTAGCTGAGCTGCTCGGCCCACCAGCTCTCCCATGCCCATGCCCACGCCACCATGGCCAGCTCAACAGCACTGCCTCGGCTAGAGCCATGGTCAGCATTCCCAAGCTCACACCTGAGGGCTGGCTTTCCCACACCTGTGGCAGCAGGACCATATCTATGGCCCAGCCCAGGTGAGGGATGGGGACAACTCTGCACAGCCCTCAAACATCAATATGGCCCTGGAAGGCAGCCCAGCCCAGGGTAGCATGGCCCTCAGTGGCAGCACAGGCAGGGAGGGACCTCACCATGGCCTCAGGTGGCAGCACAGGCTGTTCCTTGAGTCTTCAGCTCCTCCTCTCCTCACAGTGCACAAACTGGCTCACTTTTCTTTCTCTCCCAGCTCTCCAGCACATAACTTGCTCGTTGTAGTAGCGTCCACCAGCACACGCCCACGTGGCGGTTGGCGTGCCTCTCTCTGAGTGTCTTCTGGCCCTCTTCTGTGATCTTAATCCCCAGGTTCATTCTTTTAAATATTTTTTGTTTGTCTTTTGTTTTTCAAGTCAGGGTTTCTCTGTGTAGCCTTGGCTGTCCTGGAATCCCTTTGTAGACCAGGCTGATCTTAACCTCACAGCGAACTGCCTGCCTCTGCCTCCTGAGTGCTGGAACTTTTAAATATTTTCAATGAACTCTTTTATTATTTTTTTTTTTTTAAATGACAAGGTCCCATGTACCCAGACTGGTGGTCTCATTAAGGAGCCCAAGCATGACGTTGAACTCCTGACCCTCCAGCCCCTACTTCCTGAGTGTCTGGCTTACAGGCATGAGCCACTGTGTTTGGTTTGTGTGATACTAGTTACTAAAACCAGGGCTTCCTGCATGCTAGGCAAGTCCTTCACCAACTGAGCTGCTTGCCCAGCCCAAGTGACCCTCCCTGATGCTTAAGATGCACGGCTCCCAGCAACACAACAGAAGGAGAGCGAATGCAAAGGCGTTTGCCCAGACCTTACCCATGATAGACTCTTCTTACCACTCAATTACACAATGTGGACCTGTCTAAATCATCTCCCCTAGTCAGTTATATGTGAGTCCCTCCTAACTGCCTTCAAGCAGCTTCTGGAACACTAACCAGCTCCACCCACCAATGACTCAAAGTAAAGCATTAAGAGATATGAGCAGCTGCCCTTCTCCAGCACACCAGGAATAGCATTCAGGGGCCCAAGCTCCATTTGGAGGACTGCACTGAGTAACCCTGCTAGCTGCAGGGAGCACTCTGGAACGTTCCGCTAACTAACAGGGGAAATGCCTGCCGTCGCTCTAAGATGCTGGCAGAATACAGAGTTTCCCCTGGACGTCAACAAATTAAATAAATCTGTGGTCATCTATGCCCTAGGAGTTCCAGCTAATATTACTTGCAGTTCTCGGAGTGAAGATGTACGGGTTAAAGCTATCACCAGCTGGGAGGAACCATCAACCACTCTGCACATGGTGAAGAGACAGGAAGTCTATGACCCTGTCCCACTGTCCCTGTCCAATGTTCCTGTACCACTGTCCCTGTCCAATGTCTCTGTCCCATTGTCCCCATCTGGCTGCTTTTCTCACTCACCTGCTCTACCTTGCCCACAATGTCTGATCTACGTGTACAACTAAGGCTTTAAATAATAGTAATAATAGCCAGGCGGTGGTGGCGCATGCCTTTAATCCCAGCACTCAGGAGGCAGAGGCAGGCGAATTTCTGAGGCCAGCTTGGTCTACAGAACAAGTTTCAGGACAGCCAAGTCTACACAGAGAAATCTTGCCTCGAAGGGGAAAAAAAAAAAAAATAGTGGAGGCCTGAGAGAGGAGAGAAGAAAGGAAGAAAAGGAAACCCCATGTTGGTTTCCTAGCCCCTCTCCTCCTTCAATGTGGCTGCATTTGGGCCCAAGACATGAAAGAGATAATAAAGTTAGATGAGTTTTCTTCTTCCTCTTCCTCTTCTTTTTTTTCCCCCAAGACAGGGTTTCTCATTTAATAGCCCTCGCTGTCCTAGACTCACTATGTAGACAAGGCTCACAAAGATCCTCTTGCCTCTGCCTCCTGAGTGCTGGGACTAAAACTGTGTGCGGCCACACCTGGCTTAAAATGAGTTCTTCAGTGGGGGTGCTAATCTATCAAGGTGTCCTGGATAAGATGAAAGCAGGCACAGAGCTAAGTCCTCTTGTGCTGCTCTAGTGGAACTCCCAAGTCTGAGTAACTAATACACATTTATGCTTTATGCTCGGAAGGTTTGGAAGCCCAAGGTCAAAGATCCAGAAAAGGGGTGGAGAAAGCCAACAGCTCAGCCTTTCACCAGGAGCCACTTCCTGTGCTCAACCCTACTTAGAGGTGTGTGTGTGTGTGTGTGTGTGTGTGTGTGTGTGTGTGTGTGTGTCCGTCTGTCCGTCTGTCCCACTTCTCAACAATGTCACACCAGGATCACTTCAAAAACACAGGCCTAAGGAAACACATTCAAAGCACAACAGAATGCTTGAGTTTTCATCTAGAATATTACCTGAAGGCCCTTCTGGCTAAAAGGCCAGCTAGGCCATCGGGAGATGGTAGCATTTCTGTTGGGCCTACTGGAACGTTTGGATCACTGGGTGTGTCAGGGATGACCATGGGATCATGGTCTCGTCCTCTGTTTTCCATCCCAGGAGTGGAACAGTTTCTTCTGCTATACCCACCAAGACAGGCTGTGCCACCACAGGCCCAAAGCAATGGAACCAACTGGTGATGGGCTAAAGTCTTCAAAACTCTGTGCCAAAACATATCTTTTCACTTTGTAAGTTGATCAGCAAGTATTTGTTACAGCAACAGAGAGCTAGCAGAGGCTGAAGATTTACATCTGCAGAAGAGGAATCCCACAGTACCAGCGCTGAGCTACGAGTTCCGTAGCCAGAAGGGCGAGGAAATGAAACCCCGAGAAGCCGTTCTATCTGACGTACTTTGCGCTGACTAATACAAGCACCCCATGCTACAGCTCAGAGAGACTCAGAACCCTGAGCAAAGTAAACAGGACTATTGGAATTAGAATCCAGGACCAAATATAAACTACTCTGTCTAATATAAGTATTTTGCATAAATTAAGCACCCAATAAATACCGATTACACTGCTTAATTACATCATGTGACAGGAAGTTAAAAGCGGATGTGCTATAAAATCACCATACTAGGACCTAAAGTGCCTACATGCTGTGATAAACAAATACTGTTCTAACACAATGTGATAACTCGGAAGTAAGCTCAAAGCAAGAGATGGGTGTCCCCACTGGATCACTCATGCAGGTGACATGTGGCCTGGGGCAGGGGCAACAAGAATGCACAATATTGGCTAGTGTGTGAATTTCTCTCTGTGGCCAGAGAAGGAGGCTGTAGCTGGGTGCGGTGGAACACGCCTGTGCTTCCAGCTGCTTGGTATGCTTGAACCCAAGAGTTTGAGACCAGCAAGGCCACAGCAGAGCAACACATCAAGATCCCGCAGGGAACATACGCAGACAACACAGAAGACAATGGTGCAGAAATTGTTTTCCTTCTGCTTTGCTGAAGCCAGCCAGGCCCTACTTTGTAATGTGAAACATGTGCATGAAAAAAGCTATTTTTCAGTACACATTTTAATTATTCATCACCCAAAAATGTACTGTTTAATTCCATGGCTAGAAATAGTTGGCAGTCACCAAAGGCATTCCCAACACGCTCTTGGTTCCAGCCACGGGTCTATAAACCTGCAAACACATAAAAACAGGTCCCTTGGTAGCTTCCTATAGTTTAACTAAAACAAAGGGGATAGGAAACATTTAGCAAACAGAACAACAACAACAACAAAAAAAAGACCACAAACTGATGCCCACTTTCCAAACAATTGAAAGGCATTAAATATGTAGCAGGAAAGATGGGCTAAATGTTCCATCACTGTTGATGATTCGCAAGGACTATGTGTGTCCCCAGGGAACTCAATATTAATATTAATCACCACTGTGAAAAGGACCTGTCTATCTACAGAGATTAAAGGGAGACAGTGGCGGCAAACTCAGACTTCACCAGATGAAGGCAGTGTATGGGTGCACATATTTGAAATGAAATCCTTGATGTGTCATTCATTTTTAATTGTATGTTTAAGACCATGAACAGAGGAATATAGAGCCTTAAGTTTTCAATTATGAATTATAATAGATACTTCCATTTCTCCCTTCTTCACCAAGAACACTGACCAAGTACTTCCCTGAAAATCAGAACGACATATGATGGAAAACTGTCTCAACCGTGAAACAGGTCAGGGCTTCCTTCAGGGTCATCTCACTCTAAGCAATAAGGATAGACCGCTACAGTTAGGTTGTCATGTGGGTGCTTCTGGTTGGTTGGTTGGTTGGTTGGTTGGTTGGTTGGGTAGTTGGCTGGTTGTCCGCCTGGGTGGATGGGTGGATGGATGGATGGATGGATGGATGTCTGACTGGCTGGCTGGCTAGATGGCTGGCTAGATGATGGATGGATGGATGGATGGATGGATGGATGGATGGATGGATGGATGGTTGTCTGACTGGCTGGCTAGTTGGTTGGTTGGTTGGTTGGTTGGTTGGTTCAATGGATGGATGGATGGTTGTCTGACTGGCTGACTGGCTGGCTAGTTGGTTGGTTGGTTGGTTCGATGGATGGATGTTGTTTGTCATTTTGTCCAGCCCCTACCCCTGACCTTCAACCCCACCCCAAGCTTAGGGCCCAACCACAGAGCTAGACTCCCAAACTAGAAAGCTTTGCTGAAGAGATTCCAGGGCAAGGGCAGGACTGCATTAACATGAAGCCTCCATCTTGAGAAAACTTAACAAGCGAGGTCCACTAGATGCAGCTCTAGTTAGGGAAACGGCTCTGGGAAGAGCAAGGACTTGTGCAGTAGAGTACAAAGAACTAAGCAGGCATCAATAGCAGTCCCTAACATTAGTGGACAGTATGTAGGTTCACTGGTTTTCTGCTCAAACTAGCCGCGTATTCATCATCAGGAAAATTTTTATCATATAACAACGCAATATAAGGGTTGCCATGTTCAGCTTCATGACCCCTATGGCTGGAAACGGGACACGGAAGAGAAGAGAAGGTGGCAGGTAGGCAGGAGAAAGAAGGAATCGAAGGAGAGACAACACCAGCACAGCTGTCCTGAGAAAGTGGCTTCTACCAAAGATCTCACTACCCTTCGTAACATTCCATGGCCAGGACACAGGTCAGCTAAACAGAACAGTTTATTCAGTGTTTGATGTATGACTGAAACCAATGAAATTCTGAAACAAACAATTATTCAGGCCTTAAGGCCTACACCAGTTCTTAAATAAGAAAGGAACACTCACTGGGCAGTGGTGGCACACACCTTTAATCCCAGCACTGAGGAGGCAGAATCAGGTGGATTTCTGTGAGTTCAAGGCCAGCCTGGACTACAGAGCAAGTTCCAGAAGAGCCAGGGTTACACAGAGAAACACTGCTTCAAAAGCAAAAACAAAAACAAAAAGAAGGGAGTACTGCCTGATATAATCATATGTGTCACAGTTAGGTGAGCATCTTCGCACCCTTCCTACGTTGTTTTACCTTAGTCCATTTTTCCAACAATGAAATGCCCACGGCACATTATTTTACAAACGCTCACACTTTTGATGATCTACAGTGGACAGTACAGCAACTCCATCTCTACAGTTGGGCTCCTACTCCATGATGCTTTTTGTCTATTTCAAATGTCCCTATTTCCTGGGAGAAAAGACTCGAGCTAAACAAAAGCCACAGGCAAGTTCTCGGTTTTATTTGTTTTAATGTTTGCTTTCCATGTGGCTCCTCTGCCATCTGGCTCTCTCCTCGGTCTTCTTTGACAGAAGCAAGGGCAGCCATGTTCTTAAAGTAATTTGCAGGTAGAACTCAGCCCTTGCACAGTGCTTTTCAAAACAGGACACTACGTTCACAAGGGGACAAAGTTCTATCTTATATAGCTCTGGCTGTCCGAGAATGTGCTCTATAACCCAGGCTGGCCTCGAACTCAGAGATCTGCCTGTCTCTACCTCCCAAGTGCTGGAATTAAAGATGTGCACCAACACATGCAGCTGGACTACGTTCTAGCACAGAAGGACTACAGAACTTTTTTCATGAGTGTGTTTGTTTTTAATTTTGTGTGTATGTGTGCGTGCGCACATGTATGTGTATGTGTGTGTGTTGCCAGTGTGTATGTATGTATACCATGTGTGTGCCCGCTGCCTACGGAGACTAAAAGAAGGAAGAGGGTATCAGATCCCCTGGAATCAGAGTCACAAGTGATGGTAAGCTGCCACATGAGCCCTGGAACTGAACATGGATCCTCTGCAAGACCAGCCAGTACCCTTAACTGCTCAGCCATCACTGCAGCCTCCTCCGATAAACTTAAAAAAAAAAAAAAAAAAAAAAACCTAAAACCTAAAGAAAAGCTCTGCACCCATATATACTAAGGCTTCATTGCAGCTCACCCAGATGGAAGCTAATCCAGTATTTACCCATCTTTGTCCTTTGAAAAGTAAAAGAATGTTTTGAGAAGGCCTAGTTAAATAAACTTGGAAACTGGTGGGTTTAAACAAAGCTGAACAGATTTATCATTGAATCTCCTTTAATATAATCACTGCATGGCAGGTGTCCAAGACAGCACGGAACACACCATGAATGACACCTGACTGCAGATCTATTTGCATGCCACTCCCCCCCCACCCCACCGGACACCAGCTTCCCCAGAAGACGCTGAGGACTACTACCCTAAATGACCTAGTACAGCTTACATCAAAGGACTCTCAATACAACACAGACATCACAGTGCATTCTGTGGGGATGAAAATGGATGTGGCACGCTGAGGTGCGCCTACCTACCCCTCCCTGACTACACCTCTGGAACACTTCGTTTGCATTACACAGACTTTAATCAAAACATGGAAGTTCATGTTTATTTGGCAGCAGGCTCGTTGTCAGTTTGGCTGGATTTAGGAGGCATGACCTCTGGGCCACAATGTGAGGGTAGAGTCAGAGAAAGTGTGACTGAGGAGGAAGACTCACCCCACGCGTGAGTGGGGCCACTCCACAGGCCGGGAAACCAAACTGAAGAAAGCCGGCAGAGCCAGAGGAGCGCCAGTACTCCATGCTCTGCTTCCTGAGTGCAGAAGCAACCCCTGCCATATGCACACTCCTCCATCACTCTGATAAGACTGTATGCTCTCAAACAGTGAGCCAACACAACACTTCAGCTGCTTCTTGCCCGGTATGTGGTCATGTGGTCACAGCGACACCCTATGAGGATACAGTCAAAGGCTGGGCCCACTGCTGGCTCCCCAACAAAAGCATCCCTTCTCTTCTGCCAGGAGGAGTACATCCAATACCAAGTGAGGAATGAGAACTGCACACTCCTGTGGTTTGGACTGCACACTGTTACCCAGGTACCCACCCTGAAGATACCTGCAAAGCCACACAGGAACACAAGGCACATCAAACCCAGCCTTCTGTCCCAACGCGCATAGCTAAAGAAGCCTGCAAGCCGGTGAAAGCCCTGCCCATTATGCCCGGTACATAGGGTTTTACAATTGGGGCCCAAGGGTGACCAACGTAACACCCTTCAACTGCGCTCCAGAAAACCAGCCCCAAAGGAGAAAAACCAGTTCACCTCATCTGACCTACCACCTAACTTCTAGCTAACTGTTCCTCAGATAACCAAATCGGCAGGCCAAGATTTCCTTTTCTTACTTTTTGGTTTGTTTTTCAAGACAGGGTTTCTCTGTGTGGCCCTGACTGTCCTGGAACTTGTTCTGTAGACCAGGCTGGCCTCAAACTCACAGAGATCCAGCTGCCTCTGCCTCCCGAGTGCTGAGATTAAGGACATGCACCGGCACTGCCTTGGCCTTACTTTTTTTTTTTTAAGTACATTATTGCTGGATGGGGTAGCATACACCTTTAGTCCCAGCACTCTGAGGTGAAGGCAGGCGGATCTCTGTGAGTTCCAGGACAGCCTGATTTACAAAGAAAGTCCAGGACAGCCAGAGCTGCACAGAGAAACCCATAATGAAAAACAAAACAAAACAGAACTCCTTAGCTAAAGTAAGTAAGCCATGGTGGGGCAGGGAGATGGAAGTGAGGGGGTGAGGGGATGGATCTTGTCCCTGGCCCCTTGGCTTCCTTTATACCATGAGGTGAACAGCCCTGGCTGACCACATGCTTCCGCAACCATGATGGTCTGCCTAGGCAGCCATGCAGAGAATCCTCTAAGAAGGACGTTCTCAACCCTTAGGGATCAAATGACCCTTTCACAGGAGTCACCTAAGGCATTGGAAAACACAGATGTATGGTTCAGATCAGTAGCAAAATTATAGTTATGAAGCAGGAGTAGAAATATTTTTATGTCTGGGAGTCAACGCCTGGGGAACTGTGTATTAAAGTATCACAGCATTAGAAAGATTGAAAACCACTGCCCTAAAAAAATGGGGTGCGGGGGTGAGGGAGATACCTTCCCTGCTTTAAGTTGATCTCTCAGCAGCAGCACAGAAGTAACTGACAGGCGAATCCAATCTAAAAGATATGACCCTACGAATACAGCTCTGGGGTAGATACACGCCTAACAGGTGTGCTCGTGTGTGTGTGTGTGTGTGTGTGTGTGTGTGTGTGTGTGTGTGTGTGTGTGTGTGTGTGTGTGTACACACAGAGGTAGGAGGTATGAGCTGACTTCAACTCCTGATTCGGGCAGTTAAAAACTTTGTGCATTTGGTCACTTTATTTAAGGTCTCTAGATCTTTCTGGCATCATGTGTGAAAATTCACAAGCTAACTGAATGAAGCCTAAAATATGGCCACCCCCCCCCCCAACTTAACTGGGAAAATCAAATGAGGCAGCAGGCACCTTGTAAGCGGTCAGGTGGTGACGCTGCTCACTATAGTCCCCAACTGGAAGGGAAGGTGACGTGAAACATCAGAGACTTAGGCTGACTTCAGCTACGCAGCAGAGCAGTCACTAGCAAACTGAGAGCACTGGAGCATGGCTGTACATGAAGACATACTGTAAGCAAGAGACACACAGAGTGCACTCCAGTATTCTACCTGAAAGGGGAGGATACGAAGTCCCTAGTAACTTGATACAGACCAGATTAGCTTTACATTCCTCTTAAGGATGACTAGAGAAATTTTCATGATATAGTTCATGGTGTATTTTTAATAGAAGCAATGAGCTACACTTGGATGTATAAATGTGCTCTGCCAGTGACCTTTCAGCCTCAGTTTCTATCTGAAATGAAACCAGCTCGTAAACTTCCAAAGTTTGTAAGGGGCGGAGGTGGGGGAGAGGGGGAGACAGCAAGGGACGGGATGGGGACTGACGACACAAGCAGCAGCACACATGTCATAGCACACATTTGAAGGTCAAAGGATAAACCTGGGGAATCAGTTCTCAGCTCCCACCTTTACATGGGCTCAGGGATCAAACACAGGTCAGCAGGCTTAGGAAACAAGCACTTAGTCTCTCCAGCTCCAGACACCAGCTCTACAGTGCGCCCTACAGATTAGCAGGGCCGTCCATCCCATCTCCACAGGGCTGACATTCTTAGAAAAACAGACAGGAACAACATCACACCAGGAGATACGCACTAGAGGTTGCAATGGGCAGGCAAGGGGAGAAAGTGTAGGGAAAGGTGAAGGGCTCCCTGAGCAGATCACTGGAGCATGAGCCGTACGCTACTCTTTTTTTATTTTTTTGTTATGTTTCTTTTTTAACATATACATTTATATTATTACATGTGGGTAAAATAAACTACATACAGCAGGAAAGCCCCGACACAATCAGGAATTATATAAATGTTACATTCATAATGATTTGGTGGTTTGTATTTGGCAAACTTGAAGTAAACATCTTTCCTATCTTTTTGGATCTAAATTTCTGAATGGAGATGAGTATTTATCATATCTCATCTCTATTAACTTAAAACATCTATCTTGATCTAAAAACATCTTAACCCCTAACCTACTAAGCTTAACTGACAGATTAAACCATCTAGTCTTCAAACCCATCAGAGACTTGAGAAGGGTTTAAAACTTACATACTTGAGTGAACCCGGAGTGCAGGTTAACAGCTTCCAAAATAGAAAAAAAAAAAAAAAAAAAAAAAAAAAAGACTGAGACAGTTTACTGCCTGAACAGTCACCCGACACTCTATAACATTGGAGCATCATCTTCAGCCTTTGGCCCAGTATATCTGACAGATATATTTGTGAGGCAGGAACTATTGAGGACTTGCTTAAACTGTCTTGGCAGAGCTTGGCCATCGACTCTGCCTGCATCTAAACTTGCCCATTTTTAGGCAGAAACAGGACATTTTACCCAGTGCCTGGTCTGCCACATTTGAAGCCAACTCCATAAGGAGGTTCTTTGATGCTAGTCTTCTTCTTTGAGGCAGGCTGGGGGAGTTGGTTTTAAGTATTATTGGTCTTTTACAGAGAGGAAACTAGGTTTTACTCAGGGACGTATCTCTTTTCATTTATCTTTCTTTTGTAGGTAAGGAGATAGAAGTTGGAAAAAAAGAAAGGGGGGATATAGAAATATAGAGGGAGGATAGAACAAAGGGTAAATTATTGCATCTACTCCTCATCTCAAGGCCTAATTGTTACTCACAAATAAGGTTATTTTTTAATTCAATGGTACTGAATTTTGTATATTGATGCAAATCATGCTCATGTCAAAAGCTAGTCTAATTTTATCACAAGAATATATACTCTAGGTCTGATAGATAGATATGACTCTATAGATACATGAGGGAAATAGTTAAATAAGGTCTTCAGAAACCTCAGAGACCCACAGAATATGGCATTTAAAGGTGTTTTTATTATTCTGAAGATTCTCTGGTAACAAGACAAGTTAACTCCGTACTCTACTTTGATGTGTTATCAGCATCAAAACAGCCAACAGCTACAGAGTTTCTCAGGAAGGTGAAGAAAATATTCTAAAGCTGATTATGATCACAGCTGACTTAGAAAAAGCCATCAAACAATAAAAAATAAATAAAAATAAAACAAAAAAAAGGCCATCAAATTATATGTTTTAGACAAATGGATCATGGGATGTCTAGTTTGCATCTCAAAAAAAAAAATGGATCCAAAAAATACTAGTCATAAATTTGTACACATTATGTGCAATGCACTCAAGCCTTCACAGAACAAGGGAGAACACGGCTTAATAAATACAGCATTTGCAGGCTAGCAGACACATGGCGAAATACAGCACAACTGTTAGCCATATGTCTGTCCCGTGCCAGGCCTCTCAGTCCACCTGGCCCTGTTCTTCTGAACCGTACTGAGGTGGCAATTTCACACTGAGCACTAAACAGGAGCAGGCTCGATGTCGGGAAACAGCAAACAGACAAGGCTAGCCAAGGACCAGCAAGAGCCGGCCACGGCCACTCTTCCCAAACACACACGCACGCGCACACATACACACACACACACACACACACACACACACGCACGCGCACGTGCACACACACACACACACACACGCACACACACACACAATGTGGCTAGGCCAGTCTACCTCCCTAAGGAACAAGACAGAAGACTGAGGATCTACACAGGGGAAACAGCATCACCTAAGACTGGTGGAGACCCATGCGCACAGCTTAAGGAAGCAGAAGTTATGACAGGAGAGAAGCATGAACGTCACAGCAGATGAAGAGAAGCCAAGATGACTGGAACGAAACATCCAAGACTGGACACACCAACTAGGCCAAAACTAGACAACGCTGGGTCCTAGTGACTCTCTCTCTCTCTCTCTCTCTCTCTCTTTTTTTTTTTTTTTTTTTTTTAAACAGGGTTTCTCTGTGTCACCCTTGCTGTCCTGGACTCATTTTGTAGACCAGGCTGGCCTCAAATTCACAGAGATCCACCTGCCTCTGCCTTTGCCTCTACCTCCCAGAGCTGGGATTAAAGGCGTGCGCCACCACGCCTGGCTCCCAGTGACTTTCTAGTTACAAGCTGAGAACAATAGATTTTTCAACCAACCTAAAGAAGCCACTATTCCATGCTAACTCTCCCCTTTGGCAACAATCATTTCCCCCCAGACACAGTCCTCTTCCTCCCTCAATCCCTCCCTCTTTCCCTCTTCTCACTGCAACTATACCACCAGCCCTGACCAGCCTAGGGCCCCTCTCCTTCAGGTGAGCAGCCTTCACTGCATCAGGTGTCCAGCTGCCACAGTTTGGGTCGTAAATGGCCCCCAAGATCCCGTCCATTGAATGCTCGCCTTAGCTTGGCACTATTGGACAGAGGTAGAAGCTTGGAGGAACCTTGTAAAAGGTGTTTAAGAGGACACGGTAAGATTCCTAGGCCGCCCTCCTCTCTCTTCCTAGCAGCATCCCGGTAAGAAGTGAAGTGCTCTCGGCGGCATGTGCTCCCCACCACAGCAAAGGCAGTGGGGCTGACCGACTCCAGGCTGAAGGTTCTGGGACTGAGCTCAGGCAACCCTTCCCCTCTTTATACTGACACCCCAGTGTCCTGTCACGGTGACGGGACACTAACACCAAGAATGCCCTCTTCTGATGAAGAAGCCAGAGTGGCATTCAATTTCACAGCCTGTCCTGTCTTTTAGGCCCGTTACACTGGATTTAGTAGTTAGATAAAACATCTTTGCACATCTCTTTCTGATGCCCTAAAACCAGTACATATCATGGCTCTTGTCAACAGCTAGTGGCCTGATGACTACAGCAGGAGAAACAGAGATGGTCCTCTCTAGAATTTTCACTGGAGATCTGGGAGCTGGGAGATCTCCCAGCCGCCAGGCCTGGCTCCCCACACCTACTTAGAAGTTGAAGGAAGCCATGTAAAAACTGCAGTCTACAAAATCTAAGCAGAACTTCCTGGCAAGTCTAGGAATGTTTCTGATACAGACCACCCTTTTCTTTCTTTCTTTCTTTCTCTTTCTTTTCACCCTTCCAAAAACTGCGTGTAATATGTAGACCATCTTGCAAGCACAAGGCACAGGCAGGCAACCGGTCTTGGAATCCCCAACATTGGCATCAGCCGGCAGCGGCCTAAGACCAACTGGGCCTGGATCAGTTAGACTGGCTCTTCTGCCGCAGGCAGCCATCAGTACTGATGAACTGCTGTCCTGGAGACTTGCTCACAGCGCATGGCCCAGCAACCACAAGACTGAGCCACTGGCGATGGCCCATTTTCTACAGAGAAGCGTCACATAGGTATGGACATGGGGAAAGACTCTAGTGTCAGCAGCTCTCTAAGGCACCGCCAGGGAGGTCTGTGTCTTCAGAAGGAGCCTGATTCTTCCAGACAACGCGGTATTGGTGGTCCTACAGCGGTATTGGTGGTCCTACAGCGGTATTGGTGGTCTTACGGCAGCATTGGTGGTCCTATGGTGGCACTGGTGGCCCTTCAGTGGTATTGGTGGTCCTACAGCGGTATTGGTGGTCTTACGGCGGCATTGGTGGTCCTATGGTGGCACTGGTGGCCCTTCAGTGGTATTGGTGGTCCTACAGTGGTATTGATGGTCCTACAGCAGTACTGGTGGTCTTACAGTGGAGTTCCTTCCTGGCTACAACAAGCAGGGAGATGCAATGGAATGCTGCTGCTTTACTCTTTCAGGAAGAAATTAAATGGAACAAGATGCCATGAGCAAAGGCCATTAGACTGTTTATCACAGAACTGGCTATGCAAGGCAAAGTTTTAGTAAGTAAAATAAGCCTGGTAAGTAAAAAATTTAAATAAGAACAAAATAACACACCATGAGAAAACAAAATGCCATTTCTGTTCTAAAAATAATAAGACTGTCTAATGTTACAGCTTTTTGTTTTGCCTAAGGAAGAAACTTACTTTTGCTTACTTTTGGGAATTTTTAAATTGTCTTTTTGAATCATTTGTGTTCCTCAGTAGACATTTTTCTATTATAAATTTAACAAAAGTATAAACAACCTCTCTGGCAGCAAAGTTATTATTTATTTTGTCTTTCCTGCCATTTCTTCTTTACCTGACACAAACACTAGCACACTAACTTTCCTCACACATAACAAAAAAAAAAAAAAAAATTCAACCGTCTCCACTTGGTGGAATTGAAAATGCAGACACTGTTCAGTATGTTAAATGCAAAAAGGCACTAGAAATGGCAAGAGAAACTCAACCAACTGGCCCCTGCATGACAGTGTGGGGAGCTCTGCAGGGCTTTGGCCTTAAATCCCAACTGTGACCACCACAGGAACTCCACACCCCCACCTCAACCCCTGACCCCCTACCCCCAGACCTCCCAGGCTTTCTGATTCTCTTTTCATCAGGCTTATGTCAGGAATTCACACCTATGGTACAAAGCTTCTTCCCAAAGAAACTTCAGGCAGGAGCTACTCACTGCACCACAGCCCAGGAGGCAAAGGAAGGAGGCTGAAGCAAAGAAAGATTTCCACCCACCTCTAGTTAAATGGAGGAGGTCCTCAAAGCAGCACAGGCAGCCACCCAATAAAGACAAACTCCCTCCCGGCAACTGCTACTTGTGTACACAGCCTTGAGGAAGATCAGAACCGTCGTGGTGAGGCCCTCCCACGAGCAATTGTTACATGACTATAAATCCTGGGGGTTGGGAGGCTTAGAGGCCCTCTACCAGAAACCCTTATAACTATCTATAAATCCTCAGGGAGGGGTGGGGCTTTGGGAGGCCTTGAGTTGGTGGACACAATCTTGTACATCCCTCCTACAAGGATGAGAGTTCAAGAGACCATGGTGTCACCATCACCACCACCACCACCACACGGTGCGGCCTACAGCCTAGGCAAGCACTCTACCAACTGAGGCACGATGTACATGGTGGCAGGGGCTGGGGGGCGGGGGCAAAGAAAAATCTTCTTTAGGAAAATACCAACACAGGCCTTTGCCTGCCAGAGGTAAACTACCAGGGCATAAGGACTCTGCGTATCCCCTAGATCATTAACAATGGCATTGCTTTTGAAATCTTGTTTTGGTTAAAGGCAAGCAGCGCGCCTTCTTCATGATGGACATAATGGGATAGACACGATTCAGATCATCTGAGAATGACTGTTTTTCCTGTGACTCTTAGCAACCGTCTTAGTCACTGTCCTATCGCTGTGAAGAGACACCAGGAACAAGGCAACACTTATAAAAGAAAGCATTTAACTGGGGGCTGGCTTCCATTATCACCACGGCGGCCACACACTGCAGGTGGGGAGCTGAAGAGCTTCACATTCTGATCAGCAGGCATCAGGCAGAGACTGGGCCTGGACCAGGATTGAAACCCACCCTCAGCACACTTCCTCCAACAAGGCCACGCCTACTCCAATAAGGCCACGCCTCCTAATCCTTCTAATCCTTTTAAACAGACCCACTCTCTGGTGACTAAGCATTCAAATATATGAACCTATAGGAGCCACTCTTATTCAAACCGCCACAGCAGCTTAAAGGAAATGTCTTGTTGAAAATACTTTTGAGGGACTGGAGAGATGGCTCAGCAGTGAAGAGCAATGGTTGCTCTTCCAGAGAACCCTGGTTCAATTCCCAGTACCCACACATGACAGTTCACAACTGTCTGGTCTGTAACTAAAATTCCAGTGGATTCGACGCTCACCCTGACACATATGTATGACAAACACCAAATGTACATAAAGGTGAGAAGGTGTGCTCCCCGAGATATCTGAGAGCTCTGAAAAGGGTACCACCTACCGGAGCCTGAGCTCAGCACTCCTGATCAGTGATGCTCCTCTTCAAACCCATGTTCATGAGTTGCAAACTGATAGTCAATAGTAGTAACTAACAAAACAAAACTAAGCTAAAGAGTAGTAACTATGGTGACAGGTAATGTTACACATCTTAATCCCAGCACTCAGGGGACTGAGACAGGTGAATCTCTGTGAGTTGAGGTCAAACTTGGTCGAAGTTCCGAGGCCAGCTGGAGCTACACAGTGGGACCCTGTCTCAGTAGCAACAACAACAGAAACCCTATAGCACAGGACTGTCATAAGAAATGCACAGTTAAAGATACTTGTATGTATCTTCCTTTAAACAAAGCCAGCATATAAAAAGTCACACCAACAGAAGCAGGTGGGCGGGGGCTTTCACCTATAAAGCCCTTCTTCAACAGTGCTCTGATACAACAAGTACGCTGTGGCTTCACACACAGTATACGTCCACCACGCTGAACGCCCATAATCTCATTTATGTATTTACTGATTGAGAGAGACAGACTCGAAGCAGCCCAGCCTGGTCTCAAATGGACAACACAGACAAGGCTGAACTTCTGACCGCCCCCGCCCCCCAACCGCAGCTCTGGAATGCCAGGACATCCTATTTTTTATGGAGTGCTGGACACAGTGAATGCCAGACGAGTAGTCTTCCAGTGAAGGCCGTCGAAAGCACCCATGGATTCCATGTTATTCTAACGTTTCTTCCTAATATAAACTTGAAAAGTCTGAGCATACTTATCAAACAGAGGCCACAAGCTGGAAAAGTCAACCGGCGCCTTTCACTGTCATCGACTCTCCTGCCCTGTCGCATGCACGGCGATGCTTGCGCTGCCTTCCACAGTGGGACCTACTCCCCATTCTGTCCTCACTTCCTGTATTAAACTTACGTGTTTCCACTCAAAATGACACTCAGTCTTAAGGTTTGGAACTTAAATTTCAAACCACAACAATTCAAAATTCTTTTACAAACTCCCCTCTGTTTTCTAGACACAAAAACATTTCTTTAGATCCTTTTTGGTTTTACAAGGGTCGGGATAAATCACGTAGACACTTGCCAAAAAGGCAAGTGTTTACAGTGTTTACAGTAAACTGTGTTTACAGCAAACAAAGCCCTGTTAACAGTGGCTACAGGGTACATCCGGTTTCTTCACGTGTAACTGTTCCCCACCAGGCTAATCTGCATAGCCATACAAGCCCTTTAGACAGCAATGACAACAAGTGGCAACTTTAAAGCAGCCCAGAGTTTACATAACAGCTATTCGGGGGTTCGCCATTCTCCCCAAAGCTCACTTCAGATACCACACAGCACGCTCAACACAAAAGACCTCAGGAGAAAAGGAGGAAGGCTCCTCCCCCTCACACTCCTACCATGATGCACTGTCACCTCAGGGTTAGTGGCTGCGGACTAAAACCATAAGCCTTAACAAACCTTTCCTCGTTAAAAGTTGTCTTTGGGGGATGGAGAGATGACGTAACAAATTGCTCGGTGGGTAGAAGGCTGTCTGTGAGAACATGGGGGCCTGAGTTCGAATCCCCCATACCCTTGTAAAAGGCCAGATGTGGTACCACATGCCTGTAATCAGGACTACAGGGAGCTGAGACAGGAAGAGCACTATTATCTCAAGGAGAGACTTTGCCTTGAGGGGGTGTGGCAAAGAGCAGTATGTCAGGATACCTAATGTCCTTGTCACCAAGAATCCTGCTCTCCACTCCTGCTCAGGCACCTAGACTCACCAAAAGTCCCCATCTTACTAGTGAGATGACACCTGAGCTCTGAAGTACGGCCTTGGCTGTCCTCCACTGGCGTCGGTGACTCTCTCCAAATTGATCTGTTTCCTCCTTCCTGTCCGTTTACTCTTTGCCCATTCTCTCTAAGTGTGACCCCTCTCTTGCCCTTCTTAAACTTCCTCCTACGATAATGTAGATTAAATGCATGATGTCCTCCACAGGGTCATATGTTTGAACACTTGGTCCCAAACTACTGACACCATTTGCCAAGGCTGAAGTACCTTTAAAAGGGCCTTGCTAAAAAATATATAAATAAATAAATAAATAAATAAATAAATGGGCCTTGCTGAACAAAGCCCCTGGGATGGCCCTTGAGACTTTACAGCCTGTCCCACTTCATCTTCACTCTGTCCCTAAGTATAGATGTAACATGGCCAGCCAGCCTCCTGCTCCCTAACGCCTGCTGCCGTGTCTTCCTGACCCTGACGGACTGGGTCCCTCTGGAACTGTGACCCAAAAAAAAAACCCTTTCTCCTGTAAGTTGCTTTTGTCAGAGTTTTTTTCATGGTGATGAGAAAATAGCTACAACACTCAAGGCAGGGGCCTCAGGGTCGGCCCTGAACCAATACTGCCGTGTAGGCTCCCAGCATCATTTCCTGTCTCTGTCTCTAGTATCTCTAGGCCCGTTAGCTCTGCTCTCTCTCCCTCTGAAACACACAACCATCTCAACACAAAACAACTAAAACCCACCATCCTTCCTGCCAAGACTGTTCCTCTGCCAGTGGCCAGAACTCACCCCCCACAGCCAGGAACCAAGACCTCACCTTGCCTGGATCCCCACACCTAGTCACCAACCCCTAAACCGGGGCTCTCTTCCTGCCACTAATCCTGTCCCAGGTTTGACCTCCAGCCAAACTCCATCCTTGGTCTCACAGACAGAGGACTGAATGCATACGCTGTCAGTGCCCTGCTCAAAACTTCCCTCTGCTCTCACCTACCCCACATGCCCTCACAGACGCCCTGACCTATCTGCAGCCTCGCTCCCACAGCCACTCAGGAACAGGCAGCCACACTTGCCCTTTACCTGAAGAATTCCTCTTCGCCACTCAGCAGAACACCCTAGCCCTCCTTTGGTCTTCTGAGTTACTGCAGAATGAGTGGGTGGTCCTTGTTCAAAAGGCCTGAGACCAGCTAGGCGGGGTAGCGCACGCCTGTGATCCCAGCACTCAGGATGCAGAGGCAGGCAACCTCTGTGAGTTTGAGGCCAGGCTGGTCTACAAAGAAAGTTCCAGGACAGCCAGAGAAACCGTATAAATAAATAAATAGATAGATAGATAGATTGATAGATAGATAGGACCAAAAGTGTTTCAGGATTTTTAGATTTGGGTTGAGACCCAACTCAAAACACCAAATTTATTAGTTCCATATTTAAAAAAACAAAAGCAAAAGCAAAAAACCTATGCATGTGTGCAAAAGACAATTTTAAATAATTTTATGCAGAAAAAAAAAAAGTTGCATGGTGTAGAATTTTCCACCTGGCACCTTGTCAGCACTCAAAATATTTCAGGACCCAGATTCTGGCTAGGAAGCTCTGTGTCTCTGCTGTCTCCTTTCATGCCCTGGAACCAGTCAGTCCTGTTAACTATGGCAGAGCATTCTATACTTCAACATAAATGAAGTGACCTTTTAGATAACTTAAGTAACCATCACTGGAACTCTACCTTGTGTATAAAGTCTCCTCTAGCAAGGAGGTGGCACCAGCAGGCCTCAGCAACACCAGGTGACACCTCTCTCCTATAGACACAAATACAAATACATAGGATAAACAAGCTTTTAAACTTTTTTAAAAAGATTTATTTATTTATTAAGTACACAGGTTTTTGCTTGCACATATCCCTGCACACCAGAAGAGGACACCAGATCTCATTATAGATGGTTGTGAGCCACCATGTGGTTGCTGGGAATTGAACTGAGGACCTTTGGAAAAGCAGGCAGTGGTCTTAACCTCTGAGCCATCTCTCCAGCCCGCTTTTAAACTTTTTTGGTTTTTCGAGACAGGGTTTCTCTGTGTAGCCTTAGCTGTCCTGGTCTCACTTTGTAGACCAGGCTGGCCTCGAACTCACAGCGATCCGCCTGCCTCTGCCTCCCGAGTGCTGGGATTAAAGGCGTGCGCCACCCACGCCCGGCTCCCCTTAAACTTTTTTGTACTGGCAACACATACCAAGCTCACTACTTTTCCCGAACGTTAAAAAAGAAGACTAAAACGCTGCACGGATCGAGTCCGTTCACTTTACCTACCGTCCCTATATTACAGAAGAAGAAGACCAGGCAACTGGCCTGAGGCCACACAGCGAGCAAAGCCGGCTTCTGTCTCTGTGACTTGTGACTTAATACCTCTGCTGCCTTTGACCTGCATGTCACAAAACACAGCAAAGCCATCTGTCACAGTGACAAAAGTACTATCTGTCTGATTCTCAAATAATTATATTAACATGCCAGTGGTACTCCATTCCCAGGCACTTTAGGCTTTATTCTCAAATCTTGCAAGTTCTTTTTTGTTTTTGTTTTTGTTTTTCTTCTCCTCCCTTTGATAGAATGAGATTGTACAGTGGCTGCTAGACAGGCTGCAGCGGCAACCATATAATCTGAAAACCAGAAGGCGCTGGCGCTGTACAGGGGGTTCAGTGTGTGACCTTCACCTATGACTAGGCAGAAATTCCTTCAGACGGACTTTCCTATTTTATCAATGAGAGGCCTGTATTCAGCTCTGCACTTCAAAATATTGTCAGCTCAAAAGAAAAAACAAGCCCATGACCATGTCATCATCTTTGTTGGTAAGGCTACACTGTCCAGTCAATCAAAGGAATTTAGGACAGTTTTCTGTTGTTGAGCTGGGGTCTCACTATGTATCTCTGGCTAGCCTGGAACTCACAGTGTAGACCAGACCAGCCTCTTCATCGAAGTGATCCTCCTGCCTCTGCCACCCAAGTCCTGGAATTAAATAAAGGCTTACACCACCACACTTGGCTAGACAGAGTTCTCTTAATAATGATTATAAACAGTTCGCCAATGTTTTAAAAAAAATGTTTGATGTGAGCGCTAAATACTACCACTCACCAGGCTCAGAAGGGCCCCCTGCAGCCAAGGTAGTGAGGGGGCTAAGGCAGGGGGACCAATGAGGCCAGCCTGACCCAAACAGTGAGTGCCAGCGAATGAACAAACGAATGAATGAATGAATGACCAATGAGAGTTCTGACTAATAAAGAAACCTTAGGTGCTGAGGGCTTAAGTTAAGTACCAGCTGCTATGTGATGACGCCAACTTCACAGCCCGAGTAAAAAGCACTCAATTGTCTAGAAACCATTACACATCCTGCATGCAGGCCTGAGGGGACACCACCCCAGCTAATCAAGTTCCTCCAGCTACCCACCTCAACACCACTTGCTCCCAGACAGCATTGCTTCAGTACCCAAGGGCAGAGGTGCCTGTGGGTGAGCAAATCAGTGAGTGAGGAGGAACCACACTCCGAGATGAAATACCAAGTGGCTCAGGATTAGTATCTTCCTCAGGAAACAGAGGGAAGAAATTCTAGTTGGACCGGGGAGGCCAACCTAGCTAGGTCAGAGGCAGTTGAGATGGGTGTGACTCCTGCCTCGGAAGGTGAGCACCCGAAGTTTCTGTCTGGTTGTTTCTCAGAAAGTAAGCATCCAAAGTTTCTGTCTGGTTGTTCAGGAACAAGGGCGCTGATGCAGAAGCAGTTCTGTGGCCAATCAAGGAAGTATGTTTCCATATTTGGGAAACCAAGCTGAGTAGGCCATGGGTCTATCAGCAGTGAGGGGATGCAGCTCCCGGCAGCCATTTCCAGCAGCCTGAGGGTTGTCAGTAGTCATGCAGTAACCCTGACTCATGACTTCAACACAGAAAAGAATTGCAGGACCCTCGAGAGCTTGCGAAGCAGAGGTGGGACTCAGTAAAACTACTGTAATGTGCCACTAAGCCTTAAGACGTGACTCGGGGAGAGAAGGTTGGCAAGGGCGTGGGCTTCTCCAAGAGATTGCAGAAAGGTGGGGGGCAGAAAATGAGGGAGAGGAGGCGTGGATAAGCAATTAATTAACTCTCTTAACACTAGCCATTTATGTGTGCCACCCCAGTGACTCTCAGGTCACATCTCAAAAAGCCGCAGTGGAATCCTTTCTCCTTTTTTTTTTTTCTTAAGATAAATTACATATAAATGAGATAAACTAGGTATGTCGTGACGCAGAAGCCACTGGGGCCATACAGGGGCTCCAGGAACACCCTCCACATGCAGATTCACAGCTAAGAGGGGAGACAGACCCTCTACCTTGTGCTACGTGCAATTCTTGCTTTGCTGCCGGCAAGAGACTTGAGCTGGGCTCAGGGTGACAGACTCCTTTTCCTTCTCCTGTCTCCGTCATCTTCCTGGCTCTCTACTTGGCTTCTGTTTGTATTTGCCTCACAGTCATGCACCTCCCACCTGAGCGGCTTACACTCACGTGCCTCCCACCTGAGCGGCTCACACTCACGCGCCTCCCACCTGAGCGGCTCACACTCCCACGCCTCCCACCTGAGCGGCTCACAAATACGCGCCTCCCACCTGAGCGGCTCACACTCCCGCGCCTCCCACCTGAGCAGCTCACCCTCACGCGCCTCCCACCTGAGCGGCTCACCCTCACGCGCCTCCCACCTGAGCGGCTCACACTCACGTGCCTCCCACCTGAGCGGCTCACACTCACGCGCCTTCCACCTAAGCTGAAGTTTTTCACGTACAAGGTGTTTAGAAACACAACTAACAGGGGCTGGAGAGATGGCTCAGAGGTTAAGGACACTGACTGCTCTTCCAGAGGTCCTGAGTTCAATTCCTAGCACCCACATGGTGGCTCACAACCATCTATGATGTGATCTGATGACCTCTTCTGGCCTGCAGGTATACATGGAGGCAGAGCACTGTATACATAATAAATAAATAAATATTTTTTAAAAAAAGAAACACAACTATCATTTTGCCTTTACATTCTAATGCTCAAAGCCCAACTTCAATTCAAAAAAAAAAGTTCTCAAGGTTTTTTATTGTTGATTCAGACCAGTCAGTCATTTTTCAAGTCATGAAATGTACACTGGTTTTCTCTGCTTATAGCACTGAGCTAATAACTCAAAATATGGAAAACACAATTTAGTCCTAGAGCTCTGCCTAAGTAGTACAGCACTAGCCCTGCACACACACAGGCCCAGGGTCTGAGCATGACCGTCTCAAAAGTCTTAAGAACTCCATGGATTCATTAGTTACAGATCATTTTCAAAGGTAGTGTTTGCAATTTCTCACACTAAGGCTTTTGTAATGAACGTTCTCTACAGGTAAAGGCCTGGAGCTGGGATACATAAATATAAAGCAGATACGAGGTGCAAAAACATCAGTTAAACTGTATGAATGTTGTTCATTGTTCAAAAATACAACAAAACTATCTATCAGTAAGCTAAATCTCCCAAATGGAATCTATGTACAAGACCATCACGTAAGTATGCTGGAACTGCGGTATTAAACTACTAAGCTCTAGCGGCCAGCGTGGTGTGGCGACCTCTGAGCAGGAGGCGGAGGCGGGAGGACCTCTGTGAGTTCAAGGACAACTTCCTCCACAAAGAACACTTCAGACCATCCACAGCTGCATGGAGAGTCCCCGTCTGGGGTTTCTCTATGTTATCTTGGCCATCCTGGACTCACAGCGATCCAACTGCCTCTGCCTCCCGCGGGCTGGGATTAAAGGCGTGCGCCACCACGCCTGGCTAGTTTCTGCTTTGCAGGGAGGTAAATACCAGCTGGTATGTGTGTGTGTGTGTGTGTGTGTGTGCCATGTGCACGCCTGGTGTGTACATTAATCAAAAGATGGTGGCTAGATCCCTTGGAACTGGGGTTTCAGATGGTTGTGAGCCACCATGTGGGCGCTGGGAACCTAGCCTGCGTCCTCTGCAAAAAGTAACATGTGTTCTACTGAGCCCAAGAAAAAGTTTTTTAAGTGTACATTTAAATAAACCTTGTCGGGGCGGGAGAGATGGCTCAGAGGTTAGGAGCACTGACTGCTCTTCCAAAGGTCATGAGTTCAAATCCCAGCAACCATATGTTGGCTCACAACCATCTATAATGAGATCTGTATACATAATAAATAAATCTTTAAAAAAAATAAAAATAAACCTTGTCCCCGAGGTTTCATTTTCAAAGGAATCAAGTAAGACATTCAAGACACTTTTACTCAGAATAATCTGGGAAGTTCAACACTCCTCCTCCAAAATTGAAACAAAAGCCAACTTAGCAATTTTCCTTTAAAAAAAAAAAAAAAAAAAAAAAACCAAAGCTTTTAGAAAATCAAAGGCGAAGTTGAAGGACATTGAATTCCAGAAGATACAGTCTTCATGTTTAAACTTCTAACAAGAGACTTCGGACAAGACAAAAGACCCTGTTACCTTAAAGTGTGGTCAGCTGTAAAGTTGATGAATCTATACAAGGTCACATCCGCACTCCTTCAAACTTCAATTTACAGTAACAGAGCACACCTGGTGCAGGCCAGGCTTGCCCAACAGCTCTCAGGACAAGCTCTCTCCAGCTCTCTCTCTCTCTCTCTCTCTCTCTCTCTCTCTCTCTCTCTCTCTCTCTCTCTCTCTCTTGTTTTTTTGTTTGTTTGTTTGTTTGTTTGTTTCAAGACAGGATTTCTCTGTGTAGCCTTGGCCATCCTGGACTCACTTTGTAGACCAGGCTGGCCTCGAACTCACAGCAATTCGCCTGCCTCTGCCTCCCGAGTGCTGGGATTAAAGGCGTGCGCCACCACGCCTGGCTCTTCTCTCTCTTCTCTGTGAAATTCCTTTAGCAAAGACAAGTACTGCCGCTAATGGGCTATGGTCTTTCAGCATGAGAGAGAATGACTTAATGTCCCCAAGCACAGCCCAGTAATGTGAAGTCTCTAATGTTCTGGTCACTGGTGTCACCATCTCAACCTTCGGCAGCTGGGGACAGCCCTACCTGGCTGCTCGCACCTCAGCTGTGCACAGTCCACTCGGGGTCTAACAACAGCCTCTGTGACATCTCCGACTTGACACTCACATCACTGTGAATCGGGTTCCCCCAAGGCATCAGTGAGCTTTACTTATTTTATTTCTAGAACATTCCAGCGTTGTCAGAATGTGGTTCCTTCCAGAGTCTGACAGTTCTATGTTCTTGCTCAGTAGTAACAGTAATTGGGGCAAACACATTGTTTAGGAGTAGTGAGTATCAAAAAAGTTAGCCAAGTGCTCTGTAAACCACAGCAGCCTCTTTACCGAGAAAAAGCCCCCATAGATGATATAACCTGGTTGTTACCTTCGAGTTTATTCTGAACACTTCTGCACGTGTCAACCCAGCCCCTGTAGTAACCTAATGAAACACGTTCACAACTATACTGAGCTGGACCCAGGCCCCACTGTTACTGGGTGGCTTCATTTGGACCGGGACGGACAGGCCACACTGCCTGTTGTTTGATTCTTTCATCTGGTTCTGGTTACTTTTGTAACCAGCCTCAGCTGTCCTGGAACTCTCTAAGAAGACCAGGCTGGCCTCATACTCGAGGGTCACCTGAGTCAGTCTTGCCTCCTCAGCGCTGGGAAGAAAAGCACAGCAGCAACAACACCTGGCTCAACAGCTGCTGTAAAGAATAAACACCAAGGGGGCTGGAGAGATGGCTCAGTGGTTAAGAGCATTGCCTGCTCTTCTAAAGGACCCAGGTTCAATTCCCAGCACCCACATGGCAGCTCACAACTGTCTGTAACTCCAAGATCTGATGCCCTCTCTCCAACACACATAAATTTAAAAAAAGAAAAGAAAAGAAAAAGAAAAAAAAGAATAAACACCAAAAAGCAAAGCAAGGTCCTCCCTCCCTCCCTGCCATGGTCATCAGAGGAAAGCCTGTGAGGAGCCAGCACTCACAAGGGTGGGGGAAAGGTCATAGCCTAGAGGCCAGCCAGGCTGCTCGCCTTGACTGCCTCTCAAATAAACAAGCAAAGGTAAAGAAGCCCCAGGGAATGGGACAGATCAGTGGATGGTTCACAAAGGCGCAAGGACATCAGCTCAGGGAACAGCCCACACTCCCAGGGAGCAATGCCCTGCCACTGGTGGACCCACTCTAAAAGGAATCAAGGACCACCTGCGGTGAGAACAGCATTCCTAGCCAGTCTGCCCTCCACCCAGCTCCAACCCCATCCTAATTATTTTCCCAGCCACCCTACTTTCCTACAATGGACCAGGCTGCTGAAATAGACTCCAAGGGCAGGGCGAGCTAAAGGCTTATCCCAGGTGAGGCCCTGTCCACAGTGGGAAATGGGGGTAGGGGTGGGGGAGGTCCTTGGTGAGTTCTTCAGGACAAAAACCATGCACATTTTTCTATTCAGGAAAAAGTTGAACTTGTAGAGGTTTTTTTTTTCCTTTTCTTTTCTTTTTCTCCCTTTGGTTTTTTTGTTTGTTTGTTTGCTTTGTTTTGTTTTGTTTTGTTTTTTGAGACAGGGGTTTCTATGTGTAGCCTCGGCTGTCCTGGCCTGGCTTTGTAGACCAGGCTGGCCTCCAACTCACAGTAATCCACTTGCCTCTGCCTCCCAAGGGCTGGGATTAAAGGCGTGCACAATCACACCTGGCATAAATTTGTAATTTTATGAGCTTTTCAAATACTTTACTTTCTATACTGCTCTCATTTCCACTTAGTAGCCCATTAGCACAAATCTACAAGACCAATCCCAACAAAACAAAGAGGAGAACACCAACACAAACTGTCCTACTAGGATTTAACAAATATTCAGATGTGGCCTCAGGCCTAAAACAATCCATGCCTCACACTCACTGCACCATGAACGCAGATGTAATTAGTTCATTACTCTCAGACAGGTTCCACTCATGGTCCAAAGTGGCTTTTTGGTCCTCTTGACAAAAGGCAACCTCCTACCCGCCACCCCCCACCCGAGCAGGCTTCCTGTCAGTCATCTGCACTAGAATTGGAATCCCCACCCTTTTATGTATCTCACATTGGCCTAAAACCTGCTGTGTAGCAGGGAATGACCAGAAACTTTTGATCCACCTACCTATATCTTTTAAGTGCTGGGATTACGGCCTATGCCACTAAGCTTGACTCACTGGTGTTGGGGATGAAACCTCACTCTACGGACTAAACTACATCCCCAGCCCTTGGAATGCTCAACATTAGGACAACTTGCCAGACCAAGAAAATGGATTGCGCTCCTCAGCCTGCTCTCGGTTTCCACAAGCCCAGCCTCTCCTGCCTGTGTCCTAGGGCTGGGACTGATCCAGAAGCAAGTGACATCAACCAAAGCTATCCCCTAAGTTCCTGTGTCTGTTTCATCTGGACAAAATCAGGCCCAGTGGAGGGGAAAGTGTCTCCTGGGTCAGTGGGAGCCTCTGCACAAGCACCTCATGGGCTCCAGCACCTTCCACACCACCTCAGTCAGCCTCCTCCGACCCATTAACACTCACATGCACAAAGAGCTGACAGTCTTCCCAATCTCTCAAATCTCAGCATAACATGTACGGGCAACGTAAGAGATTTCCCCAACCCAGCACACAGAAAGAAAGGGGGTTTTCGTGTTTGCCTCTCTGAAACTAAGCATAAGGCACTAAGTCAGAGAGACCTAGAAATAGCAGATCCCAGGCCGGGCAGACCCGTTGTACACGGTGGGGGTGGGTGGCTCACACTGAACCAGACCATCCGAGCTTGCAATGCCTGGGGCTGCTGGCTGTCGCTGTTCTCCCTACAGGTCAGGCACTCTCGATTAAACACACAGGAACGTAAGTGTTATGAGTATGAAATCCGTACCGATCACAAGCACCTAAAACCAGGCACCGCCTGGAAAGCTCACGGTCCTTTACACTGCTCTGAAAGAGGACACTGGTCATGCTACACGAGGGGAGGAATGACAAAAGCAAGGACTAAAAAGCCATTGGAACAAAGAGTCCATTGAAGTGAGTGGATGATCTCCCGATCTCCCACATAAGTCACTGACTCTCTGGAGCTCCTCCAGCCCACCCCCCCATGCCGTGTCCAAATCTCTCTCTCTCTCACACACACACACACACCACACGCCCTCTAGTCTAACCATCTCTCCCCTTATGCAGCGCTTCCGTCAAAGGCCTGTGGCTTTGGGGCGGGGGAGCACTCCCATCCCCACCTGTGGCTTTCCAGGGGAGCACTCCCATCCCCACCTGTGGCTTTCCCTGGGAGCACTCCCATCCCCACCTGTGGCTTTCCCTGGGAGCACTCCCATCCCCACCTGTGGCTTTCCAGGGGAGCACTCCCATCCCCACCTGTGGCTTTCCGGGGGGAGCACTCCCATCCCCACCTTGATCTGCAATCAGACGCTGACCTTCTCATTCCTGTCAGTCAAACTGGCCACCTCATTCTTCCCCCACTGCAGATGTTCCAGTTTCTTCTCAGCTGTTTCCAATCCAACATGGTTCTCTCTTCCACACCGCTGAGTTCTAACACTTCCATCAGTCTTTCCCTGCCGTGCCCTGCCACAAACTACTGCCACTTATTCTTTTTAATCCCTTCAGCTTTTTTTTTTTTTTTTTTTTTTTTTTACTTTTGCGTATGTGTCTGGGGGAAAGGGGAATGTACGTGCAGGCAAATCCAGGTGCCACAGAAGCCAGAGGTGTCAGATCCCCCAGGACCTGGAGTTACAGGTGCTCGCGAGCCATCTGATGGGGTGCTAGGAACTGAAGTCAGGTCCTCTGGAAGGGCAGTGTGTGCTCTTACTTGTTGACCCAGCTATCCAGGCCTTCGACAGTTTAGCTTTTTAAGATAGGGTCTCACTTTGTAAACCAAAGTGAGCTCAAATTTGCAATCCTCCTGCATCAGCCTCTGAAACACTAGGACGGCAGCAGGGCACTGCCACTTGTCTTGTTTCGTATCCTTTATTTGAAGAACTCAGCAGAGTACAGATAATGCAAAAATGTCCCTCAGACTGGAGTGAATTGGCTGCAGAAAGTACAGGCAAGGCCAGGACTTCTCGGGGGTGCCCACACAGCATTAAACTACAGTATTACTTCCTGCTGCAGCCATGGAGAGAACTCACCAGGAAGCCTTCGGGCCTTCAACTTCCTGGAACACTTATGGAAGGATTCAAAAACGGTTCGAAAAACGGTTCAAGGGGCTGGAGAGATGGCTCAGTGGTTAAGAGCACTGTCTGCTTCTTCTTTTTTTTTTTTTTTTTTTTTTTGTTTTTCGAGACAGGGTTTCTCTGTGTAGCCTTGGCTGTCCTGGACCCGCTTTGTAGACCAGGCTGGCCTCGAACTCACAGCGATCCACCTGCCTCTGCCTCCCAAGTGCTGGGATTAAAGGCGTGCGACACCACGCCCGGTGTACTTCTTGCAAAGGTTCTGAGTTCAATTCCCAGCAACCACATGATGGTTCACAACAATCTATAATATGACCTAAGGTGCACTGTATACATACTTAATAAATTAATAAATAAATCTTGAAAAAATGGTTCGAGACACTCAAAAGTCAAGACAAGATGTCTTCTTGCAAGACAATAAAGAACAGAAATCATTTAAACACAAATTCCAAAGAAAAGCACAAAAGGCCTTGTTCTGCAAACAGATATACAAAACAAAAAGAAACAGGCAAATTGGCAATCTTGACCAGCTCAATTACTGCTCTGCAGACCCTTCCTTCCCCTTAATAGCCTTCCTTGCATCTCCAGAATCCAAAGTTATGGAAAGACAACTGGTTAAGTGACCTCATCGGCATGTTTCCAAATGCTAGGGAACTTGACTGATGCTGCCAAGTGGTGCAGCGCGGGAGGCGGGGCAAGAGCTGCATGACCCGCCCAACCAAGCCAGACCCCATAGTGAGAAGCCCAAACCAGGTCTCCTTACTTAAACTCTGCCCTCTTATAATCTCTGCTAAGAACGAAAGGACCACTTTCATGGGCCAAGTGGGAAAAGGCCAGAGTCCTTCCCACTTGCCAAAAGAGCATCCTCTAAAGCTTTTATTGTGGGAAAGAACCTAAGGTTAGGGATGCGGATAAAAAGATACTACTGTCTAGCTGCCCTCTTAAAGATGATCATCCATTTTGTGTCCCATCTTTGACCCCAAACACAAGGATTAAGACGGCAAGCCACAATTTCCAGAGGGTATACCTTCTGAGGAGGCAAGCTAACACACACACACACACACACACACACACACACACACACACAGAGGCTGCCTAAGGAACATGAGGCATGCTTCCTGCCAGCGGAGCAGCTTACAGTCACAGAAATAGCTTCCTACCCATGGCCAAACTGACTCTGCCATCTGCCCCTCTCCTCGTGTCCCTATTAGCCAACAAACCAAGCTGGAGAGAGATGACCAAAGCCTGAACCCCAGAGCCCACATAAATACAGAAAGGGAGATCCAGCTCCACAGACCTAACCTCTGACCTCGCACGTGCACAATGGTACAAGAGCACACAAACACCTTTTTTTTAAGGTACACGTATGTCCCCATGTAGTGATGCTACTTAACAGTGGGCCATAGAAACCGGAACACGAAGACGTCACAGGCCATTGGTGTTCCCCACTCCTCTCACTGTCTGTGGTCATTGCTCCCCGTTTACAGACTTTTCTCCCGTGTCCCGCCTAGCACAGAAAAACTCAAAGGCAAAGGCCTGCACAGCCACCCGGCACATGACCCATTCATCCCAAAGGGATTCCCGAGCCAGCTCCGCAACACTGAAGAGGTCACAGAACCAAAGGTGCCTTGGAGAAGGTCCAGGGAAGTTGAGTGACTTGCTTCCCAAATTACAGGGATGGCTCCACTCAATTCTTCCCATTAAAAAACATTTCAACTCATTCATTAAGTGCATATTAACTGGGCCAGGCACTTGACCGGGTAGATGGAAGGAACCCTCAGTACGTTTTAATCTTCCTAGATGCAAACCGGTGTGGTGAGGGTGTACAAGCACATGGAATAAATTCCCGGTGACGGCGGCGGCGACTACTGAACCAAGGAACCTAAGCAACACCGACCCAAGGGGCTGTGTAGTACCCCTGGTGCTTGGCTCCTGCCCGCTCAGGTGTTTTAAGGGGAAACAGGGTGCTCACAGTGACTCAAGAAAGGGATTTGGAAAAAAAAGGGGCACTTGGGGTTCCAGCATGGCCTGGATGCCAGTGCCTGGCCCTGGAGAACTAACTTCTCCCCGTTTGTGGAGCATCACAACTGTTTCTGCACCGGCCTCTACTCCTAGGCTCATTAGGACTCCAAAAACACTTCTCTTTCTGCTGTCTTCAGAGGTGGGTTGTTGCGTTGTTGGATTGTTTGTTTGTTTGAACACTGGACTGAGGTGGAAGGCATCAAGCCTGAAGAGAGTGGAATTTCCTACTTACTCACAAGCACTGCCGGCTAGAAGCAGGGGGCAGTCTGCCCACTGACCCTTTCAACCCCCAATCTTTGAACCCGCTTCAGCACAGTACAGAAGGAATGTGCACAAGGCAGCACAAAGCCAGGTAGACTTTCTGGTTTAGCACATGAGGGACTCAGGTCGGGGAAGTCGCGCGGGGCAGAAAAGGAATATATAAGAGTTAAGTGTAACTTCAGGAACTTTTGAAGAACTCAATTACAAGCAGGGTCTCCCAAGAATCTCCAAGAAATTTTCTTGGAAAGGTTACAAGACAAAACTGTCTTAGCTGATTGATGTCTCGGATTTGCCAGAGGCTGGGAGCAACGTTAGGGCGCACTAAAGCCTGACTCCGGGCCGAGTCTCCTCTGGGTCCCGCCGGCGCCGAGGCGTGCTCCGCCCGGCCAGGCGGGAGCCCCGGGGCAGCTCCCACGCACCGCTCCTGGCTCCCGCGCCACCGAGGGGCCGGGGCGGGAAGGGGGACGCGCCCGAAGCGCCTAAGGAGAGAAATGTCCTGGAGCTTACCCCCCTAAGGAATCTCCAACTACTCCGGTCTAGGGGCACAGAGCCATCCCACACGGGCCGGGAAGACGCTCCTCCCCGCCTCCCTCGCCACGCCGCAGCCAGAACGCGAGCGGGCCCCGCTTACTTTTGGTGGCAGCGATAAGGTTCTTGCCGTCCTTGATGAGCTCTTTGATGAACTTGTTGGTCCTCTCGAGCTCCGCTTCATGCGCGCGGATCCTCTCCCGGAACCACGGGCTGTCGAGGTAGCAGTCGCTGAACTCCAGGGGCTGCAGCCCCATGACTGCGGCGGAGCGCACGGACGCAGGCCGAGCTTGGACTCCGAGGCGGTGGCGGACGGGCGGGCGGCTAGCTGGGCTGAGCGCGCGGAGACAGCAGCTCGCTCATGTCCCGCCGAGCCCAGCGACCCAGGCGACTGCACCGCGGCGCGGCTCCCCAATCCCGGCAGCCCCCGGCAGCTGCAGAGCCCGCCGCCCCGCCCCGCCCCGGGCGCGCCCGCCCCGCCCCCTCCCCCACGCCCCTGCTCTCCCTCCCCAGCGCCTTCGGCTCTCCTCCCTGCCCTTCCCCGGACGCCTCTTCCTTCTCTTCTCCACGCGCAGTCGCCCCTCCTCTTCCTTCCGAGGCGGCCGCCGTGGAGAACGTAGTCCGTGCCCTCCACGCTAGGGCGCCTGCGTCTCCCCGGTCTCGGCTCGCCCGATCCAGGTGACTCAAGCGGATCCTCGAAGTGGGCTCCGGACCGAACGGGAAGGAGTCTTAATAGCAGGCCTCGGTCCCCGCGGTCAGACGACTTAAGTCAGGACGGACTGGCGGGCGGGCGGAAATGATTGACTCACTTATCTGTGTACCCAGGGAGGGCGCCTCGCGGTGCAAGGGCTCGCACGCCGGGCGCTCGCTCTCTTCATCCCACCCGCCGCTTGCGCCTGAGCGCTCAACATCCCCACCTCGGTGTTGTCTTGGCAGCTTCTAGAACATTGTTCATCGTGTCCGTGCCGAATGACTTAGGGGAAGGGAGCATGCAGCTAAAGCGCGTTGACCCTGTTTCTGTCCTGTTCCGCAGATTAAATTTACACGGGTAGAGGAGGCGACCTTTATTCTAAAAATAGGCCGCCGCCATAAGTAAATGCCAGACTTTAAGTGGTTTTTTTTCACCTGATGGGAGGGAGGCGGCAAAGACAAGTGTGAATTCGTGTCCGTGCGCCCACAGAAATCCTTTCCTATTCCATGCGTTCTAAAGCAGAACTCAGTACCTCCCCCAAATGTGTACAGCAGATCATACACTTGGGAGACGCTTTCGTCAACCAACAGTTTTTTAAAGCAATTACAATGTGCACACATGGCATGCATTTTTGACAAACTCACAACACATGTTTACATGTAAAGGCTTAATGATGGTAGTAGTACCACCGGGAAACTTCAAAGTGATTCTTTAAAACGTTCAGACTGAGTGCAGTAATTAAGAGACTGTTTGAGCCGGGCGTGGTGGCGCACGCCTTTAATCCCAGCACTCGGGAGGCAGAGGCAGGCGGATCGCTGTGAGTTCGAGGCCAGCCTGGTCTACAGAGTGAGTCCAGGATGGCCAAGGCTACACAGAGAAACCCTGTCTCAAAAAACCAAAAAAAAAAAAAAAAGAGAGAGACTGTTTGGCCTGAAAGCTGTAAGCTAACCCTCTGGGAACAGCTAGCTAAGTCTGTAAGCTCTCCCGTTAGAAATGGCACCATTTGCGTGCCTAACCCACAGGTAAACATTGTTTCAGTGTCCATCCTCTGGGTTCAAAAGTCTTTCCAAATAACTTCTAGGCAGTTTGAAAGGTTCACTTCCTACTGAACTCCCTACTCAGCAAGGGAGTCTACACTGGAGAGACAGAGAAAGGCAACGGGGAGGAAAAACTGGAGGTTGAATTAAAGCCCTGCAAAAGAGCCGAACACTGCAGCACCATGGCCTCCTGAACAAAAAAAAAAAAAAACTAAACCTAGCCAGACATAGTGCCTGAGCGGCCATAATCCAGAATCCCATAAGCTGATTGCGTGTTTAAGATCAACCTGGACTGCCTGGTGAGAGGCCAGGCAGGGCAGGGCTCCATAGCAAGATCCCACCTCCCAAGCGAAGCAAGGGCAGTGAATTGCCTTGAATGAGAATGACCCCCACAGAGGCTCATACATTTGAATGCTTGATCTCCAGTGGGGAACTGTTTGGGAGGGATTAGGAGGCGTGGCCTTACAGCAGGAGGTTTGTCACTGGAGGTGGGCTTTGAGGTTTCAAAATTCCAAACCAGTCCCAGTCTCTCTTTTTCTGCCCCATGCTTGTGAAGCAAGATGTGAGCTCTCCATCTACTGCTCTGGCACCATGCTTGCCTGCCACCATGATAACCCTCTGACACTGTAAACAAACCCCCTTCCCCCTTCCTAAAGGTCCTGAGTTCAGTTCCCAGCAACCACATGGTGGCTCACAACCATCTAGAATGTTATCTGATGCCCTCTTTTGCAGATAAAGCACTCATATACAATAAATATAATAAATAAATCTTTAAAAAAAAAAAAAAAAGAACCCAAGCTCCTGGTCAAGACAGGTGGATGGAAATGTTACTTACTGAAAAAAAAAAAAAAAAAAAAAAAAACAGTGTACAAGTGAGAGCGGTGGTACCTGGGGAGGACAGGGCCAGCCTCAGAACATGACTGTGACTCAGAGGCACCTGAGAAGATTGCAGCCTGTGAGGACAATGACACCATCTAGAACAGGGTTGTTAGGCTTTGCTGGGTGCCTGGTTAGTTACAGACTCAAGCTGCTCAGGTTCCAGCTGGGGTGAGAGAGGTTAACTGGGACGGAGCCCTTACCACTGTGGTGATTCCAGTATAGACAGCGTTTCCCAGGTTGAGGTCCAGAACTGCCACCACCGTAAAGCCAAATGCAAGTGCTACTGGACTGCATGCAGGGTTTCAGGCTGGGAGTCGGAACTAGACTCAGATTAACTAGCAGAAAATCCAAATGAAGAATGGTTTTAGCCAAAAGAGTTTCTCTGTAAGGCAGCCAGGAAAGTTCCCCTATCCTTCCCTCTCGAGTCCAGAAGACAACAGCCTTAACAGAATACCACAATGCCTTGGGAAGTGTTGTTCCACCTTATACAACCTTACAGTGTAACATGGCTCCCAAAGAGCCTCCGGAGGGAAAATGGTGAAAAGACCAAAGGACGTCAGCCCCAGCCACCCCCGGCCAGCTTCTCAGCATTCCTGTACATATCATAAAAAAGGTTTTTCCTTTTTATGTCTTTGGTCAGAACTTAGTCATATAGACAACATATTTTGCTGCAATGGGGAAAAAATATGGCTTTATCAGTTAGATGGCCACAGAAAGGTAAGGGACGATAAATATTGAACAAAAACAACAGTCTCTAACACAGGCTGACACTTTCTTTGAGTGACGTACTTAAGCGACAACTGTGCCAAAAAGAAGCAATAGAGCAGGAAGAGATGAAGGCGCGATCGCTGGGTATTGGTCAATCTACCTGAGGCGGCTTCTCACAAAACAGACAACAGCAATGAAGAAAATGCCGAAGCGGCTTCTGGGTAAATCAGTGGAGCGCAGCCCTGAAAACCTCAGGTCCTGAGACAGTGTTGACAGCCGACACACAGGAGCCATTACGTGGCCAGAGGACAGGTTAACCGCCCCCCCCCACAACGTGTGCAGCACTGAATTATTATCAACATTCAATAAAAAGGTGATGCTTGCCCAGGATGTAAATACACTTAACTGCGCTGAACTGCACACCTATAAATCATTAAAGGTGGTACACTTTGTTACATTTATCTTATAAACATAAAGAAAAGTATAGTGAGGGGAGATCGAGGGACCCCCCCCCCACCTCTCCTCCCTACACATAACTACTGTTAGCAATTCTCATTACGTCTGTGTTTCTTCACTGAATACCAATTAGAGTTTGTGACCTCAGCTTGAGAAAGACTGTGCTGAGAGCATAATGCTGGGCTAAGTGCTATTCCAAGGCACTCTTCCCCAGTCTCTGCACCTCCAGGATTGCAGAGGCGGCACCATGAAACATGCAGCGCTGCTGTTCTTGCTGCCAGAAGTGCCTGACGACCTAGGACTTGAGAGACACTGTGTGAGTTCTCGATGGCAACAGTGAGCCAAGCAAGCATGGCTCCCACCTTCATGGGCCAATAACCTTCAGCATACAAAAAAGAGCACTCAAGCAACCTCGAGTATAAACGTAAGTGAAAGCCAGATGGTGGTGGCATCCCGGGACTCGGGAGGCAGAGGCAGGCAGATCTCCTGAGTTTGACGCCAGCCTGGTCTCCAGAGCAAGTTCCGGGACAACCAGGACTACACAGAGAAACCCTGTCTCGAATGAAAAAATTAAAAATAAATAAACAAACAAACAAACAAACAGAGCAAATGTTAAGTGAAACTCCAAGTAGACCTGAGAGACTGAATATGGTGCTACGGAGGGGACGTTGTGCTATGCAGAGACATCAGTGAGTATGTGACAGATCGGTCAGTCTCAGGAGGCCTGTAGGATTGGAGTTAGCAGGCAGAAATGCAGATATTCCTCACACAGAGGAATCAGCTTTGGAAAGGGCCCTGTGGCTGGAGCACTGTAGGCAGAGGAGGGACTCAAGAGGGAGTGGCACAAGGGGGTGGCACAGCCCGCGTGCTTTGCATTAGGCTTGTTGCTTTCCAGAAGATGTGGAGTGTGGGTTTCAAGCAGCCCTGATTGTTTCTAGCAAGAGAGTGCTTTTTCCACAACTCCCAGACATCACAGCTTCAGGGAGCTTGGGACCCTGAAAACAATTAAGCCAGCACATATTAAGGACATGGAACAGGCAAGGCACCATAGCACTGCAAAGTCCCTAGTTAGTTAGGAGGAACAAGCTGACCCGTGAGTAAACAGCACACTGATGCTTGCTCTACCAGCCTGGTAACCCTGGCAGCCTGGCTAAAAAGTGACCGCTCCTAATGAAGCTGAGGGGTGGGGTGGAGAAACGAGCTCGGTGAAGGGAGCCAGAGTTGCTCACTCCACCCACAGTTAAATTCATACCCTCTGAAAAAAAAAATCTGGTACTCCGACCTATTCAAATTTGAATATACAAGAACCTGGCTGAAGGAGATGTAGGTCAAGGCACACACTAGCACCTTCCCCAGGCGGAGGCCCCTGTCATTAGAATAGGTATGGCTTCTCCACCCATCCCCGGCTTTGAGAAAGACTAGGAAGGTAGGAGAGGGCACTTGCTAGGCAGGTCATAAAACTGTCTGAATAATAAATCAGCAAACATTCCCCGATGCCCACAGACACCCTCCTGCCCCAGGCGAATGCTGCCCTCTTTCCTGTGACACAGGAATGAACTAGCCTAAGAGGTGACCTTGGAGTTTGTTTGTCCAGATATTAACAGCAGGTTTTTTTTTTTTTTCCCGAGACAAGGTTTCTCTGTGTAGCCTTGGCCATCCTGGACTCACTTTGTAGACCAGGCTGGCCTCGAACTCACAGCGATCCGCCTGCCTCTGCCTCCCGAGTGAACAGCAGGTATTTCTAACAATGGGCATATAACTAAGGTTATATGCATATGCTCGTCAGAAAGGAAAAAGAAGGCGTCTGCACAGAATGCGTTCCCCAGCACCCAAAGTGCCCCTGGTATGACCTAGAGAGGTTTCCGTAGCGTGACCTTCAAATGAGCAAATTACCACACCCTGGAAGTCAACCTCCAGCAATTGAAGGCATGTTCTGAGAGTCTGTTGGCACTTCCGGGAAACAGAAAGGGGGGGGGGGGAGCGGAATGAGCACTTGTACTCTCGGCCTTTGGTCATGCGAAGGAGGATTAACTTCAGATCTGCACGTTGTCCAGTGAAACAGTATTTTTAGTGTGTATACTTAAAAGGAGAAATACATGGGGGAAGAGGAGGCAGAAAAGGGAGGAAAGACAGAAGGAGGTGGCTGCCACTACCACCTAACATTTGAAAAGCCCTAAACCAACCTGCACCCACCAACACTTACAAGGATCCCATGGAATTCCCACTCCTTGCTCTCAGTGGGGGATGCTGGCATTTGCTGTGCGCTCCACGTCATTTCCACTTCCCAACAGCAGCCTGGTTTCCACCCGGTATCTATTTTCTCAGACACCGTGCCCATGCGGACCCAGGAAAATTCCTGTGCCCGCGGGAGCTGGAGATCTAAAGAGCTCTCTGGAGACTCTTTTGCTGTGAGTCTTTCTCTGAGTTGTGCCACAGCCACTCTCTGGGCGTGTGACCTAACCTAAGCAAACCAGCCCTGCATTCCCAAGACTTTGACTTCTGAACCTAATACAAGCCTGGCAGAGAGGCAAAGTTCGTGTACTCTAGCCAAGCGTGTAGAAAAAGAAAGCCCTAGGGCTGGAGAGATGGCTCAGCGGTTAAGAGCACTGTCTGCTATTCCAGAGGTCGTGAGTTCAATTCCCAGCAACCACATGGTGGCTCACAGCCATCTATAATGTGATCTGATGTATACTGTTTACATAATAAATAAATCTTTAAAAGATATCCTTTAAAAAAGAAAGAAAGAAAGAAAGAAAGCCCTAGCCGGACGGTGGTGGCGCACGCCTTCAATCTCAGCACTTGGGAGGCAGAGGCAGGCAGATCGCTGTGAGTTCGAGGCTAGCCTGGTCTACAAAGCAAATCCAGGATAGTCAAGGCTACACAGAGACACCTTGTCTCAGGAAAAAAAAAAAAAGAAAGAAGGAAAAGAAAAAGAAAGACCTGCTTCTTCCCGGGCTGACTCCTCCAGGCAGGCTCTGCTCTATAAGCTTCCTTAGCCTTTCACAAACTGAATAAAAAAGGTCTTTCTGCTTTAGTGACCAGAATCTATGTCTTTGTTTGTTTTTTTGTTTTGTTTTGTTTTGTTTTTTTGAGACAAGGTTTCTCTGTGTAGCTTTGGCTGTCCTAGCCTTGCTTTGTAGACCAGGCTGGCCTCGAACTCACAGAGATCCACCTGTCACTACCTCCCAAGTGCTGAGATTAAAGGCATGCACCACCATGCCTGGCCTCAAAATCTGTGGTTTTTACCTTGTAACCGAAGTGTACCAATAGATATACTTTAGGGAAATAGTATACTTCAGGGAAAACTTAAGGTATTTTCAATTGGTTATCTTGCTATAAACAGAGCAAAATGGAGCAATATTCTATCTGTATTGTGAGAGGACCTATGACCTATGGGCATGCCACAGAAGCCAGGACACAGCTGTCACTCACCATGGTCATTGACTCAAAGCAGCCAGATCTTCCATCCCCTCCACCTGGAGCTCAGCTGCTTTATTCCAAGTATTCTTTTTGGTTTTTTTTAAACATATTTTATTAATTTATTCATATTATATCTTAATTGTTATCCCATCCCTTGTATCCTCCCATTCCTCCCTCCTTCCCATTTTCCCCTTACTCCCCTCCCCTATGACTGTGATTGAGGGGGACTTCCTCCCCCTGTATATGCTCATAGGGTATCACGTCTCTTCTTGGTGGTAGCCTGCTATCCTTCCTCTGAGTGCTGCCAGGCCTCCCTATCGAGGGGACATTCCTAGTATTTTTTATCATTCCCCTGTAGAGTTTTCATTTTTAAATGAAATGTTACCATAATGGTCATAACCAAAAGATTTGGGGGCTGGAGAGATGGCTTAGCAGTTAAAAAATACTGGCTGCTCTTCCAGAGGAACAAAGTTTGAGCCTCAGGGCCCACATGGTGGCTCACAGCCTCCCTGTAACTCCTGACCCAGGGCATCCAACTCCCTCTTCTGGACCCAAAGGGACAGTGTATACATGTGTTGGAGTAACAAACATACATGTAGGCAAACACTCATACGTATAAACATATAAAATAAAATAAGCTTGGGTGAGTTGGCTAGGCCCCTAGTCTGAATTTCCAACTTGTCCAGTAGCATTTGAGGCAGGTAGACAGCGAATGGAGTTCCTTGACAGGCATGACAGGAAACATAACCAAGAATGAATGACTCACCTCTGTATGTTTACCCTTCCAAGAACCAATGAGAACACCGCACGCTTCCAAGAAGAGCATGAAGGCCACACACAGTGTCACATGCCTCCAATCCCAGCACTCCAGGGGTAGATGTAGGGTCAGGATTTTAAAGCCAACCTCACCTACATAGCAAGGTCAGGCCAGCCTGAGCTACAGGAAACCCCCGTCTCAAAGATTCCAAAACAAGGGGCTGGAGAGATGGGCCAGCAATTATGAGCCCTTGCTGCTCTCATAGAGGACCTAAGTTGATTGACAGCACCCACATCAGGTGGTTCGCCAGTGTTTTTTGTTGTTGTTGTTTTGGGTTTTTTTCCCCCCGAGACAGGGTTTCTCTGTGTAGACCAGGCTGGCCTCAAACTCACAGCAATCCGCCTGACTCTGCCTCCCAAGTGCTGGGATTAAAGACGTGTGCCACCACGCCCGGCTGGTTCACCAGTGTTGAGGCCTGCTCTTTCTTACACAGCTGAAGCCATTTTCTACCCATCTTTGTTCATAAGGTGAAGTTAAGTTCAACATTTTTTTTTTTTTTTTTTGGTTTTTTTTCGAGACAGGGTTTCTCTGTGTAGCCTTGGCCGTCCTGGACTCACTTTGTAGACCAGGTTGGCCTCGAACTCACAGTGATCCGCCTGCCTCTGCCTCCCGAGTGCTGGGATTAAAGGCGTGCGCCACCACGCCCGGCTAAGTTCAACATTTTTAAACTCTGCTTCCTAGAAAGAGTTATTCATAACTGATACTAACAGACCTACCATAGGGTCCAGCTAACCTTGTATTTTACTGTGACTTAATGGTGTCATAGTTTATGCTCTGTGATCTCCACACGTGGCTACACTCCGCTTACACGCTCTGTCATCTCTGCGCTTGGCTGTACTCTGGAAGACCCTAACTATCACCTCACTTACCTCACTTGGGACCAATCAGCTTCAAGGTTAGCTGATAACAGTTTGTCCAGTTGGCCAAAAGGTGTTACACACACACACACCCTTGTTTTCCTTCACTTGGTTTTCCTGTAAGAAAGACTTCCCTAAGAACAGGTCAATGCCACAGTTCGGCTCCCGAGTCCTTTCTGTGACCCTGAGGGCAATCAGACTGGAACAGGTGTTCAATAAACCATCCGTATCTGACTGGGACTGGGGTCTGAGTGGTTTGTGTGGCTATTCTAGGACTACAGTAACAAAGGCTTGTAAGTCCAGCTCCAGCAGATCCAGAGACGCTAGCGCCTCTCTCTCTCTCTCTCTCTCTCTCTCTCTCTCTCTCTCACACACACACACACACACACACACACACACACACACGAATGCATGTGAGCACACACACCAACTCCAACACACACATACATAACATAAATAAAAACAAACAAACCTTTAAAAGCATTCTAAACCAAGACAAACACAGAAACTAAAAGGAAAAGAAAGCTGGGCATGGTGGCGCACGCCTTTAATCCCAGCACTCGGGAGGCAGGGACAGGTGGATCGCTGTGAGTTCGAGGCCAGCCTGGTCTACAGCGTGAGTTCCAGGACAGCCAAGGCTACCCCCCCCCCCAAAAAAGAAGACAGTGAATAGCAGGAGCTAGTACATAGTCACTGTTCACTATGTTGGAGTGCTCCCCCAAGGTTTCAGTCCTCCTTTGGCTATACTGATTCCCTTTGGGATGTAACTCACTCCTGGATTTAAAAATGATATATAGGGAGCCGGGCGTGGTAGTGCACACCTTTAATCCCAGCACTCGGGAGGCAGAGGCAGGCAGATCGCTGTGAGTTTGAGGCCAGCCTGGTCTACAAAGTGAGTCCAGGATGGCCAAGGCTACACAGAGAAACCCTGTCTCAAAAAACCAAAAAAAAAAAAAAAAAAAAAAGATATATAGGGCTGGAGAGATGGCTCAGTGGTTAAGAGCACTGGCTGCTCTTCCAAAGGGACCCGGGTTCAACTCCAAGCACTCACATGGCCTATAACTCCAGTTCCAAGTGGTCTGATACCCTCACACCAATGCACATAAAATAAAAATTAAATAATTTTTAAAAAATGATTTATAGGCTAAAGAATCCCCAATACATATTTGCAACAGTCCAGACTTCTAGACTCACATTTATTGCCCAATATATATCTTTATTTGTATACCTGACAGTATTTACCTTCTACAAACCTACAAACCTGGTCTTTGCTTCTAAGCCTGTTCACTATCCACCCTTTCCCTGTAAATTAATGTCAACATTATCTTTCCAACTGCTAAGGTCTTAAAGCAGTTGGAATTAACCTGCTCTTAAAAAAAAAAAAAAAAGATTTATTTATTCATGCATTTTATGTATGAGTGTTCTGTCTGTCTTCATGAACACCAGAAAAGTTGATCAGATCCCATTGTAGATGGTTGTGAGCCACCATGTGCTTGCTGGGAATTGAACTCAGGACCTCTGAAAGAGCAGTCAAGTGCTCTTAACCGCTGAGCCATCTCTCCAGCCCTAACCTGCTCTTGACATAACAGTTCCAGGCCAGTCAGGGCTTATATAGTGAGCCCTTGTCTCAATGATGATGATAATGATAGCGACGATGATGACAAAAAATAAATCATTTAAAATTCAAAACAAACAAAAATTGGAAATAGTCTAAATGTGTCACAGTAGGAAACTAAAAAATTATGTTATAGCTAGATTGCTTTGTTTGTTTGTTTGGTTTTTCTTTTTTCTTTTTCTTTTTTTTTTTTTTTTTTTTTTTTTTTTTTTTTTGGTTTTTCGAGACAGGGTTTCTCTGTGTAGCCTTGGCCATCATGGACTCACTTTGTAGACCAGGCTGGCCTCGAACTCACAGCGATCCGCCTGCCTCTACCTCCCAAGTGCTGGGATTAAAGGCATGCACCACCACGCCCGGCTAGCTGGTTGGTTTTTCAACACAGGGTTTCTCTGTGTAGCCTTGGCTGTCCTAGACTCACTTTGTAGACCAGGCTGGACTTGAACTCACAGTGATCCGCCTATCTCTACCTCCAAGTGCTGGGATTAAAGGTGTGCACCACCACGCCTGCTTGACAATCATTCTTACACAGCATACTTAGCAAATAGGAAGAGGATTCCTCTTGTGCTGTCAGGGGTTTAGGTCCTTTAGTCTTTGCCAGGTCAGGATGCTGGGCTGAGCCTTATTTTGGAGTTTCCCAGGAGCTTCTTATCAGGTCTAACATGCTTGCAAGAGCAAGATATAAATGGCTTGTCACAGCCAGGCAGTGATGGTGCACACCTTTAATCCCAGCAGTTGGGAGGCAGAGGAAGGAGGATCTGTGAGTTCGAGGCCAGCCTTGTCTACAAAGTGAGTTTGAGGGCAGCCAAGGCTAACACAGAGAAAGCCAGTCTCAAAACCACCACCAGCCCCAGAAGAAGAAGAAGGAGAGAGGAGGAGCAGAATGGGGCGTACCTCCTAGTTACTTCAGGGGCTGGAGCATCAGGATTGCTTGAGGCTAAGAAACTTGAGAAGACACCTATCTCAACCTCTCTTAAAAAGCAATCAGAGTCGAGGAAATCTTCTTTGGTTTTTTTGTTGTTATTGTTTTTATCTATTTATTTATCTATCTATTTATTTATTTACTTATTTTTGGGTTTTTCGAGACAGGGTTTCTCTGTGCAGCCCTGGCTTTCCTGGCCTTGAACTCACAGTGATCTGCCTGCCCCTGCCTCCCAAGCGCTGGGATTAAAGGTGTTTGCAACCAACGCCCCACTGTCTTCTTTGTTCCTGAAAGCACAGACATTTCCTGAACTACCAGCTCATGTTTTCTAAAGAAATTAAACAAGCAGAATACAAAGCTACCAATGAGGGGCATGAACTGCAAAGCTGCTCAAATCACCTGGCAAACACAGCTGTCGGGCTCGTGTTTTTTTTTTTTGTTTTTTGTTTTTGTTTGTGCGTGCGTTTGTTTTTGCCCAAATCTAGTGACCAATGTGAACAGCCAAAGGGTTCAGGAGCACAACAAAGCAGATCATCCTCATCTGAAACCATGTTTATCATATTTAAAACCTGACTGTTAGCCGGGCGTGGTGGCGCACGCCTTTAATCCCAGCACTCGGGAGGCAGAGGCAGGCGGATCGCTGTGAGTTCGAGGCCAGCCTGGTCTACAAAGCGAGTCCATGATGGCCAAGGCTACACAGAGAAACCCTGTCTCAAAAAACCAAAAAAAAAAAAAAAAAAAAAAAAAAACCTGACTGTTAATGACATCTAAATTCAAACAAACAAACACTTGTGTGAATAAGGGTATGAATAAAAAGAAAATCATTTGTTACTAAATATTCTGTCAAGGCTAAGGTGGAGCGTCTCTCTTTTTTGTTTTTTCGAACAGGGTCTCTCCGTGTAGCCTTGGCTGTCCTGGACTCACTTTGTAGACCAGGCTGACCTCGAACTCACAGCGATCCGCCTGCCTCTGCCTCCCGAGTGCTAGGATTAAAGGCGTGCGCCACGACCTGGAGCTTCTTTCTTAACATACATTACAGAGCTCTCCTTCTCATTTGAGCACACACCCACCCACATAGAGGGGGCAGGGGGAGGGAGGGGAAGGGAGGGGAAGAAAGGGAGAAAGAGGGAGAGGGAGGGGGAGTCTTTTGGTTCAAGGCCGACCTGGTCTCCAAGGAGTTTCAGGACAGCCAGGTCTATAGAGAGACCCTGCCCCAAAACAAACAAACAAAACCCAAACAATGGGCACTTGTTTGTCAACACATGGACATTCAAACTACTCAAATAATTAACTCTGTACATGCCAAACAGCCTACAGAGAGCCGCTGGGCACCTTCTGAAAATGTAATGGGCTCAACCAAGGAGGCATGGCTGCTGATTTATTGTCACTGTAGGAAACAGTGGACTGGCGAGCACCTCCCTTCGGGACTTTGGAGGTCAGCCCCCGTCCCTACTCCCCAGGGCTGCCTCAGTCTGCTGGTCTCTTCTGGCCTTTGGCCCCTCCCATCTGCTGCCTGTCTTTCCATTACTTTGGTGTCACTTTGTCAGACCCAGGAAACCTTGGAATGGAACATCCTGCAGGGCAGGAGATTGTCCTAGTCACTTTCCTCAGTTGTTGCAAGGAGTCTCCCTTGTCTCTGGTGGAACCTGCTGTCCTTTCAGTTGACTGGACAGTAGGCAGGGGCACCATCCTTTCTTGGGCCCCTAAATTTTAAGCACGTGACCTTGGATTCTCTTCTTCCTCTTTGCAGTACGTTGGACCTTTATTTCCTTTTTTGATAACCACGAATGCTCTAACTGCCTGCCTGCACAAAACAAGAACCTCTCCATTACCTCTTTCAAAACAAAATAAAAACAAATGCAGTCCTTATTAAAAAAAAAAAAAAAAGCTTTCAGTTGCATCTTTGAGTTTAATTTTTGTTGTTAATTTTTTTTTCTTTTGGTTTTTCAAGATAGGGTTTCTCTGTGCAGCCCTTGCTCTCCTGGACTCTCTTTGTAGACCAGGCTGATCTCGAACTCACAGTGATCCCCCTGCCTCTGCCTCCTGAGTGCTGGGATTAAAGGTGTGTGCCACCACGCCTGGCTGTTGTTAATTTTCAAGACAGGGTTTCTCTGTGTAGCCCTGGCTGTCTTGGAACTTGCTTTGATGACCAGGCTGGCTTTGAATTCACAAAGATCAGCCTCCCTCTGTCTCCCAAGTGCTGGGATTAAAGGCGTGTGCCACCACTGCCAGGCTTAACATATTTATATGTTTGATAGGTTTTGGTTTTTTGAGACAGAGTTTCTCTGTGTAGCCTTGGCTGTCTTGGAATCACTTTGTAGACTGGGCTAGCCTCAAACTCACAGAGATAGCCTGCTTCTGCCTCCCAGAGTGCTGGAATTACAGACATGAGCCACCGCGCCTGGCTAACATTTTTAAACACTTATTTTCTTTGTTTGTGGAGTAGACTATGTCAATATACAAGCCTGGAGGTCAGAAACAAAGTACAGGAGTTCTTTCTCTCCTTTCACTCTGTGGGTCCCAAGTATTGAAATCCGGTCATCAGGGTTGGCAGCACCAGCCTTTGTCCACTGAGCCACTTTGCTAAGTGTAACGTTTCTCTGAGCAGTGCAGTTGTCTGTTCTTGGCTTGCTACCCTTACCCAGAGGCAATAATGCTCTTGATCCCATATGTGATAAGGGAGTTTAGCCACAGATTCTCAAACCCTGATCTCTATAATAAGTCCTACCACGTATCAGAAAGTGTGCCTCTTAGCAAATATGTCCGACACAGCAATGCACGCCCTCTGGTGGGCACTGAGAGATGTTCAGGTTATTTTCAGCAATCACAGTGTCAAGGGTTTGGTGCAGGTGGAGTACAGGGATGGTAATTATACTACATTTTGCAGAACAGTTCTATACAAAATGCCAATGGTACGAGAGTACCAGAAACACTGGATGTGGTGGCACACGCCTTTAAACCCAGCCCTCGGGGAGGCTGACGCTGGTGGATCACTGTGAGTTCGAGGCCAGCCTGGTCTATAAAGCAAGTCCAGGACAGCCAAGGCTACACAGAGAAACCCTGTCTCAACAAAACAAAACAAAACAAAATGTAGCAGAAGCATTCTCCTTGGCTGGGTCGTTCCTTGTCTCTTGTCCCATCCTTGTCACTATACAGTGCTGTCCCAGGACTTATCCACTTACTTCTAAAAGCTGAATTTCATAATTCCATTGTGTACCCAGCACAGATGGCTCGTGAGAGGAGCAACAGCAGTGATGGGACAAACCAAACACATTAGTCTCATAGAGCCCACATTCCATGTCTGCAGTTCAGTTCTCAAGATGTGGTCTGCCAATCTCCCCAAGTCCCTAGAAAGTATCCCAGAGGCCTCTGCCTCCTTGGGTGTTGGGATTAAAGGTGCGCACCACCACGCCAGGCTACTAGAGCCTTATTTTCAACTTTGCATTTCAGATCATTTGAGGAGCACTTAAATACCAGTGTTTGGGAATCTATCCCAGAGGTGCTGTTTAATGGACTTGGAGTTGTGTCTTCTTAGCATGTTTGTTTGTTCAGATTTATTTATTTATTATGTTTACAATGTTCTGCCTGCATGTGTGCCTGCCCACCAGAAGATACCAGATTTTTTTCCCCCAGAGTGCTGGGATTAAAGGCCTACACCACCACACCTGGCCAGATCTCGTTGTAGATGGGTGGGTGCTGGGAATTGAACTCAGGACCTTCGGAAGAGCCGCCAGTGCTCTTAACCTCTGAGCCATCTCTCCAGTCCTTCTAGGCATGTTTTTAAACTTCCAGGGTGAGTTTAAGGGAGATGCTAGTCTAGCACACTCTTTATTACAAGGAGATTAAGGACATAGAAGCCAGCCTGTCGTGGTGGCACACGCCTTTAATCCCAGCACTTGGGAGGCAGAGGCAGGCGGATCGCTGTGAGTTCGAGGCCAGCCTGATCTAGAGAGTGAGTCTAGGACAGCCAGGGCTACACAGAGAAACCCTGCCATAAGGAAACCAAAACAACAACAGTAACAACAAAATGATGATAATGCAGCTCCATTGGTAGAGTACACACAGCACCCTGCCTTTGACTCCCCTGTGCTGGTTAGAAGCCTATGGAGGTACTCAGCATTTGGGAGGTAGATGTGGAGGGACCGGAAGCTCAAGATCACAGTACGTTTTAAGTCACTCGGGAACACATGAGATCCCGTCTCAAAATAAGCAGGCATATTGACAGAATGAATTTACTTATTTATTTATTTTTGCTTTTTCTAGATAGGGTTTCTCTGTGTAGCCTTGGGTGTCTTGGACTCACCAGGCTGGCCCTGAACTCACAGCGATCCACCGGCCTCTGCCTCCTGAGTGCTGGGATTACAGGTGTGTGCCACTTCGCTCTGCTGCCCATACCTCATGTATTAGTTCATTTTTTTTTATTGCTTTTATAAAACACCATGAGCAAGGGGATTTAGAGAAGAAAGTTTATTTGGGTTTACTGTTTCAGAGGAGTAAAGTCCATGATGATGAGGGGCTGGAGAGATGGCTCAGCAGTTAAGAGCACTGGCTGCTCTTCCAGAGGATCTGGGTTCAATTGCCAGCACCCACATGGCAGCTCACCCATGTATGTGACTCCAGTTCCAGGGGACATGACATCCTCACACACACATGCATGCAGTCAAACACCAATGAACAACAAAAAAGTCTGTGGTGATGAAATGGAGGCAGCTGGCAACAGGCATGGTGACTTGAGTAGGAAGCTAAGCAGGAAAGAGAGAGAACAATCTTGAATTAACGTAAGTTTTAAGCTCTCAGCGCTCACCTCTTGTAGTGTACTCTTGGAGCAAGGCCAGACTTCCTAAGCCTCTACAAACAGCACCATCAAGTGGAGATGCAGCACTGAAGTGTCCAAGATTATAGGGGACATCTCATCCAAGCTACCACACCTCAGGAGACAAATGAAAAAAAAATAGACAAACTCTTTATCAGAACATAACTGGTTAGCTTCTAGTCCAGTTCTGACGACAGCTCTCATTCCCATTTGAAACGTCTGTCTGTACATAAGTACGTCTGCCCTGTCTTCCCTAGCCACATTCCAACGTTGGCTTTGAACCTTTCAGCTGGGAGCAGGCGAAATGGCTCAGCGGTTAAGAGGACTGACTGCTCTTCAAGAGGACCTGAGTTCAATTCCTAGCACCCACATGGTGCCTCGCAACCATCTATAATGTATTTATTTATTTAGTTTGGTTTTTTGAGACAGGGTTTCTCTGTGTAGCCTTGGCCATCCTGGACTCACTTTGTAGACCAGGCTGGCCTCGAACTCACAGCAATCCACCTGCCTCTGCCTGCCGAGTGCTGGGATCAAAGGTGTGCGCCACCACTGCCCCGCACAACCATCTACAATGTGATCTGATGCCCTCTTCTGGCATGCAGGTGTACATGCAGGCAGAGCACTGTATACATAATAAATAAATAAATAATTTTTAAAAAAGAACTATTCGGCTAGCTTGCTTTCTTTGTTTACTTTGTGTGGTTCATTGAAAAACTGACCAGAATATGGTGAAAGATAACCACATTAATCCAGCCTTAGTGTCAGCAGTGGAGGCTTTTGTTCTAGACTGTAAAAGAGTGAAAAAGAACATACAATCAAATGACTCTTAGAAGTAGTAAAAGGCATATATACATAATATGTATATATTATACAAAACACGTTATGTTATATATTATGACATATAATATGTAATATTGTATTATATGCAACAATTACATAATATAGATAATGTGTACATTTTATAATACAGTCATATAGTATATATTATAACACAATATACACATGCACATATACATACACATTACACATATGGTATGTATATATTGGTGTTACTGGGGATTGAACCTGGGGACTTACATATACTAAGGAAGTACTCATAATTGAACTTCCAATCTGCAGCAGAATAGTGCAACTACATTAAAAGTTAACTTGCAGCCAGGGGCGGTGGCACACGCCTTTAATCCCAGCACAGACAGAGACAGGTGCATCTCTGTGAATCTGAGGCCAGCCTGGTCTACTTTCTAGGACAGCCAAGGCTACCCTGAGAAAACGTCTTAAACAAAAGAAAACAAAACAAGACAGAACTGGATAAATGCACAATAGAGTAGTCAAATTTATTTTTTTATTTGGGTTTCTTTTCTTTTGAGATAGGGTTTCTCTGTGTACCCTTGGCTGCCCTGGAACTTTCTCTGTAGACCAGGCTGGCCTGGATCCCAGAGGCCCGTCTTCCTTCACATCCTGAGCACAGCACCATCCTCAGCTCCATTGCGGTTTCTTAGATGACCAGGCACTCATTCTACCTTGTTAGTCCTATTTTGGCAAAAGACCTCAGATAGTACCTGCAAACTGTATTATATGAAGATGCACAAATCATTTGTGGTACATTTATTTTACTTATATCTTACTGTAGTGAGAACTGGTAGCCCATGTTATCTGAGTAGTTTAGAAGCAACAGGAAGGCTCTCATTCTCCTTTTTTTTTTTTTTTTTGGTTTTTCGAGACAGAGTCTCTCTGTGTAGCCTTGGCCATCCTGAACTCACTTTGTAGACCAGGCTGTCCTCGAACTCACAGCGATCCGCCTGCCTCTGCCTCCCGAGTGCTGGGATTAAAGGCGTGCGTCACCACACCCGGCTCTCATTCTCCCCTTTTTGTTGACAGCTTTATTTGAAAGGTGATGAGAAAAAGGACCAAACCTGGCCGAGCGGTGGTGGTGCTTTTCTTTAATCCCAGCACTCAGGAGGCAGAGGCAGGCGGATCTCTGTGAGTTTGAGGCCAGCCTGGTCTACAAAGTGAGTCCAGGACAGCCAAGGCTACACAGAGAAACCCTGTCTCGAAAAACCAACGCCCCCCCAAAAGAACCAAACCTGGCTTCTTTAATTTTTTTCTGTCCTTTCTGCACTTCCTGCCTAGTCTCTTCTCCATGTCTCTCTCTCTCTATTTTGTTTTGGATTTTTGTTTGTTTTGGTTTTTCAAGACAGGGTTTCTCTGTGTATTCTTGGCTGTCCAAGATTTGCTTTGTAGACCAGGCTGGCCTGAAATTCAGAGATCCACTTGCCTCTGCCTCCCGAGTGCTGGGATTAAAGGCGTGCACCACCGCCACCACCACCCCGGCTCCACGTTTCTCTTTTAAAAGATTTAGTTTTATTACTTTTAGCTATGTGGATGTCTGTTCATGGAGACAGAGCCCCAGATCTCCTGTCTTCTTTAGGGTTTTATTGCTGTGTAGAGACACCATGCCCACGGAAACTCTTACAAGGAAAACATTTAATTGGGGCTGGCGTACAGTTTAGTTGATTATCCTCATGGTGGGAAGCGTGGCAGCAGCAGGCAGACATGGTGCTGGAGGAGGGGCTGAGAGCTCTGCATCTGGATTCTCGGACACCGTGCCACGCTGAGCACAGCTTCAGCATAGGAGACCTCAAAGCCCACAGTGACACACTTCCTCCAACAAGGCCACACCTCCTAGTAGTGCCTCTCCCATGGGCCAAGCATCAAACGCATGAGTCAATGGAGCCATTCCTAGTTAAACCAGCACATCCCTAGAGCCAGAATTAGAGGAGTTTGTAAACCATCCGATGTGGAGTTTGGAAACTGACCTTGTTCACTGAAAGAGGAGTACACTCTCTAAACCACTGAGCCGTCTGTCTCCAGTTCTGCCCCTCCCACTCTTTTTTTTTTTTAAAGACTCATTTATTTATTATGTATACAGTATTCTGCGAGCATGTGTGCCTGGATGCCAGAAGAGGGCACCAAATCTCATTATAGATGGTTATGAGCCCCCATGTGGTTGCTGGGAATTGAACTCAGGATCTTTGTAAGAATAGCCAGTGTTCTTAACCTCTGAGCCATCTCTCCAGCCCCATTTTCTTTTCTTTTCTTTCTTTCTTTTTTTTTTTTTTGTTTGTTTTTTCGAGACAGGGTTTCTCTGTGTAGCCTTGGCCATCCTAGACTCACTTTGTAGACCAGGCTGGCCTCGAACTCACAGCGATCCGCCTGCCTCTGCCTCCCAAGTGCTGGGATTAAAGGCGTGCGCCACCACGCCCGGCACCCCTCCCACTCTTAGCCAATACTGATGATTTAAAAAAAAAAAAAAAAAAAAAAAAAAGTAACCAGTGTACTTTGTGGGACATATTGAATAAATTCTACGGATGAGAAAAAGTGGCAGTGGAACATTTCCTGCAGAAAATTAAATCCTCTATGGTTTGTTCTTTCTCTGTTTCTGTCACGGAAACATGTCCTTTCTGAGTATCATTCATGTACTGTACTTGTTTTAGGTACTTGGATCATGCCATGGAACCCAGCAGATACAAAAACAGAATGTAAGAAACCTTGCCCCTGGAAAGGGAAAGCATGCCCACAAGACAAGATAGTTTGCAAAGTCAAGCAATTCAGGTGAAGCAGAGACTCATGTGCTAATAGAATGACGGATCTTCCCTGTACTACTTACTTGTCTTGTTGTCATGGAAACACCTGACCATAAGCACTTTACGGGAGCAAGGGTTCCTTTCTGCATACGGTTTTAGGGAACACGATCCTTTATAGCCAGGGAGGCAGAGTGGCAAGAACAAGAGGCAGTTGATCTCCCTGAATTGCCAAGAAGAACTCGGCCAAGTGGGGCTAGCCTGTGAAACCCCAGGGCCGGACCTCAGTAGTCCAGTCCCTCTCCGGAAGCACCACGGGCTAGGGACCAAATGTTCAAACAAACACCGCTCGCTGTCTCAGTTTCTTTTCCTGTTGCCGTGATAAAAGACTCTGCCAAGGGGCTGGAGAGATGGCTCAGTGGTTAAGAGCGCCGCCTGCCCTTCTAGAGGTCCTGAGTTCAATTTCCAGCAACCACATGGTGGCTCACAACCATCTATAATGTAATCTGATACCCTCTTCTGCAGATAAAAAGCACTCATATGCAATAAATAAAATAAATAAATCTAAAAAAAAAAAAAAAAAAAAAAAAGACTCTGCCAAAAGCAATGTAAGGGAGAAAGACTGCAGTGAAGCCGGGCGGCAGCAGCGTCTGGTAGCTGGTCCTTCCATTGTCCCGGTCAGGAGGCAGGGAGTGATCAGCACACACTGTGGCTCGTTTCCTTTCTCTAGTTACACAGTCCAGGGGCTCAGCTGGAGAATGCCGTTACCCACCGCAGCTGGAGATAACCACCCGCAGACATGGCCAAAGGCCAGTCAGTCTCCCAGGTGATTCTGGATTGTTAAGTTGAAAATTAACACTGGCAGCATGGGCCCAGATATGTCCCTGGAAAGCAGCACTGGGATGCTCACTCCTCCTTCTCAGCCCCAGTCTGTCACCTCTGGCTTTTCCATCATGCAAATAATTTCATAAATATTTGGTTGAATGTTTACAGGTGTAATAACTTTTTTAAAAAGTTTCAGATAATTTCAAAATGATTCTAGATAATGGTAACAATGAATTGCATTAACTAGGTATAAGTAAAAATGTTTTTATAACTATTTCATTTCATAGTTAGAATAACCTCATGACTTATGACAGGAAGAGAGCATTATTGGTGCTATGCTCAAATTTTAAGACTCCCCGAACAGACCACCCAAGAGCTTAGTCCAAATGCAGTGGCAAAGACGTCTTTAATGCAGGTTCGAACCCTGGGCCACTCTCCAATGCACTGACACAGCAGATGCAGGGAAGCAGCCTCAACTCTCAGTTGAGAGGGGTTTTTATAGGTTTTAGACACAGAAATGGGCTTTACAGTATATGATTGGATGGCACTTGGGCAGAAAAGCTGTAAGCAGGGAGTTACAAGCCTTTGGCACTTCATGGTTGGGTAATAGTTGTAGGGGCCAGTTGGCCTATAGAAAAGATTGGCTGAAGCAGTCACAGGGCATTAGGAACTTTGGCCTGCCTTCTCCTAATTGGTTGTTGCTACGTGCCAGACCACTTGCTGGTCAGTTTGACCAGCAGAGAGTATATTTGGACTTTCCCAAGGTGAGCTGATTATGTTGCTAGGAAACATTTTTCTGTCTAGACTACTTTGTGGTTTTTCTGGAATCTGGGTTCAGTCCTTGGCTAGGCTTAATGTAAAATGGAGTTTCTTTTTAAAAATGGAGTTTGTCTGCTGCTTTCATTTGGGTCTGTCTCATTATCTTATGGGAGAGTTGGTAGATAAAGAGGAAAAGCATGGACTGGAACAATAAAACCCTTACCCCAAGTCTACTGGTCTTTATGTTCTACTCAGTCCCATTAGGTGTAGAGGCTTTCTCTGTGTTTTTCCATCTTATTAGAGAAATGCTGTATAGTTAAATCCTACATTGCTTAGTTCAGAAAGCACCACATAAGGAGGGTATGAATAGCTTGGAAAGCACACAAGCAAAACTAAAGAGCAGGAGAAACACTTGACTAATGTAACAGGAATTAGGAAATTCAGATTCCGCTGTACCCATCCCAGTGACTTCTGCAACCTTGAAGTAGTTCTCAGAGAGATCGCCTTTTCCTACTTTATGGAGCGTGATCCAAAGTTCCGCCTCATTGGGTCTCGTGAGAATACTTGACGCTAAGAGAGTACACCATGACCAAATTTAAGGAGCTTTTACTTCGTTTTGCAAAAGTAAGAGTGGTGCGCTGAGATCCAGAGACCTGGAGCATCGCGCACGCCTGACGCGAGCAGAGTCCTGAGACTCGCAGCGGCACACTGTACAAGGTGGGAAACCTTGCCGGCCAAAGCACCGTGACAGCGGAGCAGAAGGGGCTTACATCCCACGTACTCTCTGGCGTTTGCAGTGCGGGTGCTTTCCCCGAGAAAACGAGCGCCGGGGTGACGTCATCACAGCGCGCCGCCGCCCGGTGCGCGCGCAGCTCCCTCCGCTGCTGAGAAGGCGGAGCTTCCCACTCGGTGGAGGTGATCTCCTCCTACCTCTGTGCGTTCTCTTGCTTCCTTGGGTCCTGGGAAGTGAGGCTTGGAGACTCTTTTCCGGACAAGGGCGTCTTCCTCGTGGGCTTCCGAGCGGAGACTCAGCCATGCCGAACTCGAGGCCCAGGTCCCGCCGGGGAGCAGGGGGTGGCGCAGGTGCGGCCGGCCGGGACCGGCTGGTGGCGCGATCCTTGCAGAGCGCTGAGCACTGTCTGGCCGCCCAGGACTTCGGCACTGCATATGCCCACTACCTCCTAGTGCTCAGCCTGGCGCCAGAGCTCAAAGACGACGTGAAGGTGAGGCCTTCCTTCCCGGTGGCTGCCAAACCCTGCGATCTTGACAGCGACAACAGGGTGGTGTGTGTGTGTGTGTGTGTGTGTGTGTGTGTGTGTGTGTGTGTGGTGTGTCAGAGACAGAGATAGACTGAGGCTCTCCTGCAGCCCCTCTCAATACAGCGATGTTTTAGTAACAAAAGTCAAGAGTTGTCACACACCTCTTTCAAAATTTCTGCCTCATTTAAGATTTCAAAGGCCCCCTAAATGCGAACGAGGCAGGGTAATTCTTTCTCTCCTTCAGTATCTAATTTAAATTAGCCCTGCGCTGGAGGTTTTGCATTGTCGTGTGTAGAAGGTATACTGTCTTCCTTGGTCTGTCCTCTGCCCACTAGATGTCAGTAGCAGTAGGCTTTTGTAACTCGTAGATATTTCAGGACCTGGTCACAGGGTTGCATATCAGGTATTTCATTACAATTGAAACAGTAGTAAAATTACCATGATGAAGTAGCAATGACTATAATTTGTGGTTGGGGTCCCCACAGCATGAAGAGTATTAAAGAGTCACAGCATTAGGAAGGTTGAGAACCACTGCTCTAGACTGTACCCCAAGCCGTGCAGTTAGGACAGTATTGCTCAGAACAGGTAGTGTGGAGGGGGCTAGAGAGGTGGCTCAGTGGTTAAGAGCACTGACTGCTCTTCCAGAGGTCTTGAGTTCAATTCCCAGCAACCACATGGTGGCTCACAACCATCTGTAATGTGATCTGGTGCCCTCTTCTGGCCTGCAGGGGTACAAGCAGGCAGAGCAATGTATACGTAATAAATAAATAAATAAATAAATAAGTAAATCTTTAAAAAACAAAAACAGGTGGTATGGAACAGCAGGAGAGTGTCATGTGACCCAGCCTGCCGTTCTGGGAGGGATTGAAAAGGTCAACAGGTCCATCTGGTGTGATCTTTTGCAGGTGGCACAGCTATCTCCCCCCACCCCCACAAAGTGGCAGTTGTTTGGCTTGGAGGATAGACCTGGACAACAGCTTGCCGTAGAATGGCCCTGGGAGTGAGGCTCTGGGTTCCAGTCCCAACACAGAAAAAATAATTACGTAAAACTTGGCTGTATGGCCGGAGATGTAGCTCAGTTGGTAGAATTGTGCATGAGGGCTAAACCTAGTGTGGCAAGGACAAGCTGTAATCCCAGCACGTGCCGGGTAAAGGCAGGGGGGCTCAGAAGTTCAGCTACCCAATGAGTTTGAGGTTAGCCTGGGTTGTGTGAGCCCTTGTCCTATTTTTTAAAAAACAAACGAACAAACAAATGTAATAACCAGCATTCAGTAGGACTTAGTAAGTAGTTTGTTTGTTTGTTTTTCTCCAGACAGGGTTTCTCTGTGTAGCCTTGGCTGTCCTAGACTCACTTTATAGACCAGACTGGCCTCGAACTCGAAGCGATCCGCCTGCCTCTGCCTCCCGAGTGCTGGGATTAAAGGTGTGTGCCACCACGCTTGGCTTCTGGTTTGGTTTTATAGGAAAAAAAAAATCATATTTCTTTGCAAAAGCCTCAAGCTTCTGTTTGCTTTCTTGATATTCTCTCTGCTACCTATACCCACACTTCAGTCACACTGAGTCACTAAACTTGTGTTTGAAAAATTTTAAATTTAGGACATAGCCAGGCAGTAGTGGCACATGCCTTTAATCCCAGCACTCAGGAGGTAGAGGCAGGCCTCGGAGTTTTAAGGCCAACCTGGTCTACAGAGTGAGTTCCAGGACAGCGAGACTACACAGAGAAACTTTGTTTTGATAAACCAAAAATAAATCAATAAATTTAATATGTAAGTGTATTTGCATGTACATGTATGTGTGTATGTATGTGTGTGTGTGTGTGTGTGTGTGTATACACACGTTCCACATGTATGCATGTATCTAAGGAGACCAGAAGAGGGCATTCGATTCCTTGGAACTAGAATTATAGCCAATTGTGAGCAGCTGAGTGCTGGGAACTGAACCTGGGTCCTCTGCAAGAGCAACAAGTACTACTCTTAACTGCTGAACCATCTCTTCAGCCCCTTAGCTGTTGTATTATTTACTTATTTTTGTTGTTACCAGGGTCCAAACCGAGAGCCTTAGGCATCCCAGGAAAGTACTCAGCTACTGACTAATGTTCCTAGCTCCCCAGTCTACTAACCTATAGAAGAACTGTTGAGCTATTCATCTAATATCTAGGTATCTAGACTATCTAACATGTAATAATAGGATCTCCTTCGTTATCCTTATCTTTCTAATAAACTGTTGTAATTCAGTTTCAGGTGTTAACTCTTGTGTGTAAAGTTTGTTGACTTGAAGCTGGAATGAGACGGGCTAGGTTGGCAGTGAGGAGGAAGTTGGTGCATTGTACCAAGTGACTGTAATGGCCAGGTTAAGCCGTAACAGTATGGACTGTCAGGAAGTGTTGATTTAAAGACAGTGCAGTTAGGATTTTTTTTTTTTTGACAAAACTTGGGGGATGCAACACATACATACTCACTCTAGATAGAGACCCCATGACAGACCAAAATATGGCAAACCAATGAGTTTTACTGGGGTTACTTACAGGAACAGCAGTGACTTAAAGACAGCTGTATTACCATCATTCACACGTATGCGCCCGTGTCAAACCATCACACTTGGCAAACTGTACTTACTAAAAATTAGCAGTTTCAGGTCATCGTTCCATTTATAGTTCCATTTGTTGGAATCTTCGGCTAGAGTTGTGAATTCTTTCTTGTATACTAATTTGTACTTTTTTTTTCTTCCTTGTTTGTAAAGGAAACTTTTCAGTATACACTTTTCAAGTGGGCTGAAGAGCTTGATGCACTCAGCCGAGTACAAGACCTACTTGGCTGCTATGAGCAGGCCTTGGAGCTGTTTCCCGACGATGAAGTGATTTGCAACAGCATGGGAGAGCATCTCTTCAGGTCTGTAGTGGCCTCACTACAATGAGGCTTGCTTTTTTTTTTTTACCAGTCCAAAGCGAGCGTAAGTTATGCAGTAACTTACTTTGTTTGGTTTTGAGATGGAGACTTTAGCACCAGCTCAGTCTGGTCTTTGACCTGTGGGCTTAGGTGATATTTCAGCCGGAGAGTACATCTCTGCCCGACTCTGCCTGACTCTGCCTGTGCATACAGTCCTTTGAATAGGGAAGTGGAGTCTATTGGCTGTTGATAATCAATCTAGTAGTTTGTCTCCTACTCCCAAGGGCCCTTACTTGACTCGGGACCGGGCGGGGCCAGGGCTCTGGGGAAGGAGTGTGTACAGTGTAGAGCTGTGACAAGGTAAAGGAGCTGAGCAGCCGTCGTCCTCCTTACACACTTTGGTTTAGCATCTGAGGCTTGTTTACATTAACACCATGTATTTTCTACTATCCTGTGTCCTGGGCAGTTCCAGCATATAAACAAGATATCTCTGCCTTCAGAGTAACAAAGAAATAACATATACTGACCTTAATGTTTTCATTTTAAACTAAAACACGAGCACTTACAATTTAACCTAGCACTGCCTTTTTGTTAGACGGTTCATTTGTCGTAACCACGTCCAGAATGAGTCGTCTGTTGAAGTCTCTTTAGACGGGACGGTGGCTAAAGTGGGAAGGAGAAGAATTCTGCTTGCTCTGCTGTAGTGACTGTGTGGCCCGTAGATCGCTGCTTTATGACAACAGCTGTGTATGGAACTTGATATTTGTAGAAATCTATGTCTCTGGTCAGGGAGTGGGTAGGCTGAGCAAAGTCCAGACCAGTTTGGAAGCTGCTGAGTCTGATGGTGTGTGAGATGCACTCTGGTCGTGGACAGTGCAGTCAGCCTACGGTTAACTATTAAACCATCACAGGGAGTTCTTCATCACTTCTGAGAAGCAGCGCTCAGATGACTTGTAGTATTTCTTCTTTGTCTTATTTTTTAATCTGCTCATATTCAGCTCAGTACGAGTCAATGCCTTGGACGCCTCCACTCCACCTAGGGGTGCCCTAGGACATCTGAGATGCACAGGTAGAAACTCAGAAAAGAAGTCAGGAGAGTGCCGTGCTCATGACTTGCAGAGGAGGTGGAGTGCTGTGGGCTCGGGGGCAGCGGTGAGGATGCTCAGGCTGGGTTAGCGCACCAACAGGGGCGCTGCCGTTGGTCACACGGAGGTGAATGTACTCTGTCTCTTCCTCATCTAGAATGGGCTTTCGAGATGAGGCAGCTGGGTATTTTCATAAAGCGGTGAAGCTAAACCCTGATTTCAGTGACGCCAAGGAGAACTTTTATCGTGTTGCAAACTGGTTGGTGGAACGTTGGCACTTCGTCATGCTTAACGACACCAGGAGGAATAGGATTTACAATGCAGCGATCCAGAAGGCGGTGGGCTCGGGGTCCACAAGTGTTTTGGATATTGGCGCAGGAACTGGAATACTGAGGTTTGTTGTACTTATTACTTTTATTATATTTACATGAATTAAACAGGTTTGTTAGATACCAAAATTCTAACATTGAGCTGGGCATGGTGGCACAGGCCTTTAATCCCAGCACTCGGGAGGCAGAGGCAGGTGGATTGCTGTGAATTTGAGGCCAGCCAATGCTACACAGAGAAACCTTGTCTTGAAAAACAAACAAACAAATTCTAACATTGGTTTGTAAAAATAGTGATTGTTTCTCATAATGTTGTTAGGGTTATTGATGGAACTGTTAATTTTATACTTTTTTTCTATGATTTTACTTATCAAAAGTTCAAACCAAAAAAAAAAAAAAAAGTTCAAGAAAACCAAGAGAAACTTGGGATTACTGAAATTCTGCATAATAAATTTTAGATTTTGTTTTGTTTTTTTCAAGACAAGGTTTCTCCACATAGCTTTGGCTGTCCTGGACTCACTTTGTAGATCAGGCTGGCCTTGAACTCACAGAGATCCACCTGCCTCTGCCTCCCGAGTGCTGGGATTAAAGGTGTGCGCCACCATGCTTGGCAAGTGATTTGTTTTTTGTTTTGTTTTGTTTTGGTTTTGGTTTTTCGAGGCAGGGTTTCTCTGTGTAGCCTTGGCTGTCTTGGACTCACTATGTAGACCAGGCTGGCCTTGAACTCCCAGCGATCTGCCTGCCTCTGCCTCCCAGAGTGGTGGCATTAAAGGCGTGCACCACCATGCCTGGCAAATGATTTGTTTTTAAACAAGTATATTAGTTCATTCTTTTTATTTATTGCTATTGTTAGTATTACTATTTTGAGACAGAGTTTCTCAGTGTAGTCCTTGGAGCTTGCTGTATCGACTAGGCTGGCCTGGGTATCACAGAGATATGCTCCCAAGATATGCTTCTGCCTCCCAAGTATTGGGATTAAAGGCCACCATACTTGGCCTTATCTTACCTTTTAATTAGATTATTATTATTTCTCTCTCTGTGTGTGTGTGTGTGTGTGTGTGTGTGTATACGTGTGTGTGTGTACATACATCACCTGCAAGCCTGCTTGCTCACCACAGTATGCGAAGTCAGAAGTTAACTAGTTTTTAGGAATCAGCCCACTGTGGGCTGCAGGGATTGAACTGTGAGTGTCAGACTTGCATGGCAAATGCTTACCCACTGAGCCATCTCTTCAGCCTCAAGCTTTTTTTTTTTTTTTTTTTTTTGGTGTTTTGAGACAAGGTTTCTCTGTGTAGCCTTGGCTGTCCTAGACTCGCTTTGTAGACCAGGCTGGCCTCGAACTCACAGTGAGTCGCCTGCCTCTGCCTCCCGAGTGCTGGGATTAAAGACGTGCGCCACCACACCCGGCTCAAGCTTTTTTTTTTTTTTTTTTTTTTTTTTAAATGCAGAACAAATGATGGTTATATTAAAGAATGGAAAAATGTTTGAAGCATCATAATTTTATTAAAATTGGAAAAGGATATAACGGACTTTTCTTCTTTTACAGCATGTTTGCTAAAAAAGCTGGTGCACACTCGGTATATGCCTGTGAGTTATCCAAGACCATGTATGAACTTGCGTGTGATGTAGTGGCTGCGAACAAGATGGAGGCTGGGATAAAGCTCCTACACATGAAGTCCCTCGATATAGAAATTCCAAACCATATTCCTGAAAGGTATGCTTATACTTCACCAAAACCATTGAGATTCCTTTCCAGCTTCTTGTGTTAGCAAAGCACTAACAATATCCTTGTTTTGTGGAGATGTGGCTATCACCTAGCTGAAGAAAACGCAGGTCTTTATAGTAACATGTGCTTTTTAAACAGTAATAAAGAACTCAAGAAAAATTGATAGTAACAAACCCTTCTTTAGCATGTCACTGTGAGATAGGGTTCTCTGTGTAGCCCTGGCTGTTCCAGAACTCATTCTCTAGACCAGGCTGGCCACGAACTCAGAGATCATCTTGCTTCCTGTAGGTCAACAGTGTTAAATAACTGTGCTTGCAATGTGAGCCGTTCACCCTCAGCAGACATCATGTTTTCATTGCCGTCCTTGATTAAAATGAACATTTGGAAGTGCCAGTTGACAGAGTGCTTTGTCCTGTGTCCTGAAAACACTGAAAGCACCATTATAGAAGTCATGTTTGTATCTGCAGTGTCACTGTGGGCAGGAGAGCAGTGGGCTCTCAGAACTAGAAGGCATTTAGACAGTGTCTGTCTATCTTGTCAAGCACTTTCCCTTTCTTAATGTAATACTTGTATAGCTGCTGATGTCTTCTGTCTCACTTAAGTGTACTTCGTATGTGAAGAACTTTTTTGGTGTTCTGTTATTATTTGAACTCTGATTTTTAGATCTTCCAGTTTTAATAATGTGTGCATGGTATTTCCCCTTCAGTGGTCTTTGTTGGTGAGGAGGTTTACCAGATCCTTATGCAGGTGTGTACTCATTTTATAAAAAACAAACTTTTGTCCAAAGTTGCCTTAGTTTACATGTTACAATAACAAAATATTCAAGGTCACAGAATGTAAACTACAGGCACACCATTTTCAGGCAGGCATTCTCCTGGCTGCAGTTGGCTACCTACTCTTTGTGTCCTCATGTGACCCTGCCTCTGTTGGATTAGGACTTCATGTTGGTGACATTATTGAACTAATGGCCTCCTAAGGGCTCTGTCTCCAAATACAGTGCTGTTAGGGTTAGGGCTTCAGCATATGATTTGGAGTAGCATAAATCAGAGGTTACTTTTTATTTTTTTGGTTTTTCAAGACAGGGTCTTTCTGTATTAGCCTTGGCTGTCCTGGGCTCACTTTGTAGACCAGGCTGGCCTCAAACTCACAGCGCCTTCCTCTGCCTCCCGAGTGCTGGGATTAAAGACGTGCGCCACCACGCCCAGCTCAGAGGTTACTTTAATTTGTAATTTTCTCATAGACTGCTTTTTTGTTGTTGTTGTTGTTTTTCAAGACAGGGTTTCTTTGTGTAGCCTTGGCTGACCTGGACCTGCTTTGTAGACCACACTGGCCTCAAACTCACAGTGATCCACCTGCCTCTGCCTCCTGAGTGCTGGGATTATAGGCGTGCGCCACCACGCCTGGCTCCATAGACTGCTTTTGAAGCAAGCTGAAATAAGTGTTTCAACTTAGACTGTTATTCATTCGCTTTGACCATAAGCAGATTTCTGGACTAAGTTGTGAGACTAGACAATTTGAAATATTCTAAGAGTGTGTGGCCATAAATACTGAATGCTTTCTGTGCATATGTATAGTTGGGTCAGGCACTATGGAGGACACGCAAGTCATCCTACCCTTCAGATACTTACAAGTCTGAAGAGGGGCGTAAGGAATGTTTATGAAATTTTGGTATATCTTTAGACTACAAAGTGAATGGTGCTGACCGTGAAAGCTAAAGGAATTCAGAGAAGGAGGAAAGTGAGTGTCTGAGTTGTCTAGGCAGAGTGCATGAATGAAAGCAGCTCTCTGGAGTCGGTGTTTGCAAAGACCTGAGAAGTGGTGAGAGAGACGCGGATACGTGCAGTGTCATAGCAGGTACTAAGAGAGCTTTTGAGAGGGAAGGTTCTGGTCAGCGTGACCCAGTGGGTAAAGACGTTTGCCAAACCTGATGACCTGAGTTAGTCACTGCAACCACAAGGTAGAAGGAGAGTAGTGTCTGACACCCACATGTGCACTGTGGCACGCCTGTACGCACACAAATAGTGCACACATATATTCATACACAAAACAAACAATTTGTTCTTAAAGACACCTGAAAAGGAAATTCATGCCAGGTGGTGGCTAGATGCAGGACTACACAGAGAGGCCCTGTCTCGGAAAAACAAATGAACAAAACAATAAAAAGAAATAAGGATCATTGATGGTAGAGAATCTGTGGTTGTATTCCTTCCCTGGTTGGTTTTTGCTTTTTTTTTTTTTTAAAGAAGAAACTTTTAAAAATTAAAAAATTAAAAAATGTTATGTACATTGGTGCTCTGCCTGCTTGCATATATGCATATATGTGAGGGTGTCAGATCCCCTAGAACTGGAGTTACAGACAATTGTGAGCTGGTATGTGGGTGCTGGGATATGAGCCCGGGTCCTTTGGAAGAGCACCAGTGCTCTAACTACTGAGCCATCTCTCCAGTCCCTGGTTTTTGCTTTTTAATGCAGGGTTTCATGTAGCCTTGGCTAGCTTCAAACCCACTATGTAGTCAGAGATGACTTTTAACTTCTGCCTGATCATCGTGCTTTCAGGTCCCAGGTTCTGGGTCTAGAGATAGAAACCACCATTCCAGACTGGGAGAAAAACATTTTATAGAGTGAGAGTTAGATGCTAAATGTTTAATGTGCATGCCAGTTACTCTTAAGGACTTAGGCAGTGAACAGAGCCTGGGAAAGTAACTCTTCTGTGCCCAGAGCAAGGAAAAAGAGTTCATGATCAAGAGAGGCGGGAAAGATACTGAAATGTATTAGAACATTTTACATAGAGATTTTCTATAACATATTTGCCCTTTTGTCTGAGCTTTGACAGTTTATATAAATAGCATGTCAGTTTACTTACATGTATCTTTAAAACATCGTTCTATAGAGTGTCCCTAGTTGTAACAGAAACTGTCGATGCAGGTGTATTTGGAGAAGGAATTGTGGAGAGTTTAATTCATGCGTGGGAGAATTTACTTCTTCAGCCAAAGGTAAGCAGCCTGCAAGCACTTAAACTTGATCACGTAGTCATTATTCCAAGGCTACACAGAGAAACCCTGTCTTGAAAAACCAAAAAAAAAAAAAAAAAAAAGATATCCGAGTGCAACTGTGTGCCTGGAAAAAAACACAAGGGAAAGCGCTTGACAGCAGTGTAACACAACGTGCACTGCACACACCAGTCCAGTTCACAAGGGAAAGCGCTTGACAGCAGTGTAACACAACGTGCACTGCACGTACCACTACAGGAAGGAGGGACTCTGGATGAGCTTACGTGTGGAAGTGCTGACTAAATTCTTGAATATAGTTGTAGAAGAGGGATGTGCTTTGAATTTCCCAGCAGTCAATGCATGGAATTTTGGCAACTTTCCAGGAAAAGAGTAGTAATGTTAGTTCAGCGGAGTTTTGAGGTACTCACTGAGCTCAGGCTACTAGACAGCACACTGAGCTCTCCTGTAACTGTGTGTATATTGTAGTTAATTTACTGTATGTATTAATGCACTGTGGTAAAATCCAGTGATTACAAAAGACGATATGTATGGAACATAGAAGAGTCGTTTCTTTTTCTTTTTTTTTTGGGTTTTTTCGAGACAGGGTTTCTCTGTGTAGCCTTGGCTGTCCTGAACTCGCTTTGTAGACCAGGTTGGCCTCGAACTCACAGCGATCCGCCTGCCTCTGCCTCCTGAGTGCTGGGATTAAAGGCGTGCACCACCACGCCCGGCGAGTTGTTTATTTTTCAAGTTGACTTTTTTCCAGTGCTAGAGATGACCTTGGTGCCTTATACATGGCCAGTGCATTACTGCGGAGCTACAGTTCATGCCTGGTTTTATTTTCTTTCGGTTTTTAAAGATTTAATTATTTTTGGGGCTGGAGAGATGGCTCAGTGGTTAAGAGCACTGTCTGCTCTTCCAAAGGACCTGGATTCAATCCCTAGCACACACATGGCAGCTCACAACTGTCTCTACCTCCAGCTCCAGGGGATCTGACACCTACATACCAATGCACATAAAATAAAACTAAAAAAAACAAAACAACAACAACAAAAAACATTTAATTATCTTTACTTTTGGTTTAGGTATTTGAGAGTTTTGCCTGCATGCATGTGTGTGGTTGCCTGTTGGATGTGTGTGTGTGAGACTCACATGTGTGCAGGGCTTGTGGAAGTCGGAAGAAGGCATCTCACCCTGTGGGACTGGAGTTAGAGAGGGTTATGAGCTGCTTGTGGGTGCTGGGAGTCGAACCTGGGTCCTCTGCAAGGGTAGCCAGTGCTCTTCACCTCTGACCCGTCTCTTCAGTACTTCACTTTTTGTTTTGTTTTTTGTTTTTTATTAAATCATATTTTAAATTGACATAGCTTCATACTCCTCTCTTTTCTTTTTGTACTTGTATTCTAAACATTAAATTACATTTATATTTATTTGGTTCGTTGGTGTTTTGTTTTGTTTTGTTTTTTGGTTTTTTGAGACAGGGTTTCTCTGTGTAGCCTTGGCCATCCTGGGCTTACTTTGTAGACCAGGCTGGCCTCGAACTCACAGCGATCCACCTGCCTCTGCCTCCCGAGTGCTGGGATTAAAGGCGTGCACCACCACGCCCGGCTTGGTTGGTGTTTTTGGTTTTTCAAGACAGGGTTTCTCTGTGTAGCCTTGGTTGTCCTAGACACACACACACACACACACACACACACACACACACACACACACAACAGTGAAAATACTTTTTAAAGGAAAAACTCCTTAGCCTGTATATAAACACACTTATGCACATACTTATTTGTACATGTAGTGATGTGACTTTATTATATTTTCAGACCAAAGGAGAAAATGGAAATTGTGGAAAGTATGGGAAAGTTATACCAGCAAGTGCTGTTATATTTGGGATGGCAGTAGAGTGTGCAGAGATACGAAGACATCACAGGTAAGTGGTTAGAAGGACACTAAGCCAGGCGGTGGTGGGACACTGGGTGGGGAGGTGGGGCAGAGGCAGCCAGATCTCTTGAGTTTGAGGCATGGTTTACAGAGCAAGTTCCAGGACAGCCTGGGCTACCCAGAAAAACTCTATCTCAAAAATCCCTCCCACCACGACACCCTCAAAATAAGAACATTATTTCACAGCTTAGTGTATGCTTGTAATGTTTAGTCTTATTTATTTTAAGTAGAATTCTAGGATCAAAGCCAGCTTTATTTTCATACAACTTGTGTGAGAAGTTGTACAGAAAAAAATTTAAGTTCAGATTGATTTTAATTGAAGTTCAAGTAAGGATTTCCAATGTGGGGCTGGAGAGATGGCTCAGCGATTAAGAGCACTGGCTGCTCTTCCAACGGTCCTGAATGCAGTTCCCAGCAACCACGTGGTGGCTCAGGACCACCTGTAATGAGATGTGGTGCCCTCTTCTGGTGTCCAGAACACTCTATACATAATAAATAAATTTAAAAAAAAAAAAAAAAAAAAAGGATTTCCAATGTGAAGATAAATTTTAGTATTGCTTTTGCTTTTTGTTTTTGTTGTTGTTGTTGCTTGTTTGTTTGTTTTTCTTATTGTTTTTTGAGACAGGGTTTCTCTGTGTTAACCTTGGCTGTCCTGGACTTGCTTTGTAGACCAGGCTGGCCTCAAACTCACAGTGATCTGCCTGTCTCTGCCTCCGGAGTGCTGGGATTAAAGGCGTGCGCCACCACGCCCAGCTTAGTGTTGTTTTTCTTGTTAACTTCATTAATGCAGTGATTGGGCAGAATGCAATTTTAAATCATTCAAAGAACTCTTCTTCCTCTATAAAGGTGACATAAAAATAGTGCTGCAAGCATTGATGAATAAAAGAAAGAAAGAAAGTGAACTAGCCACCAGTAAATACCTGCTTCTTGTCTTTGCTGTGAATTGTTCATTTATCGTTTTGTTTCATGTGACCAGCTGATAGTAGAAGTGTTTAGATGTTGGTAGGCGCAGGGTAGGTTCAGGGTACCCACCAGACAGATGGGCCTCAGGTGCCGAGTTGGTGAATGACACTGCACTGGTTGACTCTCAGCTCTACGTATATAAATGTCTCTGTGGTATTTTAATTGATTAAAGAATACCAATAAATACAGTCATGTGGGACAGGATTCTCACCAACCCTTGCTATTAACTGTCCGTTTTCACCTCACTGCTTTATGATCGCTCATATTCATATTTTACTTGGCTATCCCTGTGGCAAAGCAGCTAAGTGTCTTCTCTGTCTTGTTTGTCTTCTGTTAACTTGCTGGAATCCAAAAGTACATTTTGAATATGAATCATTTGTTGACTATATGTTCTAAATATTTTCTTTGTATACTTTTTAAAAAAAAAGATTTGCCGGGCGTGGTGGCGCACGCCTTTAATCCCAGCACTCGGGAGGCAGAGGCAGGCGGATCACTGTGAGTTCGAGGCCAGCCTGGTCTACAAAGTGAGTCCAGGATGGCCAAGGCTACACAGAGAAACCCTGTCTCGAAAAACCAAAAAAAAAAAATAAAAAAAAAGATTTATTTATTTAAGTATACCATGTTCTGCCTGCATGCCAGTAGAGGGCACCAGATCTTACTATAGATGGCTGTGAGCCACCATGTGATTGCTGGGAATTGAACCCAGGACCTTTGGAAGAGCAGGCAGAGTGCTCTTAACCCCTGAGCCATCTCTCCAGCCCTCTTTGTATACTTTTCAAATGTTTATTTCTGCATGTGTGTTTGTGTAAATGTGTGCCCTGTGTATGTGGTATCTGTGGAGTCTCTAGGAGGGTGTTGCATCCCCTGCAGCTGGAGTTGTAGGTGGTTGTGAGATGGCTGACATGTGTTGGAACAACTGAAATCAAGGCCTCTGCAACAACAGCAAGTGTGCTTAACCACAAAGTTGTTAATTTTTTTTTTTTTTTTTTTTTTTGGGACACGGTTTCTCTGGGTAGCCTTGGCTGTACTGCATTTGCTTTAGAGACCAGGCTGGCCTTGAACTCAGAGATCTGTGTGCTTCTGCCTCCCTGAGTGCTGGGATAACAGTCATGTGCCACTGCGCCTGGCTCAAAGTTGTTAATCTGAAAATAGACTTATTTTCATTTTTTTCTTCGTGTGATTATGTATATAATTAAGAAATCTATGGCCATGGGATTTTATTTCATCTGTATGTTTATATTTTCTTGACTATTAGATGATATTTGATAATTTACAAAATCTGTGTTATACCTTACCTTTTTCTTTCAACTCTTACTAGGGTGGGTGCTAAGGACATTGCTGGTATCCATTTGCCAACAAATGTGAAATTTCAGAGCCCAGCCCATTCTTCAGTAGATACTGAAGAAGCAGTTGAACCATACACCACTGAGAAGATGAGTCGGATTCCTGGAGGATATCTGCCTTTGACAGACTGCTTCCAGATTATAAAAGTTGATTTCAACAGTCTTCAGGTAAAAACAAGAAGTTTAATTTTAACCACCCTGCCCCGCCACCTCCCCCCTCCCCCCCAATACTCACCAGTAAGAGTTTCTCTGTGTATCCTTGAACTCGCTCTGTAGACCAGGCTGGCCTCCAACTCCACAATCCGCCGGCCTCTGCCTCCCGAGTGCTGGGGTTAAAGGCGTGCACCACCGCGCCCGGCTTTCTTTTTTAATGCGCATGAGGCCCTGCTTATGAAGAATGATTAGCAGCAAGTTAGAACTCCTTTGAAAGCATGCTTTTCCTGTGTCAGGGGACAGCTCTCTGGGTGTGCTGGGAGTGAGTTCTGTCCTGTGTGCTGCTCTGAGCGTTCCCTGTGACGGCAGAAGGAAGGTGATGCGTTCGCTCTTAGGGTCAGATGCTTCGGCTTTCACTGGCCTTCTCTTGGCGTGGTCTGTAGCTGTTTTAAGTTCGCTTTTTGTGGATGCCGGGTAGACAAAGTGTACCAAGAGTAATGGGAGTGCGGCTGTTAAGTACTTTATCACAGCTGGTTTTTATTTTAATAGCTTTCCTTTGAAATTTTCCTTAATCCACATACACCGTATAAAAGCTTTTAGTTTAAAAAAATAATGTCAGCCGGGCATGATGGCGCACGCCTTTAATCCCAGCACTCGGGAGGCAGAGGCAGGTGGATCGCTGTGAGTTCGAGGCCAGCCTGGTCTACAAAGTGAGTCCAGGATGTCCAAGGCTACACAGAGAAGCCCTGTCTCGAAAAACCAAAAAAAAAAAGAAAAAAAAGAAAAAAAGAAAAAAAAATAATGTCTGCCTGTTTAACACTTTTAAGGAGTATAGGACAGAAGACGCCCCAGTGCCTCCTTTTAAAACGTTGCCTCTGGGCCCAGGGGTCCTGCTCAAACTAAGGCACCAGCCAAGGACAATACAGGCGGTAAACTTTAAACCCCTACCCAGATCTAGCCAATGGTTAGAACATTCTCCACAGTGGAGTGGAGAGTGGGATATGACTTTCTCATGTACTCTGGTGCCTCACATTTGACCATGTCCCCTGGAGGGGGAGACCTGGTGGCACTCAGAGGAAGGATAGCAGGTTACCAAGAAGAGACTTGATACCCTATGAGCACATACAGGGACAGGAAATCCCCCTCAGGAACAGTCATAGGGGAGGGGAATAAAGGGAAAATGGGAGGGAGGGAGGAATGGGAGGATACAAGGGATGGGATAACCATTGAGATGTAACAAGAATAAATTAATTAAAAAAACAAAAAAAACAAAAAAACAGTTGCGTCCTTCCCCTGCACCCCTTGTTTGAAGTGTGTCATTTCGGGCTTGCTTCTCTTTCTGTAAGCATGCATGTACACATGCATAGGTTCCAGAATAAAACAACGGTGTTGCTTTGCTGCATGCATTTGTCATCTACCACTGTGTCACTGGTGGATTTTCCTTATCAGTAGCGTGTAGATGTGTCTCCTGTCTGTTTAGTACATGGGGTATTCTGTGATTCCCTAACGGTGCAGGAAAGGACTGTGAGCTGCAAAGAGGATCTGTGGTGTGACACCGAGCAGGCGGCACAGTCAGTGTATAAAGCCTTCTCATTCTTTTTTATTATTTAGATTGTTTTGGCTCCTTACTAGTTTCCTAACCTCGGTTTTCTCATCCTTTTTACATTTCTTTTCAGGAGTTGAAAAGTCTTGCAACTAGAAAGCCGCAGCCTCTTGCTGTCCCCGCTGTTAAGGAAGGTGTGCTGGATGCCATCGTGGTTTGGTTTGTTCTCCAGCTTGATGATGAGCACAGTCTGTGCACAGGCCCCGCTGAGGAGACGTGCTGGGAGCAGGCTGTTTACCCAGTGCAGGCCCTTGCAGGTGAGCGTTATCTCCTCAGGAAACACCTGCTTTTCCAGAGGACCAGGCTCAGTTCTCTGCACACACACTGCAGCTCAGCACCGGCTATACCCAAAGCCCCAGGGGTCCAATGGCATCTCCTAAAGTGCAAACATATGCCGACAGAACATCGGTACATTTAAAAATGCATAAATAAATAAATCTCTAAAACATTTAAATCAAACCTCTCAACATCAAATCAAAGTTAGTTGCTTTAATCAAGTAAATGTTAGTGGCCAAAAAGAGAAAACAGTTACTTTGGAGATGAAGTTTTTAGCAAAAGAGGTATTACTTAAATATTTCAGAATTACAATTTTCTTTGTTCAAAAGTAAATTTAAATAGCGCACGTATAGTTTGGAAGAGAGATTAAAGCCAAGCTGTGGTGTTGCGTGCAGCTAAGCACAGCACTGTCAAGGCATCAGGAGGCAGGCTAATCTCTGGGAATTCAAAGACAGCCTGGTTTATATAGCCAAAGCTAGACAGACCAGGCCTACATATTGAGACCCAGTCTCAAAAAATAATAAGAGAGATAAAATCATTCCTCTGGAAAGTGAGAGAGGACTTAAAAGTTCCTGGGGGTGAGATTGAGAGTACACATATGATAAAGATGTGGTGTTTGTGTGTATGAATTGTCACAAGTGTACATTAAAGTATTTATTAGAAACAAAAACTGCCTACAGTGTCACATACCTTTAATCCCAGCACTCTGGAAGCAGTTTGGGGCCAACCAAGGTTACATAGTGAATTAAATTTTAAATAAAAATTTAAAATATTTATATATTAAATTTTAAGTAAAAATTTAAAAATTACTCCATGCTTCTCAGTTACAACTCTCATTACTCATTTGATAGTTTCAATTATTAGTTATCAGTAGACGAAAGAAATGCTGCTTTTAAAAAAAAGCAAAAATGATGGACTAGAGAGGTACCTCAGTGGCTGCTCTTCCAGAGATCTTGAATTCAATTCTCAGCAACCACATGGTGGCTCAACCCTCTATACTGGCATCTGATGCCCTCTTCTGGCATCGAGTAAACATGCATATATATAGACACTCATATACATAAAATAAATAAATCTTTTTAAACAATGTAAAAATGAAACACTTCACTTGCTCAGAAGCAGTGCTAATCCTCTCACTATTGTTCTAATTTTAGTACAACACCTTCTGAAGTGAGCACTGCTGCTTTTTTAAAAAGGGGTTAGAAAGGTATTAAATGCCTGAGTACTTAGCCATAGGGACCCTGATGACGCTGTAGAGCCCAGGTTATAAGAATGTGTGTAGCAGGGCTGGAGAGATGGCGCAGTGGGTAGAGGCGCTTACTTGCTGCCACCGTGTGCATTTAAAATGGTCTCCCTGAGAACCCTTCAGAGACATTAAATCAGTATAAGAGAACAAAAATGATGAAGAAAGATTTTCAAATGTGGCTTGCTGAGAGCGAAGCTTTTCTACCTGTGCATCTTCTCATGCCTACAAGACGGTAAGGGTATACAGCATCAGCCTGTTCTCAGGCATGGCCCAGTAAGAGCTCGGAGACCTTACAGCAAGGCCAGCCAGCAGAGTCAGTCATAGCGGGACCAGAGCTTCAGGTCAGCGTACAGGCCTCGGCAAATCAGATCAGGAACTACACAGACATATATTTCCTTTGTGTGTGCCTGTCTTGTGTGATGTGTGAGCTGTTTCTTGGAGGAGCGTACATCCCGTGGCATGCATGTGGTCAGGGGACAACTGTCCCTTTTTTTCTTTACTTGGTTTCTAGGGACTGAACTCAGTTAGGGTTATGAAGCAAACTTTGTGGCCTCAAGCGATCTGCCTGCCTCAGCTTCCCACTGTTTGGTAGTACAGCCATGTACCACCACACTCAGGTGCAGATTGTACTTTTATCTGGCCCTAGAACCAATAGGAATATGACAGTTACACACGGGGAGTCTGGAGAGGAGCACAGTATAGTCCTTGCTGCAGGGCATACTCTTCCCTGGACCTGTGATGTCCCTAAACAAGCAAGTTTCCAGATGCTGAAGGAATATTAGACACTGTTGTGCTGTGCTTTTGTTCTTTTGGAAATTACCTTCAGAGAAAAGAGTGTCTGTTTAAGGTACAATGAGGCTTGATCCCTGAATTTCATCTGCCTTTGCATCTAGACAAAGCCTCTTTTTATCCCCACATCTTCCTCAGTTTGGCAGCACATCTACTGATTGTAGTAAAAACAAAGTCAACATGAAGTTTTGTAGTGTGCCTGTAATCCCAACACTTGCGGGGTAGAGGAAGGAGAATCAGCAGTTCCAGGCCAGCTTTAGCCACTTGCAAGTGCAGCCCAGTTGCAGCAAGAGACCTCAGCGTTCTGGAGATGCCAGTACCGTGGGAATAACTGCCAAGAACAGCAGCGGCTGTGGAGTGGACCGGGACTCAGCTTAAATTGACTAGGGCTCAGTTGTGCCGGCTAATTTTGTGTCAGCTTGACAGAAGCTAAAGTCATCTGAGAGGAAACTTCTTCATTAGAAACTGCCTCCATAAGATGGGTCTGTGGGCCAGCCTGTAGAGCATTTTCATAGTTAGTAATTGATGGGGGAGGGCCCAGCCTACTGTGGGTGGTGCCATCCCTTGGGCCGGTGGTTCTGGGTTCTGTAAGAAAGTAGTTAAGCTGGGTGGTGGTGGTGGTGCACAGTTGGGAGGCAGTCTAAGGCGGGTCTACAGAGCTAGTCCAGGATAGCCAGGCCTACAGAAGGAAACTCAGTCTCCAAGGTTACTTGAGGAAGCCAGGAGGAGCAGCACCCGTCCATAGTTCCTGCTTCAGGTTCCCACCCTGACTTCCTTTAATGATGGACCATGATGTGAAAGTGTAAACCAAATAAACCCTTTCCTCCCCAGCTTGCTTTTGACTAAGACTATCAGTTATATATACATATATATTTTTTTTCTTTTCCTCTCAATCCTTTTCTACTAATGAAGACTACTGGATAAAGCCCGGGGACAGTGTGACAATGGAAGCATCTTGTCAAGATTGTTACCTAAGAATCCAGAGTATCAGCATCTTGCGCCTGGAGCATGAAATGGAAGTTAAGAAGAGTTTTACCAAGAGTAAAGACCTGTTCTCTCTAGGAAATGAGGCGGAGCTCTGCAGCGCCCTGGCTAACCTTCAGACCAGTAGAGCAGACGCTCTGGAGCAGGCCTGTGTGTTAGAGCCCACCGAGATTGCTCTGCTTAACAACATCCCGTATCACGAGGGCTTCAAGACGGCGATGAGGAAGGTGTTGTCCTCGCTGGCTCCAGAGCAGCTGTGCCAGCCCGTGGATGCTCACTGTCAGGATGTTGAGATGAACTCTGAGAGTGGACAGAGTGACAGTGTACCGAGCACCACTGACCCTTTCTACGTGTTGGACGTGTCTGAAGGCTTCTCTCTTTTGCCCATCCTTGCTGGAACACTCGGTCAGGTTAAGCCCTACAGTTCTGTGGAGAAAGACCAGCATTGTCTTGCTTTGGACCTCATATCTGAAGCCAATCACTTCCCTAAAGACACACTTGAGTTTTGGCTGAGACATATAGAGGATGAAGCTGCAGTGTTGCAAAGGCCCAAGTCAGACAAATTGTGGAGCATAATTATATTAGACGTCATTGAGCCGTCTGGGCTCATTCAGCAGGAAATAATGGAAAAGGCGGCAATATCCAGGTAAAGCAAAAAACATAAACTTGAGTTAAAAAATTCACTAGGGTTTGTTGTTGTTTTGTTTTTTAATTTTGTGTGCAATAGGGGTGAGCTGATATCTTACTATCTAACCGTACCTGACAGCAGAGTTTATTCTGATGATGGCATCTGGGCAGGTTTTGGGTAGAGGCTGGAGGTTGCCAGGGTAGCCCCTGGTTGACAACTTAGACCTTTCCTCTACTGAAGCTCAGTTAATCACCAATAAGTAAATGAATCTTCACAAAAGCTGTGAATGAGAAGTTCACAAGCTTTCCAGAGCGGGCGAGCACATCGAACCGTGGCAGAGTAATGTGCCTCAAGACTGCGAGGAGCTCTGAGTGTCCTCCCAGAAAGAGCTGGTTCTTCTTCTGATCCTCCGTTTGCCACAGTATTCCTGGTGACAGCTCTACAGGATTTACCCCGCACATCAGCTAGTTCTTAAATTCTGTTAGGTTCTGCTAGGACAGGCAGAACCTAGAGGGCGTCATGGACGTCAAAAGTCAGGTGCACAGCGTAGGGTATCGTCTCTACTTCTAAACCACCAATACAAGTTGAAGGTTCCCTTCAGTTTGTAAAACCCCTTCAGATTTGGTTGGGTTTGCTATAGCAGCTCACAGGACCTAGGAAAGTGCCTGGCATAGATGAACCTATGTGTTATAGAGGGTGCTGACGAGGAGCCGAAGGAGTGGTGCATGGGAGTGTGCAGAGTGTTGGTGTCTGCCTGGCCCTTTACATGCTGAGCTGCGCAGGAGCCCCCAACTCTGTCCCTTTGGAGTGTCATGGCTTCATTGTGTATGGGCATCGCTGGGTGTTAGTGATAATTCAACCTGGCGTTGAGACCAGGCAGGGGAAGAGGACAAAGGCCCAACCCCCTAGTCACTTCTTTCTGGAGAACAAACCTGAGCCTCTGGGAGTCCCTAGCCCCTGGGATGGCCTTGGTATACAGAAGCTATTCTTAGCATTTCCTTGACTCTGAGGAGACTCCTGTTTTTAAGAGTTTTGTGCTAAAAACAACAAAACAGCAGAAAGCCAAGATACAGATCAAACACAATGTTAGTATAAGTCATGATCACCCTATGTGTCTTCCGTTGGGCCATTTCTGAGTGAGTTTGTCTTTTAAATTTTTTTTTAGATTTATGTATTTTAAATGTTTTATGTTTGTATGTGGACCACATGCACGCCTAATGCTTGAAGAGATCAGAAGAGGATGTGGGGTCCCCTGGAGCTGGAGTTACAGATGGCTGTGAGCCACCATGTGGGTGCTGGGAGTTGAATTCGGGTCCTCCGCCAGAGCAGCAAATGCTCCTAACAGCTGAGCTCTGTCTCCAGCTTCCCGTTTCTGCATGCTGTCCTTTGTAGTGAGCCAGTACATAGAGGTAATGTGCTTTCCTTAGTTCTGTGAACCACCCTAGCGGATTATCAGATGCTTCCCTCAGGGAGGGAGTTGTGTGAATACTGCATGTGTATTAGTGACGGTTGCACTGTCCCAGACACCTGGGCTTTGGCGGCGGCATCTGAAGTGGGCCACTCACACAGCTCTGAAGTCTTTAACTGTGTGACATGGGTACATCGTGTTAGAAGTGACTGGGGTCATAAGGTACTCTGCTGATTGGGAGAACTAATTAGTTGGCTGTGTTTGGGAGAAATCCTCTTTCCAGTTTGGTGTGAGACGTTTTAATAAATAAGGGAAAGCGCTTGTTAAGGTAAAAGTCAAGTTCGGCAGTGGTGAGCTGCTCTGCTATCCTCACACTACGAAGAGAAACCTAGTATGATGTCAGTGCCTGCTAAATGGCCCGTTTAATAACAGTCAAAAACCAAGTTAAAGTGTACTATTTTTTTTTTAATTAATTAATTTATGTGTTACACAGTATTCTGCCTGCTTGTATGCCTGCAGGCCAGAAGAGGGCACCAGATCTCATTATAGATGGTTGTGAGCCACCATGTGGTTGCTGGGAATTGAACTCAGGATCTTTGGAAGAAGAGCCAGTGCTCTTAAGTTCTGAGCCATCTCTCCAGCCCAGAGTGCGTTGTTACCATTCTTAGAACTTTTCTTGACTTCTAAATTTGGGAAATTTAAAAAAAAAGTAAATTGGCAGAAATTTAACAAGAAAATTAACAAGGGTAATTTCATAATAGCTCACAAGCTAATAGGAAGGGCTTTGTTGAGACCCGTGCCTCTTTAAGAGGTGAGTAACTGAGGTTGACTACAGACTCTCCCTCGAACTCAAACAAGTTGTTTGGAAGAGTGTAGGATGAGCATAGGGTCAGCAGGTCCCAGATGCCTCCTAGATGTAGAGTGTCAGACTGGTAAGGGTAAGTCACGACCCTGAACCAGGCTAGGTCCTCACTACTCATCGTGTAAGCAGGTGTGATGTCAGCCTGGACTCAGCCCTGGGTACGTGGTTCCACCTGGGAATGGGTGCCACCCTGACTCAGTGCTTCCTTTACTCGTTCTTGGTGTTCTGTTTCTAGTAGCACGTGCTGAGCGTCTTCCTCATTTGCGCCTCCCTCTGCTGTGAAGGCGTGCTCACCTGGTTAGTCTAGATCTTGAGCTTGCCTTGAGCGCTGTGTCCCTGCCCCTCAGTGAGTGCCAGCTCTGCAGGCAGGCTGCTGCTGTTCCTGTGTGCTGCACACTAAGCTCTGCACCTCCATTTGGACTGCAAGGACTTTACCCGCTCACTTGTCTTCATGGCCCCTAAGTCTTAACAATCTGTTTAGGGAAGTTACATAGGAAAAATTTAAACACGCAAATAATCTTTCAGATATGTACAAACTGGTCAGATGGCTAGTCTGCAATTTTTAAAAAGTAGATCCTTACATCTTTAACTTGGGTATAAAATTTACTGTGAGAGATGCTCGAGATGGTACATTGTCCACCTTTCTGTAGTCCCTGCTCTGGAAGCTCAATTAGAAGATATTCCAAAATACTCAGTAAGAACAAGGTTTGATGTTTGAAAATGTGACAGATAAGGAGTGGTTCCACTTGGTCTTAAAAACCTTACTCTTCTATTTCTTGTAGAGGAATTTAAATTCTAAACATGACTGCTCTGGCAAGAGGTCACATCACATTTCTAGGGCTGTGTGATCTGGCTGGAATAAAGACACGCCTTTAATCCCTGGAGACAGAGGCAAGCAGATCTCTGAGTTCAAGGCCAGCCTTGTATAGAGCAAGTTTTAGCTAGTGAAAAATTTAGGTCCAGGCATGGTGGAACGCGCCTTTAATCCCAGAACTCAAAAGAGAGAGGCATGCAGATCTGAGTGCTAGTCAGTGCTGTTCAGGTCATTTGGTTGAGTCAGTCAATTGAGAAGCAGTGCAGTGGAGTTTGTGGCAGTTCAGTGGTGATTTTTACCAGGAGAGTTTTACAGAGAGAGGTTGAACACACAAGTGAAGACAGAATGAGCCAGAGAATGAGAAGAAGCCAGAAGATTAGAAAAAGATTGCTAGAGTTAGTTTGAGGCCAAGCGGAGCAATTCAGTGAGAAACAGAGAAGCTAGGTTAAATCAGTCAGCTGTGAGAGGAGTTTGAGGCAGAAACAGCTGAGTTGAGCCAGCCAGCCAGAGTTCAGAAAGAACTAGAAAGGGTGAGCTTATTCAGCACTAAGTCTCAGAGGATGAAAACATTCTAGACCTAGACAAGGTTGTGCGGAGGTGAGACGCTTCCAGGACTAGGCCTGGGTTAGCAGACAGAGGCAGTAAGCCTGAGACAACAACTATAACTAGGAGAATAAACCTTACTATAACAATTTCTGCTTTCTTTTATGCCTCAGGTATGAAAAACAATACCCATGATAGTTTTAGTACCCTTAACTTAAGCCTCCAATTTCTTGGTACAGGAACACCTGGTACCCACATGCAGGGAGTGCCAGCGTCCCACCAGGCACTTAATTTCTGCTCATAATTCTCTTTCCAGGTCCAGCCTACTTAAGACACTTTCTAATAACCATATGCAGAGTTGTTAATGCCATTTTATGGGACGCAGGGGAGAATGAAGATGAATGTGCAGTTGCATGGGAAAGAAAGGGTCTTGTTAGCCTTTGTCTTGCTTTGCTTCCTAGAATGTTTCAGTTTGCCTATGTATTTGCATTTGGAGGGTTTAATCCTTCACAGTGAATCATTTCAGACTTCCTAGAGAAGTTACAGAATAGTTCCGAGAACTGACCTAATGCCTTGTACCCTCACGTGCTAAGCCACCCGTAGTGGTGCTGGGGTGAGGCTACCCCTGAACTGCTTAGGATCACAGTGTTGCAGCTCTTTACACACAGTGACCACTGGTGAAGGAAGCTTGTCTACACGTGAGGTTTATTACTATTTCATATGCATCTTACACAGTCTTAAAGTAGCTGCACAGTATTTTTAGTGCATTCATGTTTTTATGGAAACCTATTCATGAAGTCATATATAGAATTTTCCATGTATTGTATAACTGTTCAAAAAGTACGGGATTTTGGAATATTTGGATCTTCATGTAGGGAGGGTTCACTGTTAATGATTGCGGCCTATAACTAAAAATTTACCTTAGTCTGGCTCCTGAGTTAACAGTCCAAATTTGACTTCTTGGGCAACTATTTCTCGTGATTTAAAATTTGAGCTATTAGCCAATAATGACTACATATCATTTACACTTCACTAATTCATGATGCTTGCTTATTTATAACTATAAAACATAAGGATTTAAAAGGCTTTTAAAGACATTTGCCCTTCTTCAGGTGTTTACTGCAGTCTGGAGGCAAGATCTTCCCCCAGTATGTGCTGATGTTTGGGATGCTGCTGGACTCCCAGACACTGGTAGAAGAGAGTGCTGTCCAAGGAACAGAACACACTCTTGGGTTAAACATAGCACCTTTTATTAACCAGTTTCAGGTAAGTGTCAGAGAACTGGTCAGCCAAGATGTCGCTGTCTCCCTCCATCCTTGAGGTTTTACTTAGTGAGTGGGTTTAGCTGGGTTAGAAAGGCAGATGAAAATCAGCCTGAGGGTTAGAATAATCAAGGACTTTGTCATGAATGCAGACTAAAGTTTATAGACTTTCCTCTGAATCTCTGTTCCAGATTGAAAATAGAACCGGAAGCTGGGCGTGGTGGCGCACGCCTTTAATCCCAGCACTCGGGAGGCAGAGGCAGGCGGATCGCTGTGAGTTCGAGGCCAGCCTGGTCTACAAAGTGAGTCCAGGATGGTCAAGGCTACACAGAGAAACCCTGTCTAGAAAAACCAAAAAAAAAAAAAAGAAAATAGAACCGGAGCTCTTAGACTTGTGAGAAAGGGCTGTACTTGTGTAACAAAGAAGCCCCCAGAAGCCTGTGTCCTAAGCTTGCGTTTCTGTAGTGAGACCTCAGGTTGGCTAAGGATTGGCCTGGGCAGCTGAAGCCCAGGTCTAGGCCGTCTGTCTGTAGGCAGCAGGGACATGTGGAGCTCAAGACAGGGAGGTAAGTTTCAGGTTAAGAAACAAGGAGTTAGGATTTAGAGAGAGAGTGGAAATGTCTCAGGTGCTAGGAACGACGAGCACACCCGTGAGTTTAACGTGTGTCTAGACAGAGTGCCAGGGAAGCCATGTGTGGCTGAAGATGGGGTGAAGCGGGATACTACCATACAAGCCAAAGCAGAATTCTGAAAAGCGGGATACTGAGTAGCAGTTGAAATGATGCCTGAAGGCTATAATTAGTAAGCTCTTGAGGCTGCTGGTAGGAGTTCTGTGACAGAGCCAACCTGAGGAATAAATTGATTAACTGCTTTTGGAGGGGGTTGGCTAACCAAGGTTTTAGAGTTAGCTGAATGTCTCTCGTGAAGACTTAATAAAGAGAACATACTTACCACAAGATAGAGATGCTCAGGCTGCTTCTGTCGTGGCTCCAAAAGGCCACCATCTGTCTGTCTAGTGTAATTTTTTTGTTTTGTTTTGTTTTTCGAGAGGGTTTCTTTGTGTATCCTTGACTGTCCTAGACTCGCTTTGTAGACCAGGCTGGCCTCGGACTCACAGAGATCTACCTGCCTCTGCGTCCAAGTGCTGGGATTAAAGGCGTGCGCCACCACTGCCCAGCTTCTAGTGTGATTTTTTAAGAGACTGACTTAGTTTAGTTTATGCATGTGTGTTTTGTGTGTGCATTGCTCACAGAGTCTAGAAGAGAATTTGAGGTCTGGAACTAGAGTTGCAGGTGGTTGTGACCCTGCATGGGTGCTGGAAACTGAGCCCAGGCCTCTGGCAGAGCAGTGAGCACTCTTAGCTGCTGGGCATCTCTCCATTCCCTGCCTGTCTTGCTCTTTCATTCCCACTTGGTCCTGACTCCAGCAGTTCTTCAGTGTGAGCAGAGTCTACCCGGGCCATGCTGCCCTTTCACTGTACTGCCTATTTCATGGCCACTCCTTCCTTAACAGCTTAGAGCCTTATAGTCTGTATATTTTCATATAATTGAGGTATTACCCTCCGTCCCCCGTTGTTCTTGGGTGATCCTGTCTTGGTTAAGCCCCACCCTCTGTGTTTCTATGTAACACCCTACAGATGACCCTTAATGCCGTGCTCTCACTTTAGTTGACGGCTACTTATCTAAAGAGACCCCATAACCTTTCTTGGCAGTTTTATATTTTATAGTCCTTTTACTTATTGCCTTAGGTATTGTCTCCTCTCTTACAATGGTAAACTACTCGATAAGTGTGTGAACCAATGAAACAAAAGCAGAAGTTGTTAAAAGAATATAGTTCATTAAGAAATCATTTAACAAATGTTTATTGAGCACCTACTACACGAACTGTTTGTTTGTTTGTTTGTTTTGAGATAGGTTCTAATGTAGCCCAGAGGGCTTCAGTATGTAACCAGGGATAACCTTGACCTCCTGATCCTCCTGTTTCCATCTTCCAAGGCCTAGAATTAGAGACATACACCAGCATTCCCAAGTTAGGTGAATGTATTAGTTACTAGTTGCTACAACAAAATACCTGAAAAAGGAATCTTAAAGTTTGAGGAACACAGTCCACCATGGCAGGAAATTTCTACCTCTATTAACCTTCTATTAAAAACAGGCGGAAGAGCAATTGACGAAGACACCCACTATCTACCTCTAATCTCCATGTTTATACTTGTGTAACTTGTGTGTACATGTGTGCCAGAGTATACACATACAGAGCTCCATGGAGCTATGGCAGCAGGTCCAGGCAGTCAGACTACAGTGCCTTTCCCAGTACCAGTTAACCCCAGTGCAGGCTAGAAGGAAGCGTGAGCCCCCATGGGTGCTGCAAGCCAAGTAAACAGGCAGCCTGAGATCCTTCCCTATGCTACACTCCCTCCAGGGAGAGTGAGTCATGCTTCCTTAAACGACAGGACTACGGTCCCATGTACGCAGCATGCCACCTTTGATTGGGTCAGGAATATCTCCCTCACAGGAGGCTTGAACCAGAATTGCTGTCACCATGAACATTGTTGCCATCTCTATGTTAAACAGGTATCCCAGTATAAACCAAAAATGCACGATGGGAGCAGGGTCTCTCTATGGACAGGCAGTAAGAGCATGGCCAGCGTGGTCAGCCTTCAGCAGGTTGGCAGCCAACCCGGACATCAGGTTAACTCTAGCCACTGACACAGACAGCCAGGCAAAGAGGTCCCAAGAGAGAATCCACATCCATGCAAACACTTTTATAGCCAATGAGAAGACCACTTAAAACTGTGAGCCCAACAGCGAAGTTTGCGGAAAGTAATGCTCTAACAGAGATGGCAGCGGGCCCCACCGACTGGCCTGCTATGAGTAGGAACCGGTAGTCCCTGACTACGAAGGGGGTTGGTGGACTGATTCAAGTCATCAAGGAACAACAGCAACAATGGTGGGAGCTCACGGGCACATCAGTCATTGTTGTCAGCTCCTTGGAAAAGCGTCTGTCCTCAGTCTCTGCTTTCCAGTGCAAGATCAAACGGGAGAAGGCCCTTCACCAGACATCTCCGGATCTTCTGAGTCCAAAGAGTCCCAGTCCAGGACCTCTCCTTGCTCGTCTTCAGAATCAGGGTCTATACAGGGACTACAGACTTCTTAGTCAGCCAGCTGTGCCATGGCAGAAAGGGGGCAAGACCTTCAACTCCAGCATCCCTGCTCTACAGTCAGGTTTATAAGTCGGGGTTTTATAGATTGCATGTAGAATGTAAGCGAGGACCAGGAAGGACACTTAACATTTGTTGTGCTGTGTAGGGGTCAGGAGGGGTCGTTGAGCAGCTGGATAAGGCTGGAAGCTCTAGGCTGAGCGTGTGAATTGGGCAGTCAGTATCATATAGACAGCATTTAAAAACCACAGGCAGAGGCCGGGTGTTGTGGCACACGCCTTTAATCTCAGCACTCGGGAGGCAGAGGCAGGCGGATCGCTGTGAGTTCGAGGCCAGCCTGGTCTACAAAGTGAGTCCAGATGGCCAAGGCTACACAGAGAAACCCTTGTCTCGAAAAAACCAAGAAAAAAAAAAAAAAACCAAAAAAACCAAAACCAAAAAAAACCAACAAAACAAAACAAAACCACAGGCAGATGGAACGTTGGGGGTGTGCAGAAAATGGTTTGAGACCTGAGTTTAGAGAACTTGAAAGGTTATGAGCTCTGGATTGATGGTGACAGGCCAGGCCAGGAGGTTTGGCTGAGAAACAAAAGTGGGAACAGTCTGTAAGGTGTGAGTAGATCTGTAGATCTGTCTGTAAGAGGGTTCCTGTCCCAGGCATTGAGAAGTGGCAATGGAGGGTTCTCAGTTACCAGCGTAAACAGGAGCAGCCAGCACAGTGAGGAAGACGGAGTGAGTGCCTAGGAAAGCTGGCCCTATCTGTGGCCAGTCTCACCACGAAGATTGAACCCAGAAGGAAAGCATCTTCTAAGCAGCCCTGTCATTTTATATTAAACGAGGATGTGTGCCACTGTGTCCAGCTGAGTTTGGTGCCTCTGATGAAGCACAGTAGTACTTACTGTTAGACTGTTTGCTTGTTAGCTCACACGTTCTAGGTACAAAGGGTTTGGAATTGTTTGGCACATCATCCAAGAGAAAGGCCTGTAGGTAAGAACCCACAGCAAAGTTAGCTCGTTCATTCCTCCTGAAAACCTGGTCATGACCACAGCAAAGTTAGCTCGTTCATTCCTCCTGAAAACCTGGCCATGAAGCTTCATGCTTTAGGTTGATGCATAAAGTCAAGGATAAAAAGTGTTGTCATAAGGAGCTCATTGTAAGCCGAGGGAGGACAGAGGGAACCGTCACTGTGGAAACAATAAAAGCGAATGTCCCCTCTTTCTTCAGGTGCCTATTCGTGTGTGTTTGGATTTATCTTCATTGCCGTGTACCCCTTTAAGCCAGCCAGTGGAGCTCCTTAGATTAGACCTGATGACTCCATATTTGAACACTTCCAGGAGAGAAGTAAAGGTAAGGACAGCTACAGGGGGTCACTCTTCTCATGCAAAGCGTGTAACTTAAATGACGGGTACTATACTTATACGGTCTATCATTTCCTTTGAAGATTTAAATCTGAATTTCTAGACAACATACAAAAATAGGTTAGATAAACATTAGAGTCTACAACTAGTTACTAAATTTGAATGCATGGTTAAATGTATTTCTAGTTCCTGTTTTCAAATTGATTAAAAAGAGAAGACTTACTTTCCTCGATGAAATGTTCAAAATTCACTTTCTACAGGTCCGTGTTTGTAGGTCTGGACGAGTAACTGCTGTTCCATTTTGGTTTCATTTGTGCCTTGATGATGAGGTCAGGCTGGACACCTCGGGCGAAGCCTCCCACTGGAAGCAGGCTGCGGTGGTTCTGGACAATCCCATCCAAGTGCAAGCGGGGGAGGAACTTGTGCTCAGTGTTGAGCATCACAAAAGCAACGTCAGTATCACAGTGAAGCAGTCATGAAATGGATGTACAAGACCCTTGAGTGGTCCAGCATGCCCACGGGTGGCCTTAATAAAGCACTTGGTAAAGGGCTTAAAGTGGAGCGTTATTCTAAAGTGTAGGCTTTGCCCTCTGGAAAAGGATACGTCTTTTGTTTCTTCAGATTAAGAAGCCATTTTGTTGGACTTCATAGGGATTTAAAAGGTGTCTGCCTTCTTGCCATGTCAGTTAAGACTTAGAGATCTTATCTTACAGTGGGGCAACATCTAGGCTTCCAGCGCAGACTGACAGCAGTGGCTGTGAACCAGGCCTTGCTTCTGTTAGATATTAAAGAGGGCATTAAAGAGCAAAGGGCTTAGGAAGAGATGTCCGCCATGGGCATTTTTCCCTTCTCTATTTGGGCAAAAAGATTAAACACTGGTGGCAAGCAAACGCTTAAAAATGCTAACACAGAATTTCTCTAAGTTTTTATTTGAGTGCTCTGTTGCAAAGCTCTGTGACTCCATGGGATCCCATGTTTAACTGCTGGTGTTTCCTTCCGAGCAGCCCGAGGGCTCCTGAGGGACTCCTCGTCTGTGTCTGCATCTAGAACTGCTTCCCTGCTTTTGATTTTTGCTAAGAGTGTTTTGATCCTGTTCCTCTCTGTCTCCGCTCTCTTTCTGTCCCGCTTTCCTCTCCCTTCTCCCCTCTCCTCTTTCCTCCCTTTTCTCCTCTCTTTCCTTTCCTTTCTTTCTTTCTTTGCTCCCTCCCTCCTTCATTTTTTCTTTGTTTTGGACAGGGACCTATATACCCCAGGCTAGTCTCAAATTAGCTGTATATCTGAAGGTGACCTTTCCTTTCTGCATCTCCTATCTATTTCCTAAATGCTGAGGGTACAGGTGTGTTCCACCATACCTGCTTTATGCGCTGCTGGGGACCAAGCTCAGTGCTGTGGGCATGCTGCACACCATCTCTTGTTCATCCTCGCAGAGAGCCATCTCAGCGTCACTGAGTTGTCCTATTTTATTAAGTTACTTCTTTCCAACCACTGCTTTTGGGTTTGGTTTGTTCTTATTTCTTCAAGACTTAGGGTGCACTGCTATTTATTTGAGATCCTCTGTTGTTGTTTTTAATACCGGCATGTTTAGCAACAACTTTACTCTTACAAATGCTTTTGTTAGCTGAGCAGTGGTGGCACATGCCTTTAATCCCAGCACTTGGGAGACAGAGGGAAGCAGATCTCTATGAGTCTGAAGCCGTCTTAGTCTACAGAGGGAATCCCAGGCCCACCAGCGCTACACAGAGAAACCCTGTCTTGAAAAACCAACCGCAAGCCGGGCGTGGTGGCGCACGCCTTTAATCCCAGCACTGGGGAGGCAGAGGCAGGTGGATCACTGTGAGTTCGAGGCCAGCCTGGTCTACAAAGTGAGTCCAGGATGGCCAAGGCTACACAGAGAAACCCTGTCTCAAAAAAACCAAAAAAAAAAAAGAAAAAAGAAAAAAAAGAAAAACCAACCGCCCCCCCAAAAGAAATGACTTTTGTTATGTCTCATAGGTATTAGTATGTTCTGTCTTCTTTTGCTTTAATTTTACCAATCTTTTGTTGTCTTCTTGATTTCTTCACTGACTGTGCATTATTAGTGGTATGTTGCTGAATTCCCACAAGTATGGATGCTCTGTAGTCTGTCCCTGCTATTGATTTTCAGCTTTTAGCATTGTGATAAAAATAAAATAAGTTGCCGGGCATGGTGGCGCACGCCTTTAATCCCAGCACTTGGGAGGCAGAGGCAGGTGGATCGATGTGAGTTCGAGGCCAGCCTGCTCTACAAAGTGAGTCCAGGATGGCCAAGGCTACACAGAGAAACCCTGTCTCGAAAAACCAAAAAAAAAAAAAAAAAAAAAAAACAACAAAACAAAAAACAAAAAAATAAATAAAAATAAATAAATAAAAATAAAATAAGTTATTTCAATTTCCCTATGTTTGTTAAGGTTTCCTGTGCTATTATATGACCTATTATGGCCTGTTTTAGAGTCAGTTCTACAGGTTTCTGAGAATGTCTATTCTGAAGTGTGTTGATGGACTGTTGTTGTAGGTTTCTGGGAGGTCCATTGATGTTTGATGTCATTTAGCGCAAGTGTTTATATTTGCCAAGATGGCCTCTCTGTTGGTGAGAATGGACAGTGAAGTCACCCACTATGTGTTGGGGTTAATTTGTGACTTTTTATTTATTTGACTTAAAATGTTTATTTCCATGTGGTTTGTGTGTCAGGGGTATGTATGTGCTAGCGTGCACTCACATACGTACACATGCATGCTGGGCCCTGAAGTTGATATTGGTCTTTTTCTTTTTTTTTTTTTTTTGGTTTTTCGAGACAGGGTTTCTCTGTGTAGCCTTGGCCATCCTGGACTCACTTTGTAGACCAGGCTGGCTTTGAACTCACAGCGATCCGCCTGCCTCTGCCTCCCGAGTGCTGGGATTAAAGGCGTGCGCCACCACGCCCGGCTGTGATATTGGTCTTTTTCAATCCCTCACTCTTCACTTACTGAGGTGTGTTCTCTTGTTGAATCCAGAGAGCACCAGTAACGACTAATCTGTCTAGCCAGTGTGTGTTGGGGATCCTGACTCTGCCTCCAGAGTGCTGGGATTACAGGCAAGCAGCACATCTGACTGGCTTGGATGTCAGTACTCGGCTTCCGTACTTCAGTCCTGCTCCCTGTGTGGCAAGTGTTTTATCAGCTCTGCCTTCTTTGTATCACCTAATTCTTGACTTTACCCTTTGCAATGTTTGTTTATGAAGTGGGTGCACATGTCAGCTGGGTGCATAGAAGTCTAGAGTTTAATGCCTTATGCCTATGCCTTTTGACTGTCTGGTTCTGTCAGACATCAGAACAGTGGCACTTGGCTCGCTTCCAGTCCCGCTTGTTTGGAATGCCATATCTATCCTTTCACCCCATGGTACCATCTGTCTATAGTGGAGGCACATTTCTTGGAGACAAACGGCTCATCTGTGTGTTGATGGGGGAATTGGGAGCCTTACTATTCAGAATTATTGAGAAGACACACTGGTCCTATCACTTTGAACTGACTATAGCTGCAGCATACAGTTTTCCCATAGCCTCTTGGGGGGTCTTTGTTTTCCTCAATACAAAAAATTCTTCCCAGTGTCTTCCGTTAACATGGCTTAGCAGTCTTGGGAAAGTTGGGTCTCTCCCCTGCCCCTCTTCAGCAGTAGCAGTTTGCTGGGTGTCTTACTTAGGATTTCTATTGCTGGAGATGCCATGACCATGGCAACTCTTATAAAGAAAACCATTTAATTGGGGCTGGCTTAGTCCATTATTGACATGGCAGGAAGCACAGTGGCACACAGGCAGGCATGGTGCTGGAGAAGGAGTTGAGAGTCCTATATTTTTATCCAAAGGCAGCAGGAAGAGAGTGAGCCACTGGGCCTGGCTTGGGCTTCTGAGACCTCCGAGCCCACCCCCAGCGACACACTTCCTCCTCTCAGATGGCACCTGCTTCCACAAGGCCACATGCATCCTTATCCTTTCAAATCATGCCGTTCCCAAGAGCCTATGGGGACATTTTCGTTCATATTAGCACACTGGGAATAGTAGTCTGAGATGGAGATTATTGTCTTTCAGACACTGAAATACTTTATTCCTAACTTTTCTCTTTTAAACTTTTGTTAAGAAATATGCTAATTTAATGAGCCAGCCTTATAATGTGAATTTTTTCTTTTCTTTTTTCTTCTTCTTCTTCTTCTTTTTTTTTTTTTTTTCTTCAGCTGTAGATATATTCCCCTTGGGTATATTTAGTGTTTTGACCATAACATAGAAAGTTTGGTATTCTGATGCCTTTAGTACTTGTATGAACATCTTTCCTTAGATGTGGTGTAGTTTCCTGCTGTAATTTTATGAAAAATGTTTTTCTGTGCCTTTGACATGAAACTGTTTTTTGAGACAGACCTGGCTATCTTGGACTTGTTTTATAGACCAGGCTTGCCTTTAACTCACAGAGATCCTCCTGCCTCTGCCTCCTGAGAGCTGAGATTAAAGGCGTGCACGCCGCCTTGCCTGGCCATGAAAACTACTCAATGTCCACGATTTATAGATTTGGTCTTTTCATAGTTCACCATCCTGAGTGTTTCAGGCATAGATACATACATACATACATACATACATACATACATACATACATATATATGTACACACACATACATACATACACGCACACACACGTATATACACACACACACATATATGAGAAGTTTATATATATTTTTTCGAGACAGAGTTTCTCCTAGGTAGCTTTAGCTGTTCTGGAACTATTATTGGAGGGCAGGCTGACCTTGAACTCAAAGAGATCTGCCTGCCTCTGGCTCCATATGCTAGGATTGTAGGGCAGGGATTGAAGACATGTGCCAACACTGCCCAGCCAGGCACATTTAAAAAAAAAGATTTTATTTATTTAATATATATGTGTGTGTGTGTGTGTGTGTGTGTGTGTGTGTGTGTGTGTGTGCGCGCGCGCGTGCGTGCACGCGCTGCTTTTGCATATACACCTTCATGCCAGAAGAGGGCATTAGATCACATTACAGAATTACACATGGTTGTGAGCCACCATGTAGTTGCCAGAAATTGAACTTAGGACCTCTTGAAGATCAGACAGTGCTCTTAACCACTGAGCCATCTCTCCAGTCCCCCAGGTACATTTTAAAAATCAATGTATCTTTGTTACTGAATGAATGTCCCGGTCCTCATTGTCCTCAGGACCTGCTATTGTTGTTACCACCGCATGGTCCTTTGTATTGCTCTTTCCTCAGGTCTCTTTATTTCAGTTGTTGACGTTTTCATTTCCATTGTTTGGGTTTTTTCACTGTTTCTGTTTACTAGGTTCCATTTTCATAGCTTATACTGACCTTCTTTTACTCACTGTTTTCTCGGAATTCAGGAATTTGTGTCTTCCTTTTTTTTTTTTTTTTAATAATGTATTTGTAATTATTCATTTGAGTTCTTTGAGGTTTCATTTAATGTGCTCTCACTAGGTGCAGTTACTGTAGGTTTGGTAGTTTTTACATAGCTTTATTGCCTTGTATTCCAGTTTCCTCTGCTTTTGCCTGAACCTGAACCACTGCTGTTAGGTAGTTGGCTGATCTTTTCCTTTTTTGGTATTGCCTTTGCGCTGGAGACATGGTCCAGCAGTTAACAGCACTGGTGTTCTTGCAGAGGACTTTGGTTCCAATCCTAGAACGTACATGCAGCTCCCAGCAGTCTGAAATTCCAGTCCTGAGGATCTGATGTAATCTTCTGGCTTCTGTGGGCACCAGGCACGTGCATGTGCTTAGACTTACATGCAGGTGAAACATCCATATACATAAAATAAAAAATACGACTGGAGAGACAGCTTTGTAGTAACATTTGCTGTTCTTGTAGAAGACCTGAGTTTGGTTCCCAGCACCCACATGTGCCTCACAACCATCTGTAACTCTAGTTCCAGGAGATCTGACCCCCTCATCAGATCTCAAGTACTAGGCACACAGGTGGTGCACAGTCATACGTACCGTCATAAAAATAAGCCTAATAAAAAGTTTTTTAAAATTATGTCTTATCTGGGTGTGGTGACGCACACATTTACTTCCAGCGCTCAGGAGGCACAGGCAGGCAGTTTGAGGCCAGCCTGGTCTATAGAGCAAGTTCTAGGATAGCCAAGGCTACACAGAGAAAGCCTGTCTCGAAAAACAAAAAATAAACAAATAAAAAAAAAAGCTAGGTGTTACCTTTTTCTGCTAGATTGCTGTTGCTGGCCTGCTCCCCAGAGTACTCCTCTGACAATAGTGTCTACAGTAATGGCTATCAAGGGGTAGGCCAACTGTGAAAATACTGTAATAGCCAAATAAAAAGCAACCATCCCTTAAACGCCATTTTATGAAGTAGAGCGGCCCGGATGAAGTGGGAGGAAAAGAGCAAGAGTAGTGTTGAGATTTGGGTCAGTAGAGGTAGGAGAGAGGGTGATGAGAAGGGGGAGGTGACAAGGTTTGTATGAGGTAACAGGACAACCCCAGCTCTTAGGAGGCTGACACAGAGACCCCACAAACCTGCTTAGGCAGTGCTGTGAGAAGGGAAAATCATAGGCAGGGGGAAGTAGATACAGAACAGCAGCAAAGTTGGCAGGAAGTGATAATGGTGCAGTGCGCGATGGGGGCAGAGGATGGATGAATGCCATCTGTCCCGTTGGCTGGATCCAGTCTCATCTAGGCATTTCTGTCCTGTTCGCAGAAGCCTGCTGCGCTCCTGCGTTCTTTCATGGCTAAGTCCTAGCTCTTGGCCACAGGCCTGCGTGTTGCCCTCCACCCCCACCCGCAAGGATCTTGTTTGGAATGCTGCTCTTGCTTCTGGGCTTCCCTTTTGCAGGCTGGGTTACAGATGCTGTGCTCAAGCCTTTGGGAAACTGGTTGCCAATATTGACCCTGTTCTTGTCTATCCAGTGTCCAGCATGCTTATTGCGGTTGGACCAGCCCCAGTCCCAGCTTTCCTCCACTGCTTGTAGTTAGTTGTTTGTGTAGGGTTGAGGCCTTATGGCCTTTCCTTGTCCAGTTTTGTCTGTTGTTGCTCAATTCATGTTCGGGCAGTCAAGCTGATGAGACTTTATGGGAATAGCTTTTGACATTACTTATTAGGAGACACAATCGCACAGCGAACTCCCAGGTCCTCTGCTTCCTACAGTCTGCCTCACAATTCTCCTATGTTCCCTGAGCCTTAGGTGTTTTGTAGATATATCCTTTGGGACTGGGCTCTACAACTCTGCATTTTGATTGGTTATGGTTTTCTGTAATTGTCAATTGCAGAGAAGTTTCCTTGAGGGGTAAAAAGGACCCTGATCTATGGGGGTAAAGAGAAACTTTATAGATTTTTTTTTTTTGTTAGGGAATATGATGGCTTAGTAAATTAGTGTAGAATCTCCTCCAATAATCCCGAACACTAAGCAGTTAGTTAGGTTTCCAGTACAAGGCAGGTTTTCCTCTTGTTGAGCAGGTCTTAAGTCTAATTAAGAGAGCTGTTGGTTACTGCCAAGGTGTGCATGCCACCATTGCACCCTTTGGGTTATCCTGTCATGCTAGCTAGTGATGTAGCTCTGTCATAACTGTGTAGGACTTTGGAAGCTTGCATGGTGCCTTCTGGTTGTGTGATAGTCTGAAAGTCACTGCCAAAGCCAGTGGTCCAGGGGCTTCTCTTCTAGATTTCCCATTTGTGTCTCTTACGCAGTGAGTTGATTTTGGTGTCTGGTGTAAAATAGGGGTCTAGTTCCTTGTTTTGGTATGCGGAATTCAGATTTCCTGGGATAATCCTGTCGCAAGCTGCTTTTTCTTAGCGTTATGGGGTCTGCTTGGATCCAGCACAACTCAAGCACCAAATCAATGCAGGAAATAAAAGTCTATTGTAATCAAGCCACTAGTGGGTCACATGCAGAACAGACTCAGTAGCCAGGCTGTGACCCCAAGTCAGACTGCTGTAGCGCCTCTAAGCACAGACGTCACAAAAGCCACTCTCATCTGTGCCGGGTTAGTTACACTTTCCACCAATAGGGGACTTTGCTGGGGACATGTCTTTGTGGTGCACTTACCCTGTTCTCATTGGTTTGCTCAACTGTCCTGGGATGCCTTGCCCAGCATTCATGTCTCAACTTACCAACCAGAATGTCACTCATCCAGGAAAGTCTTGGGGACTTAAAATTTGTTTGAGCCCTATTCGCAATGGAAGTTTACTACTTACATTAGTATGCCCACTTGGTGCTCTGGTCAACAATGATTCTGAACTTCCCATTCTGTACCTTTATTTTTGTTAGCACCACACTTTTTTTCCTTAAAATATTCAGTTTTTATTATTTGTTTGGGTGTTTTGCCTATGTGTATGTCTGTGCACCAGTGTGCATGCCTGGTGCCTAAGGTCAAAAGAGGACATTACATTTCCCAGACCTGGAGTTAGAGAGGGCTGTGAACTATCATGTTGGTGCTGGGAATCAATTCTGGGTCCTTTTGAAGAGCAGCTAGTGTTCTTAACTGCTGAGCTGACTTTCCAGCCTGCCGTACTGTAGTCAGCTTTTTCTTTTCTTTTTTTTTTTTTTAAAGATTTATTTATTTATTATGTATACAGCATTCTTCCTGCAGGCCAGAAGAGATGGTTGTGAGCCACCATGTGGTTACTGGGAATTGAACTCATAACCTTTGGAAGAGCAGTCGGTGCTCTTAACCTCTGAGCCATCTCTCCAGCCCCCGTCAGCTTTTTCTTAAGACAGAGGGTTCTCTGTTGCTTAGGCTGATCTCAAACTTTTGGGCTCAAATGACCCTTGTGCCTGAGCCTCGTAAGCTGGGATTGCACCCAGCTTGTATTTCAAATGAGGCAGTGGTCCAGCATTTCCTCAGAAGTGACTTGGCCATTATTTTATATTTCTATATGAATTTAGGACTGTTCTTTATCTAAGTAATGCCACTAGGATTCTGATGTCTATATATTCATATGGGTAGTCTGAACATTCTAATAAAATGATTTATTCTGATTCACAGGACATCCTTTCATTTATTTTCATTTTCTGTTTCTTTGATCAGTGTTTCCTGATTCTGTTTTTTGCCTAGACTGGTTTGGCCTGGAACTCATTGAGATCTGCTTGCCTCTACATCCTGAGTGCTGGGTATAAAGGTAGTATACACCACTAAGTCTAGTTCAAATCTTTTTAAAATTTTTGTTGGATTTCTAATCAAGCTATTTTTGTTAAAGTATTAAGATTTTGTTTGTTTAAGGAATAAGACACACACACACACACACACACACACACCAGAGTAAGACACAGCTAGATGTCCCAGCATGGCGGATGCAGAGGCAGGGGATCTCTGAGTTTGGGGCCAGCCTGGTGTACAAAGTGAATCCAGGACAACCAGAGCTACAAACCTTGTCTTGGCGGGGGGTGGTGGGTGGTGGTGGGGTGGGAGAAAACAAAAGAGCAAGACACGTTAAGAGTTTTAGATTTTGAAGTATAATATGCAAACTTAAATGGCACATGATTAGGATTACATTAAATTCAATCAGTCTGAATTTTATATTTACATTTTCAGTCCAGAGCATTGCATTCATACAGTGGCAAGAAGCACTGATTTTCTTTCTTTCTTTCTTTCTTTTTTTTTCTTTTTTGTTGTTTGTGGGTTTTTTTTTTTTTGTTTGTTTGTTTGTTTTTTTAAGTCTGTACTTTTGAGAAATTCAAGAGAATTATGCTAAAGTTGTTACCTACTATTTGAATATATGATATTCTTAAAAGTTTAAGAAAGCTAAAGCTAAGAAATTTAAATGTTGTGATATAGAAAACATATATGTATTAGTAAAACCTGTATGTATTAGTGTTATAGGTGTATATTATATATAGTAGTTATATTGGTTTTGCCTGTATTTTGAAAAGAGGATTATGGCAGCTTTAAGGGTCCGTGGATGATTCAGAAGGTGCCGACAGCTCTTCTGACATGTCTATGATAATGTGGTGACTTGGCTTGGCTGAAACAAGTATAGTCTGTGAAGTGTCTGTGTCAGACTCTGAGTCGGAAGTCAACTGGTCATCTTCGGGGATGTTAACCCTGATGCCTGCTGCAAGAGCCTTTCTGTTCTTTTCTTGGATGTCGCTCATGAAATCTTCATACAGGCGGTCTATAGAAAGTGGACGTGGTGATGTAATTGTATGTCCGAAGCCTTGGTACTGGCCCACTGGCGAGGATGCTTTTGAACTACTAGAAGCTCTATCTTGTGGAGAGGAGGAAAGGAGACTTGAATGCTCTGTGTGATCTGGGTCGCCGGGAAAAAGCTTTTTTTTTGGATAACCTCGCATTGTCCTCCCTTTAAGACAATATCATTTTATTAGCCAAAAGTTATTTTTTCCATTCTAAACATATGGTTCTTTAAAAAGCTCCCCCTTTCCCTTTGTCTTCCCCGAGTTTGAAGAGCCTACACAATGGTAGTACTACTTTAACTACTGAACGGCCACGGCAGGAGACATACAAAACCTGCATATTTGGGCAAGGGTAACACTGTAGTCTGTAAAGAGCTTGCCACACAAACATGAAGCACCAAGTTTCCTCCTCAGCACAAGAAAGAAGCTTGGCCTGGCTTTGTGGTATGGTCAGACAGGAGGGTTCCTGAGGCTCCCTGGCCAGCCAGACCCTGTTCTAAAATCCAAGCCGAACAGCTCCTGAGTAGCCCTGCCCGAGGCTCATGCCTGCCCTGCCCCCGCTCACACTAACAGAATTACTTACCCACACGTCTCACTTGTTCAGAGATGTCATCTCTGATATCTGACACATCCCACATAGCGAGGAACGAGTCGAAGCAGGAGCCCTCCTCTGCTTCGTGCACGTACGGTTTATAAGAGAACGAGTAGTGATGGGCGATTGCTGCTAAGAACATCTCAACGCAGATTATGAAGTCCTGCAAACAGTAACAAGCACACCAGGCATCTTTGGGATTAAATCTAGTTTTCCAAACTACAAACTTTTTCAGTGTTACATAGGGTATAAATTTCTTTTAAAAGTTTCAGATTATATTCATTTTTCAAACATGTTTTTCATTTCTTCAAAGTATGACAAGCCAAGATCTACATCTCTTGTATTTTCTCAGTCAAGTATTTTTTCTTTTTCTGTTTTTTTAAGAGATTTATTTAAGTATACAGTGCTCTGCCTGCATGTACACCTGTGCACCAGAAGAGGGCATCATATCTCATTATAGATGGCTGTGAGCCACCATGTAGTTGCTGGGAAGTGAACTCAGGACCTCTGGAAGAGCATGCAGTGCTCTTAACCTCTGAGCCACCTCTCCAGCCCCGCTCAAGTATTTTAGCTGCAAGGTAACATGCAGATATAAGTGAACCAGGAACAAAATCATTACCAGTCAGTACCTATCGCTCATTTCTCTAGGTTTCCCGCCCCCATTGTTTGCATGTTGGCCCGCTCAGGGGCAATACTGCATAAAATGGCTTAACAGTAAAATTCCTTGAGTTTCAGAGACAACACTACTTACCTGCAGGCCTGTGGCCACAGCTTCTGGGCTTTGCCATTCCCAGGTACGCTTTTCTGAAATAACACCAACTTTAACCAACAGAGCAATAAGTACTGCTTGCCTGTATGTCAAGAAAAGGTCAGTGTCAAATCTAAATCATGAAACGACCAACTGGTCTAAAAATAAGCAACTAGGAGCCGGGAGGTGTCAGAACCCCGGTAAGGCTGGTGGTAGCACACATCTGTAATCCCACTGTTCCTCGTGTTGAGCTGGGAAGTAGCAAAGAGAATCCCAGGCCGGCCGCAGGCCAGCAAGCCTGATGTATGTCTGCAGAGTGAACAGTTAGGAGACCTGTGTAGCTGGCATGTGCTACTTTGTTGCTTCTTCTTCCTGCCACCCTTCTCCACCCCTTTCCTTCTTCCCTTTCAACCCCCTAACACTAGAGAGGAAGAAGGGAAGAGAGAGAGGAAAGGAAAGAGACCCCTGAATAAAGCCAAGGGTTGGAAAGGGGGCGGCATTATCATTAGACGACTTCCTGCTGATTTGGGGCTTTGAGCTCCTTGGGGCAAGTTTGGTCTTTGCCATCAGGATATCTAATTTCTTCTTGTTTCTTTTCATGTGACTACGTAACAAATCATGACCAACAGCGACTAGCACCCCCATCCCCATCCCCAGCATTTATATATCTTCTGAAAAGCCCCTAGAATTCCAAAGGTCACACAATCACACACTTTGCAGTTGGCAAAGTGAAGTCTGTCGCCAGAGCACCAGACACGAGTCAGCTTCTGAGAAGCAACCCCATACCCCACATCTGGGGCTAAAACGAGAACATATTCTTATAATATTTCTGTTTTAAAAGAACCCAAAATTCCAGGATTCTCACTACAACTGTCTCAAATGAAAGGCAAGGACTGACCCCCAAAGTTGTCCTCAGACCTCCACAAGCACAGACAGCATGTATATGCCGCCACGCACACAATAAACACATACATATCATACAAAAAAGATTTAAAACAGCTAAGGCCTCAGTGCACCCTAGGACTCCCCATTATCCTGCCTTCAGGGCATACTCCCAGACAGCTGTGTTTATATTAAGTACACTCACCTTACAAATGTATTAACTTAAGATGAATTTCATGATATGTTCTTGGAACTTAATTATTTAGTTTATTTACCCTTCCTCCCACTTTGGAGCCAAGTACAAAGAATTAGATTCCAAGTTCTAACAGCTTGTAAATAAAGGCCTGATACTCCAGTATGTTCACATGTTTATCAATTACTAGGATTTTTATTTTATTATTTATTCATTTACTTATTTTGAGACAGGGCTTTTCTATATAGCCCTGGTTGCTCAGAGAACTTGCTATGCTGACCAGGCTGGCCTCAAACTCAGAGATATGACTGCCTCCACCTCCCAACTGCTGAGATTAAGGGTGTGTGCCATCATTCTAGATAATCAGGTTCAAAGAAATTAATTTTATTTTCGGCTGTTTACATGCACACATGTAACGTGTGTGTGTGTGTGTGTGTGTGTGTGTGTGTGGACAGCCTGTAGGGGTCAGTAGTTTTCATTGACCATGTGGGCTCTGAGATAGAACTCCAAGTGTCGACACTTGGTGATAGCAGGCATCTTTCCCTGCTGAGCCACCTCATGGGCCGCATTGTTTCCTCTGCCCCTTTTAAAACCTTACTTCTTATGATTAGTGTGGCAGCGTGCTGGAGGACAGTTCTGTGAAGTTGGTTCTCTTCTGTCTTTACATGGGCTCTGGGCATCAAACTCAGTTCATTAGGTTGCATAGCAAGTGCCTTTCTCTGCTGAGCTATCCTGCCAGCCCACAGATTATCTGAACTATAATACTGCTGAGTCCCAGAAATTGTTATAATATGAGCCACTTCTATAGAGGACTGCGTATGATGTGTGCCCCCAGATGCTAACATAGCTTCTGGCAGTGCAGTTTCATGACTTCTCTTTTCTCCTGACTGCTTTGCTAAGCTAAATGTACATAACTCGTTACCTACCCTGTCACTAACCTAAGGCCATGTCTAGTTCTGCTTTGTGACACTGAGGACAGACAGTAGGGCCTGTAACACTGCAAACACACACTCTACCTCAAGGCTGTATCTCCAGCCCTACCTTGTGCTTTAAGGACATCACTGATAAACATTTCCTCACATCATTAAATGTTCTCCCAAGATACTATTTTATTTATGGCAGAATCATAATATTAAGTAACTTTTTCATTCTGAGATAGGGTCTCTGGCTGGCCTCAAACTTGCTATATAGACCATGCTAGCCTTCAACTCCCAAAGATCTGCCTGCTTCTGCCTCCTTAGGAGTGCTGGAATTAAAAACACCACAACTAGCAGAACCTTAATTTTAATGATACTATCAAGATATCTAGACTATCTCAAATGATCTTCATCTTTTAAATGTCAGTCATCATCTGACTATCTCTTTGATTGATCAGATACAAGATCACATAGACTAGAACTTGTTATATAGCCCAGGATGTCCTCACACTCATAATTTGAGATACTCTTGCCGAGTGCCACAACTACAGGTACGTACCACCAACACATGACTATTTGTTTTTGTAAATCTTTTTAAATGATATTTTTCTAAACATTTATTTTTATGTGTGTGAATTTTGCCTGCATCTATGTATGTATGACACATGTGTAGTATTTGCAGATGTCAGAAGGGGGCATTAGAACCCCCTGGAATTGGAGTTTTTCAAGACAGGGTCTCTTTGTGTAGCCTTGGCTGTCCCAGACTTGCTTTGTAGACTAGGCTGGCCTCGAACTCACAGCGACCCACCTGCCTCTGCCTCCCAAGTGCTGGGATTAAAGACATGTGCCACCATGCCTGTCTAGAATTATTTTAAAACTCTCTTAACCAACAGTTTAATTGGCATTTAATATTGGAATATTCTCATAAGAAAAAGCAATACTTACCAAAAGGAAACGAAAACAACAAGTTTCACACAGAGAAATTTGCCCACAGGTTCTATAGGGCTGAGCTCTTCTTTTAGCACTTGATAAAACAGCAGAAGGCAGTACATGGCAAACTGGAAACAAAAGCAACAGTTAACATTCTGCAGTAGAAGATACTAGCAGAACTCTTGAAGCCGAAACCAGAGCCTGCTCTACAGTGGCATCCAGGCACAGCTGAGTGCTACTCGGCCAATGGTTTAGATTAACAATAGGCTTTTAGTGTTTTGCTGCAGATGTACAGAAGTGGAATTTTGCAAGGGAGATATGTAATGTTTCCCCTAAATATGTTTCTACATGTTCACTAAGTGAAACTAAAGCAATATACAAATGAGATGAATGGGACAAAAGGTTTCCTTCAGTCAAATAAAAGCAAATACATCTATTATGCTTTTAAAGACAAATCACCACTACTTTTATAAGCTAGTATCTTGCATAACATTTATACAACACAGTTTATTTAATTTATTTAACTAATTGCAGGTGGTGCAAGCCTTTAATCCCAGCACTCAGGAGGCAGAGGCAGGTGGATCGCTGCGAGTTCAAGGCCAGCCTGGTCTACAAAGTGAGCTCAGCATAGCCAAGGCTACACAGAGAAACCCTGTCTTGAAAAACAAACAATTGTTTTTTGCAAGGCAGAGTCTCACTATGTAGCCTTGGCTGTCTTGGAACTTGCTCTGTAGACAAGACTGGCCTCAAACGCAGATCTTCGTGCCTTTGCCTCCCAAGTGCTGGGATTAAAAGTGTGTGCCACAACCAGAGAATTCTTCCTTTACACAGAAACTCTATCCTATCAATATGCCAATTAGACCTTTTCTTCTTACGGAGTAAGTCTCTGTACGTTTTGTTTATGTAGGAGGTACACAACACATATACTCACAGCCATGCAGAAACGACAGCAAACAACAGGTCTGTGTGTAAGTCACTAAAGCATTCATAAACATACTACTATATGTTTATATGGTATAAAAGTATACATTAAAGCTGCCTCAGATTCCATGTACAAATTAAAAGGTAGTATTTGTTCTCAAGAAATAGTGCCTGATAATATTTAGCAACAGAAACTAATTCAGTACATTTAAGATGATTATTGCAGGGCGTGGTGGCACACACACAGTTCACTTCCAGCACTCGGGAGGCAGAGGCTGGCAGATCTCTCTAAGCGTGGTCTATAACGCGAGTCTAGGACAGCCAGGGCTACACAGAGAAACCCTGTCTCAAAAAACAAAACAAAAACAAACAAACAAAAGAGTATTTACTCACCAGTTGTGACAAATTGTTTATTATAACCAGGTAGGTCCAAGCATTGGAGAAGCTAAAGTTTCCCTCATCATATACTCCAACGAGCTCACATACCCTGAAAAGTGACAACAGTCAGGCTACTTTATGAGGAACCAAGGAGACTCATCTTTTTTGTTTTGTTTTTCGAGACAGGGTTTCTCTGTGTAGCCTTGGCTGGGCTGGACTCACTTTGTAGACCAGGCTGGCCTCGAACTCAGTGATCCGCCTGCCTCTGCCTCCCGAGTGCTGGGATTAAAAGCGTGTGCCACCACGCCCGGCTCCGGAGACCCATATCTTAATATGTATCCTTTAGAGATTTATTTTTTTATATATGAGTGTTTTGCTTGCATGTACGCCTGGCGTGATGTGCATTCAGTGTCCTTGGAGGCCAGAGGGGGACACTGGATACTCTGGAATTGGAACTGGAATTAACAGATGGTTGTGAGCAGCAATGGTGGTTCTAGGAACCACACCTCTGCAAAAGCACCAAGCGCTCTCAATCACTGAACACCTTCCAGCCCTGAATACACACTTAAGGCACAGCGGTAGTAAAACTTAAAATCTATAACCAGTTTATTTCAGAAAGCCTATGGACGACCACTTGACTTTGGTCAAAGATGGTTGAAAAGCTGACACGAGTAACATCTTTCTAGAAATATATGGTATGAGCATTACTTTTAACTTAAATTACAAACAACCATTAAACCACAGAACAATCATGACTTTCTTCATTTTGGAAAGCTTGGTTGATAAACATGACTACAGTTCACTTTCCCTCTAACTTAACTTAGCGGTAAATATTTGAAGATTCAGATCCCCTGAGTAAATTCTAATACAAGTATTAAGTTATATGCTCACTTAGTTTCTAAGCAGCAAAGCAATAAAACACATTTCTATAAGTATTTCTGGCACAGGCAGGATAAGAGGTATTGTTACATGGCTTGATTCTATGCTGTGGTCTGCAGAAACTCACATTTTGGAATTTTTATTGAAACTTTAATATTTTGGCATCACACAGTTTGTGTGTGTGTGTGAGACTTGGTCTCTCTATGTAAACCAGGCAGGCCTTGAACTCACAGAGATCTAATTGCCTCTGCCTCCTCAGTGCTGGGATTAAAGACCTGCACCAGTTTAAAACAGTATTAATAAACTCTTAAATTAACAGCACACACACACACACACACACACACACACACACACACACCAAATCAAATCTGTGTGATTAACCCAACTAAAGAAGTGTTTTCTTCTGATGATTTTCCTCATGTCTGCTCTCAAAAGGATGTGAATCTTGTGGCAATGCCTTGCACTGTTTGTTGTTATGGAACCCAGCTTTTATATATGTGGTTTTGTAGCAGGCTAGACTTACGCTATTAACCAACGCCCTTTTCCTACTTGCTTTCCCATGTAAGAACACAGATCTTTAAAAACGGGGGCCCCGGGTGGCCTTAAACTCTCAATTCTCCTGCCTCTACCTTCCAAGTGCTTGGATTATCTCTCATGAACGACTTGCCTTCTGAGGAGCTGGGGACTAAACACGGGGCTTTGTTCATACAAAGCAGTTATCAAACTAAGCTACATTCCCAGGCATGTAGCATGAAGATTTGAAACAATAAAAAAAATAAAGGAGAGTCATACTTACAAAGCAGTAACAGTGGTAATTGGTCTGACCACTGTATACTGTAACACTCCTAGTTTGCATCTAAAGAGCAGCATTCTGCAAAAGAAAGAGACCATCTCAGCTATTCAGTGGCATCAAAACATCTCAAAGCCTCCAAGTGGAAATGACTCGGTCAAATGACAACAATTATATTCATTCAGCCAATTTTGTCCTAAATGACAGGAGGATAAGAGTGTGGATGGCAACAAGGAAATCTAAAGCCCACTTTGAAATTATTTAAAGATTTATTTCTGTATTACTTATACAGTGTTCTGCCTGCATATACACCTGCAGGCCAGAAGAGGGCACCAGATCTCAGTATAGAAGGTTGTGAGCCACCATGTGGTTGCTAGGAACTGACCTCAGGACCTTTTTGGAACAGACAGTGCTCTGAGCCATCTCTCCAGCTCCTGAAGTTATTTAGTAACTTTATCTCTGAAAGACACCCCTGCCCAGCTCCACTGAAGCACAGCACAGAACAGTATTGGGAACTGGGTTTTTCCTGTTTCCTAATCCTGCCATGCTCACCTCAAATCGACAGGACCAAGTAAAATGAGTCTGTGAACCAAATAAACCCTTTGTTTCTTAAGTTGCTTTTGTCAGTTATTTTATCACAGTAGTCAGAAAAGTAACTAAAGTTCTTTGGGTAAAATATGCAATCTTAACCCTTTAAAGACTTTTTTTTTTACATTTACTTCAAACGGGACGAATGCAGACGGCCAAGTCACTATGAATGTAACATGTATAGAACTCATTATTCTCATGATTGTCACATGGTTCTCCCTGCTGTATGCAGTTTGTTTATACATGTGTAACAAAATAAATGTATATAAAAAAAAAAAACTTTTTTTTTTTTTTTTTTTTTTTTTTTTTTAGCTAGGAAGAGGTGGTGTACACTTTTAATCCCAGCACTCAGAAAACAGAGGCAACGTGAGTCTGAAGCCAGCCTGGTCTACAGAGTGAGTTCCAGGACAGCCAAGCTACACTGTCTTCAAAAACCAAAATGAAAAGGGGGAGAAAAAGCAAAACAAACAAACAAATCCCACTTTTTTTTTTTTGAGACAGGGTTTCTCTTTGCAGCCTTGGCTGTCCTGGACTTGCTTTGTAGACCAGGGTGGGCTCGAACTCAGAGATCCACTTGCCCCTGCCTGAGTGCTGGGACCACAGGCGTGTTACCACCTCACCCAACAAAAAATCCCACTTTAAAAAGGCTCATTTATTTTCCTTTATGTGTATGAATGCTTTGCCTGCATATATGTGTGTGCACCACACATGCGCCTGTTGGACCCCCTGGGACTGGGGTTTGGGATGGCTGGAATGGCTAGGAAATCAACCTGGGTCCTTTGCTTTTGTTTTTGTTTTTGTTTTCTCTGTGTATCCCTTGCTGTCCTGGACTCACTTTATAGACCAGGCTGGCCTGGAACTCACAGGGATCCACCTGCCTCTGCCTCCAGAGTGCTGGGATTAAAGGCAATACATTTTTTTTTTTTAGGCAATACATTTTTAAGATGTAGATGTTGTGAGGTTTTTTTGTTTTTGTTTCATTTTTACATTGCTCACCCAATAAAAAGTTTATCAAGGTGAGGCCAGCCTGGTGTACAGAGTGCGGGATAGCCAAGGCTACACAGAGAAACCCAGTCTCGAAAACAAAACAAAAAATGTATTTTGTTAGCTGATTGTGGTGACACATGCATGCAGTCCCAGACTTGGGGAGGCAGAGGCAGGTGAATCTCTGTGAGTTCAAGGACAGCCAGGTCTACAGAGCGATTCCAGGACAGCCAGGGCTACACGGAGAACCTTGTCTTCAAAAACAAAAACAAACAAAAATGTATTTTGTTGTCTTTCAAACTGTACTCCATGCTAAACTCTACTTATTGTTTCTGTTTACAGAGAGCTGGCCCAAACTGAATAATTCTGCTTCTGTAAAACCCAAACAGACACATGAAAACTCGATTTACTTACTCCCCCATTGCCCACGGCGGGCAGCAGCAGAATGGAGGGAGGTGGTTCTGCTGGTCTTTCGCTTCTAGGTGCAGCATCAGGTTTGGGAATCGGATGGTGAGATAGTTGGTAAGGAAGATCATAAAGTTATAGATGACATACGCTTCGTAACACTCCCTCCAGGTGTCCACGTAGATGGCAATTTTGGGATATTTCAAAGCTATCCACTATGGAAAAGCACAGACGTTAAAGAGGAGTTGTAGCCTGAGGAACAGGAATTACTGCTCAGATTCACAGGACGATAACACAGAACCTGGGGATCTCGTCACAGACTTGCGGCAAACTCTCTGAAGTACCCCGAGTGGCTTTACGGGGAGGAAGGCAGGGACTGCTGAGGATTAAACAGTGCAAGGCGGCGGTCCACCACTGAGCTACATCCTAGGCTCTGCAAAGCATGCTTTAAAATGCAACGAACTTCTCTGATACAGGTAAACAAAAGGGCAAGTGTTTTGGGAAGTGATGAACATAAAAAAGAAAGTTAGTGAGTTCTCAAATATAATTTGAAATTAAGAAAAAAAATGATCAGAGAAAATGTTACTGAAGGCTTTTTATTTCCCAACACAGTTTCTCTGTGTAGCCTTGGCTGTCCAGGACTTGCTTTGTAGACCAGGCTGGTCTCTGCTAGAATTAAAGGCCACTAAAGCCTGGATTTTTTTTTTTTTTTTTTTTGGTTTTTCGAGACAGGGTTTCTCTGTGTAGCCTTGGCCATCCTGGGCTCACTTTGTAGACACCAGGCTGGCCTCGAACTCACAGAGATCCACCTGCCTCTGCCTCCCGAGTGCTGGGATTAAAGGCGTGCGCCACCACGCCCGGCTTATTTTGTATTTTTTGAGACAGGGTCTCATTATGTAGTTCTGGCTATCCTGGAATTCACTATGTAGACCAGGTTGACCCAGAACTCATAGAGAGCCTCCTGCCTCTGTCTCCTAGGTGCTAGGATTAAAGGCATGTGTACCACTACAGCTGGCCAAGTTCACTTGTTTTTTAATGTTGTTAAGACAAAATATGACTATAATGACAAATGCAGATATTTTGAATATTTTTAGTGTGTAGTTATTCTCCTTGCTCGGCTGCTTACATTCTCAGATTAGTGGCTTTTAACCCATTAAAGACTGTAATACTGTAAGTTACCCTCATCCCTAAGGGATGGGCCACCCCAGGCACAGACTGCTGCTGCCGGCTTCCTTATACAGAACGGGCAGCATCAGCACAGACCAGGTGCAGCACACGACCCAGGTGCAGCTCTCCTAGACTTACTCATCTCCAGATGGCTTATGACACCTGATGGAATATCCAGAGTGCAAACCTGGGGTCGGGGCTTGTTTAAAATAGATCTGCTCTAGGCTTGGCTGAACCCATGGGTAGAGATTTTGATAAGGATGCAGATTGCTCACTATCACACATTTTAGTTATCAAGTACCAAAAAAAGAAAAGAAAAGAAAAGAAAAAGAAGAAATGCAGGAAGGTAGGGTGGATGCACAGATGGACACTCTCCACAGAGGATACAACTACTGGGATAATTAGACAAAGAAAATGTCTTGCCAGGCATGGTGGCGCACGCCTTTAATCCCTGCACTTGGGATGCAGAGGCAGGCGAGTCTCTGTGAGTTTGAGGCCAGCCTGGTCCACAAAGCGAGTCCAGGACAGCCAAGGCTACACAGAGAAACCATGTCTCGAAAAACCAAAAAAGCCAGATATGGTGGTGGTGCATGCCTTTAATCCTTGCCGTCAGGTGGAACTCTGTGAGCTGGATACTAGTCTGGTCCACATGGTAAGTTTGAGACCAGCCAGGGTTACACAGACTCTATTTTAATAAAACAAAACCCAAAAAGGAAAAAAGAATGTCTTCAGTAGGGGGCATGGTGGTGTACATCTTTAATCCCAGCACTGGGAGGCAGAGGCAGGTGGATGTCTGAGTTTGAGGCCAGCCTGGTCTACAGAGTGAGTTACAGCAGGACAGTCAGGGCTACACAGAGAAACCCTGTTTAAAAAAAAAAAAGGTGAAAATTTTTTACTATTAATCTCTCCTTGTCAATACTGTGTGCTCTTTACCTTATTAAGCCTTCTCTAGTAAACATAGTTAAGTGTCATTAAAAAATCCTTAACAGAACACAACAAAATATACTTACACTATCCAAACTGTATATTGGAACCATCCAAAGGATCCTATGGAGAGTAAAACATAAAAGTCATTTAATGTGATGTTTATGAGTTAAGTCAGTCAATACTAGTAATAGGAGATGTGTGAGGATTTGACCTTATGATGGGTTTCTGAAGTTCAGGCTGTGTATAATGCACTAGATGTTGGAGAATCCCCCACATGGACACTGGTATGGTCATCAGCAGGAATATTCCAGCAATAAACCAAGCTTTGGTGTGGATTCCAACCTTAGAAGAGAAAAGAACGTGTGAGCTTAGACTCTCATGTTATGACTATAAAAATCAACATTTGTGTTATTTTCATTTGATTATTAACACTGCTTGGTATTTTCCAAATAATTAGTAATAATTTAAAAAATATTTACTTAAAAATTATGTCGTCATCGAGCGTGGTGGCACACACCTGTAATCCAAGGACTCCGAAGACAGAGGCAGGTGGATTGTTGTGAGTTCGAGGCCAGCTTGGCCTATAAAGTGAGTCCAGAACAGCCAAGGCTACACAGGGAGACCCTGTCTCAAAAAAAAAACAAAAAACTTTTTTTTATATGTGTCTGTGTGTGGATATGTGCATGTGTGAGTGTGAGGTCAGAAGTGGGTACTAGATATCTTGGAGGTAGAGGCAGGTGGATTACTATGAGTTCCAGGACAGCTCAGGCTACATATATGAGACCCTGCCTCACGAAAGAATGAACCCTCTTCAAAAATGAAACAAAACCCAAAGACATTTCCGTAGTACCTTCACCCCTTCCTAGCCTGTTACTTCTTTCTCTCTCTGATTCTTGTGAAGTGAGGCCTCCGTGCTGACAACTCATGAAGGCCATGTATCCTCACATGGTGCTGCTGGGGAGTTTCATTTCAGCTGTTCATAAAGTGACCAGAGAAATGACTCACTCCTGTAGTCATATCCCCATGGCCACTTGTCTCTCTGCCTCAATGTCCCCTCATCTGTATGAAGAGGGACTTTGCTATATTTTGCCTTTCTAAGAGAATTAAGTAAAATTATAGTTACAGAAAAAAAATTAAAGCCATTTTGGGAGTATGCTCTAGCTAATGCCTCTAACCTTAACAGGAAATAACATGAAATCAAAATCTTTCCTTATCTCCCAGTCCTCTCTACCTATGTGCTATCATTTCTCAGCCTCCTTCAGAGTCAAAATCTTCAAAACTCATCTATTCAGCTGGGTGGTGGTGGCGCATGCCTTTAATCCCAGCACTCGGGAGGCAGAGGCAGGCGGATCGCTGTGAGTTTGAGACCAGCCTGGTCTACAAAGCGAGTCCAGGATAGTCAAGGCTACACAGAGAAACCCTATCTCGAAAAACCAAACCAAACCAAACCAAAAACAAAACCAAAAAACCCTCATCTATTCTCTTGAGTCTATGTTTCCCCTACACACTCCTACTTAAACAATTCTGTCCACCTCCAGTGTGCTCACTAAGCTCCCCAATGACCTTCCTACTTGTGAAAAGTGACTGACCAGGTAGCAACAGTGAACACTCTTCAAAATGTTTCCCTTGAAACTCTCTTTCCAGGGCGTTCACTATCTGCCCTCTTTGTAAATCCCTGTGAAATACTGGTGCTGGGCCCTTTGCTGTTGTGTCCTTAGTCTCAAGTTCTTTTTGTTTTTGTTTTTTTAGCTTTTTTGAGACAGGGTTTCTCTATGTAGCCTTGGCCGTCCTAGACAGGATAGCCTTGAATTCAGAGATCTGCCGGCCTCTGCTACCCGAGAGGTGAAATTACAGGTGGGCGACATCACACCTGGCTTCAAGCATTCTTTTAACTGTGGAGACTGTCTGAAGTTTGACCACTAGTTACTAGGTTGTTCTCTCCTCATTTGTTGAAACTTAACCCCTAATGCAAATGGCCATATTTGGCGGTAAGGCTGATGGGAAATGATATAGGTGAAATGGGGTCATAATCTCACAGTCCTGGTGCTCTCAGAATTGTCTTCCAGCCATCTGAGGACTCGAGAGCATGGCCACCTGCAACCTGAGAGGACCTTCCTCAGACTGCAACCCCGCTGACCTCCCCCCCATGATATTTGACTCCAAAATAGTTTTCAAGACTGTGAAAAAAAAATAAAGTCTTGTTGAAGGCCCTCAGTTTATTTTATGTATACTTAAATGTGTTCTTCTATGCGTGTGAGCCTTACATGTCACACAGCAGGCCAGCTGGCTGGTAAGCGTGCAGGCAGTTCTGTTTCTGCCTTCCATCTTGCCTAGACACCACTCACGAGGGTTACAGAGATGGAACTCAGGTGGTCAGGCCTGCGTGCTGACTGCTTTACCACTGAACCCTTTCTTCAGCTACAGCGTGGCATTTTCTTATGGCAGAGAAAGTACATTAAGCAATACTCCCATACCTGTCTCTGCAGTTTAAGTTGTTCTGAGGTCTAGACTTGGCAAATGCATTACTTCGGTTTATTTGCATGCCCCATTAAATATCCTTATCAGAAAGTGAGGGGCTTGGGATGTTAGCAGTTCACACTGAAAATTAGAAATGGTTTTTTAAAACTACAGTTGAAGCTCACAATTAAGGGGATTCTTAAGCAGAAATGATACACATTTTATTTACCTTTCTATACTATGTCCCAAGGAACACTAAGTGAGGAAATTATATTTATGTTAAGATTGCTATACCCAAGTTTGGGTGGACAAATTTCAAATATCCTAAAAACCTTTAATTATTCAAAAAGCCAACAAAAATTTAGTGAATAAAAGGATCCTACAAATGTTTTGACACATTGTTTAAAATATTTTCCACAATCAAAAAGGGGGCCATCGGCATGGTCATAACTCTTCTGAGATAAGTGTTTCTCAATAAAAGTATTTCTGGTTATTATTAATTGATAATTCCAAATTCGCTTTATACATAGATTGTAGATGTATGATAGTTATCCAGTTTGTAATATTTCACTACTGTCACATGACGTCAACAAACACTAGCAGGTGGGCCAGAGACGGTTCAGCAGGTAAGGTGCTCACCTCCAACACTGGAGACCTGAGCTCCGTCCTCCGCACTCCTCATCCTGGGAACACAGAAGCAACTCCCCTAAGTTGTCCGTCCTCTGACCTCCACAACTGGGCCATCTCATGAACACAGCAACGAATACTTTTTTTTTTTTTTTTTTTTAAAGTAAGGAAAGAAATACAACTGGCTGTGGAGGCAGAGGCAGGCAGATTGCTGTGAGTGGAGGCCAGCCTGGTCTACAGAGTGAGTTACAAGAAAGAAAGAAAGAAATGAAGGAGGGAGGGAGGAAGGGAAGGAGAGATAGAGAGATAGATAGATAGAGAGAGAGAGACAGACAGACAGGCACAGACAGAGACAGAGACTGGGGGGGGGGGGCGTGTGTGAGAGGGGAAGGGAGGAGCGAGTGGAGAGAGAGGGAGAGAGACTGAGAGAATGACAAGAGACAGACCGGAGGGACTTTGTAAAAACTTGTGCTTTGATTAGGGAGGAACTTCAGGTCAGGTTGGTAGAGTGCTTGCCTGCCTCAAATGCACAAAGCCCCGGGTTCAACCCCAGTACTAAATAAACAGAATGATGGCTACATCTATAATCCCAGCGCTGGGAATGTAAACGGAGGATCATTCTAGGTTACAAAGCATCTACATTAGAGACTTTATCTCATTAAAGAAAGAAAAGAAAAAGATGTAACCTCAAACGTAAAAACAATTAACAAAGTCAAATGAACAGGAATTCTTTAGTTCCAGGAGGCTGGCTAAAAGCTTATAAAACCCAGAACGTAACTTCTTAGGTAGTTTATTTGATCTGGTCAAGCCCCAATGTCTGCACAACAGCTACTATTTCAGGAATAAAGTTCTTTCAGTCCATTCTGAGCAGCTGCCTTAACTATTTTCTCCACCAGGTCTTACCTCCACTTGTAGCGGCAGAATAAAATCAGACCAAAGACGAAATGTTTCGCAGACCACCAAGCGTCAGAAGGCGGACAAAGGGACTCTGTCAACCAGCGTTAAGAAAGAGGAGAGTTGCTGGACCCTCTTACCTTCAATTTCTGAAGTTCCCAAACACATACAGGAATCGTGATCAGGATGGAAACTGCGTAAATAAGTACTAACAGGGGTCGGATCCATTTTCTCCAGTTGTTCCGGTTGCACGCGCAAGGCATTTTCATAAATAAACCACCTTTCAACAGCTGAGTAAACGAACTAAACCGAGATCTTGGCTGGTTCTGTTCTTCAGTTGTTTCTTGAACTGACTCACTATAAAGAAAAATTTACCAGCTGCTGGCGCCTCGTCCTCGGGTCGCACTGTGCTGGCGGCTGCCGCAGCGGTGGCCGCTCGGGATGCTCGCAGGTGCGGGCTGCATTCTCGCCGGCCAACATGCGTGCACTTGGTGCTGCCGTGGCGGAGTCGCCGCCTCACCTGGGGGTCACCCAGAGTCTCGGCTGCACCATGGTTCCGAGGACAGCCGGGTGACCTGGGGATTCTGACCTGCGGCGGGTAGCCGGCCGGTTCCCTCCCTCCTGCTCTGGCAGGCGAGTCTCCGCCCCCCGGAAGACCCGGCCCAGCACTTCCTCACTCACTCATTCGGATCTTCCTCGCTAGAGGAACTCATCTTCAAAATATAGGAGGCCACTTCCGTTTCCGTTCAGGTCCAGGAAGCGAATGATTTGCGGCGAGGTTCACGCTGGGCAAACCTTGTCCGGCAACGCCCACCTTTGTGATTGGTCAGCTACCGAGGATGGGTGTGTCTGTAACCTAGGTTACTCAAGGGGCATGGCGAGGGAAATGGAGAATTCAGGATTGCTGGCAGCGCTAACCTACCTAGTCTTAGTGTCTCTTAGGGTTCTGGAAGTTGTAGGAACTGGGCACGTTTCAGAAACACCTGCTACATTCTTGAGGCTTTATTCCACCTAAAGTCTTAGTGAGGGGCAATCGCTGTGGAGCGGAACTCAAAACAGCCTTTTTCATAGAATGCTCCTCACTCGTCTTTATGGCTGGAATTGGAAGCTGGCTGGAAAAAGATAGAACAGGAAACCTCCGCTTAGATGTCAGTCAGTTGCTAGAGTTTAGGGCCTTAAGGAGGGATTTCTTTGCATAATTTCTGGACCCGGCAGAAGAATCATTCTAAAAATAGCTTATTTGAAAGTGACAATGTGAAATGTTCACATTTGGGGGGAAAAAAGCCTTAATGATTTAAGTTTCAAAAGGCCAGCTTTCTGACTCGGAATGCTTTTAGCTGTAAAGGTTTACAGATCAAACAAGTGGCAAATGGAACCTTAAAGTGTTTCTAAATCAAGGGAGCAAGCAAACATCTGTGTCCCGATTAAACACAGGAACAGGGACTATATTGTAATTTTCTGAAGTAACACTTAAAAGTACTGAAAACTCAACAGATGAGAAAAATTTCACAGATGAGAAAAATTTCAAGTGATTAATGCACTCAGATATTGGCCTACTAAGCAACACAACTGTTTTCTCTGACCATGGACTCTGGTTGTTGAAATATTTGCCATCACCTGCAACCAGGGGAATTCTGCCTATTAGGCAGGTGGGCCAAGGCATGGGCCAGAGTCTCACCGAGGTCAGAGGAATCATATATCGTTTTCCTCTGTAACCCTGAGCGTGGACTCTGATGTCTGCAGTCTTTGCCCCATGCTGTCCTGATCTCCATTTTGCAACTTTCCTTAAAGAGGGTTGTAGGACTTTTGTTTGGTCTATGCCAACTTTAAATTAAGATAATTGGTCTTAGGGCATTTCCTGATCACTATCCTGGCATATGCAGTATCCTGGCGTACTGATAAAGTTCAGAAAACAAGAGAAAACTTCTGCTTTACAACTAGATGTCACTATAATCACTCTTTCTTGGCCAACGACAGTCTTTGTAAACAGCTGTCTAGCGTGGCTTGTTTCTGTGTGTCCAGCCACGCTCTTATTGCTGCCCACAGCTGTCTTCCCTAGTCTTTCTCATAGGAAACCAGTCTTTACTTAATTTCTGAAATCTATTTTGGTACTCTATAGCACCATCCTTTATGTTTTGCTATTGCCATTAACCTGAATGTTTGTTTGTATTTCTTATACTGTGAGTTCCCCAGAAAAAAACTAAAATCCTTGAACCATAAAAACCACTATTAGCTGGGCAGTGGTGGTGCACGCCTGTAGTTTCAGCACTCAGGAGGCAGAGGCAGGTGGATCTCTGTGAGTTCAAGGTCAGCCTGGTCTAGAAAGCAAGTCCAGGACAGCCAAGGCTACAGAGAGACCCCTGTCTCAAAAAAAAAAAAAAAAAAAAAAAAAAAAAAAAAAAAAAAAAACCAACCCATAAAACAAAAAAGAAAACAAAACCCAAAACAAACAACAAAAAACATTATTATGAAGGCAATGAAGAGACAAGTCAAATGCAGACATGACTGCGTATGTTTGTGAGCTGGAATTCATTTTTGATGAAACTTCTACAAAGAGAAATCAGAAACAGTGAGTTTTTCATTTAAATTTGTTCACTCATACAGGTGCTGCTTTATTTTGAAGATGTCCTTCCTTCTCTCCTTTCTTCTTCCTTTCTTCCCTTTCTTCTTTCCCTCCTTCATTCTTTCCTTCTTGCTTTCCTTCCTTTCCTTTCTTCATTCCTTCCCTTCCCTCCTCCATCCCTTCCTCCCCTTTCCTTCCTTTCTTCCTTCCCTCCTTCTTTTCCTTCTTCCTTTCCTTCCTTCCTTCCTTCCTTCCTTCCTTCCTTCCTTCCTTCCTTCCTTCCTTCCTTCCTTTCCTTTCTTGACAGAGTCTCCCTGTCAAGATCCGATTGGAGCTCACAGGCATCCACCTGTCTCTGCCTCCCCAGTGCTAGCATTAAAGGTGTGTGCCCCACAGTTGATGGTTTAAAAGCAAGATCCACTGAGTTTAAAGGGCGCTGCAGTGAATCCAGAGAGAGAACAGGGGTCTGGAAAGCCAAAGGATGAAGATGAAGACCTTTCTTGTGTCACTAGGTCCACAGAGGCTGGAGGTCCTGGCCTTGCCTTTGTTCTCTTCTGCTTTCCGTGAACTCTTCTAACTCTCTCCTGGGTAGCTACATCTTTGCCTCTGCCTAGCAAGTTCCTAATGGAGAAATTCTCACTTCCCCCTCAATATCCTCAGCAAGGAAACATCTTTCTTGTCTTGTCTTTTCCTTCCCTTTCCCCCCGCAAGTCATATTTGGGTCTATCCTAGGTCTCTGGGCTCTCTAGCCTCTGGTTCCTGGCCCTCCAGGCAGTGTCAAAGGTAGGTTCCTACATACCCCTCAACCTAAGAATGGATAAAGAAACTGTGGTACATTTAAACAATGGAATAGAACCCAGCCGTTTTTGTTGTTGTTGTTTTTGGTATTTTGAGACAGGGTTTCTCTGTGTAGCCTTGGCCATCCTGGACTCACTTTGTAGATCAGGCTGGCCTCGAACTCACAGCGATCCGCCTGCCTCTGCCTCCCGAGTGCTGGGATTAAAGGCATGTGCCACCACGCCCGGCATGAACCCAGCTGTTAAAAACAAGGACATTATGAAATTTGCCAGCAAATGGTGGAACTAGAAAAGATTATCCTGAATGAAGTATCTCAGACCCAGAAAGACACGCTTGGTCTATCCTCACTTCTAAGTGGCTATCAGCCATGAAGTGTGGGATAACCATGCTACAATCCACAGACCCGAAGAAGCTAAGGAACAAGGGAGGCCCGTGTGTGCATGAGAACCAGTGTGAAGGGGAAATACAATGGATGGCGGTGGGGATGAGAGCAGGAGGGATCAGGCGGGGGGGGGGGGGGGGGGGGAGGAGGGAGGGAGTAATGGGCTCGTTCCTCATTTAAACCACTGAGATAAACATTTACATGAATATTTAAATCGCCCTCACCATTATTCGCAAAGATGTGTTACCAGAGTCATCCGATTGATGACTCTTCAGGTGCTCCAGTCTCCTCACAAGAAAAGCAACAGAGTGTCTTGTGTCACCCAAGAGATCTCAGTAATGAAGGGAAGGAGGGGTATTCTGAAAGGAACACGTGTCCCAGAGCCTTTAAAAATCCTTCCATACAATGGATGGATGGATTGAGCTAGCCAATATGGGCCTGTGGAGAAAGGCTCCTTCCTCTGTGTTTGGTGGCAGCTACACAGACAAGAGCATTGAGGAACTGTGGAGAAGGACACAGTCTGGTGAGATGTATGTTCTTCTTGGAGCCCTCTGCCGATGCCTCCCTGTAGTCTGCAGGGCTCCCACTCTACCCAGGCAGATGAACTGTGAGACTGGAAAGGACAGGCAAATAAAGGCAAATCCCACGGGGATTCAAGTGCACCATGCGGCAGTGACCTGCTAGTCCCCAGAGGTGTGGCCTACAGCAGGCTTGAGCATCTGGAAGTCTCCATGGATTGGTGAGGATTCTTGGTGTAGACTCTTTGGGCTTCTTCTCATTGGTGGAGTCCAGAAAGCTAGAAGAAGAGGTCCTGACACCTAGTGGACCTGCAGCCTGGACCACAACAAGCACAGTGAGATGCAAGGGCCTGACCCCAGCCAACTGTGGGAGCCAAAAGGCCACAGCCAGATGCAAGGGCCTGACCCCAGCCAAATATGGAAGCGAAAAGACCACAGCCAGATGCCAGGGCCTGACCCCAGCCAACTGTGGGAGCCAAAAGGCCACAAAACCCACCAGACCATTCTTTCTTTCTTTTTAAATTTGTATTTATTTTGATTTCATGTGAATTGATGTTTTGTCTACATTTATGTCTGTGAGAGGTGTCAGACCCAGTCTGGAACTGGAGTTTCGGACAGTTGTGGGGTGCCGTGTGGGTGCTGGGAACTGTACCTGGGTCCAACTATACAATTTTTTTTTTAAAGGTTTCTTTATTTATTATGTATACAATATCCTGCCTGCAAGCCAGAAAAGGTTACCAGATCTCATTATAGATGGTTGTGAGCCACCATGTGGTTGCTGGGAATTGAACTCATGACCTTTGGAAGAGCAGGCAGCACTCTTAACCACTGTGAGCCATCTCTCCAGCCCCAACTATACAATTCTTGTTGTGCAGCAGAATGTTCCGCTCTGCTGATACTGCTAATCCAAGCAGTGTGCGTAGATCACACCTCCAGCAGTTTAGTTCAGACAGCCCCAAAATGTTTGGGTTGTAGTAATTACTGCTGCTGTAAAGCCTTGCCAGCAGGGAGGGTGACACCTGCATCTGCTTAGAATGTGCTGTTTGGACAGTAAAAGACTGATGGGCCTGGCAGGTGACAGATGACTCAGTGCTTAAGAGTGCATGCTCTTGCAGAGGCCAGAGTTCAGTCCTCAGCTTAATAATTCCAGTGACAGAGGAACTAACTCTCTCTTCTGGACTCTGTGGGCAACTCATGTGCACATAGGAACCTAATTAGAATACCAATAATAACAACACTTAAAAATGATAGGAGATAAATGCTATAAAAGCTCAGGGCCCTACCTCTTGGATGTTTCCAGGGGTCCAGTAGTCTGGGGAACCCTGGGAAATCCTTTCTATGGAGAAAGGCAAGTAACAGCACCTCCCACAATCTACCATAAAGAGATATAGCAGGTGGTGGGCCTCAGAACAGGGACCACGTTCTCATCAGCTTGGGTACTTTGCACTGAGCTATAAAGCCACATGACAGGCCTGCTTTAAATGAGCCCTGATGCAAAGAGGCACTGCAGTGTCTGACCCAGCCCACATAAGTTCAGTGGGTGTGCATGCTGCATAAGTGCTGCTTGTAGACTGCCAAACCACAGAGAAAGCACTGCTGGCTCTGGGAGCAAGCTTGGAAGAAGGCCATATTGTCACTATTCTTATTTGAAAAGCTGTCCTTAACTTCACTGCTGGGTCCTGAGAGAAGGGAAACATCAGATTTGGGGACAATAAGTGACTAGGCATCCTGAACTGCCCATCATAAACCGTGCTTTAATGGTAACTAAACCATACAACCGGGCACACTCAACAACATTTCATTAGAGGGCAACCCTGGCAGGCCCAAAAAGTAGCATATAATAACCCACAAGCAAATGAATAAACTTGTGACTTGTTGGGAACTGATATAGACTGACTTAAAATGTCAGTCACTGCAGGCATCTTACATACAAGCTGGAAGAGAGAAAAAGAAACAGCCGAAGAGCATAAACCGTGGCTGTTCCAATCCTCCAGGTCCCATGCCCTAGGAACTCTGTGCTCCCCGACAGGGTCCATGAGTATCTGATACTGTGGCCCTTTGTCACTGCGCAGCTCCACCTTTCATAGGTGCTGCGAAGAAACACCATAACCTGGCAACTTTTTTTTTTTTTTTTTGAGACAGGATTTCTCTGTGTAGCCCCGACTGTCCTGGACTCGCTTTGTAGACCAGGCTGGCCCCAAACTCACAGCGATCCACCTGCCTCTGCCTTCCCAAGTGCTGAGATTAAAGGTGTGCACCACTATGTCTAGCCCTCACGGGCAACTCTTATAAAAGAAAACATTTAATTGAGGGTTGGTTCACAGTTTCAGAGGTTTGGTCCATAATTGTCATAACAGGAAGTATTGTAGCGTGCAGGCAGCTGAGAGTTCTACCTGTGCGGGAAGGCAGTGAGGAGAAAACTGGCTTGAGCTTCTGAGACCCACCCCATAGTGACACACTTCCTCCAACAAAACCACACCTACTCCAACAAGGCCACACCTCCTAGTAGGGCCACTCCTTATGCTCCTGTACATCCAATCATCCCAGGTGTGGTCTCCAGAATACGCCGTTCTTTCCTGGAGAGACTGAGCTTTGCAGAAGGGACTGCGCTGTGCCGTGTGGGTCAGGCCACTGGATCTGGTGCAAAATGGCAGGTGTTACTTCAGGCTAAAGTATTCCATTGCTGGTGTAAGCCACTGTCCTGGTTTGAGTCTGATGTCAGTTTCGGGTGTTTGGCCCCTGGCTGGTGGTGGTATTTGTTGGGAACTTGTGGAGCCTGTAGGAAGTAGAGTCTCCCCGGTAGAAGCAGGTCACAGGGGAGGGTCTTTGAGGGTTTTACCATATGCTGACTTCTGCCTGCATTTTGGGGTTCCCACCACACATTTCTGATGCCAAGAACTAAACAACTATCCTACCATGCCTTCTGTACCCAGATGGAGAGAAACCCTCACCAACCAAAATAAGCCTTTCCTCCTGACCTCAGTTCCGGCAGGCTTCGTGGTCACAGCCATGTGACAATAACCAATGGACCCTCCCAGCACCCTCCTCCCTGACTCCAGCAAGCCATGCTAAAAGGAGCAGGCGGCTCAGCATGGAAAGTCAAGACCTGACATTTCCTTCACGTAATGTAGAGGAGAGGAGTTATTTGATTTTATTTTTTATGTGTGGGAGTGTGTTGTCTGCATGACTGTTGTGCATCCTGCCTATGCCTGCTGCCCATGGGTATCGGAGTCCCTGGAACTGGAGTTATGAATGGTGGTAAGCTGCTGTGTCTGGGAGCTCTAGAGGAAAGAACTCAAGAAACTTGGAAGGGAGGGGCGTGGGAGTGGATTTTTCACGTATTGTTTAGAGAGGCATCCAGTTCTGACTTTATTTCCCTAAATGGTGCCAGAGAAAAGCATTGGTAAAAGAAGTGCTACTGTTTCCCTGCTGCTTTTGTGGCTACTTCTTGTGATTGTAGCTGCTGCTGAGAGAGGGAAAGTGGTTACAGCGGCAAAAGGCAACAGGCCTGATACAAAATGACCCAAGTTCAGCACGGAAAATAGTCAAAGGACTCCATTAGTCTGAGGCGGACTTGGCCCTCTGTGTAAACTAGAATAGCTGAGTGGCGAACCCACCTGGAAGGCCTGTGTGTTGAAGGCCTTGGCCTCTAGGATGGCTCCACTGGGAATGGCGGCTTGTCCTCAGGTCTCTGGGGCGTGCTCTCAAGCATCCCCTTCCTCTTTGTCTTTTGCTTCTCGGCCCTGTGCATCCTGGTGAGGTTGTTTTGATAGGAATGCCAGAGGCCCTAAATTTTATGGGTCTGTCCAATTCACCTTGTAATTTGTGAGCTAAAATATTAAACTTGAAAACCAGACCACAGACAGGCGTGGTGGCACACACCTTTAATTCCAGTACTCAGGAGGTAGAGGCAGGCGGATCTATGTGAGTTCAAGGCCAGCCTGGTCTGCAAAGAGTTCTAGGACAGCTAGGGCTATACAGAGAAACCCTGTCTCGGAGAAAAAAGAAAGAAAGAAAGAAAGAAAGCCAGACTTACTTGCATCTCTCTTTCCTACTCCCTCTCCAATCTACGCCCCCCCCCCACTACAGTTGGAGGGTACAGGGCCAACTTGAGCCAGTCTGTCAGAGTTACTTGCTTTCTCTCCATTCCTCATTAATAAAACTGACGCCACATAGCCTTAAAGAAGAGTCTAGAGACAACAGAGGCACAGTCCTCTCAGGCTTCTCAGGGAAACCATCTGCAGGGTAAAGACAAACAGTCACACTTTTTTGTTACTGTCAAACAACTGTTTTTGAGTGAACATTGACTTCCACACAACAATCAAGCATGATTTCTCACTAATCCAGCCAGGGTTTCCATTAAAAACACATGATAAATTAAGTCAAGTGCATCAAGGAAGAGCTCAACAGAGGGACCACTTACAACAGGTGTCAACGAGGAGCACAGAAGCCATTTGGGACAATTCTGTAATGAGTCTCTAGACTGTGGAGTTAGGCAGGCTGTGTGCAAGACCGTCAGCACAGAGCTGTGGGTGGACACGCCCTCCAGGGGGAGTGGAGACAGTTAACTCTCCTCCCTTTCCCACCCACTCCTGCCCTGTAGAAGCCAGAGGATGAGGGAACCTGCTGCTGTGGGTCAAAGTCAGCCTCACCGGGCCTGGAGCCGGGCAGGGAAGGAGATGAGGATGAGCTCAGCATGCCAAAGAGAGGGGATCCAGCCAAGAGCAGGAAAGCCAAAAATATTAGAAATAGTACTTACCCTAAAAACATCCCAGCTCCTCACTGCTTCCATCACTGGCTACCTTTTTAAAACTCTTATTCCGAGAATGAATGAACTAGAAAGCAGCTGTTTGGGGCAGAATTCTGCGTACCCGTATACTACACAGTATTGTTTATTTTTATTCTATACTGGTATAAACAATGATTTATGAGCCGGGTGCGGTGACACATGCCTGTAATCCCAGCATTCAGAGAGGCAGAGGCACATAGATCTCTGAGTTCAAGGCCAGCCTGTTAGACAAAGCAAATTCAGGACAGCCAAGGCTGCACAGAGGAACCCTGTCTTGAAAAACCAAACAACAGCCGGGTGTGGTGGCACACACCTTTAATCCTAGCACTTGGGAGGCAGAGGCAAGTGGATCACTGTGAGTTCGAGGCCAGCCTGGTCTACAAAGTGAGTCCAGCCCAGCCAAGGCTACACTGAGAAACCCTGTCTCGAAAAATCAAAAAAGAAAAGAAAAACCACCACCACAACAACATAACCCAGTGATTTAGTGTCTTCTGAAGTTGTCCGGAAAGAATACCACCCATGATAATTGTTGAACATGCCCTCATTTACGTGCAGCCACTCAACTGGCCTGATGCACACTTGACCTGATTATTTCAGCGTTTCCCATCAGCATTGCTTCATTGAACTGAACGGCCATCGACACTGATGTCCCGAGGAAGGAGCTGCTGACCCATTCAAATTCATTCCATTTGAATTTCAGCTGTACTGTCACTGGCATTTTTTAAAAAAAGTGTCATACAGCATGACAGATGTCCTGAAATCCGGGCCGTGTGTCTCTGGAAAGAGCAAAGGAGTGACAATACCTAGAACTGAGGTTTACAATAGCACTGAGCCAGCCATATTACCTATGAGGTAAGAGCCCTATCTGTGCCACGCGCATTTCTGTGGAAGAGGTGAAGCAAGGCAGAATTACAGCAAATCCTAACCTTGATAATTAGCATACTTCTCTGCAAGAATATGCAGCACCCTAAAAAAGCTAATGGCCTAGTTTCTTTACAATAATAGTTCATCTCTAATATTTCTAATAATGAGCTGTTGTTATGTTATTACTCATTGCATTATTTATATATTGCTGTCTTTTTTTTTTTTTTTTTTGGTTTTGTTTTGTTTTGTTTGAGACAGGGTTTCTCTGTTTAGCCTTGACTGTCCTGGACTCCCTTTGTAGATCAGGCTAGCCTCAAACTCACAGAGATCCACCTGTCTCTGCCTCCCAAGTGCTGGGATTACAGGTATGTGCCACTGTGCCTGGCTTTTGTCTTTTAAAAAAAAGATTTATTTATACAGCATTCTGCCTGCATGTGTGCCTACGTGCCAGAAAAGGGGACCACATTTCCTTATAGATGGTTGTGAGCCACCATGTGGTTGCTGGGAATTGAACTCATGACCTTTGGAAGAGAAGACAGTGCTCTTAACCATCTGAGCCATCTCTCCAGCCCCGTAACTTTCTTATACAGATTTTTATTGTTGTTATTTTGTTTGCTTTGGTTTTTCTTGGTTATTTGAGACAGGGTTTCTCCATGTAGCCTTGGCTGTCCTGGACTCACTTTGTAGGCCAGAGATCCACCTGCCTCTGCCTCCCGAGTGCTGGTATTAAATGTGTGTGTCACCATGCCCGGCCCTAATTTACTTTTGTTTTTGTTTTTTTGAGACAGGGTTTCTTTATGTAGTTCTGGCTGTCCGGGAACTTTCTTTGTAGCCCAAGCTGGCCTCGAACCCATAGAGATTCAGCTACCTTTGCCTCTTGAGTGCCAAGATTAAAGATGTGCACCACCACCATCCAGCTCAGATGATGATGATGATGATGATGATGATGATGATGATTCTTTATGGTTTTTGGCTTTTCGAGACAGGGCTTCTCTGTATAGCTTTTGCTGTCCTGGACTTGATTTGTAGACCAGGCTGGCCTTGAACTCACAGAGATCTGCCTGCTTCTGCCTCCCAAATTGCTGGGATTACAAGTGTGAGCCAGCACGCCCAGCTGAGATTGAGTGTTCTAATATGTTAAGTGCCACCACTGCTTGGCTCAACTCAGATTAAAGTTGGGAAATTTAATAGTTGTGTGTGTGTGTGTGTGGGGGGTGGAATCTGCAAAACACACATAAAGATGCATGTGGTAGCATGTGCCTGTAAACCCAGAGCTCTTATGTTGAAACGAGACAGAGGCAGGAACATCTCCAGAAGCATGGGGACCCAGCACTGTGGTGTTTGGGTAGGCTGGACTGGAGAGATGCCTCAGTAGCTAGGAGCATAGGCTGCTCTTGCACAGGACCAAGTTCAGTTTCTAACACTCACTTCAGGTAGGTTTAGGGCCTGTAAGTGCAGATCCAGGGCATCCAATGTTCTCTTGAGCATGGGACCCACACGCACAAACCTACACACATGTGCACATACTAAAAATAAAGTATTTTTTAAAGGGTGGATGGCAAAGATTGTCACCGTGGCTTTACTCTGACCTGCACCCACACTCAGATACATGAGTACATATCACACACAGCGTCATTGACACATAAAATATTATATGTACTATATTTAGTACTGTATTTAGTGTAAGAGTCACATAATCCACTTTACTATTGATTTAAATCAAGAGATTCCTGGCTGTTCTTTCTTCAAGAAAACACTGGTGATGTATGTATGTATGTATGTATGTATTCATTCATTTATTTTAGAGACAGGGTTTCTATGTGTAGCCTTGGCTGTCCTGGACTGGCTTTATAGACCAGGCTGGCCTCGAACTCACAGAGACCCATCTGCCTCTACCTCCCTGAGTGCTGGGCTTATAGGCATGTACCACCGCGCCTGGCTGAAAACACTGGTAATCTTACAGCTTGTATTTCAGCTATAATTTTAAATCACTTTTCTTTTCCTTTTGCTGGATGGAACCCACTAATCATACTTTATAAGCTTTCCTGTCGTAAAATCTCTAGTGATAAAGAGTGAAAATGCATTCTCCCTTAGTGCAGCACAAAGACACACATTTTTTCTTCGAAATCAGTTCAGAGGCGTGTTCTCCCTGTGTGCCCCTGGACGGCATCCAGCTTGAGATGTTATGCCCTCACGCAGGGGAGTAAGGCTATAGGAGCATGTCCCCCATCTAGCCTCTCAAATCCCCCATTTGCAAACCTTACCAGAACTGGACAAGCTACAAATACACATAGACACACTCATAGTGTATAAAATTCTAAGTTAGGCTTGCATTGTTAAATGGTTTACTCATCATAAAGCTCAGTAAAATTGTTGCCATTTTTTGTCTTGTGGCTTTGAATAGTTCCCAAGACGTTTGCTAAATGTTCATTCTTTTATGTACTGACTTTGAAATGGACTGTAGAGGAATTTTAATTCTGAACATGGCTAGTATGGTCTTCAATCTCCTTCTATGTCTGTGTGATCTGGCTTGAATCCCAGGAGACAGAGGCATGCAGATCTCTGAGTTCAAGGCCAGCTTGGTATAGAACAAGTTTCACGTAAAGAAAAGCTTAGGTTCAGGCATGGCAGTATAAGCCTTTAATCCTAGCATCTAGGAGACAGAGCATTGGAGATCTCTGAGTTTGGTTAAGAGAGAGTTGAGAGGCAGTGCAGTGGAATTTAGTTTGTGGCAGTTCAGTTAGTGGAATTCAAAGGCTGTTTTTTACCAGGAGAGTTTTACAGAGAGAGGTTGAAGAGGGAACCAGCTAGACACAAGTGAAGACAGAATGAGCCAGAAAATTAGAAAGAGACAGAAGATTAGAAGAGATTGCTAGAGTTAGTTTGAGGCCAAGCAGAGCAATTCAGTGAGAAACTGAAAGAAGCAGACTGAATCAGTCAGCTTGGAGAGGAGTTTGAGCTAAAACAGCTTAGTTGAGCCAGTCAATCAAAGTTCAGAAAGAGCTAGAAAGGTGAGCTTATTCAGCAGTAAGTCTCAAAAGTTGAAAATATTCTAGGCCTAGATTAGATTATACAGAGGTGAGAAGCTTCCAGGACCAGACCTAGGTTAACAGAAGGAGACAGTAAGCCTCCAAGACTACAATTAAATCAGACAAATAAAAGTTACTTTAACAATGGACTGGCTATACAGATTGCTGAATGTGTTTCAGCCATCCAATAAGCATTTGCTGAAGATGTGCCTCAGATCAGTACTTTGCTGAGCAGTTAAATTGCTAAAGAAAAGGAGGCATCCCTATTCCATGGTGTGTCACCTCTTGCTTAGACTGTCCAACTTACTTTCCATACTTGCTTGAACTGTCTCTCTGTCTGCCATGTTATTTCACTTTACTCCAAACTCCAACCTTTCTCAGATGATATCAGATATTTTTCCCCCCTTTGGATGAGTAACCCTCCCTCAAGCAGCCTAGCAACAAGAGTGTGGATGGGACAGAGGTGTGTGTGTGGGATGTGGGACATTAAGTTAATATGAAAAATGACACCTTAGAAAAGGATCTTTCCACTGCTGCTAGCTAGGTTGTATCTATTAAATCTGTTGAGTGACCCCTTCCTCGCTCAGCACCCCGCTAAGGTGCACAGCGGTTGGGCATGCACATACTTCTACTGGAGCAAGGTCATCGTGTCCCTCTTGTTTGTGCCACTGCACTGTGTCTACTGTGTGGGTGTGGCTCGTAAGTGCACCTCTTGTTTGTAGCACTGCATTGTGCCTACCGTGTGGGTGTGGCTGGTAAGTGCCCCTCTTGTTTGTACCGCTGCACTGTGTCTACCGTGTGGGTGTGGCTCGTAAGTCCTCTTTGTTGCTCAACAGGACAATCTGGTCCTTTTTCCTCACAAAGACAAAGGATGTTTTGCTAGTCTCTATAAACAGTGACCAGAGAGTGTCGTTTGTTTCATTTGGGATATTGCAGTGCTTAACAGGCAAGAGATACTTCAGCCTGTGGGTAGTAGACACAGAATATGTTATACATTTGATTGCACTGTGCTGGCATAGGATAATGACCCTTAAGGCTTTTTCTCTCTAACACAGGCTCTATACTTCTCCTTTATTCTTCAAGACTTGAACATGGTTCCCAAGTCAATATCAAGTGAATAAATGATTAAAATAATAAATATTAGATAAAATCCTCACCTTTATCTCCTGACTCCTCCATGACACTGTTGTGACTCAGAAGTTTAATGACTGGAATAGGCTGTCATAGATGGTTGTTTATATTTTATGACTATATTCAACCCAAACAAACCATATTTTAAAAGAGTGGAGCTGCGTCAGGCAAATGCATGGCACATGAGTTCTCTCCTTCCATCATGTAGGTTCTGGGGATCAACTCAGGTTGTTGGGTTTGGCAGCAGCCTTTCCTGCAGAGCCATCTCACCAGCCCATGTTTGCATCAGTTTTCTGTTGCTGGTGACACAACACCAGACACTCAGTGGCTTAAGAATTCCTTAACTAGGCACGCACAGTTTCTGTGGGGCAGCTGTCTGGACGTGGCATGGCTAGATTCTCAGCACTGGCATCTGATAGGCTATGGTCAGCACATGGGCTAGGACTATGTCTGTGTCTGGGTATGAGTGTTTGCCCCACGCAGCTCCCTCTCCCCCCTCTCTCTCTCTCTCTCTTTTTTTACAACTGGCCTTTCCAAGAGGCTGTGCATAGCAGAGTCTACATCAGCCTTTAAATTTTGTCATGGTAACGTGCAAATAGCCTGGCCATCTGGGCAGTGTAAAGGAGTCAAAAGTTTGGGGAGGCTAAGGAAGGAAGCAGTTCAGTATGGTGTTCCTAATGAGTGTGTGGGCGGTTGGCACAGGCAGGACACATGTAAATAAAAGCCTAGTAGAGGGCCCTTGGATGGGAGTTTAGTGTGTAAAGTGTTTGCCCTGCAAGCATAAGAGTACATGTAAAAGCTCGGCATGGTAGCATGTGCCTGTGACCTCAGTGCTGAGGGCCAGAGACAGGCAGGTCTCTGGAGTTCTAGAAGTAAAAGTTATAACGTCATGGAGTGGAGAGGGAGTATGAAAAAGGGATATTTTCCCCTCCCCCCAGAACACCTCAGGTCTGAGTTACTTTTTCCCCCCAAAAGTTGAACCATGCCCCAATTCCAGACCATTCAAAAATCCTAACGTGCAATTTCAGAGAGATGGCTGTACCCTGAGTGAGCTGCCCTCACCTTCTTACATCTGAGCCTCCCGGTTCTTGCTTGGGAGCCCAGGCCACTCTCCCGGCTCAGCAAAGGATGGTCCTTTATTCTTCTCTCTGAACTGCAGTGAGTCTGTGCTATGGCCCTGGTCTATTCCTTTTTTTTTTGTTTTGTTTTTTTGTTTTTTTTTTTCGAGACAGGGTCTCTCTATGTAGCCTTGGCCATCCTGGACTCACTTTGTAGACCAGGCTGGCCTCGAACTCACAGCGATCCTCCTGCCTCTGCCTCCTGAGTGCTGGGATTAAAGGCGTGCGCCACCACGCCCGGCTCCCTGGTCTATTCCTTATTCTTGCTTAGATCTTTATGACTGAGGGTTTAGTAGGCTGTCATGGGACTCCCTGTGCTGTTCTGAGTGAAAAGGGCCCCTATAGGCTCATCGGTCACCAGGGAGTGGCACTACTTGGAAAGATTAGGAGGCATGGCCTTGTTGGAGGGAGTGTGTCACTGGGATGGGCTTTGGTGTAGAACTCTTAGCTGCTTCTCCAGTCTGCCTGCCTGTAGCCAAGCTTCCTGCCATGATGACAATGGGCTAAGCCTCTGACATTGTAAGCAAACCTGCAATTAAACACTCTCTTTTATGGGAGTTGCCATGGTCATAGTGTCTCTTCACAGCAATGGAACACTGACTAAGACATTTACCACCCTTCCCTCCACTGCCATATTAACATGATAAAATGTATTTATTATGTCATATTTGTTTTAAATAACTTCTCATTGGTGCTTACTTCATCAGCACACATATTAAAGTTAGAACAATACAGAGAAGACTAATATGGCCCCTGCAAATCTGTAAAGTCTTCCATACATTAAGAAGAAAAAAAAGGACTCTTTTCTTTCTACTTACATGGCATCTTCTGACTTCCATTAGATGTCCTTGTCCTCTATACACTGTCCTTAGGGCCATCTGTCTATTTACAATCACTACACCCACTGCAGTGTGCTCATCTATTGTGGGGGCTGTCAGGGTCCTGCTTGTGGCTTGATAATAAAGACACAGGGTCACACCAGGCACGGTGGTGCATGTCTTTAATCCCAGTGCTTAGGAGGCAGAAGCAGGCGGATCTTTGTGAGACCAGCCTGGTCTACAAAGTGAGTTCAGGACAGCCAGGGCTGTTACACAGAGAAATCCTGTCTCAAAACAAAACAAACAAACACAGAAAAGACACAGAGATATCTGTATAATATAAGGCTGTTGGCTTGTTTGCTGGGGGTAGTCTCTCAGCTAGCTCATAATGTGAGGATTGGATATTACCAGAGGACCCATGACAGAAGTCACGTAGACACTGGCCGGTACTGAGAAACTGTAAAATTATAAAATATAAGATGCTTGTTTGCTTGTCCAACTTTGCTTGCCCAGTGGCCTGAGAACCTCTCCCAGTTCTCGAAACTGCTAAACTCAAAAGTTCCACCCTAATTCCCAGAAAAGTTACATGCAAATTTGCAGATATCAGATATCTTCACAAGAGGTTCCCTCAGGCCAGATGTCCTAATGTCCATATGGATTCCAGTGATAAGCAACCCCACCTGCTTTGGGGTTTTTGCCTTTAAAACTAGCCTGTAACAGCTACTCAGGGTCCTTCACCTCCTGAGTGCTGAGGGACCCTGATACATCAACAATTGGGACCTTTGACGTGTCAGTAATAAATTTTACCTATACCTATATCTCTCACTTGAGTGGTCTTTTGCGGCGACCCCCTTCCCGAATTGGACCCCCAGGGTCCAACATTGTGGGCCAGGGTCCAACACTGGTAGCAGCCAATCCCAGTTGGGGTCATGTAACAGAATGCTCTTGGTGCCAGAAAGACTGTTGGTGTGGGAAAGATCTGAGCCAATCAGCTGCTAATGTGACTATATATGCCCTAATGGCTTTGGACTGTCACTTGGTGACCAGCCATTTGGTCTCAGCCTATTATCTTATGCCCCTGTGATTGCTCCTTAGCTCACTCAATCAAATTAGAAGATACCACTTCCTCTTAGAAGTCCTCCTAGTTCCCTGTAAAAAGGCCTGCGTGCCTCTGGCAGGGGTTGCTGACCTTTTGTATGGACGGTTGACCCCTGCACGCTGGTGTTTCTGCTCTTTGTTTCTGCATACGATTTGAGCCTGGGGGGGGGGTCTTCCTTCAGCGTTCCTTCAGCGACTCTCGGACCCTTACAACATAACTTAACCTGGCTTCTTTGCCACTGTGCTGTTTCTCCGTGGCTCCTTCTGCATTACTTCCCTGCTTGTTTTGTGTCGTCTGTGTAGAGTGTACAGTGTTCCTTCCCCCCCCCCCCCCCCCCCCCCCCCACCCCCCCCCCCCCCCCCCCCCCCCCCCCCCCCCCCCCCCCCCCCCCCCCCCCCCCCCTCCCCCCCCCCCCCCCCGTCTCTCCCAAGCTCTAGCCGCCAGCTCTTTACTATGCAAAAAGCTACAGTCCTTACTCATCCCGTCTGAACCAATCAGCACCAGGACAACACCCTGTCCAGCTTTCTGGGTTCCCTTTTGGCATTGAGGGCAACTTGCCTTTTCTCTTTGGGCAGGTGAGGAAGCGACAGACCTTTACTGCTAGCTAGCCCCTACCACGGCAATGGAGAACACAAGGACACATTTCCAAGGGCAGTTGGTATAATATGCGTGGCTTATCCCAACACTCAGTGGCATGTGAGCCGCATCTTCCCATGTGTTTGAATCCAGAATGAATAAAGTGGGGAAAATGAGCTGAGGACACGCAATCGTTTGTTCGTGTTTCCTGATGACGCAGTGTGACCAGCTAAACAAGCCGCCATGACACCTCTCCAAGCTTGAAGCTCCTCAGTATCAGAGATCAACAAGAATGCAAGCTGAAAAGCCAGAAGAAGAGTTCAGAGTGCCGATTTAAAAAAGGACTGTAGGGGCAAAATTAATGCCGTATTTTATATGTAATGTATATTCTACAATTAATGCTGTGGTCTGTGAGAAGCTGTCCTCCAGGTGATTTCACTACTTCCTGTGTTCTGGGAAAGACCACGCACTGCCATAAACGGGGCCTGCTAGCACTCCAGAAACTCTACCGTAACAAGTAGGTACAGTTAATGTCCAAATGATCCTCTGAGATAAAGCAACTTCTCTAAAGATTCAGCCTCCTGGACCCAACCTGCCTGAAGGTCCACTTTCTTCCCTGTGACCCCAACCCTTAATTACAGTTTTTCCTTAAAAACCCATTACCCTTGAATCTCCAGTACCATTCTCCTATCCTGCTGCGCCAGGAAGGATTGTGATCTGAATCTCTGAGCCCATAATACAGGACCCTGTGTGTATTGCATTGGTTTTGAGTCCTGGTGGTCTTTTTTGGGGGTCTCGCGATCTGGGTAATCTCGGCATAACAGAACCAGTGACCGTATAGAGGAATCAGAACACAGGCAAATGAAAGCTGTGACCTAGACAAGAAAGTTAAGAGAAGTGAATGACATAGTCAGAGATTTGGAGGAGAGACTTAAAAACACAGTCCTTCAGCAAAGTAACTGAAACTCTGGAAAATAGCCAAAGAGAAATGCCAAAACTTCAAGGGATAGTCAGTCAAATAAGAAAGCATCATCAACAGACAGGGTCAAGCAGAAGAGCCAATTTTGGAGGCAATTAAGGAGAGGGCGAAGACACTAATACATTCAGTCACATACAAGAAAAAAAGTAATAAGCATCATCAAAATTTCTTAGAGCTCTGCGATACATTCAAGAGATAAAACTTAAAGGACTGAAGAATCTGAGGTAAAGTATAAAGGCAGAGACAATTAAAAAAAAACAATGATTATTATTTATTTTGTGTGCATTGGTATTTTATATGCCTGTGTGAGGGTGCTGGATCCCATAGAGGTTGGTAAGCTAGGAAGCAACAATATTCTTTCTTGGGGCTGGAAGCATCTGTCTGTCCTTGGCTAATGGGTGGTTCCATCGTTCTGGTGGTTTTTATGGATTTTCTGAGAACTGAAGGCCTGTGTGCTAAGGTGGAGGACAGGCCTAAGATGGAGTCAGGCTAGCTGGTCCTTTTGCTATTTCACTCAGCAAATCTTCACAGTTAATAGAACTGCAAAAACCCTTCCTGAGAATCGTGATGTTTCCTTACATCCGCTGGATCCCACTGCAGTTGCTGTTACCTTGGCCTTTCTGTCACTTTGCCCAGGGCTTATTACTGGACTACAAAGATTTCTAAAGCAGTCTGTCTAATTTCAAAAACTAATACTACAGCCAAAAAATTAGCAGAAATCAATCAAGACATGGGAGAACTGAGAACAACTGTTCCAAAAATAGAGTTACTAGAGACCACCTTGGTTGTCTATAATCTTGGTTGTCAGCAGTTTACTGGAATGTGCTGTTTTGATATCTCTGATTTCTCTCATACTATTGACAACCAAATTAAATTAATGATCTATGTAAAGAAAGAGACAAAATCTCTCAAACAAAATTTGACTGGCCAGCATGGCGAAGAAGGTTCTCTTATGCTGACTCAAACTGTCCTGGACTCCCTTTGTAAACCTTGTGTACTTTGTGAACTTTTTCAACCTTCATGGTAGGAAAGTGGCCAGGCCTGTGCCTGAGGAACTCCAGCAGCGAGGCCCCTCCCCCAGACCTCTCTAAATGTCATAATAGCATTTCCAGCTTCTGAAACTGTCATAAAGGTCATCTCTAGACCCTCAACAGGACTCTTCCCAGATTATGATAAATTTAAATAAAAGTCTAAACAAAAGTATCGGGTCCTGGCCCGCTGGAAAAATCGAATCAGGGTTCACCTGAAAGAGGGAGTGAGGATTGAAAGTAGGATACAGAGACACGAGAAATAATGAATCAAGTCAGGAAATTTCTGATCAAGATTCACTTTAATGCCAACTAGTAGGAACATATATAGAGCAAGGTCAATAGGATCTGTTCTAATCTCACTCACCCTAGCCCCAGGCAAGAATACAATAGCCTGAATCGCTCCCTGTGGAACTTCCTAGTTCTCTGAGTAGTTCCCTGTAAGAACTTCCTTGATCCTCTGGGTGGTTCCAAGTTGAGACTTCCCTATTTCTTTCAAAGGTAAATAGTCCAAGGATAGCTTAGAACACAAGACCTCATGAGGCAAAGGTCAGCAACTCGAAGGTCACAGCATGCAGCCTAAGCACAGGATTTCTGACATGGCAGAATTTGGCATGGCTTCCCACACAAAAAGCCACAAATCTCTGAGCAGGGAAACAAACCAATCCTTGAGCTCCCCTAAGCTCAGGATGTAAAATTCCACCAATCCTCACCTGGAAATATCTGCCCTAGAAAGCTCCATGCATAAAGAAATCCTATATAAAGACTGCATCTGCTCAGTTTCCTGCACCCCTGTCTAGGGACCAGGGGCAGCCAAGCCTAGATTCATCCCTCCATACCTTGGACCCTCCTAATAAATGGCTTTTATGAGATTTGCTTTCTGGTGTGACGCTTTCATTAGAAGAAGCCAAGAAGAAAAGAAGCAACGAAAAGAAGTGGTTCCTGAGCTCCTCGGCTCAGCTGGGATACCCTCCCCTGGGAGCTCCTATGCCTCTCCTGAGGAGGCTTCTCCTCAGAGCTGTGTGGTTCCTGGGCTCCTGTGCTTGGGATACTTTCTCCCTTCAGAGTTGTGTGGTTGCTGGGCTTCCAAGGACCTTTCTGCCTCAGTAGGAAGGCCAGCAGTTCCTCTAATATTATTTCTCCTGGTTATCTGTTGGTTCTCCTGGCTACTAGAGAGTCGTGTACTCTCCAATGTATTACCAATTTGATCACTTGTCAGATAAACAATGCTAGAATCATCATCACTCAACAACATTACAACAGACAGTCCCCTACCAGAGATTTGACAGGGTCACACGAGCCAATGAGAAATGAGCCAGCTTGACTCCATTTTGAGGGCAGGAGCCATTATGTTGTATTGTTAAAAGTAGATTTCCATTTACTGTAAGAACCGAGTTTCTGTTTTTAAGGACCTGCCCCAGTCCATGACCTTGACTTGTTTTTGAGAATACCTCAACCTTCCCTAATTATCCTGTCTTCTCTAATCACGTGATGGTGGCTATTGCTTTTTTTAAATGATATTTTTTCAGCTCTTCCTTACTGCTTCATTGTCCTGATTCTGTAATCCTATTTTGAAGGTTTTGCAAAGCAAAGTTTTATGGATTTTACTCCTTAAAGGAGCTGGAAGAAATGAACTGAAGTCTTCTCTCTCTCTAATCCAATTTAGGAGGCAGTTGCTGGCCAGCTCTTGAGTGTACCCCAATAAAAATCAAGCTTGATTCAAATTAGGCTCAAAGATTATGGTAGCGAGCTTATTCCTACCTGGTGGGATTAAGGTAGGTAAGTATTATTTGTTGAGTGATGGCCCAAGATACAGACAAGGCTGATTTTAACATCACTTTAGGGCCTATTCTTGGAATTACTTTTGGAAATTTTGCCTCTTGCACATCAGACCAAATGTCTTACCTGTTAATAAAGAAAAGTATATTATATTGTTGTAAGCATTTCTGGATAGAATTTAAGAAATTTTGACATGGTTTCAGAAAAGGTTTAACAATGACTGACTAATTTAAGAGTAGTCTTTATTTTTTAAAAAAGGCTTATAAAAAACCTTTGTTTTTCATTGATTTTAAACTTAAATGTTATTTAATATAAAAAAATTTAAATTTCCTTGTGTGTATGAGTGCACATGTCCCACAGCTTTTGCATGGAGAGCAGAGGAAACCTTGTTGGATCTCTCTTTCTACCATGTGTGTCCCAAGGATTGAACTCATGTCTTCAGGCTTGGTTGCAAGTGCCTTTACCCAGTGAGCCATTTCACCAGCCCATCTGCATTAAAAAATGTATGAATATTGGTGACACATCACAGTGACATTAATCCCATTAATAAAGTTTACAGACATCTTCATTGAATTATATACGGCTGTAATTTGTACTTACTACTCGTTTGGAGCTAGGTGTGGTGGCTTACCTTTACTCCAGACTTGAAAGCCAGAGATAGAAAGAAACAGGTGGATCCTTTGTGAGTTTAAGGCCAGTCTGGGCTAAGTACAGTTTTTCAGGCTAGCCAAGCAACACAGTGATACTTTGTTTAAAAACCAAACAAATAAACAAATGGTTGGAAATATTTATTTAAAAGATTTGGCTGTCTTTTTAATGTATCTTAAAAGACTGAAAAGGCTTCAGAAACCTTAAATGGATCTATCACTCAAAATTGCCAGATTCCTTGCTCCAGTCTTTTGGATAAAACAGCCCAAGCATGGCCCAGGAATCTCAGCCTGATGTTTATTCTTGTTCTTTGCTAGAAAAAACTAACAAAACAAAACAAAACGCCTGGCATGGTGGTGCATGCCTTTAATCACAGCACTTGGGAGACAGAGGCAGGTTTCTGAGTTCGAGGCTAGCCTGGTCTACAAAGGGAGTCCAGGACATCCAGAGCTACACAGAGAAACCCTGTCTTGAACAACAACAGCAAAGCTATGAAGAGTGTAGCTTGCAGAAGCGAGAGGCATTTCAGTTAGCTTACTTACAACTGGAGATAGAATAAATAGACTTGGAACATACTCCATGTTTGCCTTATATTTTTGTTTGTTTTTGCTTTTATTTATTTATCTTTTCAAACTAGGATTTTTCTGTGTGGCCTTGCCTGTCCTGGACTTACTTTTAGACCAGACTGGTCTAGAACTCACAGAGATCCTCCTGCCTCTGCCTTCTGAGTGCTGGGATTAAAGGTGTGCGCCACCAACTCCTGGGTCCACCTTTACTTTAAATATTCCTGTTGTCGATACATTTTCTCTCTGTGGGAAAGACTAAGCTTTGCCACAGGTGTAAGCAGTCTTGGTGGGCTTTACCCATGGATACCTTGAGATAGACTTGATGGAGCCATCCTGGGCCTGGAATTCAGGAAGCAGACCTGGGGACTCCACCTGGACTATTGTTTTTCTAATTGACCCTCAATGGGAGGAGACCTAGAGAGGCGGAAGAGAAGAGAGCAACAGCAGGTTGAGACCGGGCTTGAGCGCACGTGGATCAGTGAACAGGCTGGACCAGCATGCAGGCCAGAGACACCTAAGGATCTGTCCCATGGAACGGATATCAGAAGGTTCACTCTTTTTTCCTTTTTGTGTAAGCTAATTGGGTTGTATAATAAAGTTTAATTGTTAAGAAACAGAACCAACATCTGGCGCCCAACGTGGGGCCCGATGAGTTCCACAGACCCTAATGGTATGAGGGAAGATTCAAAATTGGAAGGAATAGAAATGCTGTTTCAGAGTATCAACAAAGTTGCAACTGCCTTTGCAAAACTCTTTCCTGCCTTATACTTAGAGAAAATTCTCTGTTTTTTCATTGTCCTTTTGTTACAATATTTCATGCTTAGAAGGATGAAAAGAAAGGGTAATGACATAGTAAAGCCGGAGGGGTCAGTAAGTTCTATCCTTTTGGAAAAGATTGCAGATTTAACTGGACAGATGAAAAGGCTGAGAAAAGAAAATGAAGGGATGGGAAAGTGGATAAAATTTTTGGTAATTGGGAGTGATAAAGGACAGAAAATAGAGAGACCGAAAAGCCAAAAACAAAACAAAACAAAACCTGGAAGAGTCAATAAGCTCTATCCTTTTGGAAAGAATTACTGACTTGACTAAACAAATGGACAAAATACAGAAAAAACTGGAAGGGCTGAAAAAGCAGAAGGCACCCTTGCTTCAGAAACCAGAGGAAAAGGGAGGCAGACCGACTAAAAGGTCTTTGGAGGAAAATGTCCCAGTGGAGGACACCTCCACAGTCGCCCAGACACCTTCAGCTTTTCCAGTCACTGTAAGACATGTGCCCGTGCAAAATGGTGCTGAGGGTTATGATGAAATGGCCTGGTGTCCTGTAGACATAATGGATTTAAAACATTTTAAGGAATCCATCGTCAAATATGATATGCCCTCTACCTTCGTTAAACAAATGTCAAACAGCTGGGCCACACAAAATAGACTTGTTCCCCAAGATTGGAAAAATTTAGTTTCAGTGGTATTGGAAGCAGCACAACAGTTACGGTGGTTATCATGGTGGTGAACAGAGGCTATAAAAATAGAACAAGAAAATACGACACAGGGAATAAATATTAATAGAGATCAATTGCTTGGTAAAGGACAATATACTAACATAAAAGAACAAATTCAATCTGAAGATAGAGTGATTGAACAATGTTATATGACAGCCTTGAGAGCTTGGGAGCTGGTAGAGGAAACTGGGAAAACAAATATTCCATTTACTAAAGTGTTCCAAGGACCTCTGGAACCCTTTACAGAAGTTTTGCAGAGATTAGGATCTGCTATGGATAAGGTGTTGCCAGATTCTGACAATATACAGGCATTAAAACTTATCATGGCTTATGAGAATGCAAATACTGAATGTAAGAGGGTGCTTAGACCATTAAAGGAAAGAGGCACTCTACTAGATGACTGGGTAAAGGAGACAGTTAATATCAACTCTCAGGAGTATCAAAATAATATTGTGGGACAAGCTTTAGCCAGAGAGCCCAGATATCATAATACTCAGTGCTTCAATTGTGGTAAAATTAGTCATGTGCAAAGAAACTGTAGAAATAGAAGGTGCAATAACCCAGGAGAAAACGTAACTCGTAGGAGAGAACAAGGAAGTTCTGGTCTTGATGGTAATGAGGTACCAAGTCTCCCAGGGTATGGTAGTCACTGTGGAAAAGGGAAACATTGGTCTCAGGATTGTCAGTCTAAGAGAGATGTGCAAGGCAATATCTTGCTGACGGGAAACAGCAGGAAGGGGTCATCAGCTGAATTCCTTTGGCCAGTCAGGAAGTGTCAAACCCACAGGAAAACAGGAACTGAGTGTTAGTGATCTAATGCACGCTACTGAAGGCAGTGAAACCTTGGATCTGGCTTCAAATATATCTCTTACCCTATCTCCCCAGGTTGAATGTTACAAATTAAATATTGGTGTTTTTGGACCTTTGCCTTCAGGCACAGGAGGAATGATTCTGGGAAGAAGTGGGCTGACTTCTCATGGTTTTATTGTGCATCCCGGCATTGTAGATGGAGATTCTAAGGAGGAAATAAAAATCATGGCATGTATGAAAAAGGAGATAAAAATAGATGCCGGGGATAGAATTGCTCAACTCCTACTGTTTCCTTACATTAAGGGCAAAGCCCCTCCAGTGGAAAGGACTGGTGCATTCAGAGGCACAGGGACACGTGTGTTCTGACAAATAGTAATTGATGATCAGAGACCTAAGTTAATTGTACAATTGAATGGTGTTAAAATAGAAGGCTTGGTAGACAGCGGAGCCGATGTCTCCATCATTTGCCAGAAGAAGGTTTATACAAAAATTTTAGGAATTGGTAAGTTATCTCAAATAAAACAAAGTGTACAGTGGCTTGAGTGTGTGAGACCAGAGGGGAAAAAAGGGAGGCTGAAACCCTATGTGGCTGACATTCCCATAAATCTATGGGGAAGAGACCTCTTACAACAATGGGGTACTGAGATGACTATTTCTGCAAATACCAAGATGAACAAGGTTGAAACTATGGGTGAATTGGTACTTGCTTCTGGGGAAGAGATTAATGTAAGTGATCGGGGCGACCACAAGCTATGCCCATTGTTCTACCTCAGATCTCTTCAGGTTTAGAGTGTCAAAATTTACAAGAGGGGCTACTGCTGAGATACCAACCGCCCTGCCTCTAAAATGGATTTCAAACAGACCTGTATGGCAGGAGCAGTGGCCCTTAATAACAGAAAAGTTGCAGGCACTTCACGGTTTACTGAAAGAGCAGCTTGAGGCTCAACACATCGAAGAATCTTCCAGTCCCTGGAATTCCCCTGTGTTTGTGGTAAGAAAGAAATCAGGTGGATGGAGAATGATAACAGATTTGAGGGCCATAAACAAGGCAATTCAACCCATGGCTTCCCTTCAACCTGGAATTCCTTTGCCTTCCTTGTTACCTAGGTCTTGGCATATAATTACAATTGATTTAAAAGACTGTTTTTTCATCATACCTCTACATGAGACGGACAGGAAAGGTTTGCTTTCTCAGTACCTACTCTGAACAGTAATTCTCCAATAAAGAGATATCATTAAAAGGTACTTCCACAGGGAATGTTAAATAATCCAACTTTATGCCAGTATTTTGTGCAACAACCTTTAGAAATAATTCATAGGCAATTTCCTCAATCTATCATATATCATTACATGGATGATATTCTGCTAGCTGATTCTGATCCTAGTGTTTTAAAAAAAATGTTTCAGGAGGCACAAAGAATTCTGCCATGCTGAGGATTACAGATTCCTGTGGAAAAAATACAAAGAGGAGATTCAATTACTTATTTAGGCTATAAAATAACTGAACAAAATATTTGACCACAAAAGGTACAGATATGTAGAGATCAATTGCAAACTCTTAATGACTTTCAAAGATTATTGGAAAGTATTAACTGGTTAAGGCCTACAATCGGGTTAGCTACCTATGAGTTAAGTAACTTGTTTCAAACATTACAAGGGGATTCAGATTTAAACAGTCCTAGGTGTCTAACCGCTGAGGCAAAAAAGGAGTTAATTCTGGTGGAGCAAAAACTTCAAAAGTGACCCGACCCGCGGGTCCGGTTATTTGGGGGGTGAGGAGGGTCGCGGCCTGTGGATAAAGAACGGGTGAGAGAGACGACAGGGCTCAAGGAAACATTGCTTGTCAAGAGCCGTTTATTGTAAGAGGGTGTTCAAATTTAAAGTAAGCCTCAGGGAGGGCGGGGGCAGGAAGGAATGCAGTGGAAAGTTACAGAATCTTCTGGGCCAGGCCCCAAGGGCAACAGATGGGAAAGGGGCGATTACTCAGAAGTCGCGATACACCGAATGTTCTCTTTCTCAAGGCCAGGCTGGATCTTCTGTGGTTGCTAGGCAGAATGTTTGTCTCAAGCATGCAGACAGCTGTGGCTTTCAGCCAGCAGGGCCTCTCAGGCAGCTGGGGCAGGTCAGGCAGGGTCCTATGGCTCCTAACACAAAAGGCATATGTGGATAGAATTGATCCTGAACTTGGTTGCATTCTGGTTATTTTGCCTTCAAAACATTCTCCTACTGGGCTTCTTATGCAAAGGGAAGACAGAATCATAGAATAGATATTCCTGGCAAATAAACAAAGCAATAAATTGAAAACATACATAGAGAAAATTTCTGAATTGATTACAAAGGGAAGAATACGGTTGCGCCAACTGTCAGGGATGGACTGGGCGGAAATTGTAGTGCCTCTTACTGATTCTGAGATTATGTCATTATGGGTAATTAATGAAGATTGGCAAAAAGCTTGTAGTAACTATTTGGGAGACATTAAGAATAGATACCCAAAAAGCAAATGTATACAGTTTATAAAAAGAACTAATTGGATCCTTCCAAGTATTGTAAAGAGGTCACCAATCTCAGGGGCACCTACCTTTTTCACTGACGCAAATAAATCAGGTATGGCTGGTTATAAGTCTGAGAAAACAACTAAGATGATTAAAAGCCCATTTATATCAGTTCAAAAATCAGAATTATATGCAATCCTTATGGTATTGTTAGATTTTCCTAAATCTCTTAATATAATTACTGACTCTCAATATGCTAAAAGAATTGTTTTGCATATAGAAATTGCTGAATTTACTCCTGATAACACAGAATTGACTACCTTATTTATAGAACTGCAACGGGTCATCAGAAACAGAAATTATCCCTTGTATATTACTCATATTCGATCCCATACAGGTATACCAGGTCCATTGGCACAAGGAAATGAAGAGATCGACAAATTATTGATAGGTAATGTATTCGAAACCTCAAAATTTTATGAAAAACATCATGTCAATGGTAAGGGGTTGAAGAAAAGGTTCTCTATCACTTGGCAACAAGCCAGAGAAATAATTAATAAGTGTCCTACATGTTCCTTATGCTGGAATTAACCCTAGAGGTAACAAAAGGAACGAAATTTGGCAGATGGATGTGTTTCATTTTGCAGAATTTGGAAAAATGAGGTATGTGCATCATACCATTGATACATATTCAGGTTTTCAATGGACAACTGCCTTTAGTTCTGAAAGGACTGACTGTGTGATTACTCATTTACTGGAAATAATGACATTTATGGGAATACCTGCACAAATTAAGACTGACAATGCTCCTGCATATGTGTCCCTTAAGATGAAAAACTTCTTTATGTATTATAATATAAAACATGTTACTGGTATACTTCATAACCCCACAGGACAAGCAATTGTGGAAAGAGCTAATCGTACCTTAAAAAAATGCTTATTAAACAAAAGGGAAGGGTAAGGACACCCAGGGACCGATTAAATAATGCTTTGTTGACTCTAAATTTTCTTAATGTGAATGATGAAGGGATGTCAGCTGCAGAGAGACATTGGGTAATAGAAAAAACTGAGGAGTTGGGACAACCAATATTCTACAAAGACTTGTCAAGTATGAAATAGAAACCTGCAGTAGTTTTGAGAATGAGGTCATGGGTATGCGTATGTTTCCACAGGGAGTAAAAAAATATGGCTACCAACCAAACTTATAAAGATTAGATCTGACCATATAACAAATAAATCCTAAGAGCTACCTGGTTCTTACAACTTGACAATGTTTCATACAGCTTATAGAACTAATGCCCGCTTCTGGCCTGTTGGTGTATATACAGGTGGAGCCCTGTATTATTTACAAAAAGCAAGACAAAGCTGAAGACTAAACAGGCAGCCTGGGTGATTTAACCCCCAAAACATGCCTCTGGCACCTTGAACAAGGTGCCTCAGCTGATGCTTCCTTGAAAATTATATATGTACTAACATACCTGTACTAATGACTTCAAAAGTTTGCTTACTTTCAGAGCAAAAAACAGGACAATGATGAAGATGGAGCTTCTGCCTCTGGCACTACTACTTCTTCCAAAAATTACATGCACATTAACAATAAATTGGCTAGCCAAAACGATCGATCCCAAAACGACTGGACAAAAACAACTAGCTTTTCCAGTGCTTGGCCAATATATTATTTTTCTAGAGTACCCGAAAAAAATTTTTCTCCTAAACAACATAAAGTAATTTTGAGAACACGATGCCTCCATTCCCAGTAGGTGGGATGGGTGTTTTTGGTGGGTTACCTATGTTCATTTTTGCCTAAGGGGGTTAGTTACAATTAATAAAAGTTTCATTTAGAGATTTCTTTCTTCTATCTTTCTTTCTCTCTTACTTTCTATCCCTTCTAATATTAAAAAAAGGGGGGGAAGGGAGGATATAGGTTTGTAAAATAAAAGGTAGATTATTGAATCTACTAGCTTCAAAAATCCCACATTGGTATTGTAGATTGATAAAAATTTAAGACTTTTGATTAATGGAAATTTAAGACTTCAACTTTTGCTTCACATTGATAAGAACTTAAATTGTATATTGTCATTCATTTTTGCCTTATGTGTTGTATGTTATATGTTAACAAAATATTATATATTGTATGTTAGAAACTTAAGTTCATTTTGTTCAATGTTTATTTAATGTATTATTCATGTACCACTAATGTCTTATGAAAAACTATTAATAATCTGTTCAGGAAGATCGGGGATAAAAGTTGGTATTTAGTTATGTAGAAATCCTACTAGATACTAACTTACTTTGTCATAGAGCAGGTTTGTTTAATTTCTTGTATATGTCCTCAAAGGACTAGCTTGATAACTGTAAGAATAGATAGAGTTGGTCTTCAAACTCTTCAGAAACCCACAAAATATGGCATTTAACAATGAGGGCTTTACTGTCAGAGAGAGACATCCGCTCCTGGCTACATCTCCATTTGCACCATTGAAGATGGGGGCTTCAAGAGACGCAGGTGACAGAATGGTCGCTGGACTGAGAAATTGCTTTTATCTCTACTGCTGATGACAAGCTGATGACAGTGATGCTGGAAAGTTGACTGTCTAACTTTGAAGAGACTAGATGGACTAGACCTTAGCTTAGGCTCTCTCATGCTCTCCTGCTCACCATTCCTCTACCATGATCATCGGAGACTCCATTTATTCCTGGGAGAACTGCCTCTGGATGCCTAGTAGTCAGGCAGCAATGGTGGAACTACCTTTGCAGGTGTTGTCGCCTGCATCACCACTGCTGCTAGCTTGGTGCTGACCCTGGTGAGACTGGGAAATGGCCTGGTGCTCAGGTGATGGGCCTCATCCTAAGGTTCTACAGCCAACCCTGATCGAGAAATGGGCCCTTGAGCCTTTGATCCTAAGGTCTGTCCATTCTTGTCTGGAGGCAAGCAGTGCCTGGACCAGCCTGAAAGACATGGGATCCAGGCCTCCCATTTGACAGACAGTGATGACAGTCTCCCATCCCATTTAGTTTCCCCGATGGCAAAAATTGCCTTGGATATCTCTGTTGGATATACCCTCATTGGTCCAATTGTATTCCTTGCCACAATGCCTGCACACCCCAGGAAACTTAGGCATTCTTTCTGTTTGAAATCTAGGAAAACCATTGCTCCTAAAAAAATGCACATTCACTCCCCACCCACCAGTGAAAAGTACCATATTTCTCATAATTAATGCACCAGGCATTTTGAGATAGGAAACCTTTAGCAGGTTGGTCACAGTCTCTTTGCAAATGACCAAATTTCCTGCAGTTGAAGCATCAGGCATTTTAATATTGGAGATCTTTAGCAATAGCCTGTCCCATATAAGCATGGTACTTGTGAGACCCAGTATTGGCCATGTCACTTATCCACTCACCCATCAATGTTGTCCTTTTCTTTAACTGTCTAACAACCCTTTTATATTCAGTATTTGCATTCTTAAATGCAAGGGTCTGGTACTGTTAATTTACCAGTATGGCCTAATAATAAATATTATTATTTATTAATATATATAATTATTATTACGACAGTATTTTCTACTATGTTGGCAATAAATCAAGACACAAACAGCTGTTATATTTTAAAATAGCATTAATTAACCTGGGGCAGGGCAGATATTAATCCCCTAAACTACTTCCCATAGTGGGGCAGGTATGGAATACCTGTCCTAATCTCATGTCATCTGCTTCTAATAATTTCTATCAAGTTACCTTTCATCCATAATCCCAAATACTTGCTAATGTTCTTCATCTGGCCAAATCTTCCATCCACCTCTGCCATGTGTTTCACCTCCACCTAACCCATGATGGCATAGCCTCCTTCTCCTCTCCTCTGGTCTCTCTTCTTCCTTGCAAGATTCTCTCTGTCTTCCCCCTGCCCCCAACTCCATGCCTATCCCATTTGCCCTGTCCAGGCATCATGGCCTTTTATTGGTGAAATAGGTTAGGCTCTTAGGCAAGGTACAGGTAGGGCACAGAGACAGAAAACAGTAATTAGCATCAAAATACATCAGACCAACCTCCAACAAGGGTCTCTATCAACACCTGCCTCACATCAGGGTCTGGTACGGCTTTGTTCACAGCTGAGACCTGTTTTTGTTAGAAAAAAAAAATCAATGAAGGCTTCTCCCCAGTCTTGTATAATCTTTGTAAATGAGGTGATTCCCGCCCCCCCCCCTCAAGGCTCATCAACTTTGTCCCAAACTCCTAAAGCTTCTAAGCAACATTGTTCTTGCAGGTCAGAATACCACCCTTCACCAACCGATTTTTTATTATATTCCTTCCCCGTACTCTACTTCACTGTTCAATATTTGTGTCTTCTTCTCTCTACCATGTTAGCCATTGAAACTGCTGACCAGCTTCTGGCACAGCTGTTACCAGGCCCCTCCCAGCCTTGGGGAATAATTCTATGAGTAGTCAAATAACTGAGAATTAGTTTTACATAAGATGAATGCATGCTATAGGAAATCATGGCTTCTGTAAAGCACCTTAGCGCTTTATCATTTCTATAGGATGCTACCCCATTTCATCCTAATCGTAACCATCCCTGTTATCAGGAATGTGCTGTATGATTACTGGGAAAACTGACAGTGTTTTTGCAATCCTAGGCTGTACCTACTCAAACTCTGGCAGCACAATAGGTTTGAGATTAGCTCTTTCTTTCAAAACGAGCTAGTTCAAGCCTGGCATGGCGGTGCATACCTTTAATACCAGCACTCGGGAGGCAGAGGCAGGTGGATGTCTGCGAGTTCAAGGCCAGCCTGGTCTATCAAGTGAGTCCAGGACAGCCAGGACTACACACAGAGAAACCCTGTCTTGAAAAAACCTTTTGTTTCCCCATTTCAGCCATTTGAAATTTTTCTCAGGTCCCTCCATTTCTACCCACAATTTCCCCAACTGCTCAGCCATTCTCCTAACCCTTTGAGAAAGAATATAGGAAGAAGAAAAAAGAAAAACAACAACAACAAAACCAGAAAATCGCCCCTGGGAGCAAAGCAGGAGATAACCCAGCAAAGGCAGCCACAGTTTTTGTTTGTTTGTTTTGTGTGTGTCTTGAAACAAAACATACATTCCTTTGTATCCTGCCACTTCCTCTACAGCATTTGAAATCAGATTTCTCATTCTTCCCAGCTCCTCCTCTTTTTAAAAAAAATATTTTATTAATTTATTCATATTACATCTAAATTGTTATCCCATCCCTTGTATCCCCCCATTCCTCTCTCCCTCCCATTTTCCCCTTACTCCCCTCCCCTATAACTGTGAATGAGGGGGACCTCTTCCCCCTGTATATGTTCATAGGGTATCAAGTCTCTTCTTGGTAGCCTGCTATCCTTCCTCTGAGTGCCTCCCTATCAAGGGGACATGGTCAAATATGGGGCACCAGAGTTTGTGTGAAAGTCAGACCCCATTCTCCACTCAACTGTGGAGAATGTCCTGTCCATTGGCTAGATCTGGGTAGGGGTTCAAAGTTTTCTGCATGTATTGTCCTTGGCTGGTGCCATAGTTTGAGCAGGACCCCTGGGCCCAGATCCGCCTGTCATAATGGTCTTCTTGTAGGTTTCTAGGACCCCCCTTCTATTTCCCCATTCTCCCATGCTTCTCTCACCTAGAGTCCCAATAGGATGTCGTCCCCTCTGTCCCACTTTCCTGATAAGTGAAGACATTCATGAGACATGCCCCTTGGGCTAGTGTCCAGATATAAGTGAGTATATACCATTTGACTCTTTCTGCTTCTGGGTGAACTCACTCATTGTGATCATTTCTAGTTCGATCCATTTGTCCACAAATTTCAGGAACCCAGCTCCTCTTCTGGGTTCCACGTGTAGCTGAAGTTTTACTACTTTATGGGTTCCTTACTTTCTCCCACCCTTCTCCACCTTTATTTCACCCTCCCAAACCCCCAACACTAGGTGGAAGAGAAAGAAGGATAAAGGTGAAAAGCAGCTTCACTGCCATCACACTACTTCCTGCTGACTAAGGGTTCCCTGGGCAAGTTTGAGCTTCACCTTTAGGAGGATGTTCACCTTTAGGATGATGTTCAGTTTCTTCTTCTTATCTTTGTTTTTCTCACATGGCCACTTGACAAATGGGGGCAACAAATCACAGCAGCAGCAGTAGCCACTGCAGCAGCAGCAGTGGGGGTGGGGGCTAGAATTTATATACCATCTCGAGTCCCCAGAATTCCAAATGTCACACACTTGCAAAAGTCTGGCTGCAGCTCACAAACTCAGCCCCCTGATGGAATACCAGCAAATCATAGTCAGCTGCTGTGGATACTCTGTGGCAGCCCCGGTATCCCACACCTGGGACTAAAACAAACCCCATAGCATTTCTGTGTTTCTGTGTTTTTAAAGAAACCAAAAATCCTCACTATATTCATGTGTCATGTCTCTCTACCTATATGCCGGTAATTGGTAATTTATAAGCATTCTATATAGCATGAATCTTTTTGACATCAGTGTACTTTAGCTGTATGTTTGTTTGGACACCTGGAGCAGATCTAGGTCTCACATGTGCCCATATGTCTGAGATGCTGATATCAGTGAAAGGAAATGCAAGGATGTGAGGTAAATCGTCAGGGATCACAGCAAAGCAAACATTAGGCAGTTTGGCCAGAGCATAACAATCTGAATGTAACAGGTCCCCTAGTATTTCTCTAGACCTGAACACAACTGATTCTATGATGGAAGAACCATTCAGGCCATAAAGCTCATCACACAGACAACTCCACCTGCCCAAAGTAAAGCACACCTAATACACCGAAGTTCATATAGTTCTGGGAAAGTCTTTAGATGTATTCACCTTGCTGTTTGGCTTCTGTAGTTCCATTTCTGGCTAACTGTTGTTGTTAATTTAACATGGTTTTTGTGCTTGAAAGCCCATCCTGAGATCTTGAATATCCAGTGTAGTCGCTGGTCGGCTAATAAAGATTTTCTATCAGTTTAAACCGATGTCCAAGCAGTCTTCTTTGGTGGATACTCCACAAAAGCAGGTAAGTAGATTTTCTCATGTTCAAATGTTTAAATTGCAGCAAGAAGAATTCTGATATGTTCCAAATTTCAGTAGCAAATAAATACACGTGTAAAGGAACTCACTATTTCTGTGCGGAGATACCGAGTCACAAAGATTTTAAAATTTGAGGCCAGTCAGCTTAGATACAGAGACCCTATCTCAATAAAATAAAATAAAGAAGGAATGAAAGAAAGAAAAGAATGGCTGGGAGCGGTATTCTGTGATAAACTACTTGTTTCCCATGCCTATTTTTAAAATTCTGTGTCCATTAACACAAAACCCCTGAAATAAAATGCCCCAGCATTCACAATGTAGGGCATTGATAATCATAAATCAGCGCTGGGGAGCAAGAGGCAGGAAGATCCTGAGTTCCAAGCAACACAAGAGCAATATGGCAAGACCCTGTCTCACGTAGCAGGAAAATCTTTGCTTTGCAGAATGAAATGATTCAGATTATCTAGAATTTGAAAACTACAAGGAAGTCTTGTGATAAAGTCATATTTTTCCTTTTGACTGTTTTCTTGTATAAAAGAAAAGACCTCTCACAGCTGACAACTGCTTGGCATAACTTCTTTGTATTACTGCTTAAGAAATTGGGGGGGGGGGAGAAGCCATGTGGTGGTGATGCAGGCCTTTAAACTCAACACTTGGGAGGCAGACGGACGGGGAATCTCTGAATTAGAGACCAGTCTGATCTACAGAGCAAGTTTCAGGACAGCCAAGGCTATACAGAAAAACCCTGTCTTGGAAAAAAAAAAGTTTAGAAAACATTGCAAAAGTCAGAAAAGGGGAGTGCATGCCAAGTGTCCTGATACATGCTCTTAATCCCAGCACTCAGGAGGCGGAGGCAGGAGGATCTTTTGTGAATCCCAGGACAGCCCAGAGTATTACGAAAGAATAGGAAGGCACTCATCAGCAACCTTACAGAAGTATTAAAAGAAATATTGCTGTTAAACACTTTAAACGTTTTTCTTTGTTCTATGCACTTTAGCAGTTCTTTATTTAGCTTGCTTTAATTTTAAATGTACCACCTAATCGCCTAAGTGGTGTGATGATTGTGCTTGGAGGCAGGTGCTGTGGATTCAGTGCTGGTTGTTTTCTAGCCTCACAAACACACAGCGCTTCCCTTTATTTTGGCCCTGGATGCCCATAAACCATGGCAGGAAACAGAAACGACCACCAGGTTGCGCTGTAGTTCCACAACGGAATCAGGCTGGGCTCTGAGGCGCTCACCGGAGGTCCTGGTGGCCTTGCTATTTCTGCTTTCGAAGACTGGTGGAAAGGAAATATTTCACAGGAAAAAAGAAAACACTTTGCTCAAAATAACCCCAAATTTACTATGATTTAGAGATTGTTTATTTAGGAAAAAATAATATCCAAGAGGGTCGCTGCAGCACTTCTTAGAGAAAAGGGCTTTAACTCAGCTCTGCAGATGAAAGGATTTTCCTGATAGAAAAAGAAAAGATTAGAAAACCCCATTGAAAGTTAGTTTCTTATATTATCTAGTTTTTGATGGATAATGCTATTTTTAAAAATCCCAAGATAGGGTATATTTATTTAAAGAAAAAAACATAAACACTTTACTTTTTTTTCCCCCCAAAGCATTTTTCTTTCCTTCTCTTTTTCCAAAATGTCAATATTTATGAACCAGGGGTTGTGGGAAATGTTACCTAGAACTGCAAAAGCCAGAGTTCCTCTTGGTCTGTCCCTCCGTGGGGACTTGAGTCTGAGTGCCAGAGGGCAGTGTGTGGCTGGAGGGGCCCAAGCCCTTCCTCTTGGCACCCTGTGGTGAACTCTTTGAAGTTGAAGAAAATTATGTTCTCTGTTTCATACACGGATGCTTCAAGCGGAGCAATGGATGTGAGTGTCTGTGTATCCTTGTGCTATGAAAACAAACGTAGCTTTCGCAAGAGCAGTAATGGTGGAGGCAGCGCCTATGCAAGTGAATGTGGGAGCTCTTCTAAGACAAACACAGTTGTTTCTGATTAGAATTTGAGGGTTTGCATAGTATTTGTTTAGGCCACGGCAGTGCTCAAAAGCTAAAACCAAATCATGATATACTAGTAAATTGTGGCACTTATATTTATTTTGAAAAAAATTTTAAAAGCCCCTTAAGATAATTGGGAATAAAAAACATTTTAAAACCTGAATGGTTTGTTTCTTTTCAAACTGTGAGGTAGAAATTAAACCAAAAGTAGGGAGGTATTGCCAGACAGAGTAAGAAGAATCAGGAGATAGGACTGACACATTTGAGCCATTAGCAAAGTTAAAAAAAAACTAAAACACTTAAACACAAAGGTCATACAGCAATACAAAGTAAAACAGTCTCTAAGGTCAAAGAAAAACTCTTGCCAGACCCTCAGTTTCCACCCTTTGCTTAACATGAAGGACCCTCTTCTTACTCTTTCTTTAGAATTAAACCTGTAACTCTTTTGCCCCTTAGATGTTGAAATCTCCTGGTGTCATTTCATTACGAATCATGATTTTTTTCTTTGTTCTATGCACTTGAACAGTTCTTTATTTAGCTTGCTTTATTTTTAAATGTCCCACCCAAACACTCAACTGGTGTCTGAAAGCTTCCTGTATAAATAACAAGATAAAACTTTGTAGGACATTTTATTTTCCCAGGTCAGGAAGTAATTGTCCTGTTTCATTTTTGGAAAAGCATGACATGAGAATTATTGAGATTGATGAAAAAGCAGCTAGAAGGAATGAAGGCCTCCTCCTTCTGAGGAAGCAAAAAGCCCTCCAAAACATGCAGCTATGGCCTTGACTTTTTTCTCCTGTGTGGTCAGCTCAGTGTTGGTGACTTTCTCTCACTTGCCAGGGGCTGCCACAGCCTCCTGTCTCAGTTCCCAGCCTTGTTTTCCTCATCTGTAAAGGGGGCCTGGAAACATTTAGCTGGAGATGTGGAGACCATGGAATTTGTAGCAGATTCAGCCCCCAGCGTCCACTAACGTCCAGTGTGTGACGTGCCCTTCTGCCCTTTCTTTACTGGTAGAAGAGCAAGAAGCAGAACACAAAGCTATCTCTATATGTACCTTTTTGAGAATTTTGTGTAAACTAACTTCCACAGCATCTAACATTTCCAGTCGGTACCTTCCTGTGTCTAAGGCTGTGGTGGAGCTGTGGGTGCCTTCCTGTGCCTACGGCTGGTGGTGGAGCTGTGTGTGCCTTTCTGTGCCTACGGCTGGTGGTGGAGCTGCAGGTGCCTTCCTGTGCCTATGGCTGGTGGTGGAGCTGCGGGTGCCTTCCTGGGTCTATGGCTGGTGGTGGAGCTGCGGGTGCCTTCCTGTGCCTATGGCTGGTGGTGGAGCTGTGTGTGCCTTCCTGTGCCTATGGCTGGTGATGGAGCTGCAGGTGCCTTCCTGTACCTATGGCTGGTGGTGGAGCTGTGTGTGCCTTCCTGTGCCTATGGCTGGTGGTGGAGCTGTGTGTGCCTTCCTGTGCCTATGGCTGGTGATGGAGCTGCAGGTGCCTTCCTGTACCTATGGCTGGTGGTGGAGCTGTGTGTGCCTTCCTGTGCCTATGGCTGGTGGTGGAGCTGTGGGTGCCTTCTTGTGCCTATGGCTGGTGGTGGAGCTTGGGTCTAATGCAGCCTGTTCCATAACTAGACAGCCACTCTGAGGACAAGGACTGACCCATCCCTCACAATCAATAGTTGTACAGCCAGAAACAGAAACTGCAAGCCTTGTGAAGTGCCAGCAAGCGTGTGAAACTACAACCTTGCACGTGGCTTTCTAGGGAAGAACAGTGACATCGCACTGCCCTTCTCTTCTGTGAGTTCATTCAAATGCTCTGCTTTTAATTAAAAAAGTTAAGATGTATTTCTTTTATGTGTGTGATGTGGGTGTTTTTCCCTGCATGCGTGTATGCATGTGCACCACATGTGTGCTCAGGACCTGAGGAGGTCAGGAGGGACATCAGGTCTCCTGGAACTGTGGTACAGATGGCTAGGCACCACTATGTGGGTTCTGCAAAAATAACTGCTCTTAACCTCTGAACTGTCTCTCTGGCCCCTGCTTCAGAGTCTTTTGAAGACAGCATAGTGGCCTCTGGCCACTGCCCACTTTCACCCCCGAGCATCCTCCATGCCACCTTATAATGAAGTCTTTCCTCTACACCTTGCTCTGTGTCTAGTCTGAATTATTTCAAATCCGTCACAAGGACCTGGGAACTCAAAGAACCCAGAGGCCATGCCAACAGCGCATCCACAGATGGCACTTCCAGCCTCACCCAGTCACAGACACGTTTGACAGAATTAGGAGTGGAAACAAGGCCCTGAAAGCATGGGTGTGATTTCTGCTGCACAGAGTTCATATTTTAATATTTTCTCCATATGCATATGTATATTTGTTTAATTTGCCATTGGTTATTTTTTTATGGACTTATAGAAGCCATATATATGTTTATTTGTATTAATTGTGCTTAGATTGTGACTTGGTTTGGATATTCTATACACATGTACGTTTTAAGGATGCATTTGAAGGTTTTCTACTTCTGTTCAGTCCAAAAATGGAGTTACTAGATAAAATTGGATTCTCCACTAAGCTGAAGAAGAGCCAGTTCCCTTTAGCTGACTACCAATGATATAGTGTGTGAAAATCAAGCAGGGTTAAAAATAGCCTGTTTTTCTTAGGAAAGAAAAACCCATATATTCAAATTAATGTCATCTTTTCAGAGGAGTTGCTTTGGAAGGTTAGACACTTCTTTCAACAGTACTGCTGCTGTTCCAGATCTTTCAGGGTATTCTTCTGGATTTACTTTTAGTATTTTCTAAGGAATCTTGTTAACAGTCCTGACACATGGGAGTAACATTGTTAACGGTGTGCCCACAGGCCCAACACACGGAAGGAAGGCTGAGGCACAAGGAGTTTCAAGCCAGCCTGGCCTAGAGACTGCCTTTGCCTGTCTGTTTCTGTCTGTCTGTCTCTTCCCCTCTCCATCCCCTCTCTCTCCCTCTATCTCTTCTCTCTCTCTCTCTCCCTCTCTCATTAATGCCCCCATACACCCTCACATGCTTCTGTGCACACAAAGAAAAAGAAACCAAAAAGAAGATGAAGAAGAAAAGAGGAAGGAAGAAGAAGAAAAGAAGGAAAGAAAGAGAGAAAGAAAGAAAAGCTGGGTCTCATATCAGTCTTCTTGCATGTAGGTTAAGCAGTTTTATCTCCTAACTGGAGTCTAGAGCTGTTTTGAAAATCCTTAACAGGTCTCTGACTATTTAGACATCATTCATATGTGTGGACAAATTCAGATAGATTTGTTCAAACTAAATGACACTGTCTGGTAGTCACATCTTTTGAACATAAATCTTTATGGCATGAAATGAGGGTCCTCATAAAACGATAGCTGCAATTAGTTAACTGGAAGCCAGTGTGGGATTTTAACCAGGGTCTGCTGTGTTCAGGTACAGAATGCAGAAGCTTCGGAGGGGAAGAGCGATGCGAAGCCTGAAATCAAGCCTGCGATGCTTCTTCCCCCTCACATGGACTTAGTTAGTGAGTCACTGCAGCGCCTCTGTCTATGATTAAATCTAAGTGAGGCATCGTGGGATAACGGTAGGAAGACTTTGGCATCCATAGTGTGAAGCAGGAGCAGGTAAGCAACATGAACGTGTTTGAAGAAGAATCCAGACTTGATGACAGCAAATATATAATTAGTATCAGTTAGAGGTAGAAATTAAAATGATTTGCAGTATATTTGTGTTTGACTATTAGTAAAAGAGAGAGATAACAGTATTAAGAAAGAAGCCAAAATAAAACAAATAAACCACCAAGGTCTTTGCTTCATGACCTTCGTCAGACTAAATAACACTGGCAGTGCACATCAAGTGAGCTCCAGGACACAGGCCAGAGGCCTTGAAAGGCCCTGCAAGGGCTGCGGGCCTCACAGCTGCTCCTCGGGGCCCCATGCTTCCGAGCCATGCCATTTGCAATTCCCTCAGATCCACCATGCCAAGCTCCTCCTTTCTCATCCAACATCAGATGTGGAGCCTTGTTGGGCCATCCATGAAGTTCATCTCTCTAAAGCTGGGGCGTTCATTCTGTGTGTCTACTTTGTAGCAGCTGGTATCTGAGCAAACCTGGGAACTTAAAAAAAAAAAATTCCAGTAGCTCTGCTCCTCAGGCCATGAGTATGGCATCACATGTGACTCACAATGAGGGAAGCACGTTCCTCTGGAAAGATTTCTGGAATTGATGTTGGTTATCTCTCTCTCTCTCTCTCTCTCTCTCTCTCTCTCTCTCTCTCTCTCTCTCTCTCTCTCTGTGTGAATCAGTCTTTTTAAAAATAAAATTCATGAATAATTTATACTGCTGCCAAAGACGGCTTGCTCTTATCGTTATTAAGTGTCTGGGGATAAACATCACTGGGCCCTTCAGGCTATGTGACCTTAAGAGCAACATGGTCTTGCCAGGTCACTTTCTGGGAAGGAGGGCCTCCCTGAGCGGGGACAATGCCTTCCTGATATGTCCCCACAGTCTTAGTCCTGACCTGAGAAGCCAGCTTTGATCAGTCGGCTTGGAGATCCATAGCAATAGTTAAATTACACAGAGCCGAATTTCTGGAGCAGATGAAACAGACATTTTTGTCTGAGTCTTGGTAAAATAGTAAAGCAGAAGATTGATGAGATTTTAATGACACTTCCCCTAATATTTATATAACAAAAACAGTTGTGCTTCTTATTTCTTACCTTTGCTAGTTAAGCAAAGGAAGCCAGATCCTAAACACTGTATTGTTAGATGATTCCAGTTATCAGAAATAACGAGAACAGCTGGTCGGTATTCAGGAAGTTAGTGCTTTCCAGAGTCTGGGGGCGGGAAGAAGGAGTGACTAGTGGGTATGAGATATGTTACAGGGTGGTGGAAGAGAACTATGCAACTAGGTCGTTCAAAGTAGATGTCATGAAAACGAGGCGTGGTGGTGCACATTTTTAATCCCAGCACTCAGGAGGCAGAGGCAGGCAGATCGCTGTGAGTTCGAGGCCGGCCTGGTCTACAAAGTGAGTCCAGGACAGCCAGGGCTGACACAGAGAAACCCTGTCTCAAAAAACAAACAAACAAACAAACAAACAACAACGACAACAAAAACCAAACTTCCCCCGCCCCCCACAAAAAAGAAAAAAAAAATGTCATGAAGGTGTTTAAGCCCACTGAGTTATACAACTTAAAACAATTGAAGTGGTAAATTTTATTCTGCTATTTATTTATTTATTTATTTTTACTAAACTCATATAACCTTAGGTAAATCACAGGTTGGGTATAATCGGAGACACGAGTTGTTAAGTCACTTGCATACATTTTAAATATCAGTATAAATGTAGAGTAACGAAGGGGTCTCCCAGCAAGGTGCTGATACTGGATAGAAGCAGACATTGAGAAGAGCTGGGATGATTTTGTGAGGAAACAGTGACAAAGAGGTGAGGATACACAGACTGAGGTGATGCAGCTGTGTGGTAACTGGCCTGAGCTTTGGGATGCACAAATATTCATTTAAATGTTGTTTCTGGGTGTGTCTGTAAGGATGTGTTTGTAGAGTGAGTAAAGCAGACTGCCCTCTGATGTGGGTGGGCCTTGTGTAGTCTGGTCAAGGCCCAAAGAAACCAGACTGGGGAAGAAGAAGTTCTTTTTCTTTGCCTGTGAACTGAAGTATTTGTGTCTTGACTTTTTTTTTTTTTTTTTTTTTTGTGATTTGTTTTGAAAAACAAGCAAGGCCAATAGACCTTTTAATTAGTATACATTAATTTATTATTAACTGTATAATAACGGTACAACTGGGTTTTAGTATGACATTTCCACAGAGGCATGCAGTATGCTTTCCTCATAGTCCGTTACACTTTCTGAGCTCTCCCACATGTTTTGCTCTTCTGTATCCCCAACAATTCCTCCTTTACTTTTGTATCTCCACTTTCAGTTTGATATAGGAGAGAAGAGAGAAAAACCTAAATCAATAAAAGTAGAGGTGAAAAAATGGGACACTACAATAGAAACAAGCAATACTCTGAGAAATTAAACTGCAGTAAAATTTTGCCTATTATTATTATTATTAATTTTTTTTTTTGAGACAGGGTTTCTCTGTGTAACAGCTCTGGCTATTCTGGCATTCACTCTGTAGATCTGCCTGCCTCTGCCTCCCAAGTGCTGGGACTAAGGTCATGCGCCACCACACAGCCGGGCTTGTGGAAGCATTTCTAGACAGTTTGATGCATCCACATTTAAAAGAGAGGGCGTGAACTGCTGCACAGCTGTGCTGAGCAGTGGGCTCAGTAGGGCTGAGTCATTCCAACAAAGCTAACCACCAGACCGGAAGGAGTCACAGCTGATTCTATTAGTCCGCTGAAGAAAAATTATCACCAAAGCTTTCTCTAATTGTCCTGTAAAAGAAAGCCAGTATTATCCCGATACCAGTCTAGATGAAGACACAGCCACCAAACAAAACAAAATAAAAAAGTATAGACCAATATCCTTGGTAAGCACAGATTGAAAAAACAAAACTGAAAACTTCATAAACCGAGTTCGACCTCTTTGAAAAGATCATAAGCATGGTAATTAGTGTTTATGCCAGTAGTGCAAGGGTAATTCAGTATATGCAAGTCACAAGCATAATATAACAATTATATGGAATTAACAAAAATCAAATGAAGGAGGGTATATTAAAAAAACTTTGACAAAATTTAGCATCCCTTCATGATAAGAGCCCTGACATCACTGGGAGTGGAAGAGTTTTACTCAACATCATAAAAGCCAGGCCAAGTCAACACTATACTTGATGTTGGAAAACTGAAAGCAGCCGGGTACGACGGTACACGCCTTTAATTCTAGCACTCTGGGAGGCGGAGGCGGGTGGATCTCTGTGAGTTCAGGCCAGCCTAATCTACAAGGGGAGTCCATGATAGCCAGGGCTACACAGAGAAACTCTGTCTCAAAACAAAACAAAACAAAACAAAACAAAACAAAACAAAACAAGAACTAAAAACTGAAAGCGTTTCCTCTTCAGTCATGAGTGAGACAAAGATCCTTGCACTTTCTAGTCTTTTTCAGGATAGTTCTCAGAATCTTATAAGAGGAAGAAAGCAAAGTGTCCTCTACTTAAAACACCTGGAAGACTCGTAGATTTGATAAGCACTTTTCGAAAAGTAGAGGAATACAGAAATCAACATATAAAACGCCAGTGGCTTTTCAATATGCGGATAGAAGAGTTGATGAAAAAGAAGTCAGGCAAACAGTGGCGCTTTCTGCTTTAGTCTCAGACTCACACTGAAAGTTAAAGCATGGACTTCGGGCTTCTGAGGCCCGCGTGTTTGCGGCGCACCAACTTCCCTAACTGAGCTGTTCTCCGGCCCCGCTCTTTCTTATTCGCTGTGCTGAGGGGCTCCTGAGTCTTTGCACAGTCTTTACTAGGACTTCTATAATGAAGGACCTTCATCAGTGCAACCCTGTGTGAAGTGACTGCTCTGTCCAGGCCAGTTGCTTCTCATGATAGAGAAGAAAGAAGAATTTCAGAAATAAAAGAAACCTTCATGGAGGTGGTCAGAGATGGGGGAGGGAGGAGTGAGTGTTTGGATAGGCACACATTACATCACATATATAATATAAATTTACATGCATATTATATATATATATATAAATATAAATTACACACATACATACACCCCACACATACACATATAGCTGAGGAGATGGTTCAGTGGGAAGCTTTTGGTGTGCAAGTGTGACGACCATTGTTAGGATCCCAACACCGATGGCAGGTGTGGGTGACAGCCTCCTTGTTGTCACAGCACCCAGAAGGTACAGATGAGATCCCTGGAATAAACTCACTAGCTAGACTAGGTGCATCTGGGAGTTCCAGGCTCAACTGAAGGACCTTGAGTCGATGAATAAGGCAGAAAACAATAGAGAAAGCCTTGGGCCTCACAGTCACATATATACTTGCATGAACACATGTGTCTACCTACGTGCAAATATGTACACACATGTAGACTCACATAAACATACTTTTAGTTTTAATGGGCCTGTTAATAGTTGCGTGAACTTATGGAAAACAGTGTGTCATTTGGATATTTCATGTATTAGATGCAAAGTGAGTGAGCCAATCAGGGCATTAGCATATTTATCAGCTCCCTTAGGTAGGATTTCTATGTAGGAATATTAAAAATCCTCTCTGCTATCTCTTTTGAATATTCAGTTAGTTGCTGCAACCAAAGGCATCTAACCGTGCTCTGTGCAGAAGTGCTCTTATTCAATATGTATATGTGTAGAAGTTTCTTTCTTTCTCTGTGTCTCTCTCTGTGTCTGTCTCTGTCTTTATCTCTGTCTCTCTCTGTGTCTCTGTCTCTGTCTCTCTCTCTCTCTCTTTGTTTTTCAAGATGGAGTGGGTCTCTGTGTAGCCTTGGGTATCCTGGACTCACTTTGTAGACCAGGCTGGTCTCGAACTCACATTGATCCACCTGCCTCTGCTTCCCGAATGCTGGGATTAAAGGCATGTGCCACCACGCCTGGCATTGGAGAAGTTTCTTTTGATCAACCACACTCCTGAGCCTATCCTCCATTCACTGTCCACCATTCTTTCCCACCCTTCATGGGCTGTGGAGACCACATTCTACCCCACTCCCATGAGATCAGCTTGTCGGCTTCTTCATAGAAATGTCTTTGTCACCATAGATATTTTCAAATTATGTTATTGTTGCTGGCAGATGTCCTCACATGCCACCTCCGTTCATTATACCTTTGAAATAATGTTAGTTGAGTGTCCTGAGGTTAGAGTTTAGTATTTCATGTGTTAGCAGAGAAGCCTTACATTGCTTTGTCACAGATTGGTTTTTAAAATTATCTTGCTAACTGTATTTCAGCATTATTAGTGTTCAGATAATTCTGTGTATTTAAAAACATATTTAAGAGCATTATTCACAGGAGCTGGGTATAGCAGCATGCAGACCCGTGATCCAAGCACTCAAGGAGGTTAAGGCAGGAGGACAACAAGTTTGAGATCAGCCTGGGCTACACAAAGAGTTCCAAGCCAAACTGGGTGTGGTAGTGCATGCCTGTAATCCCAGCACTCAGGGAGGCAGAGGCAGGCAGATTGCTGAGAGTTTGAGGCCAGCCTGGTCTATAAAGTGAGTTCAGGACAGCCAGGGCTACACAGAGAAACCCTGTCTTGAAAAGCAAAACCAAACCAAAAGAAAACAACAATTAAAAGGAGTTCCAGGCCAGCTTAGACAACAAACATAGTGGGACCCTGTTTCCAAATAACTGCATCAGCAGCAGCAACAACATCAGGATATTATCTCCAAGGCTTCCAAAAGAGATCAGAAGCCCTGGGAAAGAGTAGCCTTCCATGAAAATTAGCACAGAGAGCCAGTGGGTTCAGGCCCTTTCTGACATTGTTCAATACTGCTTAGCAGCCGTGGTATCAGACGAGTCCCTGGCTTGCGTGCTGTTCCATATGAAGCTCAGTTCGTTCTAAAAACATGAGATGTACTAGGTTAAACTGCTCAGCTATTTCAGTCAGCAAATTAAAGTGCTTTCTCAGGCATCTGAACAGAAAAGCTCAATTTATTTGTTGGCTCATAGCCCTTGGTGTCTTGACAAGCCCACGCTAACAGCTCATCTCTCTTTCTCTCTCTCTCTCTCAAAAATGCCATGTGTGTTATGGGGCGAGTGATTTCTTTCCTTAAATGCCATTTAATTAATTTATTTCTCTCTGGACAGTTCAAATCTGTGCTATTATTTATGTATTGACGTTGAATGCTTTTATTTGGCCCTGTGTATATGCTTAGTGCTCATAGACGGTATCAGATTAGTGAGTCTGGAGACGCCAGTCTTCTGTTTATCTACTTATTTGGGAAGCAGAAGATCCTTGAGTCATTCAGTGTACACTTGCCTGCTCTATGTATACAGTTGCCTCAATTGTGACCCAGGGGACTCCAGAGAGCCTCAACAGGGACACAAAAATGCTGGCTACTGCTCTAATTTCTTAAATAAGCGGATTGTTTCTTTTCTTTTAAGAAACAGTTATTTTGTGTGTTTACGTGTGCACGTGTCTGTGTGTGGGCACACACAGTCATGGCATGCGTGTGGAGATCAGGACACCATGTGGCAGTCAGTTCTCTATGGCTAAGATGTGAGTGCAGGGTAGCAAGCTCAAGGGGAGGCCTTCGGGCTTGAGGACAAGTGTCTTATCCTGCTGAGCCGCTCAGCTCCTCCCTCCATGGCCGCTCTTCGTTCCTCCCCTGGAAACAACAGGCGCTCATAGACTGGCTTTCTGAGAATGTCCTCCTGTTTTTCCACATCTGATTACTTAAAACATACCTGCTTGTTTCCCAGTCCTTCTCACGTCTGCTTCGCTTTCTCCCTACCTCTTCTCTTCCGCCCTGGACACATTTCACTCTGTGTTAGTTGTGTTCGGCAATTGTTCCTTGAGCCAAACTGAGTTTCCAGTAATAGCTTGAGTTGTTCGGATGCAGGATGAGGGTCTGTCCTGTCAGAGCTCTTCCTACATGAACAACTTTTATGTTTATCTGAATGCGGTGGCAAAAAATTCACTTGACCACATCATATCTTGGATGGAGATTTAGAAACTGCCAAACTTGTCACTGCTCCTGGCACATGCTAGCATTACACTTTGGTCTTTCATATGTTGGGAAGACGTTGACTGTGAACCATGATACATGTGTGGCAACAACACTCTGTTGACCCCTCAAATGTATGTGGCACGAAGCACAGAGCTGCGGGGCTAGTGTCATGCCTTCGGAGTCTGTAACTGGGATGACTAGACTCCCTTCCCCAACCCCGTGCTTGTCAGACGCTTTACAATGTGACATCAATTGGAAACAGGGTCTTCATAGATGGATCTGGATGGTTCATAATCTGAAAATCTGTGTCTTCACAGACTATAGAGAATTAGAAGCAATGACAAAGAGACACATGACTATGCCATGCAAAAGGAGAGACAGACATGAAAGTGAGGGGTCACCAGCCACTAGTGATCCCCAAGGGCTGGCTGGAGGGGTTCGCGCTGATTCAGTCTCTCTGCCTACTTCCAGGGTCTAAGTGAACCCCTGTAGCTGTAAGCCATCTAGTGTGTGGTCATACGCTACAGCAGCCCTGAGAAACGAATGCAAGCCTTTAACAAGTCCTTCCTGGTCCTTGGTCTTCCTCATGACACCCTCTCCTTCCGTGAGCCCGTCCTCTGGGCAGCCTTTTCTCTGCGTTCCGTCAGAATCCCTCCTTAGTTGAGTAAGCCTTCGGATGTGGCTATTGGCTTTGTTTACAAAGGCTCTTGGATGCGAAGTCTTGGTTGCGCTCAGTCAAGGTCATTTCTAAGATCCCAAACCCATGGGAGGGAGCAGCCTGTTGCTTAGTGTGGCGGTCTTTCTGAAACTGCATGCCAGGCACCAGCACTTTAGCCTGTCTGTTTAATAAGCTGCTTTTGTTAGGGAAGAATCTTCGAATAAAACGAGAGAGGATTGAGTTTGCAAAAGATTGTGTTTGTTAGACATTTCTTAGCTTAAAAAAAATTGTGTATGTATAAGTGTGTGAGATGAGTATACAAACGTGGCCCCAAGTGTGCCACGGCACACAGATGCCAGAGGACAATCTGTGGTGCCAGTTCTCCCTCTCTCTCTCTGCTATGTGGGTCCTGCAAACCCAACTCAAGTCAACAGGCTTGGTGCTAAGCACCTTTACCTGCTGGACTATTATTATTTTATTATTAGTTAATTGCAAAATTACACTTATTTATTTCTGTATTCTTTTTTTTTTTTTTTTTTTTTTTTTGTTGGTTTTCTGAAACAAGATTTCTCTGTGTAGCCTTGGCCATCCTGGCCTCACTTTGTAGACCACGCTGGCCTCGAACTCACAGCGATCTGCCTGCCTCTGCCTCCTGAGTGCTGGGATTAAAGGCGTGCGCCACCACGCCTGACTCTCATTTCTGTATTCTGTCTGTGCATGCGGAGGCCAGAAGACAACCCTGAGGGGTGATTATCCTTCTACCTTTATGTACATCCCAGGCCTTAAACTCAGGTCATCAGGTGGCAAATACCTTTACCCTCATCATCATCCTCCCCCACCCACCCCCCACCCCAAGACAGGGGGTCTCTGTGTAGCCCTGCCCGTCCTAGAACTTGCTCTATAGACCAGGCTGGTCTCAAACTCACAGGTTGGCCCACCTCTGGCTCCCGGGGTTCTGGGATTTAAAGTGTGCACCACCACCGCCCAACTCAAGGAGTTATTTTTTAAATGAGCTCATATAAGAAATTGTTTGGGGCTCGAGAGATGGCTCAGTGGTTAAGAGCACTGCCTGCTCTTCCAAAGGACCCTAGTTCAATTCCCAGCACCCACATGGCAGCTCACAACTGTCTGTAACTCTAAGATCTGACACCCTCACACCAATGCACATAAATTAAAATAAATAAATAAATAAATAAAATATTAAAAAAAAGAAATTGTGTGATTTATAAACTTTTCCATTGTTTGAGAAGTTCATACATGTGTATGATAAATCTTGATCAAACCCACCTCCTTTTCTCTCCTCCCAGCTTTTTCTTCATCCCCTCACACATCTGTTTCTTTCATCTTCATGTGCTCTGGTTTAAAGCCCAATGAGTCCACTTAGGGTGTAGGACAACCTACGACAGCATGAATACTTCTCAAGGCTGCACCCCTGAAGGAAACTGACTCTCCTTCCCAGCAGCCATCTGTTGCCAACATCTCCTCAGCTAAGGGTTGGGCTTCAGGGGCGTTTCCCTTGCTGGGAGTTTGGCTGCCTTGACCCTGTGTGGATCTTCTGCACTCAGTCTCAGTTGCTGTCAGCTCATGTGTGCAATGGCCCCGCCATGCTCAGCAAACACTGTTTCAGTGCAGATGCCCAGCATCTGTAGCTCTTACAATTTTTCCGTGCTTCTCTCTTATGATAATCCTTAAGCCTTGGTGAGGGGGTTATCCCATTTAGAGCTGAGAACGCAATGGTCTCGTAGTCCCTCTGGTAGGCCAGTTGTAGGTCAGTATTAGGTGACTATTTTCAATAAGAGGAAGACAAGTACTCCCCCAGTTTTATTTCAGTATTTCTAAACTTGGGATTTAGCTGTTACTGTTAATGCAGGCAAATCATAGAAGAGTGGTTAGGTTTTAAATGCTAATATTTGTGTATCTGCATATGCGGATTCTTAAGCATTTGTCATAAAAAGAGAAAAGATACATGCCTGTCATACATGCCTGTAATTTTTGCACACCAGAGGTTTGGTGGTCGGAAGCTGGGCTGTAGGCTCTGTTTCTTAACAATTAAACTTTATTATACAACCCAACTAGTTTACACAAGAGGGAAAAAAGGCTAAAGGGAAAAAAGAGTGAACCTTCTGGTATCCATTCCACGGGACGGGTCCTTAGGTGTCTCTGGCCTGCGCGCTGGTCCGGCCTGTTTGCTGATCCTCCTTCCGATCCACGTGCGCTCAAGCCTGGTCTGACCCTGTTGCCCCTGTCTCCTGTCCACTTGCCTGTCTCACGTGTGAAGGGCAGTCTCCTCCTATCGAGGGTCGATTAGAAACACAATAGTCCAGGTGTAGTCCCCAGGTCCGCTTCCTGAATTCCAGGCCCAGGATGGCTCCACCCAGTCTATCTCAAGGTTAATCTCAGGAAGTATCCATGGTGTGTCCAAGGGCAAAGCCCGCCAAGACTGCTCTCACCTGTGACAAAGCTTACAGTCTTTCCCACACTGGGCTGGGTGGTCTTACCCTAAGCTAGTCCTGGCCACAGAGGGAGACTCTTGTTTAAAAAAAGATGCAAATCCATGCCAGGTATTAGGTATCTCCCTTTAATTTTTTTTTTTGAGGCAGGGTTTCTCTGTGTAGCCTTTGCTGTCCTGGACTCGGTTTGTAGACCAGATTGGCCTTGAACTCACAGCTGTCTGACTGGCTCTGCCTCCCTGAATGCTGGGCTTACAGGCATGCACCACTCAGCAGTGCCTTGGAGAGCCCCAAATCATTATGGGCTATTGCCGTTGCTTTCGGTTGTCTGCTAAAATGTGATAATAAGATCCTATTTTTAAAGATGCCCTACACTTTGGTCATGGAGAAATCAAGTTTGTACTGACCAGGAAGATTCCTCTTTGCTGGCTATATGGAATTTTCTCTGTAGGCTCCTGAAAGAAATAAGCCATCAACAGTATTTGTTGTGAACCCCATGAGCTACAGTTATAACCCGAGTGGCGACATATGCCCATGTGTGCCACAGGAGCATGAGTGGTATGGGGTAATCAACTGATTTCTGATTGGCTTTAAGGCCTGTTCTCTAGGAAGAAGCACATACCAGATAGTGTAAATCCGACCAAGAACCCATGACTAAGGGGCTTATAGGCCCAAGGGCGGCCCTGCTGCTATTATTTTGCTAAATGGACATAATATCAAGCTCCTTTTTAATTTTTATCTATATACCTGATAATTAGTGAAGCTCTGTGAAGTTTCCTTGCGCAGTGGACAGGTGATTAATGTAGATCCACAACAGATTAGAGTGCAGTGAGTCATTGTGGAGTGCTCAGCCATATCATTTCCTCTTCCCCAAGGCTCAGAGACCATTGTGCACAAGGTGTTGGAAAGAGCCAGAAGTTGGGGAGGATTGAGGCAAAGCTGTCTTTCTGGACAAGAGAAGACCACTGCATTCATGAACTCACAGCTGTGGTGCCGGCACAAGACTGGCATGGGGTCAGGCCAATCAACAGCCCAGTACGGAAAGGGGAGGAGCTCATAAGGCCCCACCCCTAACTGAGGAGCTAGCGGCAGTTGATAGCTTCTTGGGGAGAGAGACTCAGTTTTCTTTAAGGTATGGCTCCTCATAGGTCTACCACACTCCAATGGATGGCCCCATGCCCGAGTATACAGGTAGCACAAATTGCACTGGATGAGTTATGGGGACTGGATGTAAGGAGGTGGGGGACAGATCTGGGAGGAGTTATGGGGAGGATGAGGGTTGAATATGATTAAAATACATTGTATGTGATTAAGAAATTGTCAAAGAATTAATAACAATATTATATTAAAGCTTGGCGTGGTGGCGCACGCCTTTAATCTCAGCACTTGGGAGGCAGAGGCAGGAGGATCACTGTGAGTTCATGGCCAGCCTGGCCTACAAAGTGAGTCCAAGACAGCCAAGCCTACACAGAGAAACCCTGTCTCGAAAAACAAAAACAAACAGAAAAATTTATATTAAAAGACCAAACCCCAAACAAACAAACAAACAAAACCAGAAAAAAAACAATGAAAAAAAAAAAAAAAAAAAAAAAAAAGGAAAGGAAAGAAAAAAGACAGGAAGCTAGTATTGTTGGGAAGAAAAGCAGGACAGCAAAAAAGCAGAAGGAAGAAAAGAAGTGTCAAAGGGTTTAAGACTCATCAGGACAGCTTAGAGGGCATCACAGAGCAGCCAGTCAGCAGTGTGAAGAGAGAGTCTGTAGCGTGTGAGAAAGTTTTCGCAAACAGACTATCTACAGAGACCCAAACAGCACACTAGCAAAATAAACTCTAACTATGATCTCTAGGGAGATTTAAGGAAAACTTGTCTCTATCAGATACAACCAAGCTGCTATAGAAAAAGAGGAGGCAGAGTTTGAAAAGGCATATTCAGACAGATGGAAAAATCCCAAACTGTGGTCCTCCTTCTGAGTTTAGGGCTGAGTGAGACACATTGGAAGATCTGACAGACTTTCATCATTAGCTTTTCTACCTCACTTTGCTCAGTGAAGTACAAGTGAAAACAAACAATATTAATACAGCCAGAGTTTTCGGGTGGAAGGGGATGCTAGAGGTCCAGTCAGGCAAAGTAATAAAACAAAACCAAAGTGGGACAGGGCATTTAGACTGCTTGTTCACAGACCTCTGTGTAACTTGACATTTGTTGGATGCATGAATGAATGAATGAATGAATGAATGAATGAATGAATGAGTGAGCTGATAAAAATATCTTAGGAAACTTTAAAGTTCCAAGGCCAAGGAGCAAAGAAAAAAATGTGAATACAGAGGACAATAGAATAGATTACCTCAATAAGGATTTTATGATTAGGATTAGCAGATGCTTCCTCAACACCCACAAGCTCCCTTCCTCGCCAGGCCAGTGTGTGTGTGTGTGTGTGTGTGTGTGTGTGTGTAAGTGTGTGTATGTGTGTGAGTGTGTGTGAATGTTGTGAGTGTGAGTGTGTGTACGTGTGAGTGTGTATATGTGTATGACTGTATGTGTGTGTGTATGTGTGTGCGAGTGTGTGTATGTGTGAGTCTGTGTATGTGTGAGTGTGTGTGTGTGTGTGCTTGTGCATGCTATTTTGAAGGCTAGTGGTCAACGTCAGGTGTCTTCCACCATTTCTATCCACCTTCAGCCAATGACCTACAGGGATTCTCTGGTGCACTAATGCAGACTTGTACCTCTGGAGTGAGCCTGCATGTAATGCTGTGGATAAGAACTTACAGCCTCATGCTTCTGCCATAGGCAAGGGGCCATGAATCCACAACGTAGGCTTTGATGACACACTAAACTTGTTTACGTCTCTCTCTCCCTCCCTGCTTTCCTCTCTTCCTTCTTCCCTCTTTATTTCTCCCAAAACTGCTCTATCGCTGAGCTACACCCTGGCCTGAGGAAATATGGTTTTCTTCCTAGAACTTATTACTCAGGCAAAAGATCAGTCCTGTATTGGGGGGGGGTGGTTGGAGAGGGGCAGAACAGAGACTTTCTACATTACATTTAGAATAAAGGAATAAAGTAATATTCATTCATTTGAAAAAATTGTCCAAGGACAATCACCAATGAATAAATAGACATAGGAGGAAAATGTAGAATCCAGAGCAATAAGAGCCAGAAGTTGCATAAAAAGGAATTGGAGGGCTGGAGATTAAAGCCAGCTGTGGGCATGCTCAGCAAGCTCCCCACCTCTGAGCTCCATCCCTAGCAAGCTCCTCACCTCTGAGCTCCATCCTCAGCAAGCTCCCCACCTCTGAGCTCCATCCCCAGCAAGCTCCCCACCTCTGAGCTCCATCCCCAGCCCCACTACTTCCTTTAAGCCCATGTTGTAGATCACTATGGGTGTGACTGGGTATCTGCTCTGCCACAGTTTTCCCGCCAACTCTGCAGCGGCTAGGAAGTCTCTGCTGGGTTTCAGTGTAGCTCAGCTGGGCGGCTGTGCGGGCTTGAAGGCCTGCTTCTTATCCTCAGCATGTGACATTTTCTGTAACCCCAGCATTTGAGAGTTAGAGGCAGGAGGATCAGGAGTTCAAGACCATCCTTGGCTACTTACTGAATTCAAGGCCAGCCTGGGCTATATTAGACTCTATCTCAAACAAACAAACAACACCCCAAACCAAACCAAAACCACAGTAACTATGACTTTGTAGAAAAAAAGTCTTCATCCCTAACAGTATCCCACCAACGAGAAAGGCCTGCACGCCAGTGTAACATTGAAACCCCTTTCCTGTTTTCTCATCACTGAGGTGTCACTTCAGAATGGCTTCATCAGACACAGGCTGAGTTTCTCTAATCAGAAAGTCTGAAAACCGATTTTTTTTTTTCTAGACAGGGTTTCCTTGTCTGGGACTCACTTTTGCAGACTAGGCTGGCCTCGAACTTACTGAGATCTGCCTGCCTCTGTGTCCTAAAATGTCAAAAACTTCTAAGGCTGACAGGATTTTCAAAATGTCTCAGAGTTTTGAAGCATTTGAAGTTTCAGAATTGTGGGTCTGGAGAAGTTCACCTAAATTCCATGCAAATATGCCCAGCTTGCCAAATGCCCCAATCTGACGTACTTCTGCCTGCAAGAGTTTCGGGTAAGGACTACTTAACCTGAGTTAAAGGCAGCCTCAGGGAGTGCCTAGTAACCTCCTGGTCACTTTCTATTGGGTCTCCTTGATTTAAATTCATTAAATTCTATACACTGAGGGCACACTGTGCGCCACCCAGAATTAACCCAGACAGTGGGAATAGTGTGATAAACTGTCCCCAGCTATAAAATATAGCATGGACCGGGTCTTTCACGTAACAAGGCGAGATAAATACTATATGCCCATTATTAGGTGAGCAAGAAAGAGAATTCCTGAGCAGTATGTGCTATGCAGAAAATTAAGGTGGAGTGCTGTAACAGAGTGGCTGGGTGACTCAGATAAGGCCCCTCTGAGGAGGTAACATTTAAGCTCACCATCTTCTTTTTGTTGCATCCTGTATAGTGAACTGAGGGAGGAGCTTGTAAAATCGTATGTCCTGTATCATAATTCCTGGCTGAGAGCTCATAAGTATAACCACAAAACCCTCCCTGGAGTACGGAGACAGCCGGGTGAGATAGTGAACCATGGTCGGGCCCTACGCTATTGTTTGGCCTTGAGTCATAGTCCAGTAGTTGAAGCTCCTTTGAGCCGTCTGTGGTTTAGCTGAAAATATCCCTTGGATATCAGGTGGACTGTGGAAATGTGCAGCTGTACCACGTAGCCAGGTCCAAAGAACTTCACAATGAATAACGGAATTATTGGATATCTACAAATACGATGGGACCTAGGAAACGGACAGAATAGAGACAGTTGAGCATCAGGCTCAAGCATTCTAGGATGTCTTTTACCTTGGGAAGGAGGAGGGTCGTTAGAAAACAGGCTGCCACTTGGCAAATTTTTCCAGGACAGATACAGGCAGTGTCTGAAGCCTGTGTCTGGGCTTCCTCTCTCACATCGCCCTCTCCGATGGGTTTGGAACACCGAGGAGGAGTGTTAGTGTGGACTGCTGCTGTGAGGCATGCAGACATCATCTCGAAGGTACATCGCCAGCAAACACTCAGCCCACTCAGTCGTGTGAGCAAACATGCATGTGCGGTCAAATGCTCTCTTCTTCTCTTGTAAGCATGCATGAGCCTTTGAGCTCCCTCCCAAGCAACCGAAACAAACCAAAGCTGGGTAAGATTGAAAACTCACACTCTCTATTCCTTCCTGGGATTGAACCCAAGTCAGCAGGCTTGCATGGCAAGCACCTTTACCTCTGAGCCATTTCATTGGTCCATGTTTTTAAATGGCGGATAAGTCCTCTCCTTGTCCTTAGACTTAAAATATTGTCAGAGGACAGGGGACTGATAAGGAAAACATGACCGAAGCAGCAGGCCCTGCTAGTAGGTGGCGGTGGCAGAGTCATCCTTTTGGAAATGAGGTTGCTGTGTTTTCTTCTTACTTCCTCTGAGGTGTCCATCTATCCATTGACTTTGTTTTATTTGCACATGTGGTCTCATGGTCTCTTCCTTTCACTCATCCCAGTTCTTCTGTCTCAGAAATGAGGAGGGTGCCCAGGCATGGTGGCCTGCACTTCCTGTCTCCCAACTGCTAACAAGCCTGGTTCTCCTCTTGTTGATTTCCAATCTATTAAATACACCCAAGTCTTCTCCTGTGCGCGCGCGCGCGCGCGCACACACACACACACACACACACACACACACACACACACACTGGCTCAGGTTGGTAGATTTTCCATCTTAAGACTTAGTAATTAAGCTTAAAGACAAGCAGAGTGCTACAGCTGATGGAGAAGTGGTTGTATTCTGGAAAAAATGTGTAAGTGGAGTGAGTCAGGGATGTGTCCTGGGGTGGTAGGGTGGTGGGGGTGGGGTGGGTGAGAAGAGGGGAGGTGGGGTGGGTAGTGTGGGGTGGTGAGGTGAGGGGGGTTAGGGGTAGGGGTGGGGGTAGTGGGGTGGGAGGCGACTTGGCTGACAATGGGGCAACAGTGCAGAGTCTGGGGAAGGTCATGACTCCCATCTGGGACACATCTATGGCACAACACCAAACACTCAGTCATATCTACCATCCCAGACTCACACTGAAGCAAGCATTGATCGCGGAGCGGATAAGGGGACGGTAGTTTAGAACTAAAAAGGAAGAATCTTTGGAATTCTCTCCACTGCTCCAGGGAGGTTCCATGACTTCTCCAATTCTATTTAGAGCTGGCGTTGCTGCTCTTGATTTAATTCCTCCCAGGCACAGACACATTTGATGGATTCTACCGAATCATTCTGATGCCAAAGCTTAAGAACGGAGCAGAGACAGAAGACAGCCTGCTAGCCTGCTTCCTTAGGAAGACCAGCCTTAGGAAGGCAAACAGTGTCAGTCCTTTATAAATTTCTGATTCTCGGGGTTGAGGCTTTTCTTAGTTTTATTACAGAAATAAAAAGCCACAGAGCACCAGTCCTGACCAATGTAGGCAATGGGTCATCTTTGTTACTACTCAGAGAAAAAGTGTGACAGAAGTACTTCCCAACGGAGGCTTATTTAAAATCCAACCAGGGAGTTTTAAAATAAGAAGAGCTCACTAACTGTTTAGAGCCAGTTAGCAGGGGTGCTAGGTGCTTTCTGGTGTAACTCCACCTGTTTAAGCATGGGGTAAAGCCAACAGAGGTGGCACAGCATATTACAAACACAGGAGCTCAGAAGCACCAGCCTGGAAAGGCCAGGAGTCTCATAGGGCATTCCCTTCTCCAGGCCCAGTGCATCATCTCTGTGTGTGGCCACTGTACCAGAGGCTGGCAACAGTGTGAGAACAACTAAGCTAACGGATTCATCTTCTATGCATGGTCATTATCTTGGCTGTTTGGACTCCTGTCCAATAGTTAATTATGTTAGTACTTAAGATTTGTTAGATTGATTTTATTTATTTATTTATTTACATATTCATTTATTTATTTTTTGTATTTGCAGTGCTGGGGATGGAAACTCTGGCTTTTACGATAGGTAAATGCGCTACCTCTGAGCAAGACCTCCAGTCCCTGGGTAGGTTTAGTTTTCGCATGGAAAGTATTATGCACTGACTTACAAAAATACAGCATAGAGGAAGCACTGCCACGTCTTGTTAAGATGCTCACCTTCTATTTTATTTCCACAGACTAAAACATGGATGGACAGATGCAGGAAGAGCTGAACAGTGTGTTTGCTGTTGACCAACTGACACCGAACGAATCCTGACCCCTGAGCTCTTAGTTCCAGTCTGCTGAGTCACCACTAAGTATTCCATTGCATTTAAAAAAATTTATTTATACATCGCATGTCATGTTTCCAGCAGTTAATACCATGTACCATGGTGGGTGTCCACTGTCTTAGTTACTGTTGTTACCAGGAAGCACGCGGACCAAAAGCAACTTGCAGAGAAAATGGCTTATTTGGCTTACACTTCCATGTCACAGTTCATCATTGACAGCAATCAGGACAGGAATTGGGGGCAGCAGCTGACGCAGAGGCCATGGAGGGGTGCTGCTTACTGGCTTGCTCTCCATGGCTTGCTCAGACTGTTTTCTTATGGGACTTGGGACCACCAGCCAAAGGATTGGCACCACCCACAATCATTTGGACCCTCTCCAGTCCATCCCTGTTTTATTGCCTACAGCCTGATCTTATGGAAATGTTTTCTCAATTCAAGCCCCCTCCTGTCAAAGGACTCTAGCTTGGGGAAGCTGACATAAAACTAGCCAGCACATTTTGTACTGAGTGAAAAGATAAACCCAAGGGGTCTGAGGAGTAGAGGTGGAGTGGGAGGGAGGGAGAAAGACAGAGAAGAGTGATGTGATAGAAGGGCTCTCAGGCCAAGCAACTCTTCTAAATGAAGCTGTATTGGAGGATTGTGGCATCACACACCTGAGAAAACCCACAGGATGTGCAAACACGGACATTAGGAATACAACCACATGAGAGCTGGCCCTCCCTGCACCAAGTGCACCGCACAGACGCCAAATGTAAACAACGGGGCCGACTGTGAGAGGGGAGAAAAGGGCGTGAGGAAACAATACAGTTTTGGTTTACTTTGTTTGTACCCTCTGAACAGCTCTAAAACAAATAAGCAACAAGCAAACCCAATGACGCAGAAAGACAACGTAGGTGAGCTGGCCTTATAACTTGTTTCTTCTAAGTGATGGGAAACTGATGCTAACCAGAACAGGCCGAAAGGTAAATGAGCTGATTTGTTTCCACAAGGCCTGGGAAGCATTAAGAAAACCCAGAACTGGGAGGCCAAACACTCTTCCCCATCTTTGTGCCCTGATTTGTGTCATTTTCCTCACCATACACCAAACCATGTGTGCCAGCTTGCAAGCAAGCTCTCAGCTTTCATCCTTGGCGCAGCGGGATGGTGCTCTTTCTTACCTAGAGCTTTCTTGGGACCCCTGCCCCGCAAGGATACTGGCTAGCCTGGCTTTACCCAACTACAGTGTGGGTGGGATACAGTCTCCCATGAGTGTGGTTGTGTGCAAGACAGGAAACGAGGAGACAGGGTAAGAACCTACTACAATTACATTGACCAGAGGTGATAACACACAGATAGGAGTTAGAGGTGGGCAGAAAAGTGCTTCGGTCTTAGGCATAATCCTTGAATTACGGACATGTTGGTGTAAAATGTAATGGAAAAGAATGAGATATGACTTCCAAGTTCTTTTCTTGAATAGCTAAAAGATGGAGCTGTAGTTAACTGAATAGATGAATATTAATGCAGCACAGGTTGGGAGATTTCAGCTCCATTTTGCATATACTGTAGGCTATTAGTCATCTACTTGGAGCTGCCAAATAAGCAGCGGCTATGGATGCGTGACTTACTCAATGTAGCCACATAGCATATTGTTGACTGGCTTAGAATTCCCCTAGAACGCAAGTTCCAAACCAGCTGGGACTTTGTCTGTTTTGTTCACTGCTGTGTATCTAATATCTAGCAACAACATTTTGCCAGAGAGATAAAGCCTGAGAGAGCTAATTGTTTAGTGCAACAAAGCAAGGTGATGGAGGCTAGACTATTATTAGTACGGAGTATTTTTTTGAAAGTAAAATTGCTTGCCTGGCAGTTACTAAGGAGAAATTTGCAAGGCATTATATAGCAGACATTCCTGACAAAGATCTATTTAGAATGAAAAGACATGATAGGCAGGGGTGGTACATGCCTTTAATTTCAGTACTTGTCAGGCAGAGGCAGGTGGATCTGTGAGTTCAAGGCCAGCCTGGTCTACAGGGTGAGTTCTAGGACAGCCAGGGCTACACAGAGAAACTCTGTCTTGAAAAACAAAGCAAGCAAGCAAACAAACAAAAGAGAGACTTGCAGAGCTTTTGTAAGGTTTTATTTTTGGTTGAATGGGCCACTGCCAGCTCAGGCCCTTAGCTTCTGGCTCATTTCTACAAAACTATTTGTTGGAAATGTGGTGAAGGTAGAAATGGAAACCGTTTGTGTGAGTGAACCATAGTTAGCAGTCCATAAACAAAATGCACACTGAAGACTGTATTCAGATCTATAATGTTCTGAATGTAACAAATATATTTTATATGTAAAAAAATGAAACATCTTTAAAAAGACAATGATCTAATAAAGAAAACTGTATGCATTTATGTCTTACTCCAGGCACCTCTAGGTGTGTGTCACCCAGTGGTGCAGTGGGACTTGACCACTAGTGCACAAAGGGACAGTATTTCTCAGCCCTCAAGCAACTGGAACCTGATGCACTTTATTTTTAACTGTAATACAATATGACGCAAAATGAACATAGCTAGGTTTTCTCCAACAATCTATCTGATGGCGTGTGACAGAAACTCCAGGCAGCTTGTCAGTTGCACCACAGTTGGGGATTAAAACAAAATAACACTGGGCTAGGGATGTAGATCAGTGGTGGAACACTTGCTTAGCATATACAAGGTTCTGGGCTTAATCCCCAGTGCAAACAGTAAAAAAACAAAACAAAACAAAAAACAAAACAAACAAACACAAAATCAAAAAACAACAAACAAACAAACAAACAAAAACCCCACATATACATAAAAATAAGAACAAAAATCACCCAAGGAAATAAAGAGGAAAGTATAATACTTCTAAGTACAAAGTTCTTTGTTCCAGCAGGGGCAATGCTGGAATGCTATGACCTCGAATATTGTTTTGTCAAAATCCAACAAATCCCTACTGTAGCCTATGACTTGCTCCCTTGCATGGTGCCTCCGAGAACTTGTAATTGTGAGTAGGTCACAAATAAGGAACACTTGAGATTCTTATATGTAAAAACTGACTAAAAAACCACTCCCAATATGTGCTTTGGCACAAACACAGGGCGTTCTAAGATTATATTAAAGCCATACATACCGCAACACACACACACACACACACACACACACACACACACACACACACACACACGATTACATTCCATAAAGACAATCACAGAAAATTTGCTTAAACGAATTTACAATTATTTATATGTTTATGTACACACAAAATAAAAGGTATCTGCCATTCTCACAGTCTGTAAACACCTGGGGAAATGCCCAGTAGCATTACTGTGGGCCTTTTGAAATGATGACCACTTGGGAGTTGGAGATCGGATGAAAACTTAAGTTCGTATCGGAATCGGAGGGGAGCTAAGAGTTAAAGGTCCATGCAGGTGTAACTACGTCCCACTCCACACAGCCAGCTCCTCTGTCCACTCCGAAATTGTTTCCTAACTGGAAAAAGGAATGAGCAGGAAGCCCTGTAGCCAGTCACCGTTGCAGGAGAAACTGAGAGCATAAAGGGCATATGCATTGTATACGAGCTGGTATTATAGAACTTCAAGAAAATTTCTAGGCCCTCAAAAGCTTGTTCGTCCTACGTATGCGTTAGGCCCAGCTCTGGAAGTCTCAGGCATACTTCAGTGGCACATTTAAGCTTTAGGACACAGGTTCACATTAAAAAACACACTAAAAAAAAGATTGGGCTTATGAAAATAGAACCACCTGACCTGAGCATTATTATTAATTATTATTCAGAGGCAGAGTCCCTCTACTTAGTGCAGGCAGTCTTCCACTCATAAGCCCCCTGCCTTAGTCTCCCAGATGGTAAGAGTAGGAAGCACGTGGCAAGTGCCGTCTTACCCAGCTCCCAAATATTATTATTAATTTAACATAAAAATATGCTCAAGCCAGATGTCATGGCACAAGCCCTTAAGTCCAGCATTGGGAGGCAGGAGCAAGTGGATCTTTGTGAGTTTGAGGCCAGCCTGGTCTGCAAAGCAAGTTTCAGGATGGTCAGGGCTACACAGAGAATCCTTGTCTTGAAACAAAACAGAACAACAATAACAATAACAACAACAACAACAAAGTGGAAGGAAAGAAAAAAAAAAGAGAGAGAAAATACAGGTTCTTAAAAGTTCTTTGGTTAGCAGCTACTAAGCTGCTCTGGCGTTACCACTCTGTGGCTATGCTTGTGGCAGCTTCAGAGTTCATATTTTACAATTAAAGCGAGTGACACAGAAAGATGATCTAATTGCTCATCTGATGCTTTTCTCCTCTTTCTCAAAGTATATGCAAATAAGACGAAATGATCATTTCTAAGGTACCATACAGTTATAAAATTCTAACACTGACATTTCGAAAATGTACTTTAACCTCACAATGTATTTGGCTAAGAAAATGAATCTTGTCATAACCTTTAAACATGTTTTGTCTGTTGTGTTTTGAGACAGAACCTTTTCTGAACAGTGTAGATGAGGCTAACCTGGAACTCCTCACCATCCTCGCCTCACCCCTTCAATTCTAAGCCAACAGGCACACATGCACCACCAAACCCAACATAATCGCTAGGGCAGGGGTTCTCAATCTGTGGGTCTCAATCCCTCTGGGAGGCAAACAATCCTTTCATGGAGTCAGACTAAGACCATCAGAATATCTGATAAGCATAACAACATACAACAGTAGGAAAATTACAGTTATGAAGTAGAAAAAAAAAAAAAAAGAAAAAGAAAAAAATCTACAGTTGTCACCACAACATGAGGAACTGGGCTGCCGGAGTAGGAAGCCGAGAATTGCTGTGCTAGAGTCTTGTGGTGAGCAGTTCTCACTGGCTGATCCATAGAACTGCATGAAAGCTGGTCACGAACTTGCAAAGATTCCCAATATCACATGGTTTCCTCAACCGATCTCCTTTCTCCCTCAGCTCTCATAATTTTCAAGTGCTGGATATGACACGCACAGTACGCAAATCATATACAGTGCTCAGGCAAGACCCATTGGCTGTGGCTGGACGCCGGTCCCTCATATGCTGTTGGGGCTGGGGGAGTGGAAGGCTTTTCTTCTCTGAGGCTGGACTTAGACAGGGAGCCGGGAAGAGAATTTGGGAGGCTTTGGAAGGCCCAGCTGCTGTATGACCGTGTCCCCCAGGAAAACTTGAAGACACACTGGTGTTTCTGCAGAGGGGTTAGTTCAGGCTGTCCTTGTGGCTGCTCCTCTCTGTGGTGTGGTTGTTCTGGTCAGGGTTCTTCCACTGGATACTCGTCCCATTCATGGGGACCGAGGTCATGAGGCTTTTGGATTGGTGACAACAGCAACAGAGGCATGACTAAGGGTGGGAAACAGAGAGTGAAAATCACTGAGTCACATTTACTCACACATGAAAGCATGGGGCCCACCAGTGAGGGGTGCCCGTGGCCAACTGAGGACAGATGGAGCTTGTCAAAGCCAGGCAGAGATTAGGAGCAAAGATCTCTTGTTTTTTAGTTTAGTTGTGTTCTTTATGTTTAAGAGAAGGGAAGGCAGTGCTGGTGAGAGACAGTGCTCTTCCAGTGCAGGAGGCAGATATAGCTGGGAAAGGGCCTGGGGGACCTGCTTCTCATCAGGGTGTACTGCTTAGGTGGTGCTTAGTTTCTGTCGGTACCTCAGAGAACCCTCACTACAGCCCAGCTGTGGGTGCTGGTGACAACTCTTTATGAAGGACCATAGTGGGGTTTGAGGATAAGAAAAACAGAATTTCTGGGAGCGGGTGAGCTGGCCCTGCCCTGAGGACACAGGAACAGGAGAGCTGGCCCTGCCATGATAACAGCTGGCCTTGCCCTGAGGACGTGGGAATGGGTGAGCCAGCCCTGTCCTGATGGCACGGGAGCGGGAGAGCAGGACCTGCCCTGAGGACAAGGGGGCGGTCCCTGATCCAGGGCTCTGAGTCGATCTCACCCCAACATCTATCCCATGTATGACCTGCTGGAACACATGAAGGGGCCGGACCTGCAGATTCAAAGATTAAGAATCTCCTTGACACACAGCAACAACGGGTTATCCAACAGCAGGCCCAGTGAGGATCCGGTAACAATAGTGTAGGCCTCAAACTGGACCCACGACTCGTGGCAATGAACATTTAAAAGTAAACATGTGTGGACAAAAGGCTATACTGTGTGATACACTACAGCTTCTGTAACAAGATTTTTTGTTTGTCAGTTTGTTTTATTTTACTGGGGGGAGGAGAGGGATTTTGGTGCATGATGTGTAAATCATAGACATTCAATAAAAGTTAAAAAAAAAAAAGAAAGAAAGAAAGAAAGAAAGAAAGAAAGAAAGAAAGAAAAGCAGAATGTCAATTAGAAGCCAGAGTCTTTGGCTATTCCCTGGGTATGTGTTTAATTTCTGAGGGGTTTTAACAGGAATTTTCCCTTGTCTTCTAATTAATATATAAAATAATCAGCAAGTGATATCAAGTGCAGCACATGAAAAACACTAGTTAGGACCTGTGTGTGAGCTAACCCATTTTAGCCTCAGCGCTTTGTGATTTGGAACCTTTCCAAGAAGATCTCAAAGCCATAGCAGCTGACACGCCACAGTCAACTCTCACCACTTTGTACCATCTTCTGGGTCTCTGTTTAAATCACGGTTTCTGTGAGGGCAGTTACTACGTTTTCCTTTTCAATCTTAAGCAATAGCCCACACCTATCTATCTATCTATCTATCTATCTATCTATCTATCTATCCATCCATCCATCCATCCATCCATCCATCTATCATCTGTCTGTCTGTCTACCCACACTGAATTCTATTTACTGGAACAGTTACTTGGCCCATCTATTTTTACAGGTGAGGTAACTGAGGGAGCTCCAGGGGGCACTGATCACATACACTTGAGACCATTAACAAATGCTGAGCTGTGCTGTCAGCCAAGGTTGCCTGTTTCCAGAGCCTGTACTACTGTACTCTGTTCGGCATAAAATGTACTGTGAGCTAAAGTTATCTTGACCCAAGATAACACAACTCAGTAAACACTAGGGCTATGCTAAAGTCGTTCCAGAACTAGAAAGTGACACATCAACAGGACACGGGAGCTCCTAAAGATGTTGGCTTTTATGGAAGGAGTTTTGAAATAATGAGAGCTGACTGCAAGTGAAAACAGAGTCGTACAGATGTCCAGAGCATGTGCACCACATGTGTGCCTGGTGTCCAAGGAGGCCAGAAGAGGGCATTGAATCCTCTGGTACTGTAGTTACAGATATTTCTAAGCCACCATGTGAATGCTGAAAATGGACCCTGAGTCCTCTTCCGCAAGAGCAGCAAATGTCTTTACTTGCTGGGCCACCTCTCCAACTCTGAAAAGGCTGTTATTAAGTGCACCATTTAATTGATGTCAGTAAGCGCTCTCTGGGCTGGCTGCAGAGCTGATGTCTGGCTAAGACTGCTGAAAGCCTAAGACGGTGAAAGGTGTTTATTGGCTTTCATTAGTTACAAAACGCTTGGCGCTTATATTTGGGCATTCCTTTTGGAGAGAGGCACTAAACTGGCATGCAGGTAAGTCAGACCTTTTAGTTTTAACCTCTGAAAGGGCCATCTGAATACATACTGCTCTTCTGCTCTGTTGACAGTCTGACCTTCTTTCTAGGTAACAGAAAGTGATTTTTCACTTCTTGAATGCCGAGGTAAAACTGGAATTGGCCTTTTGGGTATGGAGTACACTGATCTGGCTGTGGGGTGGGGTGGGGGTAGGAAGGGAGACCGAGAGAGAGAGAGAGAGAGAGAGAGAGAGAGAGAGAGAGAGAGAGAGAGAGAGAGAGAGAGAGAGAGCACAAAACCAGACTTACCTGGAAACAATTTTTGAATTTCTTGCTCACAAAATACAGGGCTATTGGGTTTATGCAAGAATTCATGGTTGCCAAGTTAATGCCGATGTAATCCATGAGCAGCAAGAAGCTGAAGCAAAGGAAAATGATGTCATTAAAACACGTTGCCTTACCATGAATGGCCATGCGTGATTGGCCGGAGGCCCCTGCGCAGATGTAGCAGGTGGGTAGCTTAGGCTTCATGTGGCTCCTTTAGTAAGGGGAGGTGGGGCTGTTTCTGACATGGACTCTGTTGCCTGCTTTTTGATCACTTCCCTCTGTCAGGGGTGCCTCACCAGGCCATGGGGGTGTGTGTGGGGGGGAGGGGGGCTGTCCTTTTCTGAGGAATAGGGGAGGGGCCAGGGGGAAGAGCGAGAGAGGGTGTTACCAGGAGGAGGGGAGGGAGGCGGCTATGATAGGGATGGAAAGTGAATAAATAAATTAATTATAAAAGAAACCACACTGCTTTAAAATCTAATGTATGGCCTTTACCCACAGATCAGCATTTCTCCTGCCCCAAAGCAACGTCTTATGGGTAGCAGTGAGAAACTGATAAGGAGCCCTGCAGGATCAATGCCTTGGTTAGCAGAAAACCTTGTGTTACAGGAAGGAAGTGTCAAGATTAAAGACAGGACTCACACAGATTTTGTAATCAGTTATAAGCTGTATCAGATAAAAACATATAAGTAAATTTACAATGTTTTTTAATTTTTATTTTTTCAGACAGGGTTTCTCCGTGTTAGCCTTGGCTGTTCTGGACTGGCTTTGTAGACCAGGCTAGCCTTGGACTTACAGGGATACGCCTGCCTTTGCCTCCTGAGTGCTGGGATTAAAGGCATATGCCATCTCACCTGATTTTAAGTTTACAAGTTTAAGTCTCAGAGCTAGTAGAAATGTAAACATTTTATAAATATGAAACATGGGGAAACTCTAGTTTCTGACCTGGGCACCCGGAACCATACCTGAGCAATTCGCATCGGTTGTTATCTTTCTCATCGTACACAGTTTTCTTCAAAATGCGGCTTAAGTGAAGAGGGAACCAGCACAGGGCAAAGATGACAACCAAGCAGAAGACGGTCTTTGCCACCTCTCGGCGCTAAGGACAAGTGCGTGCAAACAAGGAGAAAGCTTAGTGCTGCCACACGGCTCAATTAGTGACACACAAGAAGGGAGGAGATACCATGGAAGAGTCTGGAGAGAGGCCCTCACATGACGCCTGCTTTTTTTTAAGACCTAGAGAGCAACTGTCTCACGGAAGAGTCTCATCAACCATGCCTTTGGGCAGCTGCTAGCTTCAAGACACTCTGAGGACAGTGGCAGAAGTCTGTGCCAGGAGGAGGCAGGAACTGGCCGCAGTCAACACCATGGTTGAGTCTAAGCATGTGAGCATGCGTATTTGTGAACCTAAGCACGTGAGCATGTGTGTTTGTGAACCTAAGGATGTGAGCATGTGTGTTTGTAAGTCTAAGCATGTGAGCATGTGTGTTTGTGAACCCAAGCATGTGAGCATGTGTGTTTGTAAGTCTAAACATGTGAGCATGTGTGTTTGTGAACCCAAGCATGTGAGCATGCATATTTGTGAACCTAAGCATGTGAGCATGTGTGTTTGTGAACCTAAGCATGTGAACATGTGTGTTTGTAAGTCTAAACATGTGAGCATGTGTGTTTGTAAGTCCAAATATGTGAGCATGTGTGTTTGTGAACCCAAGCATGTGAGCATGTGCGTTTGTAAGTCTAAACATGTGAGCATGTGTGTTTGTAAGTCTAAACATGTGAGCATGTGTGTTTGTGAATCTCAGCATGAGGGCATGTATGTTTTTGAGGTATGCCGATGGTTAGAGGGCGATTACTCAGGGGTTAGTTAACCACTCAGCATCATGCTTTAGTGATGGTATGACAGCCAAGGAGACTGAGCACACCAAGAAAATGGACAAGTGTATAGAAAAAACAGCCCACTTCCACTCATTTCTTGTTTTGAAGCTGCTGTTGAAAACTGAGTCATGCTTTGTTGCCCAGGCTGGTCGTCAACTCCTGTGCCCAGGAGACCCCTTTGCGTCAGTGTCTCTTATGGTTAGGCTGTAGGCACATGCCACTACGCCTGGGTTGAAGTTTGCTTTTAATTATAAAATTCCCTTTTGATGACGTGGTGGCAAACAGGGATAAGGGTAGGGGTTGCCGGCCGTGATGGGTAGAAGTGACTCCACCTGAGGCCTCACCAGTTTCTGAGTCTGTTTGTGGCCTGAACAGTCAGGGCTCAGGGGTTATCTGTAGCCCTTCATTTATATTCACACCGCTGAGGGAGGCATGCCCCCACTCATATTTAGAAGTGGAGCTAGGAGCATCAAACCATACCTGTCTGTAAAGGGGGGTGAATCAGTGCCCAATGGAACTGACTGGAAACAGGCTCGAAACTAACGTTGGCCCAGTCCAAGGTGTCTAACATTCTAATGTTAAGTTCAGGAAGCCTGAAATAAATCCATCCGGCTGAGCCCTGCCCAGGGATTCTGTTCTGTTTTTCCAAAGTGCTGCTTTAGCCCAAAGAACTAATCTCCCCCCTCTCCCTGACACCACCCCCCCCAGCCCAGGCACAAGCCCAGCTGGGATATGGTTTCAGAGAAGCATCTGGAGAAGAAAGTCATAAAACACTCCAAGTTTTAGGACTGGGGGTTCCATAAAAGTGTTTTGTTTTGTTTTTTGAGACAAGGTTTCATTATTTATTCTTGGCTGGACTCGAGCACATAGAGATCCACCCTCCTCAGCCACCCCACTGCTGGAATTAAAGATGTGCACTACCACACCTGATCTTCAAGGGTTAACTCTGCACCTGAAGCAACTATAAAATTCAAAGTCAGGCTAAAGTTTCTCAAAGTAAACACTCCTGCCAGTCAAAAGTAATTGCTACCATTTGTGACACATTAGGACCTACAAAGGGCACAGATGCATCTCACTTTCTCTGGGCCTCCTGGCAGCACCGAGTCATGTATTATTATGGCCAGTTTGCAGATGAGGGCTGAGGAAATCAGCCCCTTTGTTGAATGATGCTCATGTGTGCTTGCTACACAGGCTCGCTGTAGGCACTCCGTCAACACCTCACGCTGCCTCTTGGTGTGACTGAATGTCCCCACATGCTTTCCCATTGCTACCAAGAGCTTACTTGCCCTCCTACTTTTGTTCTATGAATCAACATAAATTAATTATTTGCTGAGTGACTACTAGGAACTGGACACTATTAGGGACTCTATGTGCCCTTGGCAATCTACAAATTATTACTACATACTTATGAGAAACTAGAAGCTTTGGGACAGGAGGTAATCTGCCCAAGGCCACGTGACTAGGAAGTGTAAGAGTCAAGACTTGCCTTCTAAAACCCCAAGGTGCACATAACCATTCTGACTGCTGCCTAAAAGACATATTAACTCCTGCCGGCATGTTCAAATTACTTCTGAAATTTTGGGCATCCAAGATTTCACCTCTTTTTGCTGTGCTCAGTTAAATTTCCTACCGTGAGTGTTGTTTGAATTCTTGTCCATCTTCTTACTCCTGCTTGCCTGGTACTCACTCCATGTTTAAGCAGGACCTTAACGCCTCCAACTGAGCAGCCTTCGTCCTCTGCTTTCCCACCAACTAACACTTACCTTACTCCTCCCTCACCAACGGACAGCTTCTTCATAGTTCCATTTCATACAGGCCCTGGCTTTGTATTGTATGGCTCCCTGGATTGCACTTCATCGTTATGTTTTCTAATTGCTTGTATTTCTATTTTATACTACAGCTAGACTACAAAGCCCACAGGGAATGGTGGCCGTGTGCATCTTTTTGTCCCGACATGGCCACAAGCCCATTTCAATGCTTCCGTACTCACATACTCAACACACTCTTGGCAAAATAACCAACAGTCAACTATCTTTTAAGCCCAGCCCCCTCGGGGCATGTGGTTCACAGGCAGGGTTCCCACTCTTAAAAAGAATTCCTAAAGCTATATACAGAAACAACTATGAGATAACATTTCTATTTTTAGAAAATCAGAGTAAATCTGTTACATACAACATTGGTCATGTGTGGCTTAAAGATGGATATGTTCTGAGAAATGTGTAGCTAGTACCCCATAGAGTGCACTAACACACTGCTGGATGGTATTGTCTTTTTCACAGTGGGCTGTGTGGTCTAGCCTGTTGCTCCTAGACTACACATCTGTACAACATATTATTGTACCGGATACTGTAGGCAACTGTAATACACCGCTGCTTGCCTATCTCAACATATTTTAGCCAAGAGAAGAAAAATGCTAGGAGGTAAGGATTTTCAGTTTCATTTACACTTATGGAGCCACTCCCATATGTGCAGGTGCTGCTGTCATAAGCACCTCAGGCACCCACAGGCTTGCTGACTTCAAAACGGCCTCGGCCAAGCTCTGGTGAAGTTTGGAAGTTTACCTGCTTGAGGTGTTCACTGAGGGCAATCCGCAGGCTGCCGTTCCTCCTGTTGAGCATCTCACAGGTCATGAGGGTGTAGAAGACCGCCGTGCACACCAGGGGCATGCAGAAGTAGAACCCGAAGAGCCACCAGTCCTTCACATCTTGGTAAAACTGCCCAGTGAGGAAAAGGGAAGATGAACCATCGGAACGTAAGCTAAGTGTGTAGCACTCTGAGCACACCCCAGTCCTTCTGTGTGTGGACACGGTCGTATATACCCTCTTGGACAGTGAGTGAAGAATTTGCATTGTGTGCAGTATCTTCTATTTCTCAGCCCTGGACCATGCCTAGCTACAGCTCTGCACACACCAGAAAATGCTGTACTGCTAAACTGTAGCATTAAAATTACCTGATTATCCCCGCAAGGATGCATCTGAGAAGGTGGCGCTGATTTCTGCTACACAATAGAAGAGTTCTAATTGCTACAAAGAGCCTCCTCATAAAGCTCATAAAATGGGATTCCCGACACTTTCACCCATGTTTGCCGGTGAGCCTCAACATTTTGGTAAGATCGGCTGTGACTGTTGTGTTTAAAGTTTGCTTAACAGGAGTGTCTCATTCAGGGACAGTGAAGGCTATCGACAGTGGTTTGTCTGTGGAGCCAGTTAGCAGGAGTCAGCCTTTTGCCTGGTATGTCTGCTATGTGACCCCAGAGCCGGCCAGTTCAGCCATCAATAACTCCTCTCTCTCTCCCTCTTAGTACTTGCCACCTGGAACTGCTGTGGTGGGGGACAGTCTAGCTGGAGGCTGGCTTGGCCCTATCTCACTGTGGGCCACGGTTTATACAAATCTGGACTGTTGAATTTCTATCTTTTTAAAAGGAGAATAAAAATAAAAGTTGGAGAATGACATTCAAATTCTTTATTCTAATTAATTTACTGCAAACTTGGGAAGACACGCTTTCTACCTGCTTGTGCTCTTTCCCCAGATCTTTATTTGTGGAGGACAACTCAGCCTCTAAGGTAGTTTGATCAGTTCCCACAGATATGACTGCCCCATCCTCTGACTGACAGTCTTTGAACATGAAAGGAGCCCTTTACGGCTGTTTATGTCATCTCAAAATGGTTCCAGAGGACAAAAGTCCAGGCGGGGCTTCTTAACTGTTGCAGGCTCTCTTGGAAATCTGGTGAACATGAGAATTTCTTCTGAGAACAATACTTTGTGTGTGTGTTCATGCATGTTCATGTGTGTGCGCACACATATGTGTGCGCGCGCGTGACATCATGTGTGTGCATGCATGTGTTATGTGGTTATGTGTGTGTGCGCATGTGTATGTATGTGGTTGTATGTGTGTGTGTGTGTGTGTGTGCGTGCATGTGTGTAGAATAGAACCACCTTCAGTATTCTTCAGGAAGCATCCACCTTGCTTTTTGAGACAGTCTCCCATGGGGAGCTAAGGCTGGCCAACTTGGCGAGGCCATCGGCTAACGCCTGTGGATCCGCTAGTCCTTTGCCTTCCCAGCACTGGTTTTTACAAGCCTGTGCCCCCATGCCCAGCTTCTTACGGAGATTCTGGGGGTTAAGCGTCATCACTTTATGAATTGAACTACCTTCCCAGACCTCAACATTATATTTTAAGTTAATGTTGAGAATGTAAAGAAAGTTAAACATTTGCAGTCAAAATGGAACCTAATTACATTGAAATGGAGCTATCAAAATACTGAAAATAAATTTCTGATAAAGAGATTATTCATTAATAAACTGCATAGCATATGGTTTTAATTAAATAGTGTAATGGCTCAAAGAACTACGGAGATGTTGAAGCAACAATGAATACTAATGTTTTAAGATTGTCTCCACATATTTTTCTCTCATAAGTCATGGTACCCTTAAACACTATAGTGGTTTACTATCTACATTTAAAATCAGAGGAAATGGCACATTTCAGGGGGAGTTTAGTGAAAACATTTTTCCCCATCTAAGCTCATAGCCCCTCAAATTCTAACCCAGATTAAATGCAAACTCCCCAAAGAGTTGGTTTCCTCGAATTTGTTAAACAGATCTCTTCTGGCCCACCCACTGCAGAAGGATCGCTGTCTGGAACTTGAAAGGACTCTGGAGTCTGCCCCTGTTTGGAAGCACAGTACAAACATCCTCTCCCCAACTCCCTCACCCTCCCCACTTTTGTAGCCTCTTCCCACAGAATTGCAGGCTGAGTGAGTGTGGCCTACAAGCAGCTGCCTGGGGTCTGGGAGGTGACCCAGGCCAGAGCTGGAAGGACAGAGCACCCAGCCCCCTCCATGAGAAAGGACTCACACAGTTTTGTTTTTGAATGATGTCATCAGCTAGGGACTGGAAAGGGCCTTGGGACAGTTTAGGGTAGAGCAGAGTTGAAGAGTGACAAAGTGTGAGAGAAGATAGGAAGCTATAGTAGAAAAAAAGGTTATTCTAGACTTGGAACGATCTCTGAAATCTCACTAGCTTGTCCCATATCCCTTATTGTAGCCCGCAGCCACTCCCACCAGCACTTGGCCCCTCCCTCTTCTCAAGCCTTACACAGACACCTCAGGCTGTAGGGAGCACCTGTGTCAGCTCATCCATTCCCAGGGATTATTACTAAGTGGCTTCTCACAGGAGTTTCTCTCCTCACATGCTTTTCTCTGGGAAATCTAGAATGCTTCTTTGCCCTTCCCAATCCCATCCCGGGACCATGAGCTAAGCCATCCATCCCACTGTTCCCTTTTCATTGTGGACCAACTGACCAAGTTAAAACATAAGAAAAATACATCAGTTTGAGGTTTCCATTCTCCAGTTTTCCTGAGTTCTTTGAATTATTTTTATTTGTTTGTGCTCAGGGATGCCCAATGCTGCTGTGCTCAGGGATGCCCAATGCTGCTGTGCTCAGGGATGCCCAATGCTGCTGCTGTGCTCAGGAATGCCCAATGCTGCTGCTGTGCTCAGGGATGCCCAATGCTGCTGCTGTGCTCAGGGATGCCCAATGCTGCTGTGCTCAGGGATGCCCAATGCTGCTGCTGTGCTCAGGAATGCCCAATGCTGCTGCTGTGCTCAGGGATGCCCAATGCTGCTGCTGTGCTCAGGGATGCCCAATGCTGCTGCTGTGCTCAGGGATGCCTAATGCTGCTGTGCTCAGGGATGCTCAATGCTGCTGTGCTCAGGGATGCCCAATGCTGCTGTGCTCAGGGATGCCCAATGCTGCTGCGCTCAGGGATGCCCAATGCTGCTGTGCTCAGGGATGCCCAATGCTGCTGTGCTCAGGGATGCCCAATGCTGCTGCGCTCAGGGATGCCCAATGCTGCTGCTGTGTTCAGGGATGCCCAATGCTGCTGCTGTGCTCAGGGATGCCCAACACTGCTGTGGTCAGGGATGCCCAATGCTGCTGTGCTCAGGGATGCCCAATGCTGCTGCTGTGCTCAGGGATGCCCAATGCTGCTGCTGTGCTCAGGGATGCCCAATGCTGCTGTGCTCAGGGATGCCCAATGGTGCTGCGCTCAGGGATGCCCAATGCTACTGCGCTCAGGGATGCCCAATGCTGCTGCGCTCAGGGATGCCCAATGCTGCTGTGCTCAGGGATGCCCAATGCTGCTGTGTCCAGGGATGCCCAATGCTGCTGTGCTCAGGGATGCCCAATGCTGCTGCGCTCAGGAATGCCCAATGCTGCTGTGCTCAGGGATGCCCAGTGCTGCTGCGCTCAGGGATGCCCAATGCTGCTGCTGTGGTCAGGGATGCCCAATGCTGCTGTGGTCAGGGATGCCCAATGCTGCTGCGCTCAGGGATGCCCAATGCTGCTGCTGTGCTCAGGGATGCCCAATGCTGCTGTGCTCAGGGATGCCCAATGCTGCTGTGCTCAGGGATGCCCAATGCTGCTGCTGTGCTCAGGGATGCCCAATGCTGCTGTGCTCAGGGATGCCCAATGCTGCTGCTGTGCTCAGGGATGCCCAATGCTGCTGCGCTCAGGGATGCCCAGTGCTGCTGCGCTCAGGGAGGCCCAGTGCTGCTGCGCTCAGGGATGCCCAATGCTGCTGTGCTCAGGAATGCCCAATGCTGCTGTGCTCAGGGATGCCCAATGCTGCTGCTGTGCTCAGGGATGCCCAATGCTGCTGTGCTCAGGGATGCCCAATGCTGCTGCTGTGCTCAGGGATGCCCAATGCTGCTGTGCTCAGGGATGCCCAGTGCTGCTGCTGTGCTCAGGGATGCCCAGTGCTGCTGCTGTGCTCAGGGATGCCCAATGCTGCTGCGCTCAGGAATGCCCAATGCTGCTGTGCTCAGGGATGCCCAGTGCTGCTGCGCTCAGGGATGCCCAGTGCTGCTGCGCTCAGGGATGCCCAATGCTGCTGCACCCAGGGATGCCCAATGCTGCTGTGCTCAGGAATGCCCAATGCTGCTGTGCTCAGGGATGCCCAGTGCTGCTGCGCTCAGGGATGCCCAGTGCTGCTGTGCTCAGGAATGCCCAATGCTGCTGCTGTGCTCAGGGATGCCCAATGCTGCTGTGCTCAGGGATGCCCAATGCTGCTGCGCTCAGGGATGCCCAGTGCTGCTGTGCTCAGGAATGCCCAATGCTGCTGCTGTGCTCAGGGATGCCCAAGCTGCTGTGCTCAGGGATGCCCAATGCTGCTGCGCTCAGGGATGCCCAATGCTGCTGTGCTCAGGGATGCCCAGTGCTGCTGCGCTCAGGGATGCCCAATGCTGCTGCGCTCAGGGATGCCCAATGCTGCTGTGCTCTGGAATGCCCAATGCTGCTGCTGTGCTCAGGGATGCCCAATGCTGCTGTGCTCAGGGATGCCCAATGCTGCTGCGCTCAGGAATGCCCAATGCTGCTGTGCTCAGGGATGCCCAGTGCTGCTGCTGTGCTCAGGGATGCCCAAGCTGCTGTGCTCAGGGATGCCCAATGCTGCTGCTGTGCTCAGGGATGCCCAATGCTGCTGCTGTGCTCAGGGATGCCCAATGCTGCTGTGCTCAGGGATGCCCAATGCTGCTGCTGCGCTCAGGGATGCCCAATGCTGCTGCTGTGCTCAGGGATGCCCAATGCTGCTGCGCTCAGGAATGCCCAATGCTGCTGTGCTCAGGAATGCCCAATGCTGCTGCTGTGCTCAGGGATGCCCAATGCTGCTGTGCTCAGGGATGCCCAATGCTGCTGTGCTCAGGGATGCCCAATGCTGCTGTGCTCAGGGATGCCCAATGCTGCTGCTGTGCTCAGGGATGCCCAATGCTGCTGCTGTGCTCAGGGATGCCCAATGCTGCTGTGCTCAGGAATGCCCAATGCTGCTGCTGTGCTCAGGGATGCCCAAGCTGCTGTGCTCAGGGATGCCCAATGATGCTGCGCTCAGGGATGCCCAGTGCTGCTGTGCTCAGGAATGCCCAATGCTGCTGCTGTGCTCAGGGATGCCCAAGCTGCTGTGCTCAGGGATGCCCAATGCTGCTGCGCTCAGGAATGCCCAATGCTGCTGCGCTCAGGGATGCCCAGTGCTGCTGCGCTCAGGGATGCCCAGTGCTGCTGCGCTCAGGGATGCCCAATGCTGCTGCGCCCAGGGATGCCCAATGCTGCTGTGCTCAGGAATGCCCAATGCTGCTGCGCTCAGGGATGCCCAGTGCTGCTGTGCTCAGGAATGCCCAATGCTGCTGCTGTGCTCAGGGATGCCCAAGCTGCTGTGCTCAGGGATGCCCAATGCTGCTGCGCTCAGGGATGCCCAGTGCTGCTGTGCTCAGGAATGCCCAATGCTGCTGCTGTGCTCAGGGATGCCCAAGCTGCTGTGCTCAGGGATGCCCAATGCTGCTGCGCTCAGGAATGCCCAATGCTGCTGTGCTCAGGGATGCCCAGTGCTGCTGCTGTGCTCAGGGATGCCCAATGCTGCTGTGCTCAGGAATGCCCAATGCTGCTGCTGTGCTCAGGGATGCCCAAGCTGCTGTGCTCAGGGATGCCCAATGCTGCTGCGCTCAGGGATGCCCAGTGCTGCTGCGCTCAGGGATGCCCAGTGCTGCTGCGCTCAGGGATGCCCAATGCTGCTGCGCTCAGGGATGCCCAATGCTGCTGTGCTCTGGAATGCCCAATGCTGCTGCTGTGCTCAGGGATGCCCAATGCTGCTGTGCTGAGGGATGCCCAATGCTGCTGCGCTCAGGAATGCCCAATGCTGCTGTGCTCAGGGATGCCCAGTGCTGCTGCTGTGCTCAGGGATGCCCAAGCTGCTGTGCTCAGGGATGCCCAATGCTGCTGCTGTGCTCAGGGATGCCCAATGCTGCTGCTGTGCTCAGGGATGCCCAATGCTGCTGTGCTCAGGGATGCCCAATGCTGCTGCTGCGCTCAGGGATGCCCAATGCTGCTGCTGTGCTCAGGGATGCCCAATGCTGCTGCGCTCAGGGATGCCCAATGCTGCTGTGCTCAGGAATGCCCAATGCTGCTGCTGTGCTCAGGGATGCCCAATGCTGCTGTGCTCAGGGATGCCCAATGCTGCTGCTGTGCTCAGGGATGCCCAATGCTGCTGCTGTGCTCAGGGATGCCCAATGCTGCTGCTGTGCTCAGGGATGCCCAATGCTGCTGTGCTCAGGGATGCCCAATGCTGCTGCTGCGCTCAGGGATGCCCAATGCTGCTGCTGTGCTCAGGGATGCCCAAGCTGCTGTGCTCAGGGATGCCCAATGCTGCTGCGCTCAGGGATGCCCAGTGCTGCTGTGCTCAGGAATGCCCAATGCTGCTGCTGTGCTCAGGGATGCCCAAGCTGCTGTGCTCAGGGATGCCCAATGCTGCTGCGCTCAGGAATGCCCAATGCTGCTGTGCTCAGGGATGCCCAGTGCTGCTGCTGTGCTCAGGGATGCCCAATGCTGCTGTGCTCAGGAATGCCAATGCTGCTGCTGTGCTCAGGGATGCCCAAGCTGCTGTGCTCAGGGATGCCCAATGCTGCTGCGCTCAGGGATGCCCAGTGCTGCTGCGCTCAGGGATGCCCAGTGCTGCTGCGCTCAGGGATGCCCAATGCTGCTGCGCTCAGGGATGCCCAATGCTGCTGTGCTCTGGAATGCCCAATGCTGCTGCTGTGCTCAGGGATGCCCAATGCTGCTGTGCTCAGGGATGCCCAATGCTGCTGCGCTCAGGAATGCCCAATGCTGCTGTGCTCAGGGATGCCCAGTGCTGCTGCTGTGCTCAGGGATGCCCAAGCTGCTGTGCTCAGGGATGCCCAATGCTGCTGCTGTGCTCAGGGATGCCCAATGCTGCTGCTGTGCTCAGGATGCCCAATGCTGCTGTGCTCAGGGATGCCCAATGCTGCTGCTGCGCTCAGGGATGCCCAATGCTGCTGCTGTGCTCAGGGATGCCCAATGCTGCTGCGCTCAGGGATGCCCAATGCTGCTGTGCTCAGGAATGCCCAATGCTGCTGCTGTGCTCAGGGATGCCCAATGCTGCTGTGCTCAGGGATGCCCAATGCTGCTGTGCTCAGGGATGCCCAATGCTGCTGTGCTCAGGGATGCCCAATGCTGCTGCTGTGCTCAGGGATGCCCAATGCTGCTGCTGTGCTCAGGGATGCCCAATGCTGCTGTGCTCAGGGATGCCCAATGCTGCTGCTGCGCTCAGGGATGCCCAATGCTGCTGCTGTGCTCAGGGATGCCCAATGCTGCTGCGCTCAGGGATGCCCAATGCTGCTGTGCTCAGGAATGCCCAATGCTGCTGCTGTGCTCAGGGATGCCCAATGCTGCTGTGCTCAGGGATGCCCAATGCTGCTGTGCTCAGGGATGCCCAATGCTGCTGTGCTCAGGGATGCCCAATGCTGCTGTGCTCAGGGATGCCCAATGCTGCTGCTGTGCTCAGGGATGCCCAATGCTGCTGCTGTGCTCAGGGATGCCCAATGCTGCTGTGCTCAGGGATGCCCAGTGCTGCTGTGCTCAGGGATGCCCAATGCTGCTGCGCTCAGGAATGCCCAATGCTGCTGTGCTCAGGGATGCCCAGTGCGGCTGCGCTCAGGGATGCCCAATGCTGCTGCGCTCAGGAATGCCCAATGCTGCTGTGCTCAGGAATGCCCAATGCTGCTGCTGTGCTCAGGGATGCCCAATGCTGCTGTGCTCAGGGATGCCCAATGCTGCTGCTGTGTTCAGGGATGCCCAATGCTGCTGCTGTGCTCAGGGATGCCCAATGCTGCTGTGCTCAGGGATGCCCAATGCTGCTGCTGTGCTCAGGGATGCCCAATGCTGCTGTGCTCAGGGATGCCCAATGCTGCTGTGCTCAGGGATGCCCAATGCTGCTGTGCTCAGGGATGCCCAATGCTGCTGTGCTCAGGAATGCCCAATGCTGCTGCTGTGCTCAGGGATGCCCAATGCTGCTGCTGTGCTCAGGGATGCCCAATGCTGCTGCTGTGCTCAGGGATGCCAGGCTTAGAGTTCATATTAATATAAGCCCAGGTAAGCCCTGGCAATTAGCTAGCGCAGCTCCTAGGAATCTTGTTTAATTCTTTACCAAATTTATTTCTTGATCAGAACATATAGTTTCACGTACGTGACAACAATTTCCCGCAGGGCATACATGCTACCCATTTTTCTGGAGAAATGTTTTGTGAAATATTTTTTAGGGTCAATAAGATTTGTGTTCAGAAATATAACTGATGAAAGTATATTTCCTCGAATAACATGTACATGTTCAGGTGGACTGTCTTGTCTGCAATCTCTTAGCCATAAAAACAAACTACACTCTGTAAATAGAGAGGTAGTCTCTCGTAGTAAATTGTCTTGGTATTCTTTGGAACAGAAAACCGACTTGGTCTATAGCTGTGCTATAGATAACATAGCAGCTCTATTCAAGAAGCCGCACACAGGTCAGGACTGCCTTGCAGCGGGCAGAGGACCACAGGAACAGCTGCAGTCGGCACAGCATCCGTGTTGGAACACCAGCAAGCCTCGGGACAGGGACAGTGGAGTACACGGAGCGCTTTCCCTCGCCTAGCGCCATTGTAAAACGAAACTGTTGAAGTTGGCGTGGTGCAAAGTGAGCGGTGCAAATGTCCGTACCTGCATGAACTTGGACGTGGCATTGAGCATGCACGTCCTATGCTGCTCGCCCTTGTATTCGAAGGGCACCATGACGAAGCCGATCGCTTCTGGGATGGCCAACATGAAGGACAGGATCCAGATGGACACGATTTCGATGGCAGTAACCAAGGGGATCCCAATACCCTGAACACGACTCCAGGAGGCCACTGCTCTGTACCTGCAGAGGGCGGGGAGGAGGACGAAAAAGGAGGAGTGGAGGGGGCCGGGGGAGGAAGAGGAAAGAAGGGACGTAAATCAAGCTGTTAACATATTTTGAACTCATTTTGACTGGAAAGTGCCTCCCTTGGAAGAAGAACAACCATTGGCTTTCTAGGAATTTTCTGCGAGCCTTGATGGGAAACGAAACAAAACAAAGTAAAATAGCGTACCATTTGGAAACAGATGGCCTGGCAGGCCTGCATCGAGAGCCTGTAAAGAGCTACAATTTATGAGTGCTATAAAACACTGTCATCCAGATACGATGTGGATGTGGCAACCATGGACAGGTAGCCGCTATGGATTAAGGCCTTCACAGGATTGGACCCTCCAGCAGTCCATCATGGTGGGGGCGGGGCCCATGAGGCCCCACCCCCTTCCGGAGTGGCTGTTATTGGCAGTTGGTGGTGATAGACGGGGCCAGTGTGATTTTCTTCAGTAGTGTGGCCACTGGTGAGTTGTCAGTATTCCATCTGCCCAACCATCTGCCCAAGCTCATGATCAACAATAACGGAACTGAGAGGCAGGTAGGAGACAAGACGAGCCAGGAAGGAGGGGTTCGGACAGATGGGGAGGGGACGAGAGAGGGTAACGGGGGAAGTTCAATGTAATCACAGTACATTGTGTATATGTGTGAAATTATCAGCAAACCAGTAAGGAAATAAATAATCTTAGCGCATTTAGAAAGTGGCACCACCAGAGTGCTGTCCACGTGTTTAAGCTGAGCCAAAGGAGGAGAGAGGGTAGTGAAAGCTGCTAGGACTTTCCATGGTAATGCGTATGTATGTATGTATGTATGTATGTATGTATGTATGTACATATGTCTCTCTCCACATTATATATATGTATTTTTATTTTATTTTATTTTTTATTTTTGCGGGGGGAAGATAATCTCTTGATTTAGCCCTGGCTATCCTGGAACTTAATATGTAGACGAGGCTAGACTTGAACTCACAGAGATCTGTCTGCCTCTGCCTCCTGAGTGCTGGGGTTGAAGATGTGCACCACCACGTCTGGCTCTACTTCCTTGCTTTTGGTATGTGTATGAATTGAGATGGTGTCTCATGTAGGATGGCCTAAAGTTCACATTGTTTTCCAGGACGACCTTGAGCTTGTAATCCTCTTGCCGCTACTACCCAAGGGAGAAATTATAATTGCATACCACATGCCTGGCTATTTTATATTTTTTCTGATAGCAATCACATTTAAATGTCTGAAGCAAGTCTGGCTTAGACACTCTGTGCTCTTTGACTTGATGTGATAGTCTGCTGCTAACTGCTTTCAGACTTACGATGAAGAAAAGATCTGAGACATGGCATGATCTTTTTAATTAAAAAAATTTTTTTTTGTGTGTCATGGTGTTTTTGTGGCTTCATTCTTGGAATTTTTCTTCCTGTTGTAATGGAAAAGGAACCTTTTCTTTTTATAGCTCTCACTGAATGGTGCCAGAAGAAGGCTGTAAACAGACGAAAGCACTGGAGACAGGTGCACTTGGGTTTGCAGCTTTCTTACTTCAATTTACTATTGCAGACTAATCAATAAGTCAAGGGAATATACAAGTCACCCATTTTTGCCAAAATGAGCTCTTTGTCATTTATACTTAGCTCACCGTCTCAGTGTGTCTACATCGTTTGAGTCTGTGCAATCCAGCTCCTAAGCATAGCAATGCCCGATTCTTTACCAGATTTACTTATAGATTAGAACCTATAAGCTTCTGTATATTATGATGACGCTACACAAAATACATGCAGCTCAATACGCTGGAGAAATGGTTTGCAAAACGTTTGTAGGGCAAGTAAGATCTGCATGCATAAGAATGTCTGGACAAAAGGTGTAGAATTATAATAAAATACAGCTCCGCAAACAGCAGGAGAACCCTCTTACGGCGCGGCACAAGCCAGGGTTCCTTTTAGCAAGACAAAGATTCGTGCCCACTTTGATTTCCAGTTCTATTTTCTTTTCTTTGTGGCTTATCGATCTGGCCAGCCTGATGTTCAGTAAAAGCTGGAGTGGAGACAGGCTTCCTGAGCCCCAGGACTGCCTGCTGAGTTCTGCCGGCTCTTCTCCCCTTCCCTACAGGCAGCAAAACCCAACAGGCATTTGACTTGAACAAAATGCCTTTTTCTCACAAGGCAGGGAGAAGCCAGGTGCCCTGGAAGAAGATGGCATAAATAAGACAGTGTGATGCCCATGCTTATAACCAGCTTCATTTCCTGCTGTATCACGACTACATCTGACTGGCACACACACCCACACACATCCATACTCTAGTATAGATTTGTTTTTATATATGTAGAAGGAATTTTTAGCATGTAGCTCACCAAGTGACTCATAACCTTTACTGACCATGTCAGAAAGAATTAGAATATTTTTCATTTGTAACCACATTGATCTTGATAGCATCTTTGTGAGACATATAACTATAAGTGAGAGAATAACTATAAGAGCGATTAGAAACAATTACTTGTGATGATGAACATGGGGACATTGTGGAAAATAGGAAACCCTAAGTGTTTCAACCTTGAATTTTTTCTTGGAAGTTTATTATATAAAACACACATAGACAGGCAGGCAGGCAGGCAGACAGACAGACAGACACACAAATACACTTTTCTTACTACTGTCTTTAGTTTACTTGATGTGTGAGTGTGAGTGTGTGTGTATGTGTGAGTGTATTTGTATGTATCAGTGAGTGTGAGTGTGTGTGAAAGATATCTTCAGTTGTTATAACCTGCAGGTGCAGATCCAATCACTACCAACTGATCTCCCCCCTCTGGAAATCTCCATTCCTTGTTTTCCCCCCACATTTTCCCCAGATCCTTAGCACTGCATTTCTCTAGGCCCCAGTCTGTGCAACTTTGTCTCAGTGATCTCCACCTATGGAATTAGTATCATTTCAACTATTTTTGTGTTGGTAATGCCCAACTTTATAATTATAGCCTGAAACCCCGATTTGAACTTTGGACTTGAGTAGGTAGTGGCCAACTTGAGATTCCACTGGGCATCCAATGAACACCCATACCCCCCAAAGTAGCCCCTTGGCCAATTCTCACCACCTCGGCCCCATACCTTAGCTAATTCTCAGGGCTGTCCTGAGAATTAAACACAGAGTAGGGTGATCCCTGCTCAGAGCTATGGCTTCTGTTTTGATGGTATAGTCATGAGACAGTTTCTAGACCTTTGCTTCCCTTCTGCCTCTGGGCATCTTTAAGGCTCCTGAAAAACCTTCTTCCCGTTTCGCTGGCCAGCTGTCTTTTTCTGGACAGGGGACTGTGAGCACTGGGTGCTCTGTGCACCAGCTTTCAGTGACCCTTTTCAGGACACTTGATTGGTCTGTAGCCAACTAACTCCCTGCCACACGGAGGGGGCGATGAGAATAAGCAACCGCCTCCTGACAAGGCTGGTTAAGGATGTGCTGGCGGTTAACAATCACAGCTGAGTGCCTCACTGCGCCAAGAACTGGCTGCTCTGTCTTCATGACTACCCTCAAGCAAGTTACAGATGAGGCCTCTGAGGTTCCAGATGATGCCAGGTTGTTTTTCTTTTTTCTACGTGGAGCCCAGGCTGATCTCAAACTTTTGGCACTTCTCCTGCCTCAGCCTCCCCAAAACTGGGATTACAGATGTGAATTACCTCTTCTACCATACACCCAGTCTGTTTGCAAATCTTGTAACACCTTCCTTCAAAGGTGCCCACTTCTAGCATGGTGGCACACGCCTTTGATCCCAGCACTCAGGAGGCAGAGGCAGGAGGGATCTCTGTGAGTTTGATGTCAGCCTGGTCTACATATCAAGTTTCAGGACAGCCAAGGCTCCGTAAAGAGACTTTGACACAAAACAAAACAAAACAAAACAAAACAAAACAAAACAAAACAAAACAAAACACAAAAACCCCCAACTAACCAAAACAACTCCCTCAAAGGTGTTCCCTTCATCGTATTGCCTAAGTTATCCAATAGTCTTCTAACAGGTATCTGTACCCACCATGCCCTGTCACACAGTTCCTTGGGCACAAAAATTGGAATGAGCCTACAAAATAGATTGGGCCTGCTCTGCTCCAAGCCTGCCACGGCTGTCCTCCTCTTCCAGAGGACACACACATAAGGGGCCCTCACATCTGCTCTCTCTTTTCCTTCAGGTCTTTCCTCGAAATATTTTTAAAAAATTTAAATTTCGGTTTCGGTGTGCATCCAAAGCTGGTCTGGAAGAAACTCTTTAGCCAAAGCTAGCTGTAGATTTGTGATTCCCTTCTTTATCCCCTGGGAGCCAGGATCACAAAAATGTACCTTCACCACCAGCTCAGTTGTCTTTTTATGGAACTCCTACTTAACGTTTCTGAGTCTTCTTCCTGAATTGTCCTGTTCCATTTACACTTATGTAAATGTCACACTATGAGGCAAACAAAAGTGTTTTCTTCATGTATTTTGTTGATTGACTGTGCCAACCTCTCCACTGAGAAAGCCAGTACCATACAGTCAGACGCTTTGAGAGCTTCCAGCATGCAGAGCAGTAGGTGCCAGATAGACGCGAGATGAATGAAGTCTTTCCCCATTGTGGCCAAGCCTTTTTCTTTTCCTCTTACCACATATTATTTACTTTATTGGGCAAAGCAGATTATGTTCTGAACATTTTCCTGCGTTCCAAGCTAGTCCTGGTCTAGGTAACACATACACAAGCTAATCCTGGTTTTTGGAAGTATAAAATGAAATAATTTTAAAACTAGAAGAGGCCTCTAGGCTGTTTGCTTTTGCTCTTGTATTTAAGATGGGAACCCCAAGAACTGGAAAGGCAAGGGCTTGGTATTGCCACACCCCACGTCAGTCACCAGTGAAGAGCCTGGAGCCAAGCGTGGGATCTGCTGAGTCATAGTGGAGTCTTCCTATTCTATTGCCTAGTGCCCCTACATGTGACGCATCAGAATTAAAGGATAAACCACCTTTTGTAACGTGACGTTGTTTGCTATAGTGCATGCATCTAAACAGATTTAAGACACTTTTTAAAAAAGATTTATTTGTGTATTTGTGTATATAAGGACTCTATTTGCATGCACGACTGCATGACAGAAGAGAACACACTACAGAAGAAGGCATCAAATTTCATTACAGATGGTTGTGAGCCACCATGTGGTTGCTGAACTCAGGACCCCTGGAGGAGCAGCCAGTGCTCTTAACTGCTGAGCCATCTCTTCAGCCCTAAAAAAATATTTTTAAGGACAGAGGCATTTCCTGCATGTGTGGTGAATATTTTACTCCTCCTCCTCCTATTAATATTATTACTATTTTTTTGAGACAGGGTCTCACTATGTAGCCCTGGCTGTCTTGGAGACCAGGCTGGCCTTGAACTCACAGAGATCTGCCTACTTCTGCCTCCTGGGTGTTGGGAGTATAAGGCATGCACCACTTCATTCAGCTTGTGTGTTAAATTTTGCTGGTAGGGCTGGAGATAGCCGTTGTTCCATTAAACTTTTATGGCTGAACAAACTTAAAAACATTATAAAATTAAAATTAAATTCAAAAGATACCACTTCAACAGAACCTCTTTTTACTTTTAAAATTCTTTGGCCATTTCTTCTTCTTCTTCTTCTTCTTCTTCTTCTTCTTCTTCTTCTTCTTCTTCTTCTTCTTCTTCTTCTTCTTCTTCTTCTTCTTCTTCTCCTCCTCCTCCTCCTCCTCCTCCTCCTCCTCCTCCTCCTCCTCCTCCTCCTCCTCCTTGTTCTTCTACAACTACTACTACTACTATTATCATTTGCTGTTGTTGTTTTTTGAGACAGGATTTCTTTGTGTAGCCCTGGCTGTCCTGGACTCACTTTGTAGACCAGGCTGACCTCAAACTCACAGAGATCTGTCTGCCTCTGCCTCCCAAGTGCTGGGATTAAAGGTGTGCATCATTACTGCCTGGCCATTGCTATTGTTATAAGCATAGTTTGAATATATTCTTTAATCATTATTTATAATTATAGTTTTGCTCTGCTTATATGGAAAAACACTCTCCCACAAGCGTGGCATTTATCAGCTTAATGGCTGCACATGGTGACATAGCATCGATCCCATTTCCGTCAATCTTTCTTTTATGTGCCTTACACATAAAAGTGAGTGACTTACTGGAGTGGAGAACACATTTGTACACCTGGATTTTTTTTTTTTCTGATTGTGAGCAACTTTCTTGGGTGAATTATTAGGAGTCGCATTGCTAAATCAAGGCAATGAGAGGTAGCCCAAACACACTTATTCTGGAGACAGTCTGCAGTCCAGCCTGGCCTGGAATGCACTCTGTGGCTCACTATAGCCTCCACCTTCTGAGCTCCTCCTGCCTTATTCTCCTGACCAGCTGCATGACACTTGTGCTTCGGCACGCTGCTTCATAGGATTTAAAAAGCAGTGTCTAGTAAGTGCCAGCTGACAAATGCTTGCTCACACTGGAGCACACTGGGTTTTCCTCAGTTTTGCTACTGCAGTGAGATAAAGAGGCATATCTGCCTTTACCTCCGCCCGTCTTTAACTAAGAGCAAGCACTCGTTTGTGATAGCTAGCTCTGATTTCCATCTTTACCCAGTGAACACACAGATTGCCATACAGAGCTTGGAGGGGAAGTCCTTTCAGAGAGAATTTTCACAAGGAACCACCCGAATCGGGTGTACGGGAGATGAAAAATGCGAACACTTTTGTAGCTGGTTCTGACGTCCGGCTCGCCTGTTCCAGGACTGGCCTCAGATAGATTGGCACCACAGTCCTGCCAGGTTGAGAGGCCCTGAGATTTCCAGCTGTCCCTGCCAAGGGGCCAGACTAGTGACTGTGGACCTGAGACAAGCTCAGGGCCAGCCGCAAACTACCCAGTGAGCCTGGTTGAAGTGACAAGGAACAGACGTGTCCAAATTCCTGACCCATAACATGGCTAGATCTGATAATAAAATAGTTATTTTAAATGGCCAAGTTGGAGGGTAGCTGGTTATCAAAGAGAAACGGGGTTAGCAAAACTAACCAGTTGCCTGATCTTGACAGTATAATAAGGTAAAGTATGACGAAATGTGTGCTGCGGGCAACAGACCCAAAATGAGATTCTGAGTTGCCCTAGTGAGCGTGTGACTCTGTCCACACCCCGTCTCTTTGGCTCAACCACTTCTCTGCCTTCACTCTTATTATCCAGCAGTAGGAAATCACAGCCAAAGGGGGGAGAGACTAAGTCCAAGTGTAGGGCATGCACTTCAGAAAACCACCCTATGCCCCTAGAGTTAGGGTTTCCCTTTGAGGCTCTCAGGGAGGAGGGCAGCGTGGTGCTGGGGCTGGCATCATGTCTGAAGTTTAGAGCACACAGAGAAAAGCTGCCTCCCTGATGGATCTTCGCAGCGTGTCCAGGTATCTAATTATACATTGCTCTGCAAGAGTCGTTAAAGGAGTTTTATCTTTTTATGGGCTCCGTCCCCAGACATCTTCTCGCTGCAAGTTGGATCTGTTCTCGGGCCTGTTTATAGCTTGACCCTGTCATCATCTTCTGCTTTAAACAAGACCATTAACTTCACAAAGAGCAGCACTGAACCGCCTTTCTTCTTCTGTTCTCCCCCAAGTAAAGTAAAAGTAACATTTGAAGCTCATCACAGCTGCAAGAAGAGACACTTTATGGGTTGCTAACAGTCGATTATTCATAGTTTTTCTGGGAAAAGCTGATTCCTTATAAAAGTATACTTAACTTTAGCATTAAAACGTTTACTGATGAAGCTGGACGGAGGTCAAAACTTGTTCTTAAATTTCTCTTTTTGTTTCTGAAAAATTTCTCCCATCTTTTCATAAGAGAATAAGAACATAAATTTAAGGTAAATAAATAGTAATTAAGTTTGAGGAGGGGTTAGCGAAAAAGTTAAACTGAGGCAATTCCGTAGTTGAGCAACGAAAGCTCAAGAACCAGGTGTAAGCTGTAATCCTCTGACTGCCTTGTTTATCTATCTTGGCCCCACGGCGAGGAAGCTGGGACATTTCTTTGGTTTTATTGCATTCTGTATTTCAGTAAGCAATTAGGGAAGAAATTTAAAAGTCCTTAGACACATGCTTTCTTTCAGAACAACTCCAAAAAGAAAGATGATTATCATATTTTAAAAATATCATTAAAACACCATGGCAACTCTTCCTGGGTGGTAATCTGGTTCAGACCAAAAAAAAAAAAAAAAAAAAAAAAAAAAGAAATTATAGTTTTAAAAAGTAAAACTTGTTTCTAAGAAGACTCCAGACGTCTCCTTTATTACGGCGTGTCTCAGTTTTAAAATGTGGTCCCTCCCTCCAGTGGGCTCTAGTGAAATCAAGAGAAGGCTCAGAGCAAATGATATCCCATCTGCACGGGTAAGTGGAGGGTTGGAACCCTGGCTACGAGTTCCAAGGACCCGAGTTCAGTTCCCAGCACCTACAGCAGGTGTGTCACACCTGCCAGTAACTCCAGCTCCTGGGGCACCAGCACTGATGTGTAACACACACACACACACACACACACACACACACACACACATTCACGCACACACACACATAAATAAAATAACAAAGGAACTGTGTGTGAATGTGGTTCAGTCTCCAGTATGAAAGCTTTTGAAGTAAAAAATGTGAAATTTGTCCCCCTAGTCTGGGTCCTCAGGCTCAATGTCAGCATCACGTGAGACACAAGGGTAAAGGCCACACACAGAGGTCTCCTGGATGAGGCCATGTCAGCCGAATGGCATTTTAAAATGGCTCATCTTGGTCTAAAAGTCAGACCACATCTGAATGATAGAATTTTTGGCAATATTATTATATTTTTCTTTACTAAACAGAGAATGACATTTTATTTGGCACTGGGCTCAAGGATGACATGAATCGTACAGTTTGTGAATGAAATGAGGGGGGGAGGTGCTCTGGGGAGGGTATCCCACACCAGAGACAGGAGCCAGTGGCCTGAGCCACGCTGGATGGGAGTGATCCCAAAGGTCCATAGGTCTATGTGCTTGCGTACCTAGTCCCCAGTTGATCTGTTTGAGAAGGATGAGAGGAGGTGTGTCTCTGGGGATGGGCTTTTGGGTAACTTAGATATTGTTTTATTCATTTAAAAATGTTATGAATATTTGTTGTTTTAAAATTCTGCCTCATAATGTATTTGTGATTACACCCAAATTTCTATCCTATTTTTTAAGTTCAGAGACTTTTCTTTTCTTTTTAAAAGGTTAATTAAACATATATATGTGTATGCCACATGAGTTTATATGCACCACATGCATGCAGGCCAGAAGAGAACATCAGATTTCCTGTAACTGTGGTTGTGAGCCGCCACGTGGGCTCTGGGAACTGAACCCGGGTTCTTTGCAAGAGCAGTATGTACTCTTAACCTCAGAGTCATCTCTCCAGCCTCTGAGAAGGCACTTCTATTCCAGAGATCAAAATGTATTATTTTCTTCTACTGCTTTATGCTTTCAGATTTTGCATGCTTGAGTACAGTGGTTAAGAATGAAGACAACCCATTTGATTATTGGCTCCCAGGCTTCATAGTTTTCTGGCCTTGATTAAACTTTTCAACCTCAACTTTCTTGTCTGTAAAATGGGGACAATTATCGTAATACCTAGTAGGAGAAAATAATTTCTGTTCACTATATTGTGTCTGGTTCTTATACATAACAAATGGTATCTGTACATTTTTATTATTGATATATAGAAAAAAGAGGACTTTAACTTTTCCCTCTCAGCTGGCTAAATAGCACTACTTATAAAGAAGTCATTCCTTCAGCGTTTGTTCTGTGATATGAGCACTTTACCCTTCATTGTTTTCTCACTGATTTGCCAGAATATTCCCATCTGTATCATGTGGTTAAATTCTATAGCTTTAAAACACCTAACAAGGTACATGGGAATAACATGCGCCATTTGTCAACTGTCAACATTATTTTCTTGTTTCTATGCCCCACATGACTTTTGGATTTTTAAAAAAACATTTTAATCAAATAATGTAACGAGAATACATCTCTATACCAGTGGTGTTAGAGGCATCATTTAGAACCTTCGATTTTGAGGCCTTATTACATGTTAGGAGGCAGCCATGTCTACCACAAGCCCACCAGCGCTTGGGATGCAGCACTTAGGACAGATGAGGAAGTTACAGGGCTATGCTTATGTAGGGAGCAACAGTGAGAATTTGCTAGGGACTAAAGCCAGGTTGTTGGTGCTGGTTTACCTTCTTATGGAAATGGCCACCACACCAGCCGTGGGAGCTCTACAGGGCCCTCTTATTTTGCTTTTCTACTTCCTGTCCTGCTGGAAATTAAACCCAGGACTTTGTGTGTGCCTAGCAGCTCTTGCCACTGAGCCACGTTTCCCTCAGCACCTGACGTGGGGCAAAAGTAGCTGAATCAGAAACTGTTTGTCAGGAGATTGCTGCAGACATTAATAGGCAGTGATGTAATTTCTAATCTTTGCACTTAACCGCAGGCATTAGGATGTCTTTATCATCCTTGTCTCTGTAGTTTAAATCATTGATAAAGTTATTTTTGTTTTAGTTTTAGCAAATATATTTATGTTAAGTAACAGTGCAAAATGTTTTATTTATTTTGTGTTTCAGTCATCAGGGCTGTGGCTTTATTTTAAAAAAGACACTGCTGCTGGGCTCTGTGGCACATGCCTATAATTCTAGCATTTGGGGAGTAAGAGGCAGATGGATCTCTGTGAGTTTGAAGCCAGCTTGGTCTATAGAGTCAGTTACAGGACAGCCAGGACTATACAGAGAAATTCTGTCTGAAAAACAAACAAATAAAAAATATGAATGCAAAATTATATACTAGTGACATGGAAACTCCTGTTTATTTTTGCATAAAGAACACGCCTTTGGGGCCAGAGATGGCTCAGTGGTTAGGAGTGTTTGCTGCGCTTGTAGAAGATACAAGTTCTGTTCTCAGCGCTCAGATCTGGCAGCTCGCTGCATGTTAACTCCAGCTTTAAGGGATCTAACACCCTCTTCTGGCCTCTCACCTTCACACATGTATGTGAGAGAAAAATAACTATTTGATACTGTACCATGTGGACTGTCTTCAATGATTTTCAGAACTGACTGATTTTAAAAAAAATTTTATAATTCTCACTGCTGAGGCAATCTCTGTGTACAGTACATAGCACAAAATGGCAAAATGTTTAGAGCCGTTTCAGGAATTGTTGGAAAGTCTATCCTAAACCCAATCCGCTTAATGATATTTTAAAGTGAAACTCAAGTCAATGACTCTAACAAAAGCTTTTAAAATCAATCATTTTAACACAAGTCAAAACAAAGGCTTTTATATGCCAGGGAATCATTGGAGGGAAGTAAATATTACTTACCTTGTTTTCTGTAATTAAAGCGTTATGTTTAATTTGCACAACAAACACTGCATTTTATAATATACAGCTGTCTTGTATCTGGGCCCAGGTGTTTCCGGCTGTGTTCACTGGCTCTGTGTGGTGTTAGAACACACTGTAATGTCAGGCTGTGTGTTCAGAACCAAGGCTGCAATGAAGCCACCTGGTACAAGACGGGCAAGCAGTACAGAGGCCCCTTGGGTTCACTACACATTTGGTTTTTTGTCCATCAAATGTTCAGAAACCCTTTACTGTTCCTTTTGTTGCTGTTGTTGCTGCTTCACTCCATCTCTCACCCGCATGGGGCTGCAATCCTTAAAGACATTTGTGAGAATTTGGGGTTTTCAGAACTGCATAGAATTATTTCTTTCATTGCTCTCTTTTGAAAAAGTGTGAAACATTTTAAAAAGGTATGTCAAAAAACAACTTTGTACGTTTATTGCTTGGCTCAAGCATTTGAAAGATAACTCAACAGCATTTTTCTTTAATAATAATAACAGTACATTACAGGATTTGCATATTCTAGGTCTCTTGTTTTCAGCAAGTTTATTCATCAATATATTCGTTTTAATTTTTTATGGTCTTAAGGAAGCCAGTTGTATATCATTGGCTACACATATTGTGGGAGTCTTAGGTTGATACTAATTAGCAACTGTGTGAAGCCACTCTAAACACCGGGGTTGGTAAGACTGGTTAACAGTTGTCACTGGCACTGAGTCCCCCCTCTTCTTTCTGAAGAAAAAAAAATGGTTTTCTAAACCGCACTAAAGAGCAAAAGAAAGCAGCCCGTTACCTGTCGACACTGAGAGCGCAGAGATTCAGGACGGTGATGCCCACAGAGGACTTTTGCAGAAAGGGGAACAGCTTGCAGAGAAACACTCCAAAGTCATTGTGGGCAAAAGGCCAGTGCCCTGCCAGCAGCTGAAAAGATGAGATGGGAGTGAGAGATGGTGAGGCTGGCCCAGTGTGTAACCTGCTTGTACCCCCAATTACACTTTTATCATTGTGTGAACATATGACCAGATCTTTTGGCTTTCAAATCCTCTACCCCTTCCTGAATAAGTTTTATGTTGTTGGTGTTTGTTTGTTTTCTGAAACAGGGTTCTCTGTGTAGCCCTGGCTGTCCTCGAACTCCCTTGTAGACTGGGCTGGCCTTGAACTTAGAGATCCACTTGTCTCTGCCTCGTCAGTGGTAGGATTAAAGGCATGAACCACTCCTGCCCAGCTCTGAATAGGTTTTTCAAAGAACCTTTACCTTTGATCCAACCTTACATCCCCACCTGGTCTCTTCCTCTGTCACTATAGCCAGTCTCAACTGGTTTATTAAACTTTGCACTTAAAGCTGGGTGTGGTGGAGCATGCCTATAATCTCAGCACTCTGGGAGGCAGAGGTAGGCGGAGTTCTGAGTTCGAGGCCATCCTTGTCTATAAAGTGAGTCCAAGACAGCCAGGGCCACACAGAGAAACCCTGTCTCAGAAAAAACAAACCAAAACAAAAATCAACCCCCCTAAACAAAACAAAACAAAATAAAAACCAACCAAACAAAACCTACCAACAAACAAAAAAAATTGCATATAAGCTTTGTCCAAGAATGCCCACAGGTTCTCTAGTAAAATGCTAAGCTGATATTTCCTGTGAACTTCACTAATAATTTATATGACTATGGCTGCTTAGTGTCTTAGTGTAAGTAAAGGCACAAGGCATAATTTTGGGGGTGAATCACCCCACTAAGGACAAGGATTGTGGTTTTAACATCAACTTGCCACAAATCAGAATTGACTGAGCAGGGAGCCTCAACTGAAGAACTGTGCTGGTTGCTTTGCTTGAGGTGGGAAGGCTCACTGCTATTGGCACTTCTGGATTGAACACCCCAGATTTTAAAAAAGATATTTTTCAGAAGGAAGTTTATCCTTATCGTTTGGGGAATGGCCTTCCCTCATGTACCCCAGGCCGATCTACCCTGTGGTTGTTGCCTCTGCTGAATCCAGCTTTTGTCATAGAAGAGGTTACCAGTGGCTCTCCGGTAACTTTCCTGACATCCAGTGCCAGGTGGGACTACTGAGGCAGCCACTGGGTGGACGAGTAACTACCACTCACTGCCCCCAAATTAGAGACTGCTAGTCTGGGATTACAATGACTGTAGAGGGCCTCAGTCTCAGAGACTGAGTAATGAATGGGTTCTCAGTGTCTCAGGCACGACTTGGCCACCATTATTATGTCCAGGCTCACGTCTACACACAGGCATCCTCTAGGTCATGGGAGTGATACTGAAGGTGAGCCCCCTCTTCCTCTATGCTTCCGGTCTGCTTTGAGCCTCCCAGTTTCCTTCCCCATGCCCTGCCTCTATAATAAGCTGCCTCACTACAAGCTCAAAAGCAATGAGGTGAACTGACCACAGGTTGAGACCTCCAAAGCCGGGAGCCCAGATTGTCACCTTAGCCACCCCAGCCTCAAGAAGGACCAGCATGTCACCCTCGCTCTCTCAAGCACTTTAGGACGTGCGGTAGCGGAAGTGGGAGAGCGCCCCGCTCCCTCTGTCCTAGTAATAAAACAGGAGTAAAAGGAGGGGCGGCATAGAAGCAACAGTATAGCTTACTGACTTTTCATTACATTTATTTAGATATTTAGCGCGCGTGTGCGTGTGTGCGTGCGTGCGTGCGTGCGTGTGTGTGTGTGTGTGTACGTGTGCTACAGTGAAAGTGTGGAGATCAGAGTTGATTGTCTCCTTCCACCATGTGAACCCGTGAAATAACTTGGGTCAGGTCATCAGGCTTTATGGCAAGTGCCTTTACCCACTGAACACCCTTTCTCTCTGTCTCTGTCTCTGTCTCTGTCTCTCTCTCTCTCTCTCTCTCTCTCATTCAGTCTGTCTATCTGCCTTTTCTTTCCTTCTTTCTGTTTTTTAAAGAAAAGGGGCACTTTCTATTATTTAGTAACACTTAAAATTAAAACCACAGTATTTTGAAATAGTAAAAATTAAGCCGCATAACATTTAGATAATGCCAATGGAACAGTGTGTCTATCAAGGTCCCCAGCTTTCCCACCCAAAGGCAATCCTTGCAGGAAGCTTGCAACGTACATACAAACTTTGCCTTTTTTTCTTTTTGTAAAACAAGTGGGATCACATATAAAATTACTTTTAAAAGTTTGTTGTATTCTCTTTTCTGAGGTAGTTTTAGAAAGAGCCCTATTGCCTAAGGAAAAGGTCTTTTAAAATTCCTTGGTGAAACAGTTTAAACAAGGGCCACCTTGATTAGCAGCTATTTAGCATGGTATCTAGGTCGTGGAAAACCCACTGCTGATTGCTTTAATGTTAACAAGTGACGGTCAAGTCCATGACAGAACACACAAACAGCTATGACAAGCTGTCAAGCCAAGCTGGTTCAAAGGGTCATTTCAGAACACAAGGAGCCATAGCTTATTTGTATTGCCACAAAAAGGGCCCGTGTTGTGAAAGCTTCATGTTTATTTCCCTCTGAGAACACCACGTGGTACCTAACATGAGTACTGAAGGCACCAATCGTTCCAATTCACCCCCGCATCCGTGACTCTAACCCACGAGCTCACTTCCATATTTTCATGTTCTGAAATAACAGAATGCAGGCTGAGAGCAAATTCACACTGTGATTTACTCCCTATTTCCAGGCACCAGTGCGTCCAAGTAGCATTTCCATTATTTTCATTAAGTGAAATGATATACAGACCATGGGGTAGGAGGAAGTGGCAGCCAAAGCTATAGAGCGTGCCTGCCCTAAACCCTGCTTTGGATGATAGAGTGAGCATAGCTTCCTAAGAGCTCCGGGGAAGGCTCAAGATGACCCATGTCCTGCAGGCAAACCCTCATCCTATTTCTTCTTTCTCTAGAGGAGTCGACAGCAGCACTGCAGACAACAGAACACAGCCATCTCAGCAGGGGACACTTGCCTTGCTCTAACCAGTTGAAAGACATGCACATTCTGAGATGACAAATTCATGTGGAAACTCCATTCATGTGGTTGGTTTGTGGAGTGTCAAATCAACATCACAAATAGCAGGCTGCCTCTTTCTTAAACCCGCTGGACAAAGATCTACTTATAAACGTGCACAATTTGCCTGTTCTCAGAATGGCTATGTCCCTCAGCTCCATTTATGGCCATTTCTGTATTTTGTATTTTTGTGAAAAGCAAAGTATGGGCAATGCCAGCTTCTACTGCTTTTCCGGAACATGACTGAATAGGGGGGAAAGTCTGGAATTGGGTAGATGTGAAATTATGCCCTAGTAGTCCCTACTCATCAGAGGTAAACTAAGTCTCCAGCACAAGTTGGCTTACTGTGATTTTGTAGCCAATGCTATAAGCTTAGTTTTTATTCTTTAACTTGTTGCAGATTCAAGATGATCACCTCAGAAGGAAGGGAGGGGTAGGGGTCAATATTGGTTTTAAATAAGGGTTAATAAGAGAGCTAGTGAAAAAAAGAACCAGCACTTGTGGCATGACCCAGACCTTCGCTGATCCACCAGGGGTAACATTGCCTGTGTTGGGGATATGCGACAATACCAGAATCTTCTGGGTATTACGGACTAGGAGGGGGTGTTCCTGGCATCTGGGGAGTAGAGACTAAGGAAGCTGCTAATATCCTGTAAGGCACAAGGGCAGTATCCCCTCCAAATAACTACCAGGATGCAAGAAGTTAATGTCGTTGAGGTTGTAACACACCATCCTAGCAACTACACCAGGATCTTTGGAGTAGGGACAGAGGGGAAGATGAGTAGGTGGTTAGAAGCACTGCTTTGGGGAACTGAACAGCATCAGAGGCACCTAGCGGGCTCCTGACAATACTGATTGTTGTACTGTGTTTCCAGAGCTTGTGACTCAGCCGCTCTGGGGTTGGGCCTCAGAATAGGCATTCCTAGCCGACTGCCAAGAGGCTCTGATGCTACTCTGAGAACCGTTACTCTAGAAGTGCCATGAGCAGCAAGGAGAAGAGTTGGTAGCCAGTTAGAGCTGGGGCTGCGTAGCTCACATCTCACTTCCCTTACTGCCCTAAGGGCAACAGCACAGAGAGACTTAGTCAAAACAGTAAGGGCTCTAGTGTCTGGGCCTCGCTGGCTTGATGCTGTTAGTTCATGCCCTATATTGAGGATGGGCTGAAGAGCACTTCCTATTGCTGTGAGACCAGCCACTTAAGCCATCAGAACTCTATTTCTGTGCTAGTCAGATGGGCGTGGCCTCACGCCTGCCTGTATAGTGATGTGATGACCATTTGGGGGCTCAAGCAGGACAATCCCAACGTGGGAACCCTGGCAACTGCACACATACCACAATGCTATGATTTTGGATTGGTATAATTTGTAAACCTAAGTTGAAATGTATGTACCATTTATACATGATTTTAATGAGAAACCTGGCTAATCTGAACAATTGTACCACTGGTTTCCCTCTTCCAGATGTTAATATCTGCCACCACTTAATCTCATCACTCACACATTGTTTTTGTCATTGTCATCACATCCTAAAACTGCACACAGAAAGCCAGCAGCAGATTTTCCTTTGTCCTGATTCCCTCCGCCCCCTCTAGTAAGGTTGAGTGATTTTTTCCATTTTCTTTTTGTCTCACCCCACCCATCCTAGACAGGAATGAAGGATTTATGAATACAGTCTGCAATAGCTAAAACCCTCGACATTTAAACAATGTTCTTTCCCCTGGAATATGCTTGATTGTGGGTCGCCTAAAACCAGACAGACACCAGTCTTCAAAGAGCAGGGTTCTGACTCTCTCTCTCTTCTCTTCCCCTCCTTCTCCTCCTTTCCTCTTCTCTCCCCTCCTCCTGTCCCTTCCCCTCTTTCCCCTGTCCCCTCCTCTCTCTGCTTTGCTTCTCTCTCTCTCTGTTCTTGGAGAGGGGCTGGGACACACAAGTTGTCACACAGTCAGGCCTGGAGAAGAGGACTGTCCCCACACTAGCACAGACCGAGGTGCTCACAAAGCCTGCGATCCCCGGCACAGGGCCTGCAGTGAGAACATGAGTTCCAGTTACTCAGATCTCCCATCAGATGCTGTAAAATCCATCACTTCCGTGACAGGGAATGGGCTTTGCTCCTCCTCTGTGGCTTAATTGCTTCCAGATTGCGGCAGAGCTTTCATACAAATGTAATAAAAACCGGCTTCTGTGTCATCCGCACACATTTTTCTTTGTCAAGCTCCTCTTGCCTCCTGAACAGGCCAAGAACTTGAAGTGTGTGGCATTCAGAGAAGGAGCACAACTGTTCTGGCCTGGCTGTGGCACAGGGGACAGAGGAAGCTACAGTTGGACTGTGGACTGGAACTGACCTGTGACATCTCTTGCACCCATGGCTTAGGCACAGTGGCTTACCCCTCTGTCTTCCTCTGTAAATGATAGCTGTGGCAGCCACCTGAAAGGGATCGTCACTATAGACAGCAGTGGAGAAAATGCATGTAAAGAGTATAGCACAAGGAAAGTTCTAGAAATGTGAACTGTAGCCATTGATGACCTATGGCTAGCTCTAGCTTTTGGCTTCACTTTGCTAAGGAGGTTAGCTCGCTTCTATCACTGTGAAAAAATATTTGAGACAATCAAATTTAAGGGAGAGGCTTATGGAGGTGCATGGCCTCAGAGGTCTATGGCTGCTAAGCCTCACTGCGTTTGGGCCTTTGGTGAAGCAGCACTTCATGGTGGGGAGTGTGTGCTGCAGCAAGCTGCTCACTTCATGGCAGCCATGAAGCAAAGAGAGAGGAAAAGGAGGGGGCCAGAGACACACAGTCTTCTTTGAGGACATGCACCCAATGAGCTAACTTCCTCCTCCTACACTTTTCTATTAAAGGCTCTACCACCTGATAGTGCCATGGGCTGGGAGCTAAGCCTTTCTTGCCTTTGAGGTGCATTTAAGATCCAAGCTGGAGCGGAAGGTGGAGGAAGGGTATGCTGGCATCTGTTACAGGGTGGCAGCAGGCCTCATGGAAGCGAAGACACCCATTTCCAGGAATTTAGTGTCTAGAGGACAGGCAGAAACCATAGCACCCAAAGCTTGAAGCTTTCCACCAAGGATCTCTACAGAAGGAGAGGCCACGAGGTCTTATCAGGACAAGAGCATGCCCCTGTTCCTCAAAGGACACTGAGGATAAAAAGGCTGTCTGTCCTATGTGCCTGGTGTCCTAAAGGACCTGATGTGACAGTGAGTTGTACGGGTTGGCACACAGCACCCAGAAAAAGTAAACATGGGTTCCTGCACTACTCAGGCTCTGGGGACTTGCCTCACTCCTCTGGCTTGTGCTGGAAAACATGGAATCATTGCCACTCATCTTTTACTTCTAAATCTTCACTTTCTGGAATCTATAACACATAGATGTTAATAACTGGGGGTGAGGGGGTGAAGAGAAAATAGGACAGCAAGAAAATGATTTTAAAAAGACAGATCCAATGTTGCATGTGGTGGCGCACGCCTTTAATCCCAGCACTCGAGAGGCAGAGGCAGGCAGATCTCTGTGAGTTTGTGGCCAGCCTGGTCCACAGAGTGAGTTCCAGGACAACCACGGCTGCCTAGTGAGACCCCATTTCGAAAACAAAATAAAACAAACAAAACCAATCAAATGGGAAAACAGAAAAGAGTTCCAGCGCAGGAAGCTTTCTTCCCCCTAGAAGAAAGAATATTCATCTAAGACATGGACTGCTCAGTCTCAGGCACCTGAGGGGTGGGAACCTGGGTGTTGCCTTGAGTAACTGATTCAAAGACCCCGATCCAGAAGCAAAGAACTCGAGAAGAGACTTCCTAGTTTGCAAACATAAAACTAAGGGATCACTGGATGGAGAGAGAATACTTTTAAAACAGAAGAATGAGATGCTCTCAATATTGACATTTTACTGTGTAGCGGTGAAGGCCTGGCTTAGCTTTTAGAGGGTTAGCTCATAACAGATTCATGCTGCAAAGGGTGAACGCTGCCTTTGCCTGAATGGAGAAACGATTTCATGTTGTGAGTGGAGGCCTGTGATCTGTTGCAATGAAAGGCAAGCAGAGTTATGGACAGGAAATTAGTGCTCTGAGGAGGACGTGCCACAGGGCCTAAAGCCTAATGGAAACATTTAGATTTTATGTTAATCACAAGTGGATGATTAAAAGTGAAGTCTGTAATTGCAGAGATCTACAACGTAGATTTAGGCAGCAGTCTCTCAAAACTTACCAGTGACAATGACAACACTAATGACGGACAGCATATTTGAAAGCCTGCAGCCGATGCACTGATTTAATGTGCAAATCCTTTAGAACTTGAGTTAGTTCCCCACTGCAGTGTGTGTCATGTGGTCACAATTATCTTGTGTGTATGTGGGAACAATGAGCCCGTAACGATATGGCATGCGGCATGAGGGAAAATGGTGCCACATGTGTTCTGAGGGATCGGGAAGGGGATGGGGGTGGTTCTGAGTATCCGGGAACAGGAATTCATCAGGGAATAAAATCGCACAGTTCTAATAGCAGAGGCAGAAATTAGAACCAGCAACTCAAGAGGGCTGTGTTACTAAGGGACTGCATGTGAAAATGACACGTATTAAAGCTCCCCCCCCACAAGCTTCAGAGACCTGGCTAAAAGCTGCGTGCAGCAGAGACTATCAGAGTCACAAAGGCCCCTTTAACACAGAGTGCAGGTGCATTGTGCCAGGGGGACGGGGGTGTGGTGTGGTGGGGTGTGGAGTGTGGGGTGTGGGGGGTGTGGAAGAACCTGCCTTTGAGTTCCAGCCCCAGCTGAAAGCTTTGAGTCTTGGTTCTCCTCTCTGCCAGTTAAAATTTGCTGGGCCAGAACACAGTTGCTCCCCTAAATTCTCAGTGACCTCTCAAATTACATGTGATCTTCACATCCAACTGCGGTTGGTTTCTCTGAAACGATTGCTCCGTTTACTGTGACCTGACCACTATCCTTTCCCTGCTGTCAGTGATTGTTTCTGCTGCCTCCACTTCTCTTTTATTCTTCTCACCAGTTCGTCTCTTAGTCCTCTATTTTTTTCTCCCTACCCAATAGAACCAAAGTTGTCAGAACTTGAGAAAGTCCACAGATGAAGCCACATGACAATAAGCTTGGAGTGTGTGAAGCCTATTTTATGGCTTAAAAAAAAAAGATTTATTTATTAATTATTATGTATACAATGCTCTGCCTGCATGTATACCTGTAGGCCAGAAGAGGGCATCAGATCACATCATAGATGGTTGTGAGCCACCATGTGGTTGCTGGGAATTGAACTCGTAACTTCTGGAAGATCAGTCAGCGCTCTTAACTGCTGAGCCATCTCTCCAGTCCCTATTTTACGACTTTTAAAGGAAAAGCTAAACCACACAGTAAGTCAGCTCAGTGGGCTATCAACATCACCATGCAAACAGCATAGTGACTTGCTAGAAAATTTCAATTAATTTTAAGCTTCTAGTAAAAGTCTGTTACGTACCTTTACAGTTCTCTTTTTAAGTTTTGAGAATGCATCTGAAGTGTTTTATTTGTGTCATCGGAAAATAACATGAGGTTATACTGGTGTTCAAGCCCCTGGCTTCAGGCTTCCAGCTCCTTGGAGAGTGTGACACTTTCAAATCCCCTGGTTAACAAAGGCTGGTAGTGGACACTGCTGGGTGCGTTTTTGAAATTACACCACAAACAGGCCAACATTCAGAAGATCTATATGAATAAATAAAAGTGTTTGCGTCCCGGCAGATGTTGCAAAGCGATGTGCTTTGCACATGGGCGTTTTCAGTGCACTGTGTGTGGAAAGTTCATTTGCAGTTTCTCAGCCATATCAAAGCCAGTCTTAAAAAAAAGAAACAAAAAAACTGCCAGTGCCAGAGTTTGCCTGTCAATCAAGGAATAGCCATAATTATACGAAAAAGCTATTGATGCTCTCTCTTTCCCGTAACTACTTCTCTGTGGGAGGCAAGATGTGTTCATGTATGTATTTAAAACAAAACAATATAATCAGCAGATCCAACCAGGAACTAATAGGGGAATTCAGATGCCTTTTTATTAGGCTAGACAATGAAGCAGTTTATTAAAATTCAAATTAATGCCATTTTTCACATTTTTTTTGTTTTAAAAAACCTTTTTCTTCTGGATGGTGGCACACGCCTGTAATCCCAGCACTAGGGGAGGCAGAGGCAAGCAAATCTCTGAGTTTGAGAGCAGCTTGGTCTACAAAGAGAGCCCAGTATACCCAAGGCTGCTCAGAGAAACTCTGTCTCTAAGGGAAAAAGAATCCTTTTCCATAAAAATAGCTTAATATTTAATGGGTTTACTTTACTTTCCTGTGCATAAATATTCTATTGGATTCCAAGTTTTTACTTTTAAAATACTGCATATCAGTGGCCATTAGTTGTTTAATATGTGCGTGTCTCTGTGTGAGTAGGCACACATGCATACAGGTGCTTGAGGAGGCCAGAGGAAGGCATGAGATCCCCGGAGCTGGAGTTACAGACAGTTTAGAGCTGCCTGAGGTGGATGCTGGGATCTGAACCCAGGGCCTCTGGAAGGAGCAACAAGCACTTTTAACCACTGAACCAGCTCTTCAACAACTTTTAAGAATACGAAAAAGTCTTGAGACCAAAAAGTGAATCTAGACCAATATGCTTATTTTAAAAATATTTTTATTGATGTGTGTATATTTCTGTATATATATGTGTGTGTGTGTGTGTGTGTGTGTGTGTGTGTGTGTGGTATGTGGTGTGTGTGTGATATGTGATATGTATTGTGTATATGTGTGTGTGGTGTATGGTTGTGTTGTGTATGTTTATGGTGTGTGTGGTGTATGGTTATGGTGTGTGTGTGTGTGTGTGTGTGTGTGTGTGTAAATCAGAGAACAACTTGCTGAAGTTGGTTCTTTCCTTCCACTGTGTGGGTTCCTGTCATCGCACTCAGGTCATCGGGACTGGTGGCAAGTGCTTTTAAAGATGAGAGTGCTCAAAGGGAGAGAAACGCCACAGAACTTATCCAAGATCCCGTAAAAACCTGGCAATATTTTATTTTCTTTGTTGTTACAGCAAAAAGGGAACCCCACCATCTAATTGAAAACTCAGAGTCATCACTTCTGTGAACATGGCCATGGCCTCTAGCCTCCACTAACATTGAACATGGCAATCTGAAGTGGACGACATGGCCGGTCACAGGCTCAGGTAGGTAGTTGGGTCTCTGGGACCATGAATGTGGAGGAGCTCTGCATGGGGACGGGAGGTCTTCTTCTTGTCCGGTCCTGTTTCCTAGGATCTGTGCCTGCTTGGGCTTCAGCCTGCACATGGGATGAGGGCACAGCGTATCAGGGCTCTTGTCACTTAGCTCAGTTCAGTGAGACCCTGAGCCAAGCTAATCTCGGAGTACTCATGACAACCATATGACATCACTGTAACCTGTCACCATAAGTAGGCTCTTGAGCTTCTGTGTCAGCCTCTGACTCCCTCCCCTTCCCCCCACCACATCCCCCCTGATCCATAGCCCTGCTGGGACGGTTTAAACTGGGTTTTAATATTGGCTTCTGGGATTTTTCACTGATCTTTGTTAAACTAAATGGAAGATAGTGGTACAATTCACAAATTAGATTCTGGAAAAAAAGCATAATCCTTTATCTCCAATGTACAGCCTCACCTTATTTTTGACCTGAAATTAAAAATCTCTTCATGGGAGATGGGAGTAACCTGGTTCCATTTTGAACACTTTTGTGAACGACAGTAGGCTGGAAAAAGAGCCATAGAGTCTTTTTCTAATAACCAACAACAGCCTAGTATGAAGACGAAGGATCTGGCAGTTCTGAAATAACAAGAGTGTGAGATTCACTCACTCAGAATGCACATTGCTGGTTGCCAAGAGTAGGAAAATATCTAGTGTTACACTACATTTTCCAGAGTTAGTATCTTCTTTATTTGTAATCATAAGTAAATGACATGCTGAACATTTTGTTCCAAGACCCAGTACATTCAAAAAATTATCCCAACTTATTTTACTATTTTTACAAGCAATTCTAGTGGAGAAAGAGAGAGAGAGAGAGAGAGAGAGAGAGAGAGAGAGAGAGAGAGAGAGAGAGAAGAAGAAGAAGAAGAAGAAGAAGAAGAAGAAGAAGAAGAAGAAGAAGAAGAAGAAGGGGGGGGAAGGGAATGAAGGAGGGAGGGAGAGAGAAGGGGAAGGAAGGAGGGAGGGAGGGGGGAATGGTACACTTCACATGTGGAATTCAGAACTCAGAGAGCAAGTCTTTGTCTCCATCCTGTTTAAGACAAAGTTTCTTTGTTGTTTCTCTGCTGTGTATGCCAGCTAGTTGCCCCACAGGTCCTGGAGTCTTCCTGTCTCTACCTCCACCCAACCCCCGACCCATCCTGGGAGCACTGGGCTTACAGAAGTAGGCTATTCTGTCTAGCTTTTGTGTGGGTTCTGGAAATTTAAACTCAAGTCCTTACACTTGGATAGCAAGTGTTTTATTCACTAACCTATATTTCTAACAGTTTTCTTGGCACTTAAAAAAAGATAAAAACAAAAGAAAGAAAAATGCTCAATTAAAATATATGTTTAGGAAACCGAGACCTTTTCACTGCTAGTGGGAGTGAAAGAAAGTGTAACCACTGTGGAGACGGTTGCCAAAGCAATATGTGTAGTAAGCCTTGGCTCCAGGAATCCTACCCATACTTATAAGTAGGATGTGCCTATACATATAGTCTTTCCTGTTAAAGGGAAATATTGGGACAAAGGATTATATGACTTATGATGCTCTTTCATATTGGGCGAGTATGAAACTATAAAAAGAATAAAGTAGCATTTTATATATTTTCAAAGGTTTCTGGGATATAATGGCAAATGAAAAGATCAAGGTGCAGAATACTGATCAAGAAACAGGAATATAAAATGGTACAAGCAGAGGTAGTTAACTGACTGACTGACTGACTGACTAACTAGCTAACTAAAGAAACAGGAAAGCCAAATATGGAAGCTCAGAAGTATAATCTCAGCACTTGGAAAGCTAAAGCAGGAAGATTACTATGAGTTCAAGCCAAGCCTAGTGTAAGTCCAAAGTAAGACCCTGTAGCAAAAAAAATCAAAACCACCAACCAACCAACCAACCACCAACCAACCAACCACCAACCACCAACCAACCACCAACCAACCAACCACCAACCACCAACCAACCACCAACCAACCAACCACCAACCAACCAACCACCAACCAACCAACCACCAACCAACCAACCACCAACCAACCAACCACCAACCAACCAACCAAACAACCACCAACCAAGCAACCACCAACCAAACACCAACCAAGCAACCACCAACCAACCAAGCAACCACCAACCAACCAAGCAACCACCAACCAACCAAGCAACCACCAACCAACCACCAACCAACCAATCAACAACCAACCAACCAAATGAAACTACTACTAACGACATAAAAGAAATAGAAATGAAGGGACTAGTTTAGGAGGAAAACTTATCAATGCACATACCATTTTCGTGTGTGTGTGTGTGTGTGTGTGTGTGTGTGTGTGTGTGTGTGTGTGCATGCGTGCGTGCAAGTGAATGTATTCCTTATTTTTTAAAAAGCGAAATTAGAATTTTTTCCAAAAATTTGTATTGAATGAAAAGACATACGCGCACGAGAATGCACGTGCTGTAAGAGGAGGAGCTACCCTTGCAAGGCCTGCATTTTATGGAGGAGGGGTATTGTGAACAAAATGGTGGCTTGGGCCAAGAATCACAGACCCTAAAAAGCGTCTTTCTCACTCTTCACTTAGCCAAAAATTCTAGCTAAGAAAGAAAATTTTATCAGGCACCTTCAGTTCCAGAATATGTTTTCTCTCTGGAGATTTTACAAGGAAACTAGTTGTTCATCATTCAGAGAGTTCACTAGTGCCCTGCAAACAAGGAATGAATTTCAAATCCACAGGAGACATGGACAGTGCAGCAGTCGGAGGCAGCCTGTTTTGCTCCTATTGCAAGCACAGCTATTATGGTTTGAATGAAAGTGTCCCCCACAGGCTCATAATATATACAATTTTTTAAGATTAAAAATTTTTATGTATGTATTTATTTATTATTTCATGTACATTGGTGTTTTTTGCCTTCATGCCTGTCTGCATGAGGGTGTCTGATCCTGGAGTTACAGACAGCTGGAAGTTGCCATATGGGTGCTGGAAATCAAACCATCGGGCCCTTTGGAAAAGCAGTCCGTGCTCTTAACCTCTGAGCCATCTCTCTACCTCCAGACTCACATATTTGAGTGTCTGTTGCTGGTTCATGGGACTGTTTGAAAAGAAATCGTAGGTGTGGCCTTGTTGGAGGAGGTGTGTACTGAGGGTGGGCTTTGAGGTTTGTGAAAGCCCATGCTATTCCCAGTCTCTCTCTGCCTCTTGCTTGAAGACTAAGATGTAAGATGTCAGCCACTTCTCCAGTGGCATGCCTGCCTGCCATGATGTCACGGACTCATGACATCTAACTTATAAGTCTCAAATAAACTCTATCTTCTCTAAGTTTTTTATTTATTTATTTATTTATTTATTTATTTATTTATTTATTTTTTGTCATGGTGCCTTGTCACAAGAAAGAAAAGCAACTAAGACAAGGGCAGCCTGAACCAACTGCCTCTGGGAGTTATAAATAGCTCGTGCTCTGGTTTTGTAGCTGGAACCATAGGTGTCAACTCTCATATCCCGAATCTGACCTTCTGCAAATCTGCACAGGGTGTCTTCTGAGTGCTGGCATTTGAGAGATGAGCCCTCGGATAGACTTCCATCACCTGACTCTGCTTCCCTCCCTTTCTCCCACAGCCTGGAAAGGTCTATGCGCACAGAGAGCATCGGCGTCATGGAATTTCAAGCTTGCGCGTACACATCATGTTAAACAAATGGCACATGAAGGCATTTCTCACCTCCACACTCGATCCCTTTTGTTTGCCTCCTGTCCTCCTTACAGCTGTCAAAGTAGTCCCTGACCTTTTGGCACTGGTGGAAGAAAGTTCGCTTCTTTTAAGTAGGACCATGCAATTTAATTGGCCCACCCAAACAAATAGGAAGTATAGCAGCTTTCATATTGAATACTTCAAATTTGTAATAATTTTCAGCTTTTTAGAGGGTTAGGGAGTACTTACTGTTTATCATGAAACATCCCTAAAGGTGAAAGGGCCATTCTTTTTCTTTTCCTTACAGGAAGCATGACCGCCTACCTGAAAGCCTCGCCTCCCCCCACCCCTCCCCCACTTCCTTCCATTTTTCCTCCTCCCCCTTACCCTCATTTTCGCCCCCTCCAGCCCCCTGGAGCGCAGCAGCTCTTCTCTTTAGTACTTGAAAGACAGTGTACTGAGCACAGCCAAGCACATGACAAAGATTGAAAACCTGTTCAATTTTGGTGAGACAAGAAGTGGCGAGATGTATTTCATTATATTTCATTTAGTGTGTGGCCAGCATTTGATAAGCCGGCTTTGGGGATGCGGCGATGGACACTTTTTTGTGGTTACAAAAGAATTCTTCTTTCAGATTCCTGTTTATGATTTACATTGTAGAAAGACTCATGTTGTGTTGGTGTGGTGTGGTGTAGTGACCAGGTCACAGCTAAAGTTAGCTGTTCTACCTAGAAACAGGCATTGTAAAATGGGGTGTGCCATTTTACAAAAATAACCTCAGAGACATCGTCTGGAGAACCTCACCAGCCCAGTTCTGACTGCTAGCAAACGTGTTATCTGTAACCAGTGCCTCGCCGTAATTGGCGCGGCGCTGCACAGTGTGCCTTGCTGTCTGCTAGAAGAGCTGCGGCAAATCCTGGAGCCAAACTTTATTTCTTCCTGTTTCTTTTGAGATTAATTTGACTGTTTGAAATTTTAGCTGGATTTATTTTTCTGGAAGAAAGAGACATTTTCAAAGAGACGATTCACATTAAAAAATAGTATATGTTTTTGTGTATGTGCTATGGTTTCAAAAACGTTAGCAAGCTAGGTGACCTTTAATACTAGTACTTGGGAGGGAGAGGCAGTTGTATCTCTGTGATTTAGAAGCAAATATTGGTCCACACATTGAATTCCAAGCAAGGCAGAACTGCATAGTGAGACTCTGTCACTCACAAACAAACAAACAAACGGATTCTAAAACTTCCCTGGGATTAAGACTAACTTTAGTATGTCCTGTATCATCAAAGAATCCATGTAACTAGAAGTCACAGCTGCCCTCACTTTCTCTCTGTTTTCTAAGTGAGTCGGTGTGTGAGTTGATTTAGGAATTAACTAATGGAGAGAAATAACAGATTTTCTTGAAAGGTCAAGAACCATAATGGGCAAAGTTTATCATTGGCCACATGTGTATCTAATGTTTTTGAATCAGAAAAGAAAACTCTGCTTAGCAAATTCTGCCTTAGTCATAATTTTGCGCCATGGTGTGATATAGTTCTCCAAACTTGTTAATTAAAACATAAATGGATTAGTATAAAGAATTGTTAAAAATGTCCATTTAGTATATACCTATACATGCAACTTAACTGCACATATGTGCTCACGAGAGTGCATGCGCGAATGTCCACAGATGCACTTCTCCTAACAACTCAGATCTATTTCAGCGCCTGCTCACACGATGGAATACTATACAGCAACGAGGACGAGTGAGCCGGAACCCAGCACCACAGCGTGCTTGACTCTCAGGAGGATGATGCGAAGACAAAGAAGCTGGGCACAAAACAATGGGTTGCTTGAGCCAAGTCCACAGAAATGAAACACAAAAGAAGACACATCTCACTGTTAGAGGTCAGGAAAGGAATGGCTTCAGAGTCGGGAAGGTGGCTGGGGTGGCTGGGAACTGCCAGCGTTCTGCTTGATTGGAGTGATGTGGAATCAAAGAGCTACCACTGGAGCACATTTTCCGGTATTCATTCTGCTACAAAATGTCTAGCTTAAAGTATGATGCTTAAACGATGGGACACTATCATGTACATAGCGTCTATAAGCAAATAAAATCTGTGGAAATAGTTGGGAAAGAGCCTTTAAAAGAGAAATGACAGTAAACTCTAGACATTTAACTCTGAGAATCTGACAGTTAAGTCTTCCAATGAGCTAAAACCTCACAGTGCTCAGGTCCTTTAAATTTTTTTTTTTAAATTTTGTACAGACATTCTGCAACACTCTTTTATCTGACATAAGTGCACGTGATATGCAGGCATACCACTCCATATTTGCCAAATAGGCATGCGTCCAGGCAATGATTTTGGACAGTGTGATCATGTCAAGACTTTTATTTCATTTTACTTATTTTTTTAAAGACTTTCAATTTTAAAATCAGGGACAGACAATAAAATTCTTCATTATTTGATTCAGTGGAACCTTCCTGCAGGTATACTTTATGTGTAACCCTGTAAGAACCGAGAGTTTGATCTCACTGTTCATGGAGACATAGACCAGAGGGGTTATGTTGAGCTGCATAAACTACGACAAGTTAAGCACAGCGTTTTATCATGTGAGACTCTGGAAAATGATCATCTCAGGTGAGCAAAGAACAGCATAGTGCTGACCAGGCAACGGGGAGACAATGGGACCAAGAGAGGAGACGGCCGGGAACGGGAGACCTGCAGTGTTTGTCGTACAGTAGACAGCTCACAACATTTAACCGTGGGCTTCCAGTCGGAGGAAAATCCTCCTGTTATTCTGAATGATGCCAAAGGGTGATGGATGCGGAGAGTGGGGCCTGATTGTCACACATTGTGTACAAGTACAGAAATGCCTTCCAGGACAGCCAAGGCTGCACAGAGAAACCCCGTCTCAGAACTAAAACGTCCTTTAAAACCGAGGACTTTTGGCTTCGTTTCAATAATCAGTTTGGACATTTCCCTACATGTCACCTGGCAATGTTTCCACATTGTCCTTGAGATTCCTGTGTCCCTCGTAAGCTCATGGGAAGGCAGTCTACACAGAAACACTATCAGCCCAGCCTGGTGTTTCTATCTCATCTGACACGACAGATAAGCCACAGACACTTGTATTTCTGCACTGTGTCTAGAGACAAATTGCTTGGCCTTTCAGTTGCTAAGTTAAACATTATAAGACACTAGTTTGGCTACAAGTTTCCCTATGACTATGTGTCTAGGCAAGAGTCCACCCAAGACCTCAACTTCTCCTCTCTGTTTATTTCTATTTTATTTTCCATATTTTATTCTGCCAGTCAATCTCACTATTATGGTCATGAATACAGGGTGCATGAATCTTGCTTACCTGGTGCTCTGAGGCAGTGTGCAAGCCTCACGGCACAGATGCAGTGTTGGAGAGAAATTTATGCATTGCCCACATTCTCTGTAAGAATATGTTATTTCCACTCTAAATAGAGAGTTATACTGTTACTGTTTTTGATCTGTAGCTCAGCAGTAGAACTGCCTGGTGCATTTGAGGCCCTGGATTCTGTTCCCAGTGCCACAAATGGGTAAGTGAACAAATAAATCAAAGTGTCTATTCTGTGAGGTAGGAATGAGCTACAAGCCAACACCTTCTTCTGTGTATCTTCGCTCTCTATTGGGCTCCTGCAATCTGCCTCTCCCGACCTCTCCCCGGCCTCTCCCCCACCTCTTCCCCCCCCCCCCCCCCCCCCCCCGCCTCCCCAACCTCTTCCCCCCTCCCCCGTGCCTCTGTGCCTCTTCCCCACCTCTCCCTGGCCTCTCCCTCCCCCCACCTCTCCATCACCCCCCACACCTGCACCCCCCACCTCTCCCTGGCCAGCCCCTCTCATCCCTCCCACTAAGCCATCATGGCACACCTGCTTGCTTCCTGTTAGGTTTCCAGGCACAGTCTTGTCTCACGGCCTTTGAACTGGCTGTTTTCCTGTACCGGGCACACGTGTGTGCCTTACAGTCAGCAAGTTTGCTTCTTTTCTTCTTCCCCACTGCTCCCCCTTTCCCCTCCCTTCCTTTCTTTTTCTTTTTTAAGGCAGGGTCTTATGTAGTTCAGGCTAGGCTTGAATTCTATATGTAGCTGAGCAAGACTTTAAACCCCAGAACCTCCTGCCTCTGCCTCTCAAGTGCTAGGATTACAGGTGTGTGCCTCCACGGCTTTTCATTTCATTTCTTTCTTTCTTTTTGTTTGTTTATGTATGTGTATTACTTATGTTATTACTTAAAACAATTTTAAATGTAAATATATTTTGGTAGCTCTTCCCCTGTTCTAGGTCCTTCCTCATCCTCTCCTCCTCCCTCCGCACTCAACTTTAACTTCTTTGTAAAAACAAACAAACAAACCACCATACAACAACAAAATCCAAAAACCTAGAAAACAAAATAAGACACCCAAAGAGGAAAAAATAATGTGGTGCTGGAGACACATCCAGACATTTGAGTAAGCCAGGCAGGAACTCCCTTAAGTTATAGCCCCAGTTCCCCATAAACATTTTTATTTAACTGTAACTTATCTTGAAGCCCCTTCCTCTACCCACTTTACAGTTAGTATGCTTTCTCTTCCCCATCCTCTCCCAGCTGACTATTATTTTGCTTTCAGCATTTATGTACTTACTCATTATTTACTTATCGTCTTTTTGTCTGTTTCCCCTCATATCTAAGCTCCACGAGGGGGTGGTGGTGTCTGTTTTGTTTGCTATTATTTCCCTCTGTGTTTTTACTGTACAGTAACCGAAGACAATGTTAGAAAGAAAGCCCCAGTGTCACCTCCTTTGCCTGTGAATACGAGCTTGAATTAATTGGAGTCCTGGTTTGCTTTACATTGTCCCTGCTCTTCTCACATTTTTATATGTAGAATGTCTGCCTGCTTGCATGTCTGTGCACCAGGCATTGCCAGGTGCCCAGTGAGGACATAAGAGGGCACTGGATGCCCTAGAACTGGAGTTACAGATGGTTGTGAGCTGCCATGTGGGTGCTGGGAGTCAGATTTGGGTGCTACACAAGAGCAGCCATTACTCTTAACCACTGACCCATCTCTCCAGGCCCAAGTCCTGTGTTTGGGCATGCTATTAATAGTTATGAATAGCTTGAATAATCATGAATAGTTTGCGGTTTATGTCTGTTATTAGTACTTTTATTCTAGAGTAAGTTGTTTCAAAAAGTAGGATGCTGGTGAAAGAGGAGTTCAGAGTCTAAACTTGCACTAACAAGTGTGCAATTGATAGCGAGACTTTCTGTGGGTGCAGTGGATTCAGGTTCCCAAAGTCAAGGAGCGCATCAGAGGAGGATTTACATGGGGAAGTTGGATGTTCAAGTTTAAGTACAGGGCCACCAACAATTTACACTGAATGACACGTTCAGCTTTATCATTGCATTTGTTTTCCACAATTAACTTTTTAGTTCAGAACACGTTTTCTCTGTAACAACTAGCTTGAGTTAAAATAAAGCTATAGATAGAGAAAGCCATCATCACTACTCCCAAGGGGCCATGGTAGAGCAGAAGGCAGGACGTCAGCTCTATTTTGATGACATTTCTTAAAACAGCCCATATTTAACCACTCTGGTCTTAGCCTCAGCTTCAGAGGCGGCACATTCAGTTCTTTCCCACTCGTCTTACTTTGCATAGTCCATACTGACTTATCCAGCACATAAACTTACACTACAAAACTGCACCGGAACAAAAAAGCCAGGCCATTTGCTTTTACTGATCAGAATACTGGAGTCAAGCTAGCACATACATACATACATTCACACAGACAGACATACACACAGGCATGTACACACACACACACACACAGACACACACACACACGTACATTATGTGGAAATCATTTTCTAAACTGGTTCCACATGTGTGTTTTATGCTCAGCGTGGAATAAAGCCGACTTTGGTGGTGAAGAACTCTTTGGTGGAGGAATCCCTCAGGCCTCGGCTCTGTTTACCTCTCAGCCCCTCCCCACAATAATGGGAACCACCTTCCCCTCCTTGGCCAGGGGAACAGTTCTGCAGTTACAGATGGCTCCCCCACCCCCGTAGCTGAAACGGGAAAAGCAGTGCTGGACGGCAAAAGCCAAGGGTTAACAGAGCCGACCCACATGAGAATAATTATACAACGTGAGCATGAGAGAAAGCAGTGAGGTTCCCAGACACAGGAAATGACCAGCGAGAAGGGGAGGCAGAACTGGACAGACTTCTGAAGTCTGTCCAGACAGCGACTTCCTCACAACGAACAGAAAAATTGGCTAATAAATTATCACTCTGTCATTTCATATGTACATTTATTCTTAAATAAGCCATTTAGACGGATTTCTGCAGTGTGCCTTCACAATGCCAGAAATGTAACTCATCTCTTAGTCTCTAAAAAGCAAATGGAACGTTTTGTAATGTGAATGTTCGTTTTGAAATTCTAAGTCACTTTTAGGTTTAACATATCTATCTAAATCACATCACAGATATGTATAAATTAAATATAAGTTTAAATACACACATTGCACAGTAATTTTGGAATGACTCTTTGACTGTTTATGTATCCCCAAAGAGAGAGGAAATTATATAGCATAATTTCTGAGCCATAGGAAAAGAATTCTTGGCCTTTAGAGACATAGGGGCTGTGGGGGGGGTGCATCTATCCCGTTGTATTGTAGTGTTTCTCACAAGATTTTCTCAGGTTTATGAGCCCCAAGACATTCTGATTTATGGAGAGGGAGAGGGGTAGAAAAATCAATAAATTTAGCAAGCAAGTCGGCTTTTAGGTCTGGGGAAAATTGTCTAATAGAGTCAACTATAATACTTAAAAAAACAAAACCAAAACTCATTCATCAAATATTTTATGCTGGGCATAGGAGATGCAAAGAAACAGAGGATGATGGCAGCTCACCTCAAGGAACTTGCAGGCAAGCAAATAAATTGGCAAATACAATGGGACATGTGTTAAATGTTCACATAGGGTCACTGGAGGATGTCGTGGGAGCACAGGGCGTGGGTAGTAAACTTAGTCTGGGTCATGAATAGCTGCCAGGCAACAAGATGCTTAAGCTAAAATAGAAAGTATAATAGGCCCAGAAGATGCACAAGGGAAAATCATTTGAAGTGTATGCATCACCTTGAGATCTTGGAAAGGTCAGGTAGCTGGAGCAGAGGGAAGCCCAGAGAGACAGGTGCTGGACAGGAGACAGGTATGGCTGCGATAGATAGAGTGCACTGGCAAGGGACAGAGATCTTGACCAAAGGAAATGGTTTTCTTTATTAAAGTTGGGAGGGCAGCTTCTGCAGCTAATTTCATGATTATAACCCTACTACTGGAATGAATGAAAAAGATCTGCTTCTATCTGCCTGAAGACACAGTGAAAGGGAAACATCAATACCATGATCACCATGATCATGATGGGTAATTTAACTTGGAGAATAGACTGTGAAGACCACAGGCATCTAGTCTAGATTCCTTTTGTTAAATCATCATCATCACCGCCGTCACCACTACCACCACATCATCATCATCACCACCATCACCACTACCATCATCACCGTCACCACTACCATCATCATCACCATCACCGCCGTCACCACTACCATCATCATCATCATCACCACCACTACTATCATCATCATCACCGCCGTCACCACTACCATCATCATCATCATCAACACCATCACCACCACCATCATCATCATCACCATCACCACCACCATCATCATCATCACCACCATCACCACTACCATTGTCATCATCACATCACCACCACCACCATCATCATCAATCATCACCATCATCATCTCAACATCATCACCATCATCTGAAGGTCTCAGAGAAATCTGATTAGAGGGTAATGTCAACAGTCAAGACTATCATCAAATCAGAATGAGTATTACTGAACATCTGTTTGAGGCAGCTGATGATTGACTGTGTCATGAAGTGACATTTGTGCCACTGTCCCAAAAGATGGTTCTAGAGTGCAAGATGACAGAGACTGGGTGAATTTGCAGAGTGAGAGGGAGAGACAGACTGGGAAGTGGTGGCTTCCCATTGCAAACACCCTTGATAATTTTGTACAGAAACTGCATTTCTGTGTACTGCTGGTTGTTGGTCTCAGTCAGGTTCACTGAGCACAACAGTAGTCACCAGAGTTACTGTGTTCTGCCTTGCGCTTCTCATGCTAAGTGGAGGTTCGATCCACCTAGTATACTATCTAAAGAGCACCCCCAGTTTCAGCTTGTCACTGCCAGAGGACCCATGACACTAAGCTCTGTCTTCATGGCGGTAACATTTGTTTTACCCGGTTTCTCTCATACACATGTTTTCTCTCATTCTTGTGTCTGCTTAAAAGGCAAGGCGAGGTGGCTTATGGGAACATCTGTGTGAACATCTGGTTAAATTGTTATCCTGAATCTACATGCTGCCAAACTTTAGGCCACCCACAAACCTCACTTTTTTTTCATTACAAACCATAGCTTATATCATCACAGGCTACACTACCTGATGTAAACATACTCTCATAAGTAGTTAAAGAATAAAAATCTGTGCTTCTAACCAACATGCTAACTCGGGATTAGTTTTGCTCTTTAAGCGCAGAGATGATCTTTGCATTGTGTTGCTTTCCTAACATGTGAATGCTTTGTGTACAATATTAATAAACTTGGCAAAATTTAATATTTCTTGAATCTAGGATATTAGACAATGCATTTTTCTGACTAATTGCATCCATCTCCAGTGAAGCCAGTGTAGGGTGTAAGCCTGGGCATACAGAAGAGTGTGCAAGCTCTTTCCTTCCAGTGTAGGGTGTAAGCCTGGGCATACAGAAGAGTGTGCAAGCTCTTTCCCTCCAGTGTAGGGTGTAAGCCTGGGCATACAGAAGAGTGTGCAAGCTTTTTCCCTCCAGTGTAGGGTGTAAGCCTGGGCATACAGAAGAGTGTGCCAGCTCTTCCCATCCCTCTCCCTTCCTATTACTCTTCTCTTGAATTATGATATTTTCTGTTTTTGAGCAACTAAAAATTTGAGTTGTCCTTCAATGAAGTGTGTCCCCACTGTCCCTGAGCACTGCACTTGCCAGACCCCTGCATGTCTGAACACCCAGAATGCAATGGGTGTTCATTGGCTTTCTGTGATCTACCTGCTTCACACTGTGGTTTCCTAGATTTTGTGATCTCTTTTGCACTCGTGTGTGATTGTATGTGTGCAAGCAGGGTCTGGAGCCATTTCTCTTCTTTTTCTGATTTATTTCTTCCTAATGCTACATATACACTCCAGACTTAACCCAGTTTTTTTTTTTGTAAAATTTAAGATCTTTAAATGCCTTGGCAGTAACTATTTGGGGGTCAAGCTCACACACACACACACACACACACACACACACATATTATAATATATGATATATTCAAGCTCACTGCGAAGGTCATTGAGGGGTGGCAATGGCATTCCTTTATGATTCTCCCCTCCTCCCCGTGTGTGTATGTGTGTGTGTGTGTGTTAAAAAGTAGCAGGGATGTACGGTCGGTCAGAGTGTGGTATGTGTGTGGGGACCTTGACAACTGACCGTGGGACTCAGTAGCACAAGAGTGAACTTACTGGGAGAAGTGACATTGATAGGTAGAACACAGTGCAGGAGACGTAGTGGGAGGATACAGCGAGAACAGTTAGGAAGAATTTAAAACTTCAGTGTGCGCTGAGCTCTTTCATGTCCGTAGACCGTGAAAAACCACCAAGGTCCCAGTGCAAGGCTAGTGACAGATGGGAAACAGCTCAGCTACGCGACACTTGTTTTCCATCAGCTGTGTTATGGGACATTCCTGTACTATCCCTTCCTAAGTGAGAGTGACTAGTAAGTGAGATTGGACAACACATACACACACGTGTGTGTGTGTGTGTGTGTGTAGATGAGCTTGCCCACAAGTACACGTGGAGGTCAAAGGTTGATGCTAGGTTGTTTTCCTCAATTGAATCTCTAAGTTTTTGGAGACAGGACCTGTCACTGAGCCTCACACTTACCACTTTGACTCGACTGGCTGACACTGAGTGCAGGGAATCCACCGATCTCTACCCAACAGAGCTGACACGTGCTGCCATGCCTGGCTCTTTACTCAGGTGCTGAGGATTTGAACACAGGTCCTCCCACTTTGTCTACTATCCCCAGCCCTGAAAACCTCATCTATTTAAAGAGCCTAGCAGGTTGGGCAGCAGTTCTACCCTCAACATAATTATCCCGTCAATGAGGAAGATGAAAAGACTTTGCCAATCCATCTTTTTAGTGAACGAGTTAAGTGAGATGGAAAGGGCTGGACACACTGAACCAGAAGTGGCTCGAGAGACGTAGGTCCGACATGGGGCGTAAGTGAGTCCTTGGGATGTTCCGGCAGGAGGCAGCTGTGGGGAAGAGGACCAGAGGCCTCCCTCACACTATCTGAAGAGTTTCTCCTGACTACATGGGGTAGAATCCATAAAAACAGCCAGAGGTCACAGTGTTGTGAGCTAGAGAGGAGTATGGCTGGAAAACTGTGATGTTGCCTCTTTGCTGCTGTGGCCTCTCAAGCTCAGCACAGTGCTGTCGTTTTGCCTCTGAAGAGGACTGAGACAATTATTTGATGCTTAATATTTAAGTATTTTAAAAGGTTTATTTTCTAAAAATTACATCGGTCCAGTGACTCATATCACATTTAAACAGCAGGAATGAAGCAACTATAGTCATGTGATGTGAAAACACCATGATCAAACTGCCAACATGACTTCAAAGTATAACAAGCTACATTAATCATGAGAGTTCCCAAAGTGAAGGACCACAGGGTTGGATAGCCACATACCGATGTCTGTCTATTGCTGTGTGGATGCAACATGAATTGTATTTGGATTTCTACAATATTCTGAAGTCTCCCAGCTAACATGACTCACCGTGGAGCAGAAAGGAAGCCACCACGATGTCCCCCAGCAGCTGCACCTAGCGGCCTGACAAGAAACTGCTCTGCACAGAGTTGAATCTACAGGGGGCCACTTCAGGGTGTTCGTCCAGAGCATGTCAACTATGCTCTCGAACAAAGAGCAGCCAGTTAACCAGTGTCAATGCGTGGACAAGAACTAACAATTCACTAGTAATCAACTGAGACGAAAGGGTCAAAATTTGAACAAAAGTCATAAAAATCTTTTAAAATCTATCACTAAAGAAGGATATCATAAGAAGGTGAAATAAATGGAAAATTAAGCACTTTGTAAGACAAAAAAAAGCAAAAATTGAAGCATATGCTAAACATTTTAAGTGAATTATGCATTTTCAACTTTGCTTCACAGTTTAGTTCCAAAAATTCTGCTTTTATGTTCAAAGTGAAAGCACATGCATTCATACTTATTCCAAGGAAGGAAATAGTATGCAATTTTTCATTATTCATTGTCTAATTTCTCTAGTTTTCCAAAAAGTTTATAGTACAATTTGGAAAGATTTTTAACATTCAAAAATTATCAGCTGGGTGTGGTGGTGCATGTGCTGAGTCTCCGCACTCAGGAGGCAGAGGCAGGAGGATCTCTGTGAATTCCAGGACAGCCAAGACTACATAGAGAGACCCTACCTCAAAAATAAAGCAGAACAACAGTTTAAAAAGCCAATCGCTTCCATCTTTAGTGCTCAAACTCTGATGCTTGTAGTGGCATCATGGGATTGCACTATAATGCAAGTCTACCTACTAGAAACAGGTAAGCTACGCCAGGCTACCCGGCTGCTCATAATTTAATTGGCAAAAGTAGATTAAAGTAATTCTTCAGTACTGTGTCACCTAAAACAGGAGCTCTCAACCTTCCTAATGCTGTGACCCGTTAGGTCAGTTCTTTATGTTGTGGTAACCCCCCAACCATTAAATTATTTTGTTGCTATTTCATAGTTGTAATTTTGCCACTGTTATGAATTGTAATGCAAAGATCTGACATGCAGGGGATCTGATATGTGAACCCCAAACGTGTGAAGACCCACACACTGAAAACCACTGACCTAGAATAAGTCATTTCTGTGGCAGAGGAGGGGGAAAAAGGAAGCGGGGGAGGGAGAAGAGAAATAAGAGGAGGAAAGAAGAGGAGGAGAATGGGGAGGGGGAAGGGGAGGAGCCTGACTTTAGACTAGAGGTGGTAGGAGATGCAAAGGAAGGGGAGTAAAAGAAGAAGGGGAGGGGGAAGGAGAAGTGGGAGGAGAGGGGAAGGTGGAGGAGAAGGAAAGAGAAAGGAAAGGGGGAGGGGAAGGAAAAAGGAGAGGGGAAAGGGGGAGGAGAAGGAAAAAGGAGAGGGGAAAGGGGGAAGGGAGGGAGAGGGAAAGGGGGAGGGAAGGAGGGAGAGGGGAAAGGGGAAGAGGAGGGAGGGAGAAAGAGGAGGGGAAAAGGGGAGGGGAAGGAGGGAGGGGGAAAAGGGGGAGGGGAAGGAGGGAGAGAGGAAAGGGGGAGGGGAAGGAGGGAGAGAGGAAAGGGGGAGGGGAAGGAAGAGAGAGGATGGAAAGGGGAGGAGAAGGAGGAGGAGGGAGAGGGGAAAGGAGGAGGAGGGAGAGGAGGAGGAGGGAGAGGAGAAGAGGGGGAAGGGAGAGGAAAAGAGCACAAAGGAGGAGGGAGAAGGAAAGCCTTAGGAAAACAATTTCCTTGGGTTCCAGGGAAGACATTTCTTAAAATGTGGCACATGTGCCAATTTTCTTTGGCTTTTACTGTACTTAAATATTTTCAGCAAGCTTTCCCCTCACAATGACTATAGTAAATATAGAATATTTTGCTCCCTTTGGCTTTAGTTTACTTTGTTAAATAGTCTCCAAGGCAAGGCGACCCAGCAGGGTTGAGACACTCCTCCCCTTCTGTGGAAGCACCTACTTTTCTCATTGTCTTTGAAGCCCTATGGAGGGGCTCAGGGCTAGGCACACATTAGGGTAAAAGAGAGAAAAGGTAAACAGGCCTATTTTGAATGGTTTCTTGTTGCTAATTCAGTTGCCCGAGTCACCGCATCCTGAGGGAAGCCAGCAAGCCTTTGGGCTTCAGTCATCTACCCAGACGCTCAAGACACTCAGTCCGAAATAACAGGGTTCAGCTCAAGCTCTGCTGCGGGTCTCTACTCTGCACAGCATCTCATTGAAAGATAACAGAAATGGAATATGTATTTATCTTACCTTCTTTGGGAGATTGGTACATCTTACCCTAAAAACTGCGTCACAAAAAAATTTCCAGTCGTTGATTGCCCCAGGAGTACCCATGGAGCCAGCAGGCTGACTCTGACGTAGGAACTTACTTGACGATGGCAACATCTTAAGGGTCATCCTTGAAATACCACTAACAGCTAAGTTAGAAAACAGTCTAATACATAACAATAAGCCAGGCGTGGTGACCTGGCTTCAGTCCCAGCACTCAGGAGGCAGAGACAGGCAGATCTCTGTGAGTTCGAGGACAGCCTAGTCTACAAAGTGAGTCCAGGACAGCCAGGGCTGTTACACAGAGAAACCCTGTCTCCAACAACAACAACAACAACAACAACAACAACAACAACAACAACAGCAACAACAACACCTTAACGAGCCATAAGATAGCAGAAATAAACCTGCCAGCCAGCAAGTCCACAGGACTTTCCTACCTTAAACACGTTGATGGGGAGGTCGATGACAACGTAGATAAGGTCACCAAGGGCCAGGCTGGCTATGAGCGCATTGGGGCCGTTCCGCATACACTTGTTCTGGTAAATGATTCTAAGCAGTGTTGCATTCCCTACCATTCCCACGATGAAAATGGTACAGGATATCACAGTGTTGATGTACTTGAAAGCGACTGTGATTTTAGTCTGTTGTGGGCAATAGCCATGCATTGAGCGATTGCCGGGAAGGTCCAAATTAGTAGGTCGATGAGTGGTGCCCAGAAAGTTGAACTCAGTTCCCGGAAAATGGGTGAAGTCCTCCTCATGGCTGCTTAGATTAGTGACGTATCTCTCAGGATTGTCACTGATTACGCCTCCCACTAGGGCCACCCAAAAGGATGCCGTGAGGTACAAGGTACCCATCTGAATGTGAGTTGAAGAAATGTCTTATGATGCTGTTTCTTCACCTTTCTATTTCACCTGGAAGAAAAAATATAGGAAAAATACTTTTTTTGCTACAAAATCTAGCTGTCCCAAAATATCACAGTTAATGAGTGTTTATTAATTTAATGAAAAAATATAGGCCATATTTGGTAATTAAATATGATATAACTATGTAAGGCTAGGCACAGCAGATCACAATAGAAAAGGCCAAGAATCTATTACAGCAAAAAATCGCCCCAGTCCTGGTCCTGTCCACAGCTATATCTACATCTAGACCATAATATGAATAAAGAAATTTCAGTTTTCCTTAAAAAATAGCAGTTCTTTCCTCTTTATTTAGGCTAGTGAGTCTGTGAACCTTCCAGAAGTGACACAGAAAACTTTTTGGTAAAAGAGGAAAAGTTGCTTCATATTGAGGCACAGAATATAAGAATCTAATTCGGTGACTAAAAATTCAGCATCCCCCAGTGAGTGCTGGATTGTATATAGCAACATCGTAGTCTAAGGCACTAAAGGGTCCATTTAAAGCCAGAGGTCTACTTAATATCATACATGCATCTAACAATCCAAGTTTGTTTGTTTGTTTTTTGAGACAGAGTTTTTCTGTGTAGCCTTGGCTGTCCTGGACTCGCTTTGTAGACCAGGCTGGCCTCGAACTCACAGAGATCCACCTGATTCTGCCTCCCAAGTGCTAGGACCACCACCACCACCAGGCCAACAATCCAAATTTTAATGAAATGAGAAACAACTCAGGGGCTGCAGGAGTGGCGCTTGCTTTGCATGCTCACACTTGCTTCTGCTCCAGCACTATGAAAAAACAAACAACAAACAAAACAAAACAAAAAACCCAAGATCACTGATGAAGAGAAAGACTTAGTTTGAAACCCTTGACGACTAGTCTGCAAGGTCCACACATTTTAAGACCGCCCTTCTACGCATCAGAAGCCACCATGTGAGTGACAGGGTTTCCCAGGCTAGTCACACTGTTTGATTTGCCATGGGCTATCTGGCTTCTTAGTACTTTGCAAGGATCCTGTCTAGCTAGGATGGGCAAGGCTCTTGCCTAATGCATCAGGTACTGCTGCTGTCTAGCACAAAGATGCCATAAGTCACACACAGGTCCATGAGGAAGACAGGGAAGCCGGGAAGAAGGCTCATGAAGGTCAAAGGTGGTGACACATCCATAACTCCGAGGCAGCTTGGTTTGACTCCAAGCCTGAGCTTTAACCACTAGGCAGTCCTGCCGCTCATTTTCATGCTGAACTTGCACCAACAATGTGCTCTGAAGATGTCTCTAGAGCTCAGATGAGGCAACAGACTGAGAGGGGTGGTCAGGCATTATCATGGACGACTTGGCATTTATTTGTTTTGTCACTTGCAAAGGGCACATGGTCCCTGTTGCCCAGTAAATCTAGCTTTCTCCTCTAACACTTAAAGAAAAGACATTTAGAAAATGGAGGACGTTTGGTGGTGAGAGAATAACAAGCAAAGGAAAATAGAAAATAGCTCCATCTCTTTCAGTATCTGCACTTTCACTCCTTAATCTGTAAATGAAGAGTATAATTTCATTCACGGGCAATGGCACACGTATCTATGGCATATACACTTAATTCTAAATTTTAAGAGTCACTGTTTTTTGTTTGCTTGCTTTTGAGTCTGCTCAAGGCTGACAACTTTTTAGGAATTTTGACAGTTGCCATGGGACAGCATAGAATTTAGGCTTAGACGGTCTGTGGACCCAATAGGACACATGACATGGTACAGAAAGCACAAGGCAAAGGCCAGCTGTAAGTCCCGCATGCTTTTGCCTTTCCGAAGCAACGGTAGCGGTTTATGCTTCGCATCGCACAGGTGCCAGCTGTTTCCTGACTTGTGCATTGCCACTGTATGCAGGCAGAATCAGTGCCCACTTCACTGGAGATACAATGAGTCTTGACGAGGTGAAGGTTCTATGAAGTGACAGAACAGCCATGCTACCCCGTAACCAGGTTGTAAGGTGTCACTTGCTGCTGTGGTTTTAAAGTGAGGGGCCTGCCGTTCACCTCTGTCCCTTCTATTTACCCTCAATTGTAAGTAGTTTACAGATCTCCTCTCCCACCTCCTATAGTCTGGAATATCTGGCTGAATTATTAGCAGGCCCACGAAATCTCATAATTTCCTTTCCCAGATGGAGACAAAGCTTGATACAATCCACCTCTTCAGATAGTGAAGGGAGGCAAAAGTCTTTAATCTCTTGACTGCCTTGTGGTGAACTGTTCCCACTTTCCTGATGGGAATGGAATTATTTAGTAATAGTTTTCTTTTAAAAAACGAGAGACAGAGGTCTTTCCCATAAACAGAATAGCTACATGGTCCATTAGAATCACCCAGGATGTGACTTCATGAACCACTTGGCTGTCACCAGCACTGTACCAGTCACGAAGTCCTCCCTGGAGCCCATGTGAGCTTGCAGTCTTCCTAGGTCAGCTGATGGCTGCAGGCAGTGAGAAGTGAAGGCCATGGTCTCATGACGTGGGCCAGCTACCATGAAAACCTACCTTTCTTCCTTCCTTCCTTCCTTCCTTCCTTCCTTCCTTCCTTTCCTCCAACAAAAAACACTACCAAAAGAACTCATTTCTGCGGACACCTCCATCAGCTCACCACATCTAAGGGACATTTGTCAAAAACATGTGGATACCATATTGTCACAGAGTGAAGAAACACAAAAGCAAATGAAAGAACCCTCTTTCAAACACATGCTGTCCCCGGATGGGTCTGCAGCTCACGGTACTGTATCTTCTCACCAAGCTCTGCTAGGCACCATCTGCTGCGGTCAGGGCTGTGGAGAAGCCACTCAAAGTGGAAGGACATGTTTAGGGATTCGGCATTCTTCCTTTTGTGGATCTAAGAGTTCATCCGTCCGTCCGCACAAACAAGCTGCGTCCTCCGCGATTTACCTAACATATCATGCTCTCAGGACAAATGTTGACTTGCCATTAGCAATTTGGAAATTACAACGGCAGCCAAACTTCACATGTTTAGGACATGTAATTTACACAATACAGTTGTGAAGGTGTTTTTCAGTTGGCCAACTTTTAAAAACAGATGGGCTGATAGAGGTGAGGGAACCAGAAAGGACTGCAAGGAGAGAAAACATTAAAAGAAGAACTCCTCCCCCCCCCCCCCCAACTTCTCTATGGTTTTGCTTTCCGGATAAGACAAATTAGCCACTCTCCTTGGTGGCACCCTCTGACTTTAATATGCCTTCACCCCAGGTCGGCCTGGGGGAGGCCATTAGGGCAGTGTAAACAGAGGAGGCTTATCTACAAACGCTCCAGAGTTCTGCACACGAAAGGCTACAAGTGCCCTTTAAAGGGCAGCGCAGAGCAATCAGCCCAGACCTCCAGCAGCCGACAGATTTCCAGCCTCACTGCTGTGAGGAGGGCTCCCGCAGCTGTTCACAGTTAGTGTCCACGGCTATGCACACCCGGGCTGCGGGATGAGAGGACACCGACTCTCATCAAGTGGGGTCAGTTTCACCAGGAGGCTTTGGAGGAGCAAGCGTCCTGGGCACCGATGCTCCTGAAAGCTCCTATCTGTCTGTGGACATAGAGACACCCCTGGGCGAACTTCTGGATTTCCTTTTCCTAAAAATCAGAGTCTAGCCTGGGCATGTAAAATGCTTTTAATGGTCAAAGTTCAATCGTGTGTCGCCTTGCTCCCCCTCCCCGGCCCCTGCCCCAACACACACACACACACACACACACACAGACAGCACTGGTATTCTAGGAAGGCACCCCACACTGGGCAGCCCAGGCAGGTAGATGCCAGACCGGCCTGCTGCCTTTCGCTGGCGCTGAGTGATACCCCCACTCCTCCCAATCCATCGTCCCGGGAGCGACCCTGTCCCTTGTTCCTTGGTTCCCAGTAGATAAGACTTGCACCGACCTTAGAGTTTCTCCGACGCAGACAGCCCCAGGTCCGCACCGGGGCCAGACGGAGCGGGAGCTAGGGAATGAAGGTGGCCGGTGACCGGGGCTGCAGCACAGCCTTCCTCGGCTAGAGGAAACTTCCCCGGCAGAGCCCGGCTCCTTTAGGAGAGATCTCGTCCAGCCTGAAACCTCCTGCGACGGTCTGGTGGCTTAGAGAGAGGCTCCCAACCTCCTCTGCACAGTCGCCAGACCAGAGGGATGGGTGTGCGCCAGAGGCTCCCACGGAAAAGCAAGCTCCGGAGGAACACGCCTCCCGCGATGCTCCACAGGCTCCCAGACCGCCCCCCTACACTCTAGAACCAAACTGCAGAAGCGTCCTATCCCGCCCGCCCGCCCTCCTGGGAGCAGCCACCAAACTGCACTGCTGCTGCCCCCGCCAGGCTCTGAAGGGCTGGAATCTTTAACTATTTCCTTTCTGAGATGAAGTTGGGCGTGGGTCTAGTTTAGGAGGGGCAGGGTTGTGAGTAACTTAAGACCAGACTTGAGAGTTGTGCCAGGCTTTACGAAGAGACTCAAGGCAGACAGACAGGCGGGTTTGATCAGCAGGGGAGCCAGAGCCCAAGGGTTGTGTCTCCTTTGTCTTTGTCAACTTTGCTAGGCTTGTGAGTACTCATCACCTTAGAGGAAGAACTGTCGCAGAGATCAGTAGCGCATCCCGGTGGGAAGGAGTTTTATATTCTTCCACTTCTGTTGGACCAGGCACTACCCTGCCCATTAATCTGGTATCTGTCTATAGCCAGAATAATTGTCTCAGTTTGCACTGAAAGGGTAAGCTTTTGTGTCTACAGCTTGGCAAGCTGACATTATTTTCCAGAAAGAAAAGTTTCTGCCTCCTCCCAGAAGAGGCAGTTCAAAATTTGGTATGTGAAATGTACCGGATCTCAGACCCTGCTCACCCTGTGGCCAGGCGCTTGGACAGCGGCACATCGTCTGTGTCACTGAACTGGGCAGTCTATCTAGTCTTTGTTACAGCATTCCGAGAGACCTCCACCTCTTCCTGATCCCAGTGTGGTACAGAACCAGTCATTAAACATTCTCTCTCATCCAAACAGGTGGTCTAGCTTCTCTCCAAGCGTTGTCCTTGATTGGTGGATCAGTTTGTGCAGCCCCTCCCCTCTTCCAGATCCTCTGGCCTTGATGGTCTCCCTGTGGAGTTCCTGCTCTCTTCTGGACTTTCCATCCCCCACTCTTCCCTACAACTCTCAGCACTCTGCCCAGAGCCCAGCTTTAAGTCCCAGTATCTGTCCCAATCCCCCACTGGGTGGAGTCTCTTAGAGGAGATCTATTTTGGGCGAAAGTCCACTTATAAGTGAATACATACCATGAGTGTCTTTCTAGGTCTGGGTCACCTCACTTAGGATGAGCTTTCTTAGTTCCACCTATTTGCCTGCAAATTTCAAGAGTTCCTTGTTTTAAATAGCTGAGTAGGATTCCATTGTGTAAATGTACCACAGTTCCTTTATCCATCCTTCAGTTGAGGGACATCTAGGTTATTTCCAGATTCTGGCTGTTGTGGTGGAGCATGGGGGTGGGGAGGAGGGATTGGTGCTGAACCTCCGACATGCACTCTGGTGCCCACGATTTGGTCTCTGCTCCTTGGCAAGATGGCCTAGTGGGCACACAGAGGAAGGGGATGCAGGCTAACCTGATGAGACCTAATAGGCCATCGCCAGACAGCTGGGGTAGGAGGGTCCCCCTATCAGAGGTCTAGGGGAGGGGAATAGGCAGAAGAGGGAGGGAGGGAGGGAGGGAATGGGAAGGTAAGAGCGAGGGGATAACAATCTGGATGTAATGTGAACAAATTATAATAAATAAAATATACATTAAACATTCTCTTTCATATGCATTAGGGTGGTCACTCTTTAAACACAAATAAAACCAGAAAACAAGAAGTATTGGCGTGGGTGCTGAGAAAGGCAGTCCTGTTATTGTGGGCAGGGATAGACAATAGATCAGTGACAGTGGAAGAGCCAACTATGTTCCTCAAATAATCAAGCATAAAATTACTATGTGGTCTATCGATTCCACTCCTGGATATGCATATAAAAATGAATACACAAGGTTGGAGTTATAGACAGAGCGAGGCTGAAGAACAGAGGAAGAGAGTGGATGTTGGTCTGTGCTCTTCCTAAGGTGGGGCCCAGGAGGCAGATCAGCAGGAAGTGCCTGCTTGGTTAACATCAAGTTAATTCAGGTTAGCCTTTGTGTTAAGTGTTTAGGAGAAAGAATTCCAGCTGACTGGCCTAATTTGGAAATGTGTGTGTGTGTGTGTGTGTGTGTGTGTGTGTGTGTGTGTGTGTGTGTGTGTGCAGGTCAAGAGGCAACTTTGGGAAGTTGGACGTAAAGCTTGGGTGCAAACACCTTTACCTCCTGAGCTGTCTTTTGTGCCAATGATATTTTGTTGATTCCTCAAAAGGTCAGAAAACAGCTTAGTTTCCGCTTATTGACATGGAATTCAGCTTGAGGGGTCCATTTTGAATGTGTTTCTACATTGGTCTGTTCTTGTTTCTTTGTTTTAATTTAACACCATGGTCACATTTGTAGACAAGACCTAAAATAGTCAAAGCCATAAAGCAGGTAGAATGGTGATTTCCCTGGGACCTGGGGGTTGCTTACTGTTGTTTTGTTTTTTTAATCTTTTTTTTATTAATTTATTCATATTACATCTCGATTGTTAGCCCTTCCCCTGTTTCCTCCATTCTTCCCTCCCTCCCATTTCTCCCCTTCTCCCCTCCCCTATGTCCGTGACCGAGGGAGACCTCCTCCCCCTATATATGCTCTCAGAATATCAAGTCTCTTCTTGGTAACTAGCTATCCTTCCTCTGTGTGCCACCAGGTCTCCCCATCCAGGGGACATGGTCAGAAAAGGGTCACCAGAGTTCGTGTGAGAGTCAGATCTCACTCTCCACTCAACGGTGTAGAGTATCATGTTCGTCGGCTAGGTCTTGGTAGGGGTTCGAAGCTTACTGCCTATATTCTCCTTGGCTGGTGCCTTAGTTTGAGGAGGACCCCAGGATCCAGATCTGCCTGTCATAAAGTTCTTCTTGTAGGTTTCCAGGACCCTGTGGGTCCTACTATTTCCTCTTTCTTCCATGCTACTCTTGCCTAAAGTCTCAATCGGATATCCTCTCCTCTGACCCACTTTCTTGGTAAGTAAAGATTTTCATGGTACATATCCCTTGGACTAGTGTTTTGATATAAGTGAGTATATACCATTTGTCCACAAATTTTGGGAATTCCTCGTTTTTAATAGCTGAGTAGTATTCCATCGTGTAAATATACCACAGTTTCTTAGTGTTGTTTTTGAGAGGTTTAGTTTGAGTGATGAGGGGGTCCTGGGGTTGAGCGGTAGTGGAAGCAACACAGCAAGAGACTTAGTGTCCTTGAAAATGGTTAAAGACTTGCCAGGATGAAAACAAATCTTCCTGATGTTGAGATTGAACCCTGCCTGGCTGTGTGTCCTGTTTATCTATAAAGCAGGTTTCCTTAGGAAGATCTTTACATTCAAATAAGCGTATTTATGGGAGCAGCCAAGCACACTTGCTTTTAGAAAGCTTAGCCCTGCCTTATTATAGGTGAGACCCTGTATACTTGCCTTACGGCTGTAAACTTAGCTTCTTTTGTTTCACTTTGAGGGCGATGTCCTCAGTGAACTCTAATTAATCTTTTTTGCTCAAATTAACATCAGTTCCCACCACCCCTCTCTCTGTAGGCAAGACAGAACTCTTGCCCCGCCTCCTTAGTGTTTGACTTTCAAAGGTGGTTCGTTTTCCCTTGAAGGTCCACACAGGTTTGAAGGTTTTCTAGACTGCAGGGAGACTCCACTCACCTTCTGCCTCCACCAGCTCCTAAGCGAACATTCCTGTGGTGGCATTTACAGTGACTTTGCTTGGCAGCAAGTCGTACTGATTTAATAAACAATAACCACCGTAGATTAAGACATACTCGAGACGGCGTTTAAGAACTAACTGTTCATGTTTCCTAAGGCAAGTATTCAGGTAAATTTACTTCATGGTTTGGATCTGAAAATCATTGTCACAGTTGCTAAAACTTCCAGAATCATCAAACTGAGCCCACAGTAAAACATGGAGTCTCATAGCATTTTCTGAGAATAAGGTATATATATATATTTTCTTTTTGAGATTCCTCAGGGAAGTAGAGCAAGAAGAATTCAGAGGACCACAAAGATAAAGGGAGGAAAGAGAGGGGGAAAATGTACAGGCAACGTGAGGCCTAACACTAGCACGGCCGTGTTCATTCTGAGCTTTGTGGTGAGCAGGGGCTGGGCAGCCAGGGAGCACCTCTGGCCTGAAGTGAGTTTTTAAAAATTGGCTTTGTTTTCAAAAGCAAATACATTTAACACCCAGACAACTTGGGAGCTGGACACCGGATTCCCATCTGTTTAGTTACCTTTCTCATTGCTGTGACCCAATGCTGGAAAGGGAGGCAGCTTAGTGAAGGAAGGCTGCGTGCCAGCTTCCCTGTGGGAAAGACATGGTGGTGGGAACTTGTCAACCTGACTAGATTTAGCATCACCATGAAAACCCACCCCTCGGTGTGTCTAGAGGAGGTTTCTAGAAAGCTTGACTAAAGGGGGGAGCCCTGCTCTGCATATGGGCAGTACCATTCTATGGGCTAGAGTCCAGGCTGAATGAGGAGAAGAACGCGAGGTGAGCGGTGACGTTCATTTTCCCTTGCCGCCTCAAGTTCTCACAGGAAGGCCTTGTATCCCCAAGAGCAGAGGAATTCCCCACTGGGGACAGACTGCTTCTTCCCCTCTTGGACTTAGGGATTTTTGGTCCTAATTGAAGTTTGCAGGAAGGGATGTTTTGATGGCTGCTGACCTTGGGTCTCTTCTTAAGCTTCTCGGTCCTCTTTACCGCAGTGTAGGCTAGCCTTGTCCAGTGAGCAAGGCCCTACGGAATCACCATCTATTTCATCGCATTTGCTCAGCCTGGCTAGTCTGCCTCCTCCTGCATCATGGGTATAATGCTCACCTCACTTCTTCTGTACAGAAAGGATGCAAGGCGGTGGTCCATGCCCACCAGGTCTCTCCATGTGTGAGGTGGGACCTTGGGTTTGGAGTAAGCCTCTCCTGTTTCTTTTTCCCTATTCTGGTACTTGTACAATTAATCATGCGGAGGCCCCCTCCAACATGGTCAGTATGAGTATACAACATGATGGGTGTAGACTGCTTGTACATTGTCTTAAGCAGGGCCTCCACCAGGGCCTGTAACGTTGCCACCTCCACAGACCTTTCCTCATTCCACAGCGCTAACAAGCCCTTCAGTCCCCAAGGAAGCTGTCTCTGGGTGCCCCTCTCCCACACAGTGTTCTGTTGTCTGTGGTAGTAAATATAAAATCTCTAATAATGTTAATTATGAAAATGTATACTCATTATGGCAGTATTATCTAACCTGCTATCAATAAGTAAAAGACACAGACACCTGTTGTATTTTAGAATAAGTTTTATTTTACTTGGGGCTGGGCAGATGTTAACCCCCTAAGCTACCTCCCATTATCTCTCAGCCCCCATCCCAGGCCATCTGCTTTATTCAGTTTCCCATTCATAATGCCCCAATCCTTTGCTTATGTTGTTCATCTGGACCACTTTTTTCCATGTGGAACTTCAGAGTTGCTCCTCCTGGCTGCCTGGTTCCTTCCTGTCCCATGGTGAATCTGCTCCTTCCTGCTCCTCTGCTACCTCTCTCCTACCCAAGATCCTTCTCTCCCGGAAGCCCCTCGAGCTCTGGCCACACCTTCTCACTCTGCCCTGCCCAGGTGTGTAGTCACTTATTCAGCCAATCAGGAATAACTTGGAGGCAAGGATCACAAACATCATTTCGGGGCACGTGAGTGTCAGCTCATTAAAGACAGCAAGCAGACCTCAAGGGGGAAAATAATTAGCAGTCAAATACAAAACACAAGACCGTGCTGTTACAGTTGTCTAAACACACCTTCCTTGGCAACCTACCCGTCGATGGAGCCATATCTTCTCTTTACACAGAACTTTTTTTTTTTCCTTTTTAAAAAACTGTTTTCCAAATGTTTATGATGACATTGTTGTCCCTGTCATGGCCAGATGCCACTAACATGGGCCTTCTGGGTCACCCTGTCTCTGTCCTACTGTGCGGTGTCCCCAGAACTGAAGGTAACATGCTGCTTGGTGAGACTGATTGGTGATCTTGGTTGAGGCTCAGCCCAGGGTGTGATTACACTGAGGCAGTTCCTGGGTCACTTTCTGTTCCAGCATTCGGCTTCCACTAGCCTGCTGTTGACCACCCGTCTAAGCAGTAGCAGAAACGGTGGGTTACTGCGTGTTTTTCATGTGTAGAATATGTGCTAGAAATGTGTGCTCACCAGGAAAGGCCACTTTCACTGCTCGGCACAGCTTATTGGGGACACAAGCACTCATAGGGCAAGACCAGCGCCACATAGGTACACTGCTTTCTTATTTTAAAAAATTATAGCCGTGTTTTCAGATAGAAAAACTCAAATTTCACTTATAAGAGGGCACATGCAATTCAAACCTGCGGTGTTCCAGGGTCAATTGTATTCCAAAGAGATGGCCTGCTGACAATTCTAAGGTGGTTTCTCATGGGAACAATGTTGTACCCAGCCCCCCAAGCCCCAGGTCACCCCATCAAAAAGCATTTAACGCATGATGCAGCTCATTTGCTGTTGACCACACCACAGAGCTGAGAAAACTTTGGGTAACATTCCAGAAACATCTAACTTGGATATAATCAAGACTTTAGCTTCTCTGTTTCCACAAAGGCGAGTGAGGAGGCGACAAGAGAAGCAAACACACAGCCAGAGGGGTGACTTTAGCAGGGACCACCAGCTCTGTCTTTTCAGCAAGCCAACTGACGCAGGCGAGCACCTACCATATTAAAAGAGATTTAAGGGCTGCATCAGGACACTAGCATTGTCTTGGATCAGGTCCAGGGTTAGAAAACCGACTCTAAAGGTCACCCTTTCTGTTTGTTTGCTTTGGACAACTTGAAATCAGTATTAGATATTGTTAAGAATTTGCTAGTTCTGGGCTGGGGAGATGGCACAGTCAGCAATGTTGTGTTGAAAGGACAAGAATCTGAGTTATAACACCAGAGAACACACACACACACACACACACACACACATACACACACACACACACACACAAAAAAAAAAAAAAAAAAAAAAAAAAAAAAGAAAGAAAAGAAAGGAAAACACCAGGTGTGCTGACAGGCATTTATCCCAAAGCTGGGGAGTTAGAGACCAGAAAAATCTCTGGGGCTTTTTGCCAACCAACCTGGACAGTGAGAGACCCCATCTCAACAAACAAAAAAGAAAGGTGACCAAGAAATGACACCCAGGATGGTCTTCTGACGTCTACACATGTGATATGTACACAGGCGCACATAGCACCCCCTGAAATATACTAAATGTTAAAATATTGTTTTGGTATGTGGAAGAATAGCTTCATAGTTTATAGATTCTTTAGTGTTTTACTAACAAAGTTTAAACAAATAAATGTGAGTTGTAGGCAGATAGTCGGGGGCAAAAAACTGCAAAGCTGGGCAGACGTGACACAAGTCCCAAGCCAAAGAGCGGCACTGAAGGACAGCAGAGCTACTTAGCAGCCACTGTGCATTGTTGTTCAAGAGAAGGGAGGAAGGACCCTAAGGTGATGCAGAGGTCATTAATCAAGCCAGAGCTGCCACTGTCACCACAGGCCCAAGGAAGTCTGTAAGCATCTTGCTATCAATGACTGCGATTGCCACTGGATTTCAGCAGGCCCTTTGTGACACCTCCTGCCGCCTCAGGCATGGTGTCACCCCCAGAGGTGTTGAGGTCACCACTCTGTCATGAGAGAAGGCCTGGAGGACAAAGCATCAAGCCAAAGACAGAGCCCTAGCCTTAAGGTCTGATGGAATTCTCGCTGTGCTTTGTACTTGCAAGGGACTAGTCACTTCTTCCCTTTCTTGGAAGAGGTTTCTTCCTCTTGGATGGGGCAGGGGGGGCCTTTTGTTCTGTGCCTGTGCACCATATGTTTTGGAAACATGTAGCTAGTGTGGTTTTACAGGGTCCCAGCTGCATAGGAATTTGCCTCAAGAGAAATTGTCCTCCTGGTCTCAGTTCTGATTTAAATGATATTCAAATGACATTGTACTGTCATCTTTTTAGCTGAAATGAGTGAGCTAAGAGTTTGGGGCCTGTTGGGATTAAGGCGGTTTTAATGTGAGGAGGACAGGGTGTGGTTTGAGTTTTTGTGTCTCCTGGCATTCAGTTGTTGGTCTTTTACCATCTGATCTGATGTATTTGGAGACAAGTTTTTTGCAGATAATTAGAGCTCAATGTAGTCTTGAGGGGCCAGGCTTTCATGGAGGGTTAGCACCCTTCTAGGAAGAGACAGCAGAGAGCTAAGTATCTGTCCCTACCACAGATGACACACTGAGAAGGTGGCCACCTGCATGACAGGGAGAAAGCCTTCATCAGAATTTGACCATGCCAGCACTCAAACCTCAGTCTCACAGCTTCTATAACTGTGGGGAGACACATTTCTATTTATAATAACCAGATACATTAGAAATATGGTCTAGGGCCTGTAGAGATGCCTCAGAGGTTAAGAGCACTGTCTGCTCTTCCAGAGGTCCTGAGTTCAACTCCCAGCAACCACATGGTGGCTCACAACCATCTGTAATGAGATCTGGTGCCCTTTTCTGGCCTGCAGGTGTTCATACAGGCAGAGCACTGTATACATAATAATAAACAAATAAATATTAAAAAAAAGAAGTATGGTCTAAGCTACTTCAGTATTATAGATAATGCCAGTCATGTATATATTGGTAAATCTATTTTAATCTTTCTTATTGTTTTCTGGTGTGAGACCAGGATAGCTACGAATGTGGCCAATTTGTAGATGACATCATATTAAAACGTCAGAAAGCTGGGCACCTTTGTTGTAGGAGGGTTTGTTGCATTTTCCTTTAAAGTCTTTGTGAGAATATTTCCTTCTGCGGTCAATTTCCGGTTTGTTTTGAGGCCCTTTCCTTGTTTGCATAGTTGCTTGGGGCAATGAGCCCTTACGAATAGCCCTTACTTGACAGCGCATGGCTTCATGCATAGTACTCAGCGCTCTATATGTGTTTTCTCCCGCAGCTATTGCAACACCTTTGTATAGTAAGCTCTGTTATGGCCCCATGTTGCTTTTGGTAGAGCCAAATCTTAGAAAGGCTGAGAGGCTTGTCCAGGGTCATGTCATTTGAGCGTGCTTCCTCCGAAATTCATGTTGAAACTTAATCCCCACTGTGATAGCAGTAAATGAGCTAGAGGGGAGCAGTTAGGTTAGCAATGTTTTGATGAGTAGAGAGATGCCATTATAAAAGAGGCTGGGGAAACTCCGCAGCATAGCTTAAGCCTTTCTGTCTATCTGCTCATCTCTGGGGGACTCAGTGAAAAGGAGTCACCTTGGATATGGAGAGAGCAGACCTTGTGCACCCACTAGAACTCCAACTTCCTGGCCTCTGTACTGTGGGAAAGAACTCGTTTCTTACAAATGCCCAGGACTTAGGTGCCATTTTGTTATTGCAACCCAAATGGACCAAGCTATCTAGTCAGTAACTGATGGGTGGAACTGTATCATTGACACCAGCTCCCTGACTTAATTATTTTTTGTTGCCATGGCTAGTGGTGTGTGTGCATGTGTGTTGGGTGTACAGGCTTTTGTGTGCATGGGTGTTGGTTGTACAGGCCTTTGTGTGCATGTGCGTTGGGTGTACAGGCCTTTGTGTACATGTGTGTTGGGTGTACAGGCCTCTGTGTGCATGTGTGTTGGGTGTGCAGGCCTCTGTGTGCATGTGTGTTGGTTGTACAGGCCTTTGTGTGCATGTATGTTGGGTGTGCAGGCCTTTGTGTGCATGTGTGTTGGGTGTACAGGCCTTTGTGTGCATGTGTGTTGGGTGTACAGGCCTTTGTGTGCATGTGCGTTTGGTGTACAGGCCTTTGTGTACATGTGTGTTGGGTGTACAGGCCTTTGTGTGCATGTGTGTTGGGTGTACAGGCCTCTGTGTGCATGTGTGTTGGGTGTGCAGGCCTTTGTGTGCATGTGTGTTGGTTGTACAGGCCTTTGTGTGCATGTATGTTGGGTGTGCAGACCTTTGTGTGCATGTGTGTTGGTTGTACAGGCCTTTGTGTGCATGTGTGTTGGGTGTGCAGGCCTTTGTGTGCATGTGTAGAGGGAGAGGTTGATGTTGAGTGTCTTCTTCTTTTGATCTCCACCTCATTTTTTTAAAATTAAAAGACACTGTGTTTGTGTTAGTATGTGCACACATATGTAGATGCTTGGGGAGCCCAGAAGAAGGTGTCAGATCCCATAGACGTGGAGTTCTAGGTAGTTTTGAGCTGCACTGCACAGTTGCAGGGAAACAAAGCCTGGTTAGAGAAACAAAGTGCTCTTTACTGCTGTGCCATCTCCCCAGCTCTTCCACCTCGCTTTTTGAGGCAGCATTTCTCACTGAGTCGGGAGCTCATCAATTGCCTAGACCGCCGGTCTGCTGAGCTTTCAGGGTCCTGTCATCTCCACCCAACAGTGGATTCCATGTCAGGCACCATCGTCTCCTTGTTTTTTGTGCATAATTCCAGGAAACTCCATCTACTAGTTTCACTGGTTTATTCTGTTGGTCAAGAAAATGTTTATTTGCCTTCATTTTGTAGGAATACATAGCAATTCAAAATATTTTGAATATTTAAAATCTTACTGTTCTAATGGCAGTAGTTCTTTAAACAATTAAAAAAAAATCTACAGCCTCCGCTTGTAAGTACACAAAACAGAACATAGCACCTGTGGCTTATTTATAGCCATATAATATTAATTGTTCCTTTTCAATTCATAGAAGAAATAGATGTTTTGGTCTAGACATAGTGAAAATATAATCCAACCAAAACACTTCCTAGATTAAAAAAAAATCATGTTGACACTAAAAAAAAAGTACAGGAAAAGAGCCTTGTGGAAAAAAAAGACTTATCTTTGACATACGTCTTGCTTTCATAGGCAATGTCTATATTGTTTACATTGATTAGAGTGTGCTCAGAGTGAGGTCAGTGTTTGCTGTACAGGCCTGAAGACCTAAGTGTGGAATCCCCAGCATGCAGGTTCAACAGCTGGGCACGGTGGCCAGTGCTTGTGATGCCAGGCCAGGAAGGTGGAGATGGGTGGATCTCTGACACCCACTGGCCTGCGCACCTTGCCTAATGGATGATTCCCAGGTACTAGTGAGAGATTTTGTCTCAAAATCAAAGTGGACTACTCTTGAGGAATGACATCTGAGGTTGACTTCTGGCCTGTACACACACACACACACACACACACACACACACACACACACACACACACAGAGAGAGAGAGAGAGAGAGGGAGAGAGAGAGAGAGATATTAAAATAAACATGTCCCATCATTGTTCTAGAGTAGAGATTGCAAACTCCTTTGTGTAATGGATCAGATATTAAAATCTTTGGCATCTGTGTCAGCTCTTCAGCATTTCCCCTGAAGCTTAGAAACCATAATAGACAATACAAGACAACACATGAGTAGGGATGTTTCAGTACTTCATTTATAAAAAAACCCAAGCGACTGTCTGGCTTTGGCCTATGCACTATCACTTGAGGACACCTGCAATAGTTACTTCTCATTGCTACAATCAAATACTTGGCAAGAAGTAACTTAACAGTGGCTCCTGGTTTGAGGGTCCAGGCCATCACGGTGGGCATAGTACAGTGGCAGGAGCTGCTTTTGGCTATGGGGGCAGGAGTATAAGGTGGATCAGGAAGCAGAGATGGTGCAGAAAGTGGGGTGGGAGTTGTACACCACAAGGGTTGCTCTTGCCCTCTAGCTAGCCTTCACCTTGTAAAAGTTCCACAATATTTGCAAGCAGCACTATCAGTTGGGGTCCCAGGATTCGAACCCAGGAGCCCCTGGAGAGTATTTCCCACGGAAAGCATGCTGACACCCAGCAGAGAACAGCAAATGCTAGCAGGCTGCCTTGCAAACACATAGGCAGCTAAGAAAAGCCGCTTTCGATGGTCTTTGTGCTTTTTTTGGGCTGTCACCTCACTGAAAAACAAAAATGTATAAAGCATGAAAGAGTGTTTAACGGGGCCCTTCTTGTTCACTCCACTTTCTGGAAGGTGTTGGTTTAACCATTGACTGATTTTTATTCTGTTCCTTCTCCCAGCAACTTACACACACACACACACACACAGATATGCAACATAAAAAATTTATATATAGACATTGTTTTTCTGTATTTGTTTATTTGATATAAACGAGGGTAGACTACTTTATCTGGTATAGTTGTCTTTTTTATCTCCGTGTAATTATGTATCTTAGCACTGTTTTTTCATGTCAGAGGTTAAGAATTCTGAGAAACAGTATTTCACAGCATGGATGTGTGAGAAACTGTTTAGTCTTCCCAGACGCTGAAGCTCTTCACAGTTTATACCTTTACATCAGGGCCATAAAGAATAATGGTGTCCCTTTTTTTTTTTTAAAGGTGTGTGTGGTGTTGGAGATTAAGTCAGGCTAAGAGAATGCTCTGCCTCTGAGTTACACAGCCACCAGCAACTCTGCATTTACTGTGACAGTGTGTGGGTTTTGTCTTTAGAATCCATAGCTATCTGTGGACATTGCCATCGATGAGGGAGACAGTTTTGGTTTGGAGGATGATTCAGTCTCTCTTAAACCTGCTGCAGTCCAGTTCTGTGGAAGCACAAAAGGTGCCGCGGACTGTGTTTACACCGAGCGGTGAGGACGGTAGATGGTAACGAGTACACGAGGGTGGCAGGAAAAGGAAAAGGAAGCCAGGTCTGGAAGGCTCAGGGCTTCATAAAAGAATTCAATTCCGAAACAGTTTGCAAACATTCAAATGGAGATGGCTGGTATTCATTTAGACCTGGGTTTAGGTAAAGGCTTCCACCTTGAAATAGGAGGGCAGCATGATTAGTAACTGAATCCATAAAATGCATTGCTGCACCCAGATGCGAGAACCCCAAAAAAGACCACCAGGACTTGGTATCAATGCAATACACACTAGGACCTTTAATCTTTTGACTCGAGTCGGGGTCTAATGGTCGCCAACACATTGGTATCCAGAAAAAGCCTCCAACTTTGAGCTGAGGGTATATTTATAGGTTCCTCTTCCTCCCAGTGCCCCAAAGCAGGGGAGTTCCAGGCTGGCAAGCACCTATTGGTTGAGTAACATAAGGAGGTCTAATGTCTAAAGGTGACAGACTACAGAAAAAGGCTCCAAGACCACCCATGGCTTTGCATTCTTTGTTCTCTTTGTTCATTACCTTGTCCAGGGAAGTGTCTGATTTCTTGGTAACCCTATCTTCTGTGGGCAGAAAGGAGTGTGGCCACAAAACTGGGTATTTTAGCAACTCTGTATCCAGTGGGACCCTTTGGGTCAGTCACTAGGCAGTGCTATCTCTGCTGGGGCTCTTCTTTGGAGCTGTGTTCCTACCTTTTAAGTCTGTTTCTTCAAGGGACTTTATGACCCTGAGGTAGGCCCTGAGGCCAGACGTGATTCTGGCGGCCCACCTGGATATATGGCCTTTGGCTGTAGTTTCAGTGGCTATCCGGGTGGGTTGCTAGGGAAACTCAGGAGGGAAAGCAGCCCCGGTTACTCTCTGGGCCTGCCTGACTGCTTGTCTCTTATACTCTTGTACAGTTTTTAAAAAAATCTTTTAGGTCTCTCAGGATGCATTTCATCTGGAGACAGAATATGAAAAAGAGACCAGAATGAGTCCGTGCCAAGTTTTTGGTTAACTCAGCGAAATCTAGAAGCTTGTCCAAAACAGAGACATCAGAGGAGTCAGGCCAGGGCAGTGTCTGAGACATGGAGGAAGGAAAAAAAAATATGGGTGGTCCCAAGAAGTCAGGGAAATGAGGAGCGAGTGGCCTTGGAGATGGCCAGTGGGGAATATTGTTCTAAGCATGTCAGGTTTACACTCCTCTCATACACACACACACACACACACACACACACACACACACACACACACTGCGTAACTGAAAACAGTGTCAAAAGGAGCAAAATCCACACCCCTATCATTAGCATGCGCATCAGGCTTTTAAAGCCCCTATCCTCCTTTCTTTCTTTTTAAAATTAAACATGTTATTTTATGCAATATTCAAACAAAAGTTCATAGTCTTTCTTCTCCTCCAACTCCCTTCAACTCGTACCATCTTCTCCTTTTCCTCTCCTCTTCTTCCTCCACTCTCTCAAAATAAACACCACCCCTAAAAATGAAAAGTAAAAAACAAACAAGCAAATAAAAACCCAAAAGAACAAAACAAACAAAACACCCCAAACAAAACAATGACCACAACAAAAAAGTGGACTAAAACGCCCACATCAACACCCCCGTCCCGCAACAACCAAAAGACATTGATATATTTCGTGTTGGCCAATTACTCCCGGGCCTGGGACCTGCCCTGCAGTGCCAGTGATACACTCAGTGACACTACAGTGGAGCAGTACCAACTGCAAATAGTTAAGGATGGGGCTTTGAGTCCACACCGCCTTCTCAGTGCTGGGATTTTGTCTGATTTGACCTGTGCAGGTCTTGTGTGTGGAAAAGCCCTTGTCTAACATCTCATTTACCTTTTCAGGATTTCAAGATGCATCCCGGTCTCCTACATGAATTCTCTTTTATTAGCACACGTCCTTTGCAACAAGCTTCCGTGTGATCCATGCACGTAGTGTCCAGTGCTCAAGCCCTGTCTCCTTCTAATAGTTACAACCATGTATCTGTTTTCACGAGGTTCTCTCTGAACTTGTTGTTAAGAGAGTAATAACTGAGCCTTCTAATTCTTGTTTTTTATTTTTATTTCTTTAAATTTTATCCAGGCAGCTGTGGCATATGCCTTTAATCTCAACACTTGGGAGGCAGAGGCAGGCAGATCTCTGTGAGCTCGAGGCCAGCCTAGTCTACAGAGTGAGTTTCCAGGACAGCCAGGGCTACAGAGAGAAACTCTGTTTCAAAAAACAAAATGTGAAAAAAAAATGTGTGGATATATACACATGAGTGAAAATGTCTAAAGAAGCCATAGGAGAGCATCAGATCCCCTGGAATTGGAGTTACAGGCTGTTGTGCGCGGCCTGATTTGGGGGTTAGAAGTGAACTTGCAAGAATGTTCTTGTATGTACTCTTGGCCTTTGAGCTGTCTCTCCAGCCCCGAACCTTCTAGTTCGCAGTGTTTACTCACTGATTCTATTTAAGAAACATTAAATGTCGGGCGTGTTCTACAGCAAAGCCCTTCTAACTTTTCATTATTGCTATCTAAAGCTTTTAGATGACAGTTCTGAAGTAGATACATTTTGTGATGTGAAGAAGAATTTTGAATCAGTAAGTTGAACATGGTAGTATAAGGCATGTTATACTAACATGCTAGTATAAGGTTAGAGAGGATAAAGAATTCAAGGTCATTTCAGTTGCTGGGACAGAACGCCATACACAAGACAACTTACAGAAGAGTTTATGGAGGGCTTACAATGTCAGAGGGTGAGTCAGTGATTGTCATGCCAAGGAGCATGAGAGCAAGCTGGCAGCCATGGTGCTGCGGTTGTGGTCCACATTTGCATACACAAAGAGGCAGAGGGAGAGCAAGAGGGAGAGGGGGAGGGGAGGGGAAGGGAGAGGGAGAGGGGGAGGGGATGGGAAGGGAGAGGGGGAGGGGATGGGAAGGGAGAGGGAGTGGGGGAGGGGAGGGGAAGGGAGAGGGAGAGGGGGAGGGAAGGGAGGGGGAGAGTGCGCATGCGCCAGAGCTAATTGAGAATGGTGCAAGCTTTTGAAGCATCAAAGCCCATCCCTAGTGACTCACACTCAAGAAAGCCACACATCTTAATTATTCCCCAAAAGTTCCAACAGCTAGGAATCAAGTAATCCAACATGAGTCTCTGGGGGCCACTTTCATTCGAACTACTATCATCATTGGCTACAACAGGGAGTTTGACACATTGTCTGGGGTACCTGAGGCTCTGTCTCAGAAAACAAACTAAACTAAACAGAATTTAGAGTTAGAATGTCAGATTTCAGAATTCTCCTCGGTTGCACCATTCCTCATACCTCAGTAGCTTTCACAGATATTAGGTGTTCTTCCCGCACATTCTCTTCCCAACCTGAGGCATCCTTGTCAAAAAGATGGTGCAGAGGTTCAGCGGTATCTCAAGGGTCTCTGCTAACAGTGCTCTGGCTGAGTGGCTTACCTGGCAGCCCCTTCTCCCTCACAGTTCTGCAGGCTGGAATTCCAAACTCTCAGTAGCTTTGCGTTTTCCTGAGGCCTCCCTGGGTGGGTTGCAGATGGTTCTGGGTCCTGGTGTCCTCACACGCTCTTCCCTTTGGGAGTGCAAAGTCTCAGTCCTGCAAGTGCCGGTTTCTTGACCCTCTCATCTTAAGGACAACAGTCATGTTGGCAAACCCCACCATTTATGATCTTGTTTACTTAAATGACTGCTTTAAAGTTCTGTCTGTGAATGCAGTCACACTCTTGAGGGGCTAGCACTTAGGAATTCAGTACGGAAAGCTGGAGGGACACAACTGAACTCCAAGCAACAGCTGTACTTGCACTCGGTGTCTTATATGATATTTTGGAGACACACTTAGCACACCTGTTACATTCTAGGCTCCATATCACTGCTACAATTACTGCCTTTTGTACTGCCCTCTGGGTTTTAATGACTAAAAAATGTTCACGGCTGGGTGTGGTGGCACACACCTTTAGTCACAGCAGTCCAGAGGCAGAGGCACACAAACTAAGTTGTAGACCAGCCTGGTCTACAGAGTGAGTTCCAGGATAACCAGAGCTATACATAAAAACCCTGTCTCAAAAACAAAACAAAACAAAACAAAAGCCAACAACAGCAAAAAAATTTCACAGTTTGCTTTATATATTTTATGAGTATATATTTATTTTCTTTTCCTAAACCTGTATTTCTGTGGAAATATTATTGAGTGATAGAAAGACATCTCAACACACGGCACCAAGTACTTGTATCCCTAAAATACAAGAGCATTTTTCTACTTTATCTGATTGTGTTCACTCATATGTCCTCTCAGACACAAGGTCTTTCCCTGAGGCACTGGTTTTACCTAGGCTTGTGCTTCCGTCTGCATCATGTCTCTAGCCTCGTGTTTCACCAACATGTCACCATTCCTAAGCGGTCTGTGTTTAAATAATAATGGGAAATGCTGATGTATGTGCCTCTGGAGGAAGTGGTTACACCTTCTTGTTGCTTCAGTGACAGCGCCTCCCTGTTCCCTTAGGGAAGTTTTACTAAGGCTATGTTGTAATTTCTCTCTCTATGAGATTGAAAATCAAGCATGCCTTGAGGATGCTAACTTTTAGACAGTTTATATTACTACTATTATTATCCTTGTCTACTTTGCTTCTTGGAGCTGTTCTGGCTCTCTTAATGGTTTTCAGAACATTTGCTGCCATTATTCTTTATATCTTATAAAAAGTAAGTTCAGAGTTCATATCAAAGTCTCTATCTCTACCCCTTATTCTGTTTTTATTCTGCGTTAGGTCTTCAGTCACAGAAACACAATGTTGCCATGTGCTCCTTAGTTCATAGTGTAAAGTGGGTAGCGTGTAAACCACAGAAAGTTCTTAGAAAGACAGAGGCCAGAAGTCCTGGACCAGCCACGGTTGCATTTGATGTCTGGCAAAGACTCAGTTGCTGCTTCAGAGCCATCTCCCTGAGTTGTCAAATGGTAGAAGAAAAAATCTCCCTTGGGCCATTTTATAAAGACCACTTATCTTTTTTTAAAAATTTTTTATTATTAATTTATTCTTGTTACATCTCAATGGTTATCCCATCCCTTGTATCCTCCCATTCCTCCCTCCCTCCCATTTTCCTCTTATTCCCCTCCCCTATGACTGTTCCTGAGGGGGATTACCTCCCCCTGTATATGCTCATAGGGTATAAGACCACTTATTCTTATTAATGAGTGGTCTGCCTGCTTGGTTTAATCACCTCCCCAAAATCCCACTTCCTAGTCCTATTTATTACCATGGGAATCAGGAATTCAGCTCAGGAAGTATGGGGGAGGTGGGGGCGGGGCCACATGAGTTTTGAGACTAACAGCTTCAACCTATGCTCCCATTCCATAATCTCACAAGGGCGTTTACTTTCTTTTCCCTTGAATTTCACTAAACAAAATGCTTTGCTTTCTCTTATCTCTCCAAAATTTTTGCAAAATAAAACCCCAATGTCTATATTAATTATCTGGCATAGACAAAGTTCTGCGTTGAGCCTGTGTTGTTCCCTGAGCTTTCCTGAGCAAGTGTCCTTGACCAGTTTCTTACAAATGCTGCCCTGGAGTCAAGGCCTCACTCATCAGCAGCTGGGGCCCTGGTACCTGCCCTGGCCCTTCTCAGAAGCGCCTTCTCACCGTTTGATCATAGCTGACTCATTCTCCACTGGGCTATTTCTAGACATGCCTAGTGAATCTGCTGACATCTGACCCCTGGAGATTCATTGTCTTCTAGATTTTTCAACTGCCTGTTTAATTATATCCTCCTTTCCTCCCTTGGGGTTTCTAATGAGAAAACCAGAACAAAACCAAAAAGCAAACAAACAAAGAAAAAATAGTAGGAATAGTCCCTGGACCCAAGAGAATGAAGAGCTAAATGGTTGTGCAGTCAGGCTGGGCCTTCAGGCTGAGATGATTCCAGAGCTAATGAGCGTGCTGTGCTGGGTGCATCTTTCTGAAAGTAATATTGAGGCATTTACTACACTGACGTCTCTTCACTGAAGAGAAACAGCCTTAACGGTTCACTTACAGCTGCCATTTCAAAACGTTTTGTAATATTTCTGTAAAAAAGTAAGACAGCCACAGCAATCTCTCCGCCTGCCCCTTCCCTGTCTCACCACAGTTTCTCTGGGAAGTTCAAAGTGAGTGATTGAGTGATTGTGGGCAGATCTTAGTTTCTCCAAAGCGACAGGATTGGATTTGAGGATCTCACCTTCACTTCCTAGGGCTTCCCACTCACCCAAGAGCCTTTCTGAGAGGAGTGGAGTAGGAGCTCAGTAGTGGACTGTTTTCTCTCATAACAGTAGTCTTTGGGAAAAAAAGACCAACCGAAGGTTAGAGAGGTGGCTCAGTCTGGCAATGTGCTTGCTGAGCAAGCACGGAGCCTGAGTTCAATCCCGGCACCCACATGGAGCCAGGTGTGCAGGAAGCACCCCTAACTCCAGCAGTGGGAGGCAGAGATGGGAGGATCCTTGGAACCAGCAGAGCAGCTAGCCCAGCCAAACTGGTGAGCTCCAGGTTCATCAGGAGATCCTGTCTGAGAGAGAGTGATTAAGCAGGACATCTTCAATCTGATTCTGATAGAACGGGGATAGTTTAGGATGGCTGTGCATGTGTGTTGTACACTGTTGTGCAGGAAGGTACTGTATAGTCCTAGTGAGTCACAGCCGAGGAGTCATGTGTGTCCCAAGATCTCACTTAATAGTGGTCATTGGCTGGAAGCAACCAGCAGGCACCGCGAGTTCAGTGTAAATAGTGGTCACATCCAAGCGTATTTTAAGGGCCTTTGGGCCATTATGCTCGTGTGGTTGAAAACCTCTAGGATTGCGATTTCAAGGTATTGGAGGGGTTTGAAGAGACAAAGATGATTTGACTTGGTTATTAAATTGTCACTTTCCTCTGTGAAAAACAGACTATTAAGACATAGGAAGACATTGAGGGCTGGAAACAAAACAACTGTCTAGATTATAAGCAACAGAAATCATGAGACCGGACAAGATTCTGGAAGAATCTTGAGACAGAACTAAGATATTTGTGGTAAGTGGTAAGGATGCGGCTCCCATCCACAGAGACGGAATGCATCCAGAAAGACAAGTTCAATCAAGGCTCCGTCTCATGTGTGTTTGTAAGTTTGAAACAGCAGTAAGGCCTGGTCTACAGAGTGAGTCTAGGGCAGCCAAAGATACACAGAGAAATCCTGTCTCGAAAAACAAAACAAAACAAACAAATAAACAAAAAAGACATATGAGTGGTATCCAGTCAGACAGCTGGCTATGAAAGTAAACAGTAGAGGGATAACCTGTATAGAGAAAGAATATTTTGGTGCGTGTGGTAGGTTTCATCTGTGTAATTTAAAGCCATGAAAATGAAAGCATCTTCTATGGAGAGTGCAGCGACATGAGGAAGGGATAGAACCAAAGACGGCGGCGTGGCCTCCAGACCATGGAGATGAGGGATAGAGAGGCCTGGAAGGAAACATCAGAGGAGTAGCTACTGGTGTGAGGGAGGAACTGTATGTAGCAGTGTCCCAGAAAACACAGCAAGCGTACTACTCAAGAAAGAAGCGATCATCTATGTCCAGTGCTGCAAGAAGCTGGTGGGAATTCCAAACTGACCTCTGAAAAAAGAAGAAGGAGACGTTGACGACCGTGACAAGAAGGAGCCCGTTAGACTAGTAGGAGACAGGCAGATGGATGCCAGACGGAAGGCGAGTAAGCTGAATGAATGCTGTTTCTTTGGAGCAGAAATAGGGTAGAGCCACAGTGTGCATCTATCTGTACGGGAATGTTCCAGAGCCGAGGTCTAAACTAATATTTTGAGCAATCTGTAACCTTTTAGGGGTTCCTGGAAAGAGCTTCACAACACAAGTTGTTCCTACCTAGGAGCAGGTGGGTCGGGAAGCCTCAGGACAGGCTGACTGGAGAAGTGAATACACAGCAGCGAGCACAGACTTTGTAGTACTTGAAAGAGGAGCAATACTGCCTGGCTGCTTCTGTTTTCATCGTGTGATAGGAAATAAAAATATTAGCTAAAAACAGGGAGAAGGGGTGTGAGATTCATGTGTTTAAGAGGCTGAGGCAGGGGGATCATGAGTTTAAGGCCTGCCTGAGCTGCACAGAGAGCTTCTATCTGAAAGACAAAGAGATCAAGGAAGAGAGAAAGAAAGAAAGAAAGAAAGAAAGAAAGAAAGAGAGAAAGAAAGAAAGAAAAAGAGGGGAGGGATGTTTGTGGATGGATTGAAAGAAGATTGAGAAAAAAGAAAAAGAAGAAAAGAGGCAAAATAATTGTCTCCAGTCCTAGACGTCCAGGGACTGGGAGAATGAGTGGCCTTGTAGGGCATCACCTAGACCACTAGGCACACAGAGGGCTCATCCAAGATGGGGTGCAGTCCTGAAAAGAGAGTGTCTATGCAGTTAAGAGCTCTCGTTCTGTTGTGTACTGCAGTGGGTCTCAACTGGAGCAAAGTTTGCCTCCAACAAGACATCTGAAAATGCTGGAGGATGTTCTTGACTGTTAGGTGACTGTGAACAAGGAGTGTGGCGGGGTGGGTTGGAGAGCTGCGTAGCACCTTCCCTTGTCAGCCACAGCCCAGTACTAAGCTTGGGCTTATTGCCAGTGGGAAAGTCACTGCGAGATTTTGGACAAGGAAGAGAGAGGATCTGATCTTTTGATGAAGGTGAGGTCAGGGATGCTGGAAAATAGCCTAGAAGGCACATCCTCCACAGCTGAGAGTAAATCACTTCTGCTCTACAAGGTCACAGCACAAGGAGTCCACCTAGTCTTAATACTAGGTCAAGATTCAAGTGTGCTGAAGAAAACAAGGAGCCTGGCCTTGTTATTAAACATAAGTATCCAGCGGGAGGGCTCCCCAGGCCCCCTTTTCACGTTTGGAGACAAGGTCTCACTAATGTCTTCAGACTGGCCTTGAACTCAGTCTGAAGCCTAGGAATGTTTTCAACTTGTGATCCTCCTGCCTCAGACTCAGGCTCTCCACTATAGCAGGAATTACATGTTTTGTTCACAAGGCCCATAGATGGCTTTTGTTGTTACTCAAGACACCATTCTAGAATTTAATTCCTAGGACTGATTCTAAATCCTCTAGGGGTGGGGACCATCCTGGAGAGGGGATGGTTTGGTTGTTGTTCGTTTTTTCCAAGACAGGGTTTCTCCGTGTTGCCTTGGCTGTCCTGGGCTCTATTTATAGGCTGGGCTGGCCTTGAACTCACAGTGATCTGCCTGCCTCTACCTCCCGAGTGCTGGGATTAAAGGTGTGTGCCACCACGGCTGGCATGGAGAAGGGATGGTTTATGTTGTCTGCTTAGACACTCCAACGGGTAATATGTGGTGTCAGAGAAATGATTACTAGTGTGCTCCGTTGTGAGTGTGACGTCGCCTCAGGCCTGTGTGCTTTGGCATTCATCCTCAGGTGTTTGAGGGAGGTTGCAGAGCCTTCAGGAGGGGGAGCCTGGATGGAAAGAGAACGTCCCTGGGGGCGGGCCTTGCAGCCTTAGAGCCTGGCCCCCACTTCCGGTTCACTCTCTGCTTCCTGAGTGCAGATTCCGTGTAACCAGCTAGCCTTCTGTGGCTGGCTATGCCTCCCCTGCCTGCTGCCATACTTTCCCTTCCCTGGGCCTTGTCCCTTTGGAATGGTAAATCCCCATAAGCTGCCTTGGGATTTGGTCTCAGTACTGGGAAAGTGACTAACACAATGGAGTTTTCCCTTTGGCACTTTCTAGCTGGGAGGTCTTGAGCAAATCCCTCAAAAATCTCTGCACAGATTGTCCTCGCCTTCCTCTCTCTCCCAGGGGTCTTGTGTTAATCAGATGAGAATCAAGACAAATGAAATCTCTCCTTATCCCTTATCAACCACAGCCCCCGGCCAGAGAGTAGATGTTAAAAGTCAACTGGAATTTGTGAGTTCCTTAAAGATGGTTCCTTGAATGCAACTATTTGTCTTCAGCATTAACAACAACGTGAGGTCACTATATGAGAAAAGGCAGACTCAAAATAATAAGTGAAATAGAACAATGCATTAGATCTGATGGAAAGGAAAGATTTGTTCTCCCTAGTGTTTCACAGGTACGCCTCTCCAAAGGAACCAAGTTGGAAATGTCTACATAGAAACATAGGAACGTGAGTTAGCCATGCTTAGCATGCGTCTGGGTGAGTCTTTCTTCTGGAATAGATGTTTAGGCCTCACCATGTGGTTAGCTCTGTACAACTAGTGTCACATGAACAGGCTTATTCTTTTAATTAGAGCACCTAATTGGGCAGTCTGTGTGAGTCAGTGTTCAGTTCGAGAATTCTGCCAGGCAAGGAATTTTAAAAGCAACAATGTTGAAGTCAGGCCATGAAAAGTCAGGATTCATTTAGGCCCAGCTAATTCGTCAGGGAAAATAACCTTGGGGCATATTTATTGCAGAGGAAAATCAAACATTCTAAAGAACCAGGCACCCCAATCCAACCCAAACCTCTTGTGACCTGAAGTTATGGAAATGGACCCTCCTGAGCACAGAGGCTGTTGAAAGTTTATGGCGGATGGAGGCAACGGTACTCCAAAAGAGTACAACAGACTAATGGATGCTGAACGAGAGGCCAGAGCTGCTATCCTGTCCCCAGTGGCTAAAACTGCAGGAATGAAAAGACAGTTTTTAGATATAAATACAACTATTAACTCATCAAATTTCTTGGCATGATAGATGTGCATTTCAGACGCGCCATATAAGTAGATTTAGACTGTGAATTAATTTAAGATGATACAACAGTGATCATTAAGAGACCACTTTTTAAATGTGATGCTTTCAGTTCACTGGAGGGATATTTTTTAAAAAGAGTATAGAGAAGAAAGGCTTACTTTATTACTTAGAAAGAATTCAATCTTTTTCTCGGCTTGACTTTCTTTTTGGTCCTGTTTTTGGTCACCTTTACAACATTTTCTTTAAAAATGGCCAGATCTCATTGTGTCTAGTTTCTTTTCACGTTGTCCATTTCCTTTGAACTGGTTCAGAGCAACTTGGATACGTATGACTGTTAGATTCTTTTTGGTGCATTGGAGCGAGGGAACGATTTGAGCTCTGTGAAGAGAGATGGAACTGGAGAAGTGAGGATGGGAAGTAATAACCTGTGGTGAGTAGCAAACCCCACCACCTGAGACCCCAAAACCCCAACTCACGCTGCCACCGAAGGCCATGTCTGGGTCTGTGGCTCTGAGTAGCAGGGTTGGAGTCCATGTTGTTGATGTCTGTGGCACAATCCCTGGTCTGGGCAGTGGCCACAGACTACATGTATGTCCAGGGGCTGTGCACAACTGGCCCACCCCCTCACTGGCTGTGACAGTCTGGAGAGCTGCCCAGGGTAACCTGGAGGAGTCTTAGTGATGGTGTCTTAGAAACCAGAAACCTTGAACCAAAACAATGACTCACTGCAATGAACATTTGCAAGTGAAGATGTATGGACAGAGGGACATGCTACAACTTCCACAGTGAGCTTTGGTGTTTTTTTGTTTTTTGTTTTGTTTTTTTGTTTTTGTTTTTGATCTGTCTCTTTTTTTTTTTTTTTTTTTTTTTGGAGATGGGGAGGTACCCAGGGTAAAGAGTGGAAAGGACATGGGGACATGAGTGGGCCTGGTGTACATGATGTGAAACCAACAAAGAATCTAAAAAAGTTAAAAGAACAGTTTCCCATTCAAATATCATTTTTATCTGCATTGTGCAAATCTGATATGGAGATTTTTGTTGTTCTTGACGTTCAGTACTAAGTCTTTTATAACTTCCAAAATAGATTTTTTTATCTCCTTGATGATTCAGAAATATAGTTTAGTTTCTAATGTATCATCATCATCATCATCATCATCGTCGTCGTTGTCGTCGTCGTCGCCATCATTATTATTAATTTTGTAGTCTTTGCGAGACCTGGTTCTAGCTTTGTTGCATTGCTGTCCATATGATGCCAGGTCCTCACGTTAGGTCAAAGTTCCTTCCTGGTGTAGGACATGGTAAAATTTCCAGGTGGCCCTGGAGGAACTCAAGATGTATAGATGTTTCCTCTACTTTCAGGTTTTTTGCTCCTGCTCAGGGATTCTAGACTAGTGACTCTTTTTTTATTTTAAAAATTGTATTAGATTATTAAGGTACTTGTGTGTGTGTGTGTGTGTGTGTGTGTGTGTGTGTGTACAAGTGTGAGTTTACGTCCAGCATGTGCATGCAGGTGCCCTTGGAGGCCAGAGGGCATCCAAAGGGATTCAGAGCTAAAGTGATAGGCAGTTGTAAGGCAGCTAACAGTTCAGGGAACGGAACCCAGGATCTCTGCAGTTGCGGGGAATACTCTCACCTGCTGAGCCTCTCTCCAGTCCAAGACTATTGATTCTTAAACTCCAGTAGGAATGATTGCTTCCCAGAAGACACCTTAGCAGTCACACGGCTGGCCTTATTACCAGAGTTTTGCATTCCATAGGTAAAATGTTCCAGGACTTTTTTCTGAGGTTGGTGGTGATGTTGAAACTGCTGTCTGCGAGTCATATTTCAAGGCTGCTCTCTGACCTCTAAGGCGCCTTCCTCGTCTGACTGTTTTTGTCTAATGGTTTAGTTTTTATTTGGAAGTGCCTTTCACACCCTCTGTGTCCCTTACAGCTCTGTTCACTCTTTATACAAGAAAAAGACTCTATTCTGCAATATTGATCAAGTTTCTGATTGTTGTGTTTTCTTTTTCCAAACCTTGAAGTCTCTAGCTTTACTGATCTCATCAGAAGTTAAGGGGTTTCAACCTTCATTTAACAGTCAAAGACTATCTCACTAGAGATTCTAGAATATGCTGGTCTCTGTGTGAACTTTAAATGCTTCCTGGTTCAGGTTAGTAAGAAAAACTTGGCTTTTCTGTCTTTGTCATGTTTCACTTGTTTCAGGACGTGCCTGTTTGAGATGGTAGCTTTGTTAGGGTCAGAAACTCACTGAAGGAAAGACCCAGACTCAGAGCATATGCAAACAGCAAGGAGCATATATTTCTGTGGAAGTCCAGCATGCAGGGATCACCCTCAGGCAGAATGGAGACCACGAGGTGAGCTACAGGCTCTTTTTTTCTTTTTTAAAATATATTTTATTAATTTATTCATATTACATCTCAATTGTTATCCCATCCCTTGTATCCTCCCATTCCTTCTACCCTCTTGCTTTCCCTGTAATGCCCTCCCCTATGACTGTGATTAAGGGGGGCCTCCTCCCCCTGTATATGCTCATAGGGTATCAAGTTTCTTCTTGGTAGCCTACTATTTTTCCTCTGAGTGCCACCAGGCCTCCCCATCCAGGGGACATGGTTAAATATGGTGCACCAGAGTTCGTGTGAGTCAGGCCCCACTCTCCACTCAACTGTGGAGAATGTCCTGTCCGTTGGCTAGATTTGGGTAGGGGTTCGAAGTTTACTGCAGATGTTGTCCTTGGCTGGTGCCATAGTTTGAGCAGGACCCCTGGGCCCAGATTCGCCCATCAGAATGTTCTTCTTGTAGGTTTCTAGGACCCTCTGGATCCTTCTATTTCCTCATTCTCCCATGCTTCTCTCATCTAGAGTCCCAATAGTATGTCCTTCCCTCTGTCCCCCTTTCCTGGTGAGTGAAGACTTCACAGGCTCTTTTAAAAGCCAGTTAGGAGAATTCCAGATACAGTTAGGTCATCTTTATTTTCATTGGTGTAAACTAGAGGCGTGGGTGCAGGTGCATTGGGGATTGGCTAGCGCCAAATCAAGAGTTAATCATGAGTTAGGGGCCCACTTAAATTGGCAGTTGAGCAACCTTATCTCCTCTGGCCAGATGTCCTGGCCAGTTCTGATTGGTTGCCCATTTTCTGTGGGTTTTTTTTGAGAAACAGAAACTTAGACCTAGGCTGGCTGAGTGAGAAAATGCAGCCTGTCATGGAGTTGGTTAGGTTTATTTATTCAGCCTCCCCCCCCCCCCCAGATTCTCTTCAAATGGCTATCCCAGCACACCAGAGCAGGCTTAGAGCACAGGCTCAGTTGGGTCTCAGCCTGGAATCAGGCAATAATGAACACGGGTGCAAACTCTGAAGCTGAGAGAACGATTCGTGGTCTGTAGGGTAGGGTTGGAGGAAGAGACATGGGGACTAAGCTTCGGGACACATGAGCTTGGACTGTTGGAGGCAGGAAACACAAGAAAGATCCATATGTGCTGTAGAGCTGACTTTAGAAAAGTGTCTACTCAAATGATTGCCGTCTTTGTAAAATCACCTCCGCAGCTTCTGTCATGGGCAGGGTAATTTCAGGACCAGAGGTTTTCCCTGTGTTTTTATCTGACCTCTCACTGCTTTTGCTCTAATCTTAATATGTCTCCTCTTTTCTAATACCACATGTTCATGTCTTTCCTCTTAGGACATCTGCTTCCTAGTTCTCTTAAATGTTTGAATGTATCTTACTAGATTCATCTTTCTAAAATGTGACTTGAGTGTGTGTGCACACGCATGCGTGCGCATGCGTGTGCATGCATATGTATCTGTATGCATGTGTGTGTGCCAATGTGACACACCGGAGACCCTTTCCAATCTCATTTCTGCTTCAGTGGACTGTGGCATGCTTACCAGCATGCTCTTGCCTGTGCCTTTCCTTCCAATCTCCCCGTAGCTGGGCAGACCTTATCCATCCTGCAGGAAAATCATAAAATGTTACTTTTTGAAGACCTCCCGTAGGTCTGTAACTTGTCTGAGCTTCTATGTTCTCATCTGGAAATAAGATCCTTAAAGAAAAATTGAGTGATTGCCTGGCAGAAGCCACTCAGGGGTGGGGTGGGGGCAGAGGCAGGCGCATCTTGTGAGTTCAAGGGCAGCCTGTTATCCAGAGTGAATTCCATGACAGCTAGGGCTGCACAGAGAAACACAATTTTGAATAAACAGACAGACAGACAATTGAGTGATTACTGGCTAGCTGATGGTACACGATATGCACTTATACATGTTAATGGTGGTGATGATGATGGTGGTGGTGATGATGCTCTCATCAGCACAGGTCTTCCCTGATCATCATCCACCTCTCCTTAGTTTAGTGTTGACAACTTTACTTATGTAGTAATTTAGTTATGATGTAAGGCTGAATGGTGGCTTTTTGCTAACTGAGAATTATTTGAAACAAAGCATTATATTCTTTTGGTTTGAATGAAAATGGCCCTCATAAGCCCATAGAGAGTGGCACTATTAGAGGCGTGGCCTTGTTGGAGTAGGCGTGGCTTCGTTGGAGGAGGATCATTACTAGGGGGTGGGCTTTGAGGTCTCAGAAGCTCAAGCCTGTCTTGTGCCTGTGGATCCGGTTGTGGAACTCACAGCTCCTTCCTAGCAACCACGCCGATCTGCATGCCACCGTGCTTCTTATCATGACAGGAAACACTCTAAACCTCTGAACTGTAAGCCAGCCCCAATTAAAGATTTTCCTTTATAAGAGTTGCTGTGGCCATGACAACGGAATGATGGTCACTGTGTGGTCGCCGTGGTGGGATAGACACTCTATGAAGTCCACTCTGTGATGGTGTCATTTAGCAATACAGACCCGGACAAAGACAATTCTTCTTTAACTATTAAACTTCTTCGCAAGGATAGGGAAGCATAACTGATAATTAAAAATTTAAATAACCTTATCATATCTCGTTATTGTTTGCTCATTGAAGTGTTGTTGACAGTAGCCACCAAATCCAAAGTTGAGAAATCTGATTAAATAATTGAGCCAAACTAAATCCTAAGGTGAATTGGATGCGTGTAGGCTGATGAAAAGTAAACATCAGCAGTATAAGCCTTAGTCACATCCTGAACATGTGCCCTTACACCCACAGCTAAGTGTAGTCCTCATCCCTCAGCAAAGAAACTTCTCTTTGCAACAGAGACCTTTACAGGAAACCAGAGCTGAGCAAAATGCATATTGTGGAACCTAGTCCAAAGGTATACATACACAATTCAACTCCTGTACCTAAGGCTCAGGGATCACTGAGGAGGAGGAAGAGGAGGAGAGCGTAAGGAGGAGGAAGTGGATGAGGAAGAAGAGGAGGAAAAGGAGGAAGAAGAGAAGGAGAGGAGAAGGAAGAAGAGGAAGAGGAGGAGAGCGTAAGGAGGAGGAAGTGGATGAGGAAGAAGAGGAGGAAAAGGAGGAAGAAGAGAAGGAGAGGAGAAGGAAGAAGAGGAAGAGGAGGAGGGGGAGAGGGAGGAGGGAAGACTGTAAGGGTCATAGGAACAGGGGTTTTGCTGTGAGACAGTGTCTCTTTGGTGTGTCAGAAACCATACCCATGAACTCTAACATGAAAGCCTAAATGTGAGCTAAACAGAGGCAACCACAGCAGACATGCTCATGGGCATGGGAGAAAGCCCAGGGGTCTCAGTCCTACACAAAGAACCACAGACCTCTGGGAAATGCAGAGCACCAGACAAGAGCATACCAGGTGCTTGTCTAGTGCCAGATGACCAGCCCTGAGAGCTCACATACAGGTAAGACTATACAGACTGAGCAGGATGTACTTATCTATTTAAGAATGTGTGTGTGTGTGTGTGTGTGTGTGTGTGTGTGTGTGTGTAGCAACAATTAATTAATGAAAAAAGAGGTTGTGGATTTGAAAGAGGGCAAGGAAAGTCATGTGGGAGTTTGGAGGGAACAAAAGGAAGGGGGAAATGATATAATTATATTATATTATTACATTATAATCTTAACAAATAAAATAAATAATTACAAGGAAAACCAAAAATCAATACCCTGTGTCAAGTGTCCGTTTCACTGACTTGACTTTCCCATGGTGAATGAAAGAACCAAACACCCATCCACTCCACAAATCACCGTGTTCACTGATGGGAGCTGGCTGAAGCAGATCATTTCTCCCCCTGAGGAAAGAAAGAAACAACTTTTCCCCCTTTGCACATAATTTTTCCTCCCTACAATTTAAAAACAGCAGCAAGAGGATCTCTGTGATTGCAGCTGCTAGAGTTTGGCTAGGACACGGTAGAAGTTATCAAAAAGCTACTACTGCCAAGAACTAATGATTCTGCCATTAATTGGCATGTCTGGGCCAAATTGTCTTTAGAGACAGTTGTTAAAGTAACAAAGAGGTAATAATTATTTACTCCAAAAAACTACATGCCCAGTCTTGGCAGGCTTGTAATGAACAAAATGGTCAATGGCGCCTTTAAGTTGCAACTTAAATGGGGTATGAAATACTATCCTTTCAATTTAGGAGAAGGCCTTCAGATGATGAAGTTCAAAGAAGGTTAAAAAACAATTCAGGTGATAAATGTACACCAGTCAGGGTGAATGTCCTCCCCCTACTTAGGACCATAAATTAACAAACCTTGCCAATGCGCTCGCTCTCTCTCTCTCTCTCTCTCTTTCTCTCTCTCTCTCAGATAAAACTCTTCTGAGAGTTTGAAGCTTTTTTTTTTTTTTTTTTTTTTTACTGTTTCTCATCTGCAAAGTTAGAGTCAAATTCAATAGTCTCAGAGGGTCTAAGATTCCTGCGGATGTAACAAGAGCCTTCCCTTTCTCTCTTTCCTCCCTTCCATCTTGCTCTTCACTCCCCTTCCCCCATCTCCCTCCCTTTCCTTGGCATTTTTGTTTCTCCCACTTTCCAGAACTCTCTCAGTGTGTCGTTGCCCTTCTTTGTGGATAGCACTGTATTAAGTACTTTGCACTCTTCCCCTCGTATTTCTCCCCATACTTCTGTGATCTTGCTTCCATGAGCGAGGGACCTGAGACCACAGCCTTGCTGCTGTTTACTGTCACAGGACCAGGCAGCAGGGAGGACAGACTCAAGTGAGTGAACTACAGACAGCTGCCTTTCTCGGTCCTTCCATCCCACACCAGTGACCTTAGGGTGTTTCATCTTTCCTCTTTATTTGCTTGTGATAGCAATAGTTACAGGACTTTAAATCCTTACATGGTTACAGCTACTCATGTTGTCACCTAATACAAACATAAGGTATAAACATAACATGTATTCTATGTATTATTTATATGCTTATATTAATGTATGATATTTGTATTTTATGTGCCTTTCTCCTCCTCCTCCTCCTCCTCCTCCTCCTCCTCCTCCTCCTCTTCTTCTTCTTGAGACAACATCTCTCTATATAGTCCTGGCCATCCTGGAACTCACTCTGTAGACCAGGCTGGCTTTGAACTCACAGAGATCTGCCTGCCTCTGTCTCCCATTGCTGGGATTAAAGACATGAGCCATCACTCTTGGCTTATGTGACTTCTCTTAAAACTACAGATACTCCTCCCCATACTCCAGAATTCCTAAGGTCTTTGTTGAGTTGTTTTTCTTCTTGCCTTTAGCAATTAAAGAGGGGTTTCCAGCAGTTTTAAATCATTTCCTTCTGAGATTCACCTTTGCCCTTTGCCCTGTGCTCTCTGTGTCTTTTTCCTCTCTCTCTCTGTCCTTTGTTAACATTTGGTGGCTCTGGTTCACTGCTGTCTGAGCTCAGTTGTTTGGTCTCTTCATAGAAGCCCTTCCCTCCCACTTGCTCTCTGCAGCCTTGGCCCGCCAGCAGGCACTGACCTTTTGTAGACACACTTGACTATTATTGCACAGAGCAAGAGCAGCCGTCCCCCTGCTTCTGACACGAAAATGGAAACAAACAACACTCTTTAAGGCTTTGGACTATGATAAAACATCAAAGCTCCCTTAAAATCCCATTGGCACTATTATTCTTTTGGCATGATCATTTATTTATTAATATACTGGCAGTTCCTTGCAACCTTTGGTAGATCTGAAGACAAAACCCAGTTCTATTGGATGCTACCCCGGACTGGCATCTCTCTCGGGTTCCAGCAGTGATATTGGCTTATGTGTAACCTAAAGCCAGAGTATACCTTGTTGCTTACATTCTAACACATTTGCCTAAAACTGTACAATTGGAGCATCACCAGCACACACATTGCCCTTGCTTATGTAGGAGCTCAAACAAAATTCCGTCAAGACAAAATGTATCAGTCCTTAAGAAACACAAATGCAAGCAACACCTCCCCGGTGCCACCTGTTATGCATTATTGTTTAATCTGGGAGTGAATCCTTTGAGGAAAATTTGTTCCCAGAAACAAAGAGTTTTTTTCCCCCTTGAAGCATCTGCGTGCTTTCCCTCAAGGCTTTGTCTATCCCACTGTCTGTGTTCTTGTGTTTTCGTTTCACTCACTCGGCTGCCAGAGAGCTTGGGGCTCAGTCGGAGCGAGCCTCAGCCTTGGTGCAAGCGGAGATATTTGTTTATTTCTTTTCTGGTTTTGATTTCTATCTTGATGGTATTATGTTATAATCAATGTTAAGAGATAGCTGCCCCAGATTTTTTTCTCATTTGAGTAGGCAAGTTTAAAAGTAAATAAAGAAAAGGTTAATTTCTCTGGATGAAATATAATTTACATTTTTTAGAGTAAAAAAATCTGCTTCTGGAATCTACTTCTCTGGCAGTCATTTAGAACACCAGGGAAATCTTCATGGAAATACATATGTATCTAGCCCTGTGCTCTGGCTCTTAGTTTTATAATTTTGCTGGAAAGGAGGCGATAGTCTTTTGGTTTTTGTTTTGGTTTCGAGACAGGGTTTCTCTATGTAGCCCTGGCTGTCCTGGACTCTCTTTGCAGACCAGGCTGGCCTTGAACTCACAGCCGCCTACCTCTGCCTCCCAAGTGCTGGGATTAAAGGTGTGCACCACCACACCCAGCTGTTTTGGTTCATTTAAGTAGCCTGGGCCTATGACTTCTGGGACAGTCCTTTCCAGAATCTTCCCATCTTGCCTTTCTTCCCAATGGGCATCAGGGTGGGTGAGTGAGAACAAAGTTCTGCTTTTCATAATTCCCTATGTTTGTCTCTTTGGATTAGTCAAGGCAGCTCATAACATAACATAGTTATGTGTTGTTTCTCCAGGTTTATTTCTTTGGTGCAAATATATCATTTAGCCCACTGAATCTTGTGTTTGTAACCAGATTAAGCTCTCTAAGTCTATTCTAGCTCTCTTTAAAAACTATATGTACATATACATATGTATAATATGTTATATGCCGTATATGAAGGCCACTTTTGAAAAACCCATGGCTAGCATCAGAGCAATGGGGAGAAAGTGGAAGCAGTTCCTTTACAATCTAGTCCTTACTCATACCTGCTGTAAGGCAGCTGTACCTTTCTAGCACTGTGATAAAACTCCATGACCAGGGGATTTATAGGGGTTTAGTGGGGCTTATCACTTCAGAGAGACGGAGTCTGTTCTGGCAGACAGACATGACAGCAAGTGGCAGGCATACTGGCCAGAGCAGAGGTAAGAGCTCAGACCTTGAGTGAGTGTTTAAGCTCTCAGAACCCTCCCCCGGTGACATGCTGTTACCAGCAAGACCACCTCCGAAAACTCTCTCCAACCATAGCTACAGTTGAGGACCATGTATTCACACACAAGAGCCAATTGGAGACTTTCTCATTCACACCACTACACTCGGTCCCGTAAGCTCACCTGCTCTCCACACTTTTGTTCAGTATGAGTCTGGGAGTTCTCAGAAGGGAAGTTAGGCAAGGAAAAAAAATTCAAAGGCTGCGGATGATCCCATGCATAGGAAACCCCAACTCTATAAAAAGCTCTTAGGACTCATAAATATGTGCACTGAAACTGTAGGATATTAAAGTCAAAACACAAAAATTGATAGCATTTCTAGAAGTAATATAATTGAAAAAAAAAAAAAAAAAAGAAATCCAATTTATGACACCATAAAAGTCCTTAGGATAGGGCTGAGGAGGTGCCTTGTTGACGTTAAGAACACCATTTAACCTCTGGATACCCTTCTTCCACACAACAGATAGAACAAAGCAAACTCTACCAGGTGACAGTGTCTAAGATTGGGAAGGTGCTAAGATCTGTGGAGGAGCTTTTCTGGTCATATGCACAGGAGGCCTGTGGGAAGGAGTAAGCTTTGTCACAGGTGGGAACAGTCTTGGTGGGCTTTACCCTTGGGCACCCCATAAATACCTTGTGACAGACTGAGTGGAGCCATCTTGGGTTTGGAATTCTGGAAGCAGACCTGGGAACCCCACCTGGTCTATTGTCTTTCTAATGGACCCTCACCGGAAAAAGGAGCCGGTCCTTCTCACGTGACTGAGGGAGTTGGGGAAGGGAGAAAAACAAAGTCGGCTGCAGGGAGAGCGTGCAGGAGCAGCGGACAAGCTGGATCAGCACGCCGGCCAGAGAGACACCTAAGGATCCGTCCCGTGGAACGGCTACCGGAAGGTTCACTCTTTCGTCCCTTTAACCTTTTTCCTTCTTTTATAAGCTAGTTGGGTTACATAATAAAGTTTAATTGCTAAGAAACAGAGTCAACATCTGGCGCCCAACGTGGGGCCCGATGGGTTCCACAGTCCCTAAGGGTACGGTGAAAGAGTCAGTATTCGAAGGTATAAAAATGCTGTTTCAGAGTATCAGCAAAGTTGCAACTGCTGTTGCAAAACTTTTTCCTGCATTATACTTAGAGGAAATTCTCTGTTTTTTCATTGTCCTTTTATTACAATATTTCATGTTTAAAAAGATTAAAAGAAAGGCTAATGACATAAAAAAGCCGAAAGGGACAGTAAGTTCTATCCTTTTGAAAAAGATTACAGATTTAACTGGACAGATAAAAAGGCTGAAAAAAGAAAATAAAAAGATGGAAAAACAGAAAAAATTTTTGGTAATTGGTAGTGATGAAAGACAAAAAATAGAGAGACCAAAAAGCCAAAAAAAACCAAAAAAGTCAATAAGCTCTATCCTTTTAAAAAAAATTACTGACTTGACTAAACAAATGGACAAAATGCAAAAAAAACTGGAAGGGCTGGAAAAACAGAAGGCACCTGTGGTTAAAAAGGATGGAAAAGGTCAGAAACCAGAGGCAAAGGAAGCTAGACCGACCAAAAGGTCTTTAAAAGTAAATGTCCCAGTAGAGGATACCTCCACAGTCGCCCAGACACCTTCAGCTTTTCCAGTCACTGTAAGACATGTACCTGAGCAAAATGGTGCTGAGGGTTATGAAATGGCCTGACGTCCTGTAGACATGATGGATTTAAAACATTTTAAAGAATCCGTCGTCAAATATGGTATGCACTCTACATTTGTTAAACAAATGTTAAATAGCTGGGCCACACAAAATAAACTTGTTCCCCAAGATTAAAAAAATTTAGTTTCAGCGATATTAAAAACAGCACAACAGTTACAGTGGTTATCATAGTGACAAACAAAGGCTATAAAAATAAAACAGAAAAATACGACACAGGAAATAAATATTAATAAAGATCAATTACTTGGTAAAAGACAATATACTAATATTAAAAAACAAATTCAAGCTAAAGATAGGGTGATTGAACAATGTCGTAAGACAGCCTTGAGAGCTTGGGAGCTGATAGAAGAACCTGAAAAAACAACTATTCCCTTTACTAAAGTGTTCCAAAGACCCTTAGAGCCCTTTACAAAATTCTTACAGAGGTTAAGATCTACAATAGATAAGGTGATGCCAGATTCTGACAACAAACAGACATTAAAACTTATCATAACTTATAAAAATACAAATGCTGACTATAAGAGGGTGCTTAGACCATTAAAAAAAAGAGGCGCTCCACTAGATGACTGGGTAAAGGAGACAGTTAATATCAACTCTCAAGAGTATCAAAATAATATTGTGAGACAAGCTTTAGCCAGAGAGCCCAGATATCCTAATACTCGGTGCTTCAATTGTGGTAAAATTGGTCATGTACAAAAAAACTGTAGAGATAGAAGGCACAATAACCCAGAAAAAAACGTAACTCGTAAGAGAAAACAAAGAGGTTCTGGTTATGATGGTAATGAGGTGCCAAGACTCCCAGGGTACTGTAGTCGCTGTGAAAAAGGGAAACATTGGTCTCGAGATTGTCAGTCTAAGAGAGATGTGCAAGACAATATCTTGCCGACGGGAAACGACAAGAGGGGGCCATCGGCTCGGGCCCCCATAAACAATGCCAGCCAAATTCCTTTGGCCAGTCAAAAAGTGACAAACCCACAAGAAAACGAAAACTAAGTGTTAGTGATCTAATACATGCTACTAAAGACAGTGCAGCCTTGGATCTGGCTTACAATATGTTCCTTACCCTATCTCCCCAGGTTAAATGTTACAAATTAAATACTGGTATTTTCGGACATTTGCCTTCAGACACAGTAAAAATGGTTCTGGAAAAAAGTGGGCTGACTTCTCATGGTTTTATTGTGCATCCCGGTATTATAGACGGAGATTCTAAAGAAGAAATAAAAATCATGACATGTGTAAAAAAGGAGATAAAAATCAATGCCGGAGATAAAATTGCTCAACTCCTACTGTTTCCTTACATTAAGGGCAAAGCCGCTCCAATAAAAAAGACTGGTACATTCGAAAGCACAGAGACCCGGGTGTTCTGGCAAACAATAATTAATGATCAGAGACCTAAGTTAATTGTACAATTAAATGGTGTTAAAATAGAAGGCTTGGTAGACAGCGGAGCCGATGTCTCCATCATTTGCCAGAAGTCTTAGAACCAAAATTGGCCACTTAAGAAGGTTTGTACAGAAATTATAGAAATTGATAAGCTATCTCAAATAAAACAAAGTGTACAGTGGCTTGAGTGTGTGGGACCAGATGGGCAGATAGGGAGGCTAAAACCCTATGTGGCTGACATTCCCATAAATCTATGGAGAAGAGACCTTTTACAGCAATGGGGTACTCAGATTACTATTCCTACAAATACTGAGATAAACAAGGTTGAAACTATGGGTGAACTGGCACATGCTTCTGGGAAAGAGATTCATGTAAGTGATCAGGGGCGACCACAAGCTATGCCCATTGTCCAACCTCAGAACTCTTCAAGTTTAGAGTGTCAAAATTTTTAAGAGGGGCCACTGCTGAGATACCAACCGCCTTGCCTCTAAAATAGATTTCAAACAGACCTGTATGGCAGGAGCAGTGGCCCTTAACAAAAAAAAAGTTACAGGCGCTTCACGGGTTAGTAAAAGAACAGCTAGAGGCTCAACACATCGAAGAATCATCCAGTCCCTAAAATTCCCCTGTGTTTGTGGTAAAAAAAAAATCAGGTAGATAGAAAATGATAACAGATTTGAGGGCCATAAACAAGGTGATTCAACCCATGGGCTCACTTCAACCTAAAATTCCTTTGCCTTCCTTGCTACCTAGGTCTTGGCATATAATTACAATTGATTTAAAAGATTGTTTTTTCACCATACCTTTACATGAGAAGGACAGGAAAAGGTTTGCTTTCTCAGTACCTACTCTGAACAATAATTCTCCAATAAAGAGATATCATTAAAAGGTACTTCCACAAAAAATGTTAAATAGCCCAACTTTATGCCAGTATTTTGTGCAACAACCTTTAAAAATAATTCGTAAACAATTTCCTCAATCTATCATATACCATTACATAGATGATATTCTGCTAGCTGATTCTGATCCTAGTGTTGTAAAAAAAATGTTTCAAGAAGCACAAAAAATTCTACCATGCTGGAGATTACAGATTGCTGTGAAAAAAATACAAAGAAGAGATTCTATTACCTATTTAGGCTATAAAATAAGTAAACAAAAAATTCGACCACAAAAGGTACAGATCCGTAAAAATCAATTACAAACTCTTAATGACTTTCAAAGATTATTGGGAGATATTAACTGGTTAAGGCCTACAATTAGGTTAGCTACCTATGAGCTAAGTAACTTGTTCCAAACTTTACAAGGAGATTCAGATTTAAACAGTCCTAGATGTCTGACCACTGAGGCAAAAAAAGAGTTAATTCTGGTAGAACAAAAACTTCAAAAGACATATGTAGATAAAATCGATCCTAAACTTGGTTGCATTCTGGTTATTTTGCCTTCGAAACATTCTCCCACTGGGCTTCTTATACAAAGAGAAGACAAGATCATAAAATGGATATTTCTGACAAATAAACAGAACAAAAAATTGAAAACATACATAGAAAAAATTTCTAAATTGATTACAAAGAGAAAAATAAAATTGCGCCAACTGTCAGAGATGGACCCGACAAAAATTATAGTGCCTCTTACTGATTCTGAGATTATGTCTTTATGGGTAATTAATAAAGATTGACAAAAAGCTTGTAGTAACTATTTGAGAGACATTAACAATAAATACCCAAAAAACAAACATATACAGTTTATAAAAAAAACTAATTAGATCCTTCCAAATATTGTAAAAAGGTCACCAATCTCAGGGGCACCCACCTTTTTCACTGACGCAAATAAATCAGGTATGGTTGGTTATAAGTCTGAAAAAATGACCAAGGTGATTAAAAGCCCATTTACCTCAGTTCAAAAATCAAAATTATATACAATCCTTATGATATTGTTAGATTTTCCTAAATCTCTTAATATAATTACTGACTCTCAATATGCTGAAAGAGTTGTTTTACATATAGAAACTGCTGAATTTACTCCTGATAACACAAAATTGACTACCTTATTTATAAAACTACAACAGGTCATCAAAAACAAAAATTATCCCTTGTATATTACTCATATTCGATCCCATACAGGTTTACCAGGCCCATTGACACAAAGAAATAAAGAGATCGACAAATTATTAATAGGTAATATATTCGAAGCCTCAAAATTTCATAAAAAACATCATGTCAATGGTAAGGGGTTAAAAAAAAGATTCTCTATCACTTGACAACAAGTCAAAAAAATAATTAATAAATGTCCTTCATGTTCCTTATATAGTCAACTACCATTACCTGTGAAAATTAACCCTAGAGATAACAAAAAGAACAAAATTTGGCAAATAGATGTGTTTCATTTTACAAAATTTGAGAAAATAAAATATGTACATCATACCATTGATACATATTCAGGTTTTCAGTGGGCAACTGCCTTAAGTTCTAAAAGGGCTGACTGTGTGATTACTCATTTACTAGAAATAATGGCATTTATAAAAATACCTACACAAATTAAAACTGACAATGCTCCTACATATGTGTCCCTTAAGATAAAAAACTTCTTTATGTATTATAATATAAAACATGTTACTGATATACCTCACAACCCCACAGGACAAACAGTTGTAAAAAGAGCTAATCGTACCTTAAAAAAAATACTTATTAAACAAAAGAAAAGGGTAAAAACACCCCGAGACCGATTAAATAATGCTTTGTTGACTCTAAATTTTCTTAATGTAAATGATAAAGAGACGTCAGCTACAGAAAAACATTGGGTGATAAAAAGAACTAAAAAATTGGGTCAACCAATATTCTACAAAGACTTGTCAAGTATAAAATAAAAACCTGCGGTAGTTTTAAAATGGGGTCGTGGGTATACATATGTTTCCACAAAAAATAAAAAAATATGGCTACCAACTAAACTTATAAAGATTAGATCTGACCATATAACAAGTGAGTCTTAAGAGCTACCTGGTCCTTAACAACTTGACATTGTTTCTTACAGCTTAGAGAACTAATGCCCTCTTCTGTCCTGTTGGTGTATATGCAGGTAGAGCCCTGTATTTGCAAAAAGCAAGACAAGGCTGTAGACAAAGCAGGCAACATGGGTGATTTAACCTTAAAAGCATGCCTCTGGCATCTTGAACAAGGTGCCTCAACTGATGTTTCCTTAAAAAATTATACATGTACTAACATCCATATTAATGATTTCAAAAGTCTGTTTACTTTCAGAGCAAAAAACAAGACAATTATAAAGATCGAACTTCTGCCACTGCCACTACTGCTTCTTCCCAAATTTACATACATATTAACAATAAATCGGCTAGCCAAAAAGATCGATCCCAAAAAGACTAGACAAAAACAGCTAGCTTTTCCAACACTTGGCCAATATATTATTTTTCTAGGGTACCCAAAAAAAATTTTTCTCCAAAACAACATAAAGTAATTTTGAAAACACGACGCCCCCATTCCCAGTAAGTAGAGTGGGTGTTTTTGGTGGGTTACCAATGCTCATCTTTGCCTAACGGGGTTAGTTACAATTAATAAACGTTCATTTGGGGGTTTTCTTTCTTCTATCTTTCTTTCTCTCTTACTTTCTATCCCTTTTAATATTAAGGAAAAGGGGGGAAGGAAGGGAGGACACATGTTTATAGACTAAAAGTAGATTATTGAATCTACTAACTTCAAAAATCTTACATTGGTATTGTAGATTAAAGAAAATTTAAGACTTTTGATTGATGGAAATTTAAGACTTCAACTTTTGCTTCATTGATAAAAATTTAAATTGTATATTGTCTTTCATTTTTGCCTTATGTATTGTATGTTATATGTTGACAAAATATTATATATTGTATGTTAGAAACTTAAGTTCATTTTATTCAATGTTTATTTAATGTATTATTCATGTACCACTAATGTCTTAGGAAAAACTGTTCAGGAAGATTGGGGATAAAAGTTGATATTTAGTTACGAAAAAATCCTACTAAATACTAACTTACTTTGTCATAGAACAGGTTTGTTTAATTTCTTGTATATGTCTCCAAAGAAATAGTAGCTAACTGTAAGAATAGATAGAGTTGGTTTTCAAACTCTTCAAAGATCCACAGAATATGGCATTTAAAGATGAGGGCTTTCCTGACAGAGAGAGACATCTACTCCTGGCCGCTTCTCCATTTGCATCACTGAAGATGGGGGCTTCAAGAGACGCAGGTGACAGAATGGTCACTGGACAGAGAAAATGCTCTTATCTCTACTGCTGATGACAGGCTGACTGGCTACAATGATCAACAGTGATGCTGGAAAGTTGACTGTCCAGCTTTAAAGAGACTAGATGGACCGGATCGTCGGATTTCCTGCTTCAAAAAGCAGTTTGTTGGATGTTTTGGGCCGATAAGGCTGAAGACTGATTGCCCCAATGAAAGAGAGACGTCGGTGAATATCCAGGCAGTCTGCTCTCTCTGTCCTATGCAACTTGAAAGTTGCCTGCCAGCACATCCTTTATTAGATAGATTTTCCTTCTTGGATCTCTGATGAGATTAAAGACTAGATAGCCACAGTGTTACTAGAAGCTTTAGTTTAAAAATTAAAAACACCTTTATAGATGGATAATTGAAATTTCTCATGGAAAAAAAAAAAAAAGGACTCTCTTTGGTAGAATAGTGGAATATTTTTTCTCAGGTTAACTAGTATAAAAGGACTTGGTTATGTACTTGATACCTGATGATTATGTATATATGTATATGTGTGTTTATAGTTCTTAATTTTTTTTAAAGAGAAGGGGGATGTGTGGGAAGGAGTAAGCTTTGTCACAGGTGGGAACAGTCTTGGTGGGCTTTACCCTTGGGCACCCCATAAATACCTTGTGACAGACTGAGTGGAGCCATCCTGGGTTTGGAATTCTGGAAGCAGACCTGGGAACCCCACCTGGTCTATTGTCTTTCTAATGGACCCTCACCGGAAAAAGGAGCCGGTCCTTCCCACGTGACTGAGGGAGTTGGGGAAGGGAGAAAAACAAAGTCGGCTGCAGGGAGAGCGTGCAGGAGCAGCGGACAAGCTGGATCAGCACGCCGGCCAGAGAGACACCTAAGGATCCGTCCCGTGGAACGGCTACCGGAAGGTTCACTCTTTCGTCCCTTTAACCTTTTTCCTTCTTTTATAAGCTAGTTGGGTTACATAATAAAGTTTAATTGCTAAGAAACAGAGTCAACAGAGGCCAGTCTTGCTTTACCTTTCCCAGTCAACCAGGTTAGAGCCTCCTTGTGAGAAGAGGGTATTGGAGGTCATTCTGCAGTGTCAGTACATCCAGGTTCTTATTAGAGTGTCCCTGGATTGGAGTGTGTGTCAGTTTTCACCTCCCCCCCCCAAGGCTTTGGGGTTCTAAGAGACCGTGTTGCAGTGAGCAGAGAGGCTGGCACGAGAAGAGTTGTGTAGCCTGACTTGTGCCTGAGGAGCTGTTTCTCTTTGGTGGCTTCCGTCCCTCTTCACCCATCCCTTTGAAAACATTTATTTTGGCAGGTGGCGTGGTAGGTGTTGAGAGAGAAAGATGGACCAGGAAACTCATCAATAATGAGAAAGGGGCACAAGGAGCCCCGCCCTGAAATGTAATCCCATGGAATCTGGTGAAGACAATGTGCTCTGAAAACAAAGGAGCGGACTCGAATCCTAGGAATTAGCTTCTGGAAGGTTTAGCTGATGTGTAGGACTTGAGTGGTAAGTGCAGGTCAGATGGGCCTTTTGGAATCTGAATATGGAGGTGGGGTAGGAATAGCTCAAGGGGAGGGTTGAACTTGAGAAAGTGGGGTGCAAGGCAGTAGTTGAAGGCCAAAGTGGGTAGGGGCAGAGTTATGAAGGAGCTTATTTATCTATTTAGTTATTTATTTTGTTCTGTAGGAATGAATTTCCTAGTTTTACTTCCTAAACTCAGTTTAGGAGTGGCAGGCAAAGTCACTTTAATTAGATACAACCCTTTGTTTTGGTTTTGAAACAGAATCTAACTGTGTAGCCTTGAAAGATGCCCCACCCTCAGAGTGTTGGACCAGCAGTGCTTTGACTCCATGCCCAGCTATCAGTTCTTGCACTTCTCAGGAGACCTCTTCAGAGTGGGGGCTGAGCGCTTTGGAAGCCTGTGCCAAGAAAGGGAGCCATATACTTATGGACTTAACTAATTCTTGTGATCTTTTCTCTTCTAGTCAGGGATACAGAGTAACTGGGGGTCATGGAGTTTGTGTTATTGTGTAGAGCGAACAGATACAGGGACTGTGGTTCGTAAGCATTGTGGAGCTCAATCAGGCCAAATGCCTTTAGAGGTATTCCCCCAAGGACTGCCCAAGGTGAATGCAGAAGGCAGCAGTTGCCTTGAAAGCTGGATATTGGCACCTGTGAGCATGAGCTTCATGGTTGACTTTGAAGCAAATGGTAAACAAAGGAAATTAACCCCAAAACCTGTGGCAAGGAAGGATTGCTGGACCAATGCTTCCTGCTCAGACAGTACCACGGAGGGCCACACACTCATCAGTGGTGACGTCACAGTTGGGAATGAAGGCAGAAGGAGATCTGAGGAGAGAGTATAAATATATCTCCCAGAAAATTTCGACTACACAATAAGGTATAATTTACTATATAGTTAATATGCCATGCATCAAAACCCAGAAGGCATTTATCTTATGATTTAAAGTTTGTATCCTTATCACAAAATGTAAGCACTTATGTGCTCTTTCTGTACTGTGTGAGGTGATAATAATGAAAATTCACTTGATTGGGAAAATTATCTCACAGTATGTGTCAGGACGTCACATCGTATACTTTATGTAAATACGCATAAGTCGTTAATCATACCTTTGTAAAGCAAGACATGCTTCTATAAAACCACAAAGACCATGGAAAGAATTGTTTTCCCAGGTCAGTAAATTCATTCTTCTTTTTACATTCCAACTTCAGAGAAAATTCAAGTTGGGTTTAGGAGCGTTGAGAGGCCATTTTAATGATCCCCCATCTTTATTCCCATACATGAAGTGTTTACATTAGTGAACATTTTCTTATTTCTCAAGTGTCTCAAGTGGCCATATCATCAAGAATATAAGACTCCAGTTCTCAGTGTCTTAGGAAGGCTTTGGAAGGGAAGCCATGCTCCCTACTGTCTTCAAAGTCATCCTAGTGGTGACATCACATGACCTATTCTGAAAGCCCATAGTCTCTCCTGTGTCCACTGACTTCGAAATGAAGCAGACAGGAGCAGCTGCAGCAGCTGAGCCTGCCATTACAGCAGCGATAGTGATCATTATAACCTCATTGCTCATCACTCATCACTCCTTAGTAATGGGCAAAATTCAAGAGAAGGAGCTTGACAGGAGGACCACAGGTTCAAGACTTCATACCACCCATCCCTCGCCATGTCTGTGTCTCAGCAGCAAGGGCAGCATACTCAGCTGTTTGGTCAAGATTTGTCTTAGTGTTGCTGTGGAGGCTGGATGTGGCGAGCATTAGAACAGTAGACTCCAAGTAGAGCAGATTACTCCATATCACGTGGGTGGGCCTTGCACAAACAGTTGAAGAGACTGAAGTCCCTTGTGCAAGGAGTTTTGCCTCAAGTCACTGATACCAACTCTTCTCTGGGACTTGGTCTAGCCTGTGCTACAGCTCCAAGCTTGTCATCCATTTTGTTATAGACAGTAAATATCTTTCTGTCAGTTCAGTTTCTACAGAGAACGTGAACTTATGCATCACTTTGTAGGTTTGTCTGTTTCTACTTTTATGCAGAGTGGATGCTCCTGAGAGGGCGGAACAGGAAGTACTCTCCCCAAGACCTAGACTTTCTCCGTGGCGGTGTTGCTTTCCACAAGAGGTCAGGAGAAGGAGAGGGCAGGAGGCACAAAATGGTTTTGGCATGAGGTGTGCCACGCAGGGTGCATGTTCTGCTTAGCTTCACACACTCTCTGTCCCTGCGTCCTGCAGGCCGTTAACGTCATGTTCCAGTGAAGGTTGAGCTGCTCTGCTCTTTTCTGGGAAGACAGAACGTAAGCTTCTTTTTATTAACAGTGACCACGTTGTCCTGACCTTTGTTTTGCATTTCTTTTCCTTCTGGTGAAGGGTGGCCAGACTTTTACAGATGGGAGATCAGGATCTCATTGTTGGATTGGTTTCAAAGTGAAATAAACCTTACTGTCTTTAAGTTCTTTGGTAGCCAAGCCTGCTCCACTCCAGCAGTGTTCCATAGACCCATACAATCCTCTGCTCAAGGCGGAAGCACTTGCTGCACATCGCCAGTGAGCACTTAAGATGTGACAAGCATAACCAAGGGACTAGGCTCTATACCTTATTGAACTTAAAGACATTAAACTCTTAAAAGTATTTTATTAATTTATTCATATTACATCTCATTTGTTAGCCCATCCCTTGTATCCTCCCATTCGTCACTCCCTCCCGCTTTCCCGCTACTCCCCTCCCCTATGACTGTGACTGAGGGGGACCTCCTCCCCCTGTATATGCTCATAGGGTATCAAGTCTCTTCTTGGTAGCCTGCTGTCCTTCCTCTGAGTGCCACCAGGCCTCCCCATCCAGGGGACGTGGTCAAAAATGGGGCACCAGAGTTCATGTGAAAGTCAATCCCTACTCTCCACTCAACCGTGGAGAATGAAAGACATTAAACTTAACTAGTTTACAAGGCAAGGAGCTACCATGTGGAACATACAAAACCATTTGAGTGTGTAAGTCAATTTCCAGGTTTTTTTTTTGCCCAAGGGATGACTAAAAAAAGTCCTTCTCCTATACATGTGCATATGTATTTATTATTTTCTACACTCATGAGAGGTTAGGGTTGACACTAACAGCACCATCTTTCAGCTTCTTGTGCATGTAGAATCACATGTGCAATCATGCAAACCTATACTTGTTGCATGATTATTATCATTCGTGCCTGAGAATTATCGAAACAAAGCTACCATTCAAACAATTCTGCTTCACAGATGAGGGCACGGAAAGCAGCGAGGGTTTCTCCCATTGGCTTACGCATCCTCCCTGTCTGCTCAAGGCTCCTTCTCCAGGTGTGACATCATCTGCTCAGGGCAAGTGTAAACTCTGCCTATGGTTTGGGTTTTAAAAATTGTTGTATCTGCTTACAAACGTTCATTTATTTATTTTCCTCGCTGCCATGGGAAGAAGGGTTTACATGTTTGAATCTTAAACTTAAAAGTCACTGGGGATGGAGAAATGGCTTAGTGAGTGGGTTAGGTGTATAAGCATGAGGAACAGAGTTTGGATCCCAGCACCCACTAACGAGATGGACGCAGTCTGTGCAAGCCCATTAATCAACACCGAGAGGGGCAAGATGAGAGAGAGGAATGCAGGGCTCGCTGGCTGCCAGCCCAGCCAGAGAAAACAACAAGAACGGCATGGGCTCCCGGTTCAGTGAGAGAACATGTTTTTCAGAAAAAAGGGCAGAGGGTGATAAGAGAGGACACCAAATGCCCTTCACTGGACCTTGCCTGTACATTTACGTGTAGCCCACCTCCAACATGTTTACAAAGCCTAAACACTTCCCAACACACCTCACTACTCAAGTCAAAAGTGTTTAGTTGTACTTTATATGATTCTGTCCATTGATTAAATTATTCTCCAAAGTACAAATCTTGTTTTTTTTTATTATCTGACCAATCCATGATAACTTAGTGACTTTATTAATTACAATCAATGTTTCATATATATATATATATATATATATTAGAAACTGCTCTAAAATTGTGGGTTGTGTAGTAGAGACCAGAGCTGGCTTCCTGGCCATTGAGCTGCAGTCACTCATTCATAAGCTCCTAAAAATGATTTTGAGCTCTTTGACTTTGCTGACATTGTGGCAAGTGTCATGCAAATCAATGTATAGACAAAACATCCTGGCTATTGAGGACACAGCCAGAGAGGACAAAGGCCATGTTGATAGCATCATATGGATTGACTCTGAAACACTGTGTGGGTTCGTAATGTAAGCGATGGCATGTGCACGGAAGGGCATGGCACGTGACTTTTTGTCATTCTTAATCATAGAACACTTTCGAGTTTCTGCCATTGTGTCACTTTTTTAAAAAGACAGGGTTTCACCAGGGTTGGCCTGGAACTTGTTATGTTGACCAGGTTGGATTTAGCCTCACACAAATCCACCTACTGCTCCTCACAAGTGCTGGGAGTACTGGCTGGGGTATCCTGCCTGGCATGGCTTTCTGACCTATTGCTGCTCGTACATCCTTCTATACTTTATGCATCATTGTAAGCAAATGGGAAATTAAGAAATGATCGTTTCCATTGTAGGAATCTATGAGGGTGACCCTAGCTAAGACTCCTAGCTATAGCGGATATGGAACCTGAACCAGCCATCTCCTGTAACCAGTCAAGACTTCCAATGGAGGGATGAGGACACCAGCCCAGCCACAAAACTTCGACCCACAATTTGTCCTGCCTACAAGATGTACAGAATTAAAGATGGAGCAGAAGCAGGGGCTGCCTCTGACTGACTCTGATGCCTGCCTTTGGAATGGGCTGCTTTGTGTAGGCACTAGAACATGGAGTGGAAGTTTTGATGAACACGTTTTTTCGTTTGTTTTTCTTTTCTTTTTTCTTTTTTTTTTTTTCCGGTTTTTTGAGACATGGTTTCTCTGTGTAGCCTTGGCTGTTTTGGATTAACTTTGTAGACCTTGCTGGCCTCAAACTCACAGAGATCTGCCTGCCTCTGCCCCCTGAGTGTTTTGATCCCACGTGTGGGAAGTGAAACTGCCTCAGGCAGTTGGAAAACATCCTTGTTTGGACTCTGGAAGGGTATAAATAGAGGCCCCAGGGCAGCGCGAGATTGCTTTTGCATTGCTTTGCTTCCTGTTGCTTGGCTTTGAAAAGCTCCTAGACAGGAATGCTCCAGAGAACACTTTGAGGAGGCTGCTGCTGGTCCCTGCTGTCACGCCTGCTGCTGTGTTTGGTACTGCTTTGCTGACCTGCTGGAAACCTGACGATGAAGAGCAGCATCACCCAAAGGAACTGAGTCTAAAAAGGTCTAAATCCCCTGCCCCTGCTAACTTTCTTCCTCTCCTATCTAGGGTTGGTGCATCAAAAGGGAAGTAAAGGGATTAAGGGACCCCAAACAAAGTAGTATTTAAAAAATCAAAGCCTCTCAAAAAATAAAATAAAATAAAAATATCAAAGTCTACAATAGGAGAAGATGCTCCCAGTCCCACTACAATTGATATGTTAAGGCTAGTGGTTATCCATTGGAGGTCTCCCCTTCTCTGCAAAGAAAAGGAGGGGGTGGGGGGGATGAGGAGGTGAGAGAGAGGGATGAAGAGGGAGGGGAAGATTTGATTGGCATGTAGAGTAAATAAATAAATGGAAAAAAAAAAAAGAGAGAAAAAAATGGTGGTTTACACCAAACTCAGGTTTATTGAACTATGATCCAAATTAGAAAGTGCTACTGTATCCATGGATTTGCCCACTAGATCATGTAATTAATTTGAATTGTATGGATTGTTTGCAAACATTAGCACAACTCTCCCCTTCATCCTCTTCATGCTCTCTACTTGGAGTAGATGGAGAGAAGATGGGAAGAGCCTTCACACTCCTAGGTCACACGCTGAAGTCCAGTTTGGGATTTGGAGTCTGGGTCAGTGTGAATCCTGGCTTGCTTGCTTCCTTCCACAGGGAGGATAACAGCTCTGGCTTCAGGGTCACTGTAGCATGGAAAGCATGGAAGCCTCCTGGGCTCTCCCTGGGACGTAGCTGTGCTGAGTTAGAAGTATTCGTTACTTGAGATTTATTTATTGAAGTCACATCCACATGTCTATATTTTTTTAATAGGTACAAATAAACCTCATACAGAAGAACTACCCCCCTCTTGCCCTTGCTGGAGACCCAGTGTGCATTTGATGTTGTGAAGAGTAGCCTATAATTCCCCAGTGTCCTCTTCTTGGGGATTTAAAGTTGGCTCTGAACTGCTTATCTTTTTGACACTGCCTTGTGCCGTGTAGCACAGAACACAGAGCAAAGCCATCCTTAGCCTCAGCATGGCTATGAGGGTGCTGAGCAAGCTCCCTCGGCAGCCACACACATGCTGGTCTTCGTTGTGCCATGGCTGAGATGGGCAATGGCTGACAGACCAAGACCATGCCTCTTAGGATCCCCTGGTTTCAGTGTGTGTTTGAGTCAGAAGATTGCTTGGAACGGTTGAGTGGTAACAATTAAAGTTTTGGTATATTTGCACACACACACACACACACACACACACACACACACACACACACACTACAAACAATCACATATGAATCACATTGTTAGTTTGTCATATTATACTCTATTCTTTAAACGACACAGTAAAGTACCATGGGAACTGCACGCTATGAAGTATTTCCCAAGACATTGGCTTTAATGGCCGCATTGTCTTCTATTGTCTAAACATTACTGCATCTCTTCATTTTCTTGTTCTTGAACTTTTTTCCCCCTGATTTGTTGACTTAAGCGGTACTTCCTTGATATTGCTTCATGTGGTATGCACTCTTTCTTCACACACATTGCTAAATTCAATTCCGGAGAGACTGTGTCACTTATGCCCCAGGCAAGCATCTCCCAGGGCTCCAGCAAGCACTGAAAACTAGCATTTAAAAGCTTCTCATTTGATGCAAAGATAAACAATTGCTTTGGTGGATTAATTAATTGATTGTTTCAATTTGCATTTCCCTACGTGATCATATGAAACTTTATGCAGTGTTAAGTTATTGCTAAGCATTTAGCTTTAGTTCAGATGATTGAACCCAGGGCCTTGCACAGGCTGAGCACACACATGCTGCTGCGATGTGTACCTATGTGATGAGCACACACATGCTGCTGCGATGGGTACCTATGTGATGAGCACACACATGCTGCTGCGATGTGTACCTATGTGCTTCCTTCTTATCTTAACATTTTACACACGTTCATGTGGTGAGGGGTTTCACAATAGTAGCATATTTCCCACCATCAAAGTTGAAAACTTTCATTGTAAAATGTTTCGGAAAATGTAGAAATATACAAAGAAAATAAACAGCTCCCACAGTCCCCTTGTCAGGAGGACTTAGTGCTGACACTGTGTTATTTTCTAGGCCTACCTGCCACATTGACAGCCGTGTGTTCTTTCCTGGCACCAGAACAGAACCACACATTGTTCTCATAATTGATCTTGGTCAACCAAATACACATTGTGGGGCAAACGAACTGTGGAATGTCTTCATTAGGAACATGGCCTTGGAATCAGGCTCCCTCACTTGAGGTCTCAGCCTTGTTCCATACTGGCTGTGACCCTGAGAAATGTACACACTTACTCTGTGGCCTTTTTTCTAATGTGCAATAAGCAAGGAACTAGAATAATTAGGAATGATAATAAATAGGGAGGGATGTATAGTCTCTTCCCAGTGTTTGAACAGCAAGTGATGTAAAGTGTGTAGAACACTGAGAAAGGGTGTGCCCCCGAGTAACACCCCACCAGTGACCCTTTACTGTCTGCCTATATAAATGGTAGAGTTCTATTTGAGGGCTGTAACAGGATGTCATGCTTTCATTAGTGCTGTAACACTGTGTGACCCATTGCTCTGTGTGTGGTGGCTCTTACTGAAACAGTCTCCCTTTGAGGTACTTCATGTTTGTAATTTCTCATCTTATCACTTTACAAAGAAGCATAGCGCTGTAGCCCACAGTTTCAGAGTGCCGGTTGTTAAAATCACTATCTGTGTCCCTATGAATTGTGGCCATGCCACTTGCTGGACTTAAGGTTTATGTTTCTCCCATATGAACTTCACATAATGAAATTATCCAGAAGTTATTTATTAGTTTCTGTTGCTGAAAAACAAGAAGAGTTAAGAGTGGTTGCTTTGCTAACTTACAAAGCCTTGCTGGGGAGCACCCAGTCACGCCCACATCTGTGAGCACAGCAATGGTGGGATGATCTAAGTTGGCCTCCCTCACATGCCTGGTGCTTGGGGCTGCTTACTGACTTGACTGTGGCTCTTCACCAGACTAGCAAGCCTCCTCACAAGGTGTTAAGAGTTCAAAAGTAACAAGATGGGGAAGGTTTTCTATTTAGGACATGTCTTAGTTAGGGTTTCTATTGCTGTGAAGAGACACCATGACCAAGGTAACTCTTATAAAGGAAAACATTTAATCGGGCCTGGCTTACAGTTTAGTCCATTATCATCGTGGCGAGAAGCATGGCGGCACACACAGGCAGACATGGTGCTGGAGAAGGAGCCGAGAGTTCTACATCCTGATCCACAGGCAGCAGGAGGAGAGAGAGAGACACTGGGCCTGGCTTGAGCTTCTGAGACCTCAAAGCCTGCCCCCAGTGACGCACTTCCTCCAACAAAGCCACATGTACCCCAACGAGGGCGAGCCTCCTAATAGTGCTGCTCCCTATCGGCCTATGGGGGCCATTTTCATTCAAACCACCACAGGAATATAATGCTTGGCTTTAAATAATTCTCAGTTAGTGAAAAGCTACCATGTAGCTTTACATCATGAGTAAATTGCTCCATGAGTAAAGCTGTCATTAAACACTAAACTAAGAGTTTTTGAAGCAGAACCAAAAACTCTTGAGAGACTAGATGTAAGCAAAAGAAGAAAGGCAATGGGTAGGCCTAACAGTCCTTGCAACTTGGGGCTCAAGATGACAAGGACAGACCATCTTTTTCTACGTACTTGTTAGTCAGAGAGGACTTGGAAGGGCACACATAGGACAGCCATGTAGAAAAGAAACATTGTCCAGGCAGGTCACATTGGATGCGTTGTTAGAACTTACCTTTGAAGCCACAGAGGTCAGTTGCATTTGAAAACTATCTGTGAGGCAGCTGTGTGACTCCAAGTCTACAGAGGCAATGGTTTGGGCAGGGTTACATCTCCAGGCTCTGCAGCAGCTCTGCGTTTAAGCTAGCTCTCTACTAAGGTCAATGGGAAGCAAAGGAACCAGGCCCAGATGGTTCCTAGGGCCTCCATTCTGCCAGGCAGCATCTCCCAGACCTGGGACATCCCAACTGGGATGACATGCACACTCGGAACTTTTTGATTTTACTCAACAAAAATAGTGCAATGTCATCGTTAAACTTGTAGATGATGGCGTCAGTGCAATGCTGCTCATTCTGAGATGACTAGATTCATGTGAGAGACGAGGTTCATAATTGCTGAAGGGCTGGAGGGGGGTGTTATGGGAGTTCATGTCCCTCGTGTGGTGTTTAACACAGTGGCTGCAACACAGCCATAGCTTAATGGCTGCTAATGTTTCTTCTCTTTTCTAATGGTACCATCATTGTTATCACCTCTCTTGGGTCATTGGATTGGGCCCAGTATATCACGTTAACTATTAATCCGGTAGGTTGATTCTGGTATGAATTGTGTCCTGCATAACCATTATAGTCACATCTATCATGTCAAAGTCAGGGAAGAACACAGTGGATAGATTGCTAAGGGCTCTGGCAATCTCCCCAACCATTATCAGCAAGGGCTGGCTCATGTCGGGTGTAGAGAAGAAAACTTTCCAGTATTTTAGGCTGGCTATCCTAGCTTGTTAAGAAGTATCTAGATAGCTTCCTGCTGTTTGGATCATCCCTGCGCCTTTGCCAGTAACTATTTAAATAGAAGATTTTAAGCAGCAAAGATCCTTCAGAAGAACTTGGAAAGGGACACTTGGAACGTGTAATGGCAGCAAGCTAGAAATAATTATGGCCATATAATGACTGCACTTTGGGAGTCTCGGGAACACATTATCCCAGAAGAATATCTGAAGATACTTATTCCTCCACATGGAGTTCCCATTGAGTGGAGACACTATCTATAGACTTTACAGCCCTTTGCAGCTGAGGTACACTCTTCCAGATGGGGCATCTGGGTCATTCTTCCATCTGGACAACTGTAATCTGATTGGAAAAGGGGAAGAGTGCTCAACAGTTAGCCTGCTTTGAAACATCCGCCCTGTGGTGGGAGTTTAAAGGCCGTGGGGAGACTGGTCATCCTACCCACCTGGAAAAGCACTACTTCCTGTCTGGGGAAGAGAGAGGCAATCACCCAGCACCCCAGCAGCTGACTGCCTCCCCTCCCCACAACCTGGCTGCATTTCAAGGCTCTGGCTTGCATGGGGAATGGGTCCTCTCTCCTCCTCCCGTCTTCTCTCCTCTCCTTTATTCTCATCTCTCAAAATTTCTTGAGTTAATTTTAGACTGTAGAAAAGAGCTGTCAATGTAATTTAGAATTCTGAGTCTCATCCGGCTTCTCATAATGTAAACACTAAATGTTTACTCAGGATACAGTTAGCCAAATGAAAACCAGCAGAGACATAATGCTCATAACTATTGTGTTCAGTTCCATTTCTTTATTTCCCACTAAATGTCCTTTTATGCTTTAAGATTCATGCCAGACTTGAACATCACATTTAGGTGGCACTGGTCCTTAGTGTCTTCAAGTCTGAGACAGTGTCCCTGTCTTCCTTCATCTTGTGCAGCCGTGAAGCTTTCCAAGAAGTCGGGGGTTCTGTGAACCTGCTTACATTGGACTTTGGTGTTTTCTCGGGGTTAGTGCAAGCCTACTGTCTTTTCAAAACAATTCTTTTTGGTATGTCTTCCAGAAACACTGGTGTTGAAGGCTGCAGACTCAGCAACTCCCCACTGGTAATTAAGTTGGAGGTGTGTCCTTGCAGGAGCCAGTGCTGACTGGGAAGAAGCAGAATGCCTATATTCTTCAATGTAAGGAAGCTCTGAAAAGAGGGCTCAATAGCTACCCTTGGCCTAGAACCCCATAGTGATGTTCTTTTGGTGGCCTTGGATGAGCTACGTGACCTGGGAACTATGGAGGGGGGCGACTGCTGCTGTAGGTGTAGCCCAGACAGAGGGGACACACAAAGCCATTGTGCTTTTGTCTTTTTCAGAAAATGCAACTCTGTGTCCTGATAAAAGCAGTTGCATCATGCCAGCTGCTAGTTGATGTGAGGTGACATCAAGTCAATTGAATAGATGTTTGTTTCCCTCATTTTAGGCACCATATTAATTCTGGCTTACGTCGGAATTCAGGACAGTATTTGTGCCAAGTACAAGTGAGTTGTGTAAACAGTTTGGGATGGTTAGAGTTAACTGTCAACCTGACGTAAGCTAGAATCACATGGGAAGAGAACCTAATTGAGGGATGGTCTACATCACATTGGCCTGAGGGCAGGTCTAAGAGCTGTTGTCTTGATGGCCTTAGTCACTGTGGGGACACCCAGCTCAGTGTGAATAGCACCGCTCCCTAGACAAGAGGTCATGGGAGTTTGCAGCCAAGCACACACAAGCTTGCAAGTGGATGTGCGTGACATCATTTATTGCCCCTCTTGACCACAGACATGAGACACTGGAACCATAAGCCAGATAAAGCCTTTCTTCCCTGACTTGCTTTTTGTCAGGATATGCTTAACGCAGCAACAGAAATGAAGTTATAATAGAGTAATTCTCATTAATCATGTTGTCTATAAATTTACCAGGAATAGTAAATTATTAAATACTGGGTATTACAGTTTCTGAGTATATGTTCTTATTAATTTATAACCTTGATCTTTATATGTTTATGTTCAACAGTCTTATTTGGTATGTGTTATTGATTTTTTTTTAACATGGAACTCATGGCCAACAGCACTGTAGCATAGATGAAGGCTGGCTGACACACATATGCACCCCACTGGCACGCCATAGCTTTCTTGTACTTAGAAACATGGAATGTTACTTCAGCACATGTGAGAATCCCCACACAACAGAAATGCAGACATGGTGGCACTTGGTAGAAAGGACACTGGTTCACAGTGTGAAAGCTAAAATGTGAAGCCAGGAGTTGGCTTGGCTCATCACCTGTGGGGATGTCTGGGTGGACCGCCAGCATCTGCAGCTCTGTGAGCGCAGGGCGGATTGCCTTGGAGATGGCTTGGCTCATCACCTGTGGGGATGTCTGGGTGGACCGCCAGCATCTGCGGCTCTGTGAGCGCAGGGCGGATTGCCTTGGAGATTCAAATACATTTTGGCAGGTGGGCAAACTCACAATGTGGAAACTTTGAAACATAAAAAAGTCAGGGGTCACCACCCCTGCACAGGGTGGAGAAAGAATATTTTCGTTTTATAAGTGAGGGGAACGTGGGTCCAGGGGATCTGCAGGTCGTCACAGGGCTGCCGGCCAGTTAGTGGGAAGGTCAAGGTAACCCCACTGTTCGGCTTGTGAAGACAACCTTCCCACATGACGTCATGCTGCAGTTAAGAGAGCAAGGCCAGCCAAGTGTTGTCTCCAATGTGTGTACAGTTCTAAGAAGTGAACCATTGCTGCTGTCCCTAGCCTGGCTTCAAACAGGACTGAAGTCTGTTTAGTCAGATTCGTCTGGCCCTGAAGCACACAGTACTTACGCAATCTGCTTAGTTATACATACCGTGTTGCCTTTGTTCTTTTTTTCTAATTCAGTATATTTTGTTCTATGTGCATTGGTGTTTTGCCTGCATGTGTGTCTGTGTGAGGGTGTCAGATCCTGTGGAACTGGAGTTACAGACAGTTGTGAGCTGCCATGTGGATGCTGGGAATTGAACCTGGGTCTTCTGGAAGAGCAGACAGTGTTCTTAACAGCTGAGCCATCTCTCCAGCCCCTGCCACCTTCATTCTTGAGGCCTCCACCACCCTCCCCCCCCATTCTCAGAGCCTTTTTCCTGAATAGCTTATTTCCTCTCTGTACAGAAGCGAGTCATACCATTTTAATAAAATTTGAAAACAAGCGCACAGAAAGCCCACAGAACAAATAAAACAATTTTTTACTGTTGTTTTTGTGTGTATGTGTGCAAGTATGTACTTGTGTGAGTATGTACATATGTGTTCATGGGTACACATGAATGTGTGTGTCTCTGTGGGGCAGAGGTCAACACTAGGAAACTTCCTATATTGCTCTTCCCTTGTGTTTTGAGGCGGCATCTCTCACTGAAGTCGGAGCTCGTCGATCTGGCTAGGCTGCACGGATCAGCCTATCTACATCCCCACCAGAGCTGGGGGTCACAGACACATGCCACCACGCCCATATTTTTCACGGGTCGGGGGATATGAACTCAGGTCCTCATGCTTGCACAGCAAGTGCATTGTTGAATGAACCATCTCACCAGCGCCCACATTTTTTTTTGTTATTTACTAATTTGGTTTTTCAAGACAGGGCTTCTCTATGTAGCCCTGGCTGTCCTAGAACTAGCTAGCTCTGTAGACCATACTGGTCTTGAACTCAGATATCTGCCTGCCTGTGCCTTTGAGTGCTAGGACTAAAGGTGTGCGCCTCCACTTCCAGGTGAGTCCCCACATTTCTTAACACTACAAAATCATAATTATTGTGCTAGGGTGTTGGCTCAGTGGTAGAACATTTGCCTACCATGCCCAAAGCCCTGGGCTTCATTCTCCAGCATAAGCAAAAATAATGAGAATTAATCACTATTAACAATTAATGTGACTTCTTTGCATTCCTAGTTCTTGTTCACTACATCTGAATGTTTGTTTAAACATACATAGATATATTAGTAATTGGGGTAAAACTTTATACACTAGCAATGTTACGTATGGGGTTGGAGCGATGATGGCTCAGTGGCTCAGAGCACTCGCTGCTCTTTCAGAAGTTCTGAGTTCAGTCCCCAGTGTCCACACTGGGGGGCTCACGGCTGCTTGTTCTCTAGCTCCAAGCTATTCTGGCTTTGTGGGCATTGCAACCACACACAGCACTACACACAGACAATAAAAATAAATCCGGCTGGGTGTGGGGGCATGCACTTCTAATCCCAGCACTGGGGTGGCAGAGGGAGGAGGAACTGTAAACTTGAGGCGAGCCTGGGTACCAAGTGAGTTCCAGGACAGCCAGGGCTACATAGAGAGACTCTGTCTGTCTTAAACAGCCAACCACTCAACCAACCAACCAAGCAAAACAAACGAAAAAGCAATAAATAAATAAATATTTAAAAAGTTTTATATGTAAAAATATGTTTCAGATATTTTAATATTTCATATGAACATATCGCTGTTGATGAAAGTACCCATGCTGCTTTCCAGTCAGCCACTTCAAATGTTTTTAAACTGAACAATGCTTGTGGAAAATATCAACCTATGCATAACTACTATATAGAAATAGAATCACCACATGTAAAGACAGAAACTTTTTGTTTGTTTTTTGTTTTTTTTCGAGACAGGGTTTCTCTGTGTAGCCTTGGCTGTCCTGGACTCGCTTTGTAGACCAGGCTGGCCTTGAACTCAGAGATCTGCCTGCCTCTGCCTCCTGAGTACTGAGATTAAAGGTGTGCGATACCACTCCTGGCAAGACAGAAACTTTTTAGATATTTTGTGGTGGTTATTGTAAATTTATTTCAGGAAACTTATGTCCAGTTTCCTGCTGGTCATGTCTGCTTTGCCACTTCTTATCTTGTAAATAGGATGCGTTCTAGAAGCTTTGTCTTGTTTTATTTGAGGCATGTAAATGCATCTATCTATCTATCTATCTATCTATCTATCTATCTATCTATCTATCGCTGAGATACATCATTCAGTTTCAGTTTCTTGCTGTAGGAGGTGTCATGTGCCATGGGCCTTGTCTGTACCTGAAACTGAGAGTGGTACCCAGAGTTGGAAATCCTGGCATGACCCCTGGTTCAAGCGAGGAGGGAGATCACAAGAACCCCTAGGAGGGTGAGAAGAAGCTCGAGTGATGACAAGAGGAGCGGAAGGGCCATTTCCATCAAGCCGTGAGAACAGCCACGCATTGCTTCAGAAACTATTCAGAAGGTCAAGCAAGCCAAGAGCTAAGAACCATCCATTTCACTGAACAGGCACGGAGAGGAAACAGTTGAAATATCCGTGGGCTGAGCTGTGTGCATCACAGACATGGTTTTTTTCCTGCGTGGGCCTGTTTCTGTTTAGTGCCTGTTGGATTCTTCTTCTTTTTTTGCGGGGGGGGGGGGGGGGGTGTGCGCAGAGAGTGGACATACGACTGTGGATGGCCCAGGAAGCAGCTGGCATAGTCCGCTTCAGGCCACCTGCTTTGGGGAGCAGCAATCCCATAATGACAAAGAAGTAACTAGTTGCAGATACTATCCGCTTGCTTTTGAATGGCCATAAAAGGCCAGTTTTGATTTTGTTCTTAAAATAGGCCAACACTTCCAACTGACCCGTTGATGGTGGGACATGCAGAAGATCCGTTTCCATCCACTCAACTGTCGGCACCAGTTAGAGGGGTTCGTTTTAGGACTGCCCTCCTTTGACCTGTGGTTGGCTAGTAGTGACACCCATTACTGTAGCAGCAACTGTGGGCCAAGTGTCCATTTGGAACTGACTAACACATTCACAGGATTGACTTTGAGAGAGTGAAAGGGAGCTTAGGGTAACTGGAGCAAGGCTTGGGTCATGGTGTCAGCTTGTATGCTTTCTGGACTCGGGGGACACTTTTAGGTGAAAGTCATGACCTACCTGCAAATTATCTCTTGAGGCTAACCTGGGAAGAGAAAAAAAAATTTAGATACTTGAGCTGCTTTTTTCCATTTTGGGCCTTTTGTAACCCTACCTAAGAAGGGAATGTGAGGTAATGGAGTGGTGATTACGATGGTTGATGCCCTTTGATAGCTAGTGGCCACAGTGCAATTAGCCTCTTCTAGGCTCTGTGCCAAGCACCCAGCAGGCTGTGTGCACAGCAGCATTCACCACAAGCTTTAGGAGATACGCAAAGGAAGGCACACAGCACTCTATACCTTTCCCGGGGTTGCTGGTAAGAAAGGAAGTTGAAAGCTAACCCTTGGTTTCCTGGCGTTCAGAGTGGCGGCTCTTCCCCCGCTATCCCCTGGTTCTGCAAAGCCTGGTGCACAGCACCCTGCTCCCCAGAGACGTTTAAGTGGAGGTTGGCCTCAGATCTGTTGTTGGGCAGGATGGCCACACACCAAGAGCCATCTGCGCCCTGCTCAGCTGACCAGGAATGACAAGCATGAAGAAGGCAAAGGCTGCAGAACTCTCGGAACCCTCGGGGGAGATTCAAGGACATTATATAACTTTCTGGATCATTATTTGGTCATTCTGTGATATTTCTTGCTCATATCTTTTGTAGTTGTTCATTGCTATTATTATCATTATTATTTATTATTATTATTATTATTATTATTATTATTAGGTAATTTTCTTTGAAAAAAATTTTTTTTAAGGTTACTGGTCTTTCTTGACTGGCTGCAGACTGATTGCTGTGGATCGTGGGATGGGGGCACAGAAAGGAATGTTGCTTTTATCTGAAACCTTTAAGTACACTGCAAAGTTAATGGAAGGGAGCATCTTACTAGCAGAGAGCCAAGCCAGGCTGATTAGGGCTGTTGGGTACTTTTTCTCCAAATAAGCCAGACTCCAAACATATAGCTACATCCATCTAGGAAATGGATAGTGTCCTAAGAGGAAAGCTATATATTTCTTGCCATTATGGTCAAATTTAGTCTCTGCTGAGGTGGAGAAGTTCACAGAGGGGTCAGAACTGCACTTTACAAGACAGTGTAGGCAGAATGGCGCCCCTACAGGTGGCCTGAGGACAAGGCAGTTATTGATAGCTCAAAGTCACCTATGTATATTTCAAATACAGTGCTGGTGCCTAAATTCAAACTTATGTGTTATAATTAAGTTACATTAGTCAACTTATATTTCTTAGGCCATCAGGTTTCAGCCATGTTGGGAACTGAATAACAAAAACAAACAAAATAACAAAAACAAACAAAAATGAACTCAAAGCCACCTGTCCAGATTTTAATTCAGGTTTCAGTATTTACTGGCTATACATTTAAGGTCATTAAAAAAAATCCATTGTGCTTTGTATCTATAGGGTTTGTGTGTGTGTGTGTGTGTGTGTGTGTGATCATGTGTGTGAGTATATGTGCTGTGTTGTGGACCTACATGGAGGTCAGAGGACAACCTTGGATGCAGTCCCTGAGTTTCACCTTGTGTGAGGCAGGTCTCCTGTTCGCTGCTGTACATGCCAGGCTAAGTGGCACATGAGCTTCTGGGATTTCTCTGTCTCTGCCTCCCATCTCACCACTGGAGGACTGGGGGTTTTTGAACATACGCTATGGCCTCTGGCTTATTTGAGTTATGGGCATTGAACTTAGGTCTTCACGCTTGCTTGGCAAATGCTTTACTCAATGAGCCATCTTCCCAGACTCTCACTCTCTCTTAAATAAAAAGAATTATGAGCACAGGTGTTTTGCCTTCACATATTGTCTGTGCACCCTGTGAATGCAGTGTTCACTGAGGCCAGAGAAGGAAATCTGTTGAGACTGGAGATACAGAGTGTTGTAAACCACCAGGTAGGTGCTGGGAATTGAACCTGGTTCCTCTGAAAGAGCAGCTGGTGCTCTTAACCATCCTGTAGCCCCCTCCCCTACTTAGGATCTTAAAGGATCTTCATTTGCAAAGAAGAGTTAATTATAACACCTTCCGTATAGGGTTGTGAGAACTCCATAATTATTAAAAATTAAAAATATTACTATGCATAAGGTAAGCAGTGCTATTACTATTATTAATTTCATTGTGGCTACAAAATAGCATGTGCTATAGGAGTGTGGTGGGGGTAGGAGGGATGGGAGGATGGGAGGATGGGAGGGGTAGTAGTTGGGAGTTTAGGGGGGTGGGGGTGAAGGTGAGGTGAGGACTCCTTTCTAAGTGACCATTAAAATTTGTTAAGGAAGTTAGTTGATAGATCCATTTATGTTCCAGTTTTCTGTAAAAGCAACAGCAAACCCACAGGGAAATCCAGTTCACACTCAATAGGATGATCAAAATGGCGACTCAGATGGGGAATTGAAAAGTTGAATGAGTGATTCCCATCTGACCCAAGAGCTCCATCCCAGGAAGTGTGCTGTGAGACTCTTCTTCGCTAGGTGGGACACAGACATCTATTTACTCCCATTAGGGAACTGACCACAACCAAAGTAATGGTTACACTGAACTACAATTTGGCGACCACTGAGTGTATTGGGGTTATTTATAGGAGTATGGGTGAGGGACAGGGATGACGCAGGCAATCGCATCATCAGACAGCCCACCCCACCATGGGTGGCAGCTCACACAGCTGCAGGCCTGGAGCTCCAAGGGCCAGGGAACCTCCTCCAGCCCCTACACTAGCCAGAGGCTCCTCCCTCAGCAGGATGCGACTGCGCCTCTAATCCTCCTGAAAAGTCTTTTGACTCTTGGAGGTTTTAGATTTCCAGAGCAAGACAACTTGCTTACTTCCGGAGTTTCATGAGTGTTCCTCTAGAATGGATTGTTTCATCTTAGAGGCAATGGCTGTACAACCTGAACTGTAGGGACACAAACACATCAGTGTTCACAGAAGCGCAACTCAGGGTAGCCAAAAAGTAACAAATAGCCAAAACACTGAGAATGTAGCACTTATATAATTCCTGATTGTATCATGGTTCTTCTTGCTATAGGTAGTCTTTTGTATATATGTGTAATAATATTAATGTATATATAAAATATTTAATTAATTAAAAAATACCTTCTTAATAAAAATAACAACACAAATGTCTGTCATGGATGCAATGATGCATGATACTGTGAGTATACAGTGTAACTTTTTTTTTAACCGCACAACTAAGTACTGAATTGTACTTTAACATGGATGAAGTTTTAACTCATTATTCCAAGCGAAAGAAGCCAGATTAAAGCAAAAGTTATTTTTCAGGAGGTTCACTATGCCCCACTTTGTCCTAAATAACTATTTGTGTTTTCAATTCCACTTTGGATCATTTGCTTTCCAAATAAAAGACACAGAGATCTTTTAGACGTATACAAGCTTTAAGGCACCATAGCTGGGCAGGTATCAAGCCTCTAAGCTGTTTTGCTATTTTCCTGCTGCACGCCCCCGGATACTTGCTGTCATTGCTCCTGCCTGGGCTGCTCCTGTTCCATCAGGCCAGGGCTCATGGCCATGTGCTCATGGTCCACATTGCCCCATGGTGACTGCTTCTCTCCCCTCTCATCTCTCTTACCTCATGGTCCCCATCTCACCCCAAGCCTGGGAACCTAAGCTCCACCTACTTCTCTTCTGCCCGGTTACAGGCTTCTTCTTTCCTTGGTGCGTGATGGAGTCTCACACTGTCCCTCATATCCTATCTATCATTAACAGCACTTGGATTTTTAAAAACTATATGTAAAAAGATATTCACTTTCTAAGAGTCAGCCAAAGCTTCCTTTTTTTTTTAAATGAGGTTTACTTTTCCTTTTTTTTTTAGTTGCACCCACTTTTCTTTTTGTGTGCAGTATCTAACAATATTAAAGTAAAACAGAACAAAAGAGAAAAATATTTTTCTAGATTGTTCTCTGAAGAATGACATTTAACACTCTCTCCTCATTGAACAAACTCTTACACTGTCAAGAAACGCAACTGTTGACTTTGTCCAGTTTTTTTTAAAAAGATAATTCGAAATCCAGCAACTGGGCCTTCCCTTAGACATAACACTAATTTGAAGAATTCTTTGTGGTTTAGCACAGTGCTAAAAATTTTTGTTGTCTGAACAAGTGAATTAATGAGTGGAAAACATCCAGTGTAGGACTCTAGAAGGAGGAGAGAACAATGTGTGGTGAGTTGCTAATATTTTGATTCTTTCATTTGGAATAATTAGAATTCTGCGCTGTCTGCTTCAATTTTGCCCACGCTGTGTTCAGAGAAGTACTTACAACTTCCCACAGAGGATTGGATGGGACTGTTCACAGACAGCTGAGCCCAAATGAGCCAGCACCTCTGACCACAGCCTGTCTGTGCTTTGGACAGTCCTGGCTGCTCCCATCTCCTTTTCGATATAAGGATCAAGCATTCTAATCCTGTGTTCCCAGTGAAATTCATCTTTAAAAATGAGGAAACATGTTTGGAAAAAACATAGTTTTCCTTTCATTATTATTTTTTAAATGCCCTGCAAACATAAGGTCCAGAATAGCTTATCCATCACTATGTGAATAGCTCAGATATTAAATGGACTTGACTGCTTATATTATTATTTTTTTGTTCATTAGTTTTTTGAGACAGGGTCTCTCTACATGGTCTTGGCTAATCTGGAATTCATTGTATAGACCAGGCTGGCCTTGAACTTACAGAGATCTGCTTGCTTCCTGAGTGCTGGGATTAAAGGTGTGTACCACTATGCCCGGCCCTGAAGGGTTCTTTTAGCTGCATTGAAAATGTTTAGCCTGTCACAATGGTACACCTGTTTCCCTCCCAATATTTTAGTAAACATCCTATGACTTAGTGGTGTTTAATAAAACAAAAATATTTTGTCTCCATAAATGAATAAACTGAGTGGTTTTTCAGCAGGTAAAAGCGACATGTTTCTGGTTCATTTTCCAGCAGTCATTATATTGCACTGTCATCTTTGTTTATACAGAAGGAACTTGGGATGTGTCTTCTGCGCTGTAGCTCTCATGTGGTTATCTTACCTTTAGCTTTGGGGCAGGGGCATGTCAAGAGAAGGCAGAACTGAAGAAAACGAGTTGTATACATTGGAGTGCAGTGCTCACTTTTGGGGAAGCCCTTCATTTATGGAGGAAGAAGTACACATTTCCTTGATCCTGCAGTATTCACCTGTGCTGGAGAGGACTGTGGATGCACCCTAACACCTGTGCTGGAGGGGACTGTGGATGTACCCTAACACCTGTGCTGGAGAGGACTGTGGATGCACCCTAACACCTGTGCTGGAGAGGACTGTGGATGCGCCCTAACACCTGTGCTGGAGAGGACTGTGGATGTGCCCTAACAGCTGTGCTGGAGAGGACTGTGGATACACCCTAACACCTGTGCTGGAGAAGACTGCAGATGCACCCTAACAGCTGGCTGGAGAGGACAGCGACGCACCCTAACACCTGTGCTGGAGAGGACTGTGGATGCGCCCTAACACCTGTGCTGGAGAGGACTGTGGATGCTCCCTAACAGCTGGCTGGAGAGGACAGCGACGCACCCTAACACCTGTGCTGGAGAGGACTGTGGATGCGCCCTAGCACCTGTGCTGGAGAGGACTGTGGATGCGCCCTAACACCTGTGCTGGAGAGGACTGTGGATGCGCCCTAACACCTGTGCTGGAGAGGACTGTGGATGCGCCCTAACAGCTGGCTGGAGATGACTGCGGATGCACCCTAACACCTGTGCTGGAGAGGACTGCGGATGCACCCGCACCCTAACACCTGGCTGGAGAGGACTGCGGATGCACCCGCACCCTAACACCTGGCTGGAGAGGACTGCGGATGCACCCGCATCCTAACACCTGGCTGGAGAGAACTGCGGATGCACCCTAACAGCTGGTTGGAGATGACTGCGGATGCACCCTAACACCTGTGCTGGAGAGGACTGCGGATGCACCCTAACACCTGTGCTGGAAAGGACTGTGGATGCGCCCTAACACCTGTGCTGGAGAGGACTGTGGATGCGCCCTAACAGCTGTGCTGGAGAGGACTGCAGATGCACCCTAACAGCTGGCTGGAGAGGACAGCGACGCACCCTAACACCTGTGCTGGAGAGGACTGTGGATGCGCCCTAACACCTGTGCTGGAGAGGACTGTGGATGCGCCCTAACAGCTGGCTGGAGAGGACAGCGATGCACCCTAACACCTGGCTGGCTTTGGCTTTTTGGCATGAGTTTCTTTGCTATAGACTTTATAAATTCTTGTATCTATTCATTTTGTTCATTCACCAATATAACATTTTTTTTCATTTAATTTTTAATCTTTAAATCATGTGTATTCATGTCTGTCTATGCACGGACATGTGCATGTGGGTGCAGGTACCCCAGGAGGTGAGCACAGGCCATGAGAGACCCTGGAGCTTGGGTTACAGGTAGTTGTGAGCCATGCACCATGTGTGCTGGAAACTGAACTCAGGTCCTCTGCAGTGTCAGCAAGCCCTCTTAAGCACTGAGCCCTCTCTGCAGTCTCTCATATATTGTTTGGACCTTGTGATCTGCCTATCTCAGAGCCGTGAGTGCTGGGGTGACAGATGTGCCCCTTGACATTCCGTTCCCCGGAGACATGTTGGTGAAAGTTATGGCATGGTGCCCTCTGTTACAGTGCACAAACAGGGAGAACAAGAAAACCAAGCAAATGAATGCAGATAATAAAACTTATATGAAAACAAACAAACAAACAAACAAACAAACAAACTAAAACTGCTGGGTAGTCAAGGAGGAGAGAGCCCCTAAGGATTGTGGGACTGGGTCTGGGAATGGGTCCCCAAGAAAGGGGCACGGATTAATGTGTAAACGGCAAGCTGAGGCCCACGTTGCATCTACCTGGGCACAGAGTGTCCTAGGAGGAGGCATTCTGGAGTACAAAGCCCAAGCTTGGTTCATCTGCAGACAAGAGACAAAGTTGGAGTGACCGCAGGGACGCAGGGAGGAACTAAAGAAGTCTGAGGCGCCGAGGTTGGAGGGTGTGGCTGAGTCTGGGGCTGAGCGCTGGGGCTTTGAGATGACGCTTGCTTTTATTTAGGACACACGGTGTACTTGGTGGTTGTCAATGCAATATAAACACAAGTGGCTGGGGAGTTAAGTACTCTGTGTAATTGATGCTTTATCCACTTGATTAAGTTAGTTAATCAACTCCTGTCACTGAGTTGATCCCCAAATTATTCATGCTTCCGGTAGACAATATTGGGGTTCAGTAACAGAAACAAGAATAGAATTAATTTGAGCCTTAACCTATCACCATCAACAAATGCTGGGGCTGGAAGGTGGCTGCCCTCCAACACGCCTGAACTCTGAGTGCTCCCTTCGACAAAGTCAACGGGGGCCAAGCCCAACATAAGGCTTAGCGCATCTTGCTCAAGAACGTCGGGGAATCTGAAGCTTCATTGTGTGTGATTCATGTTCCTGTGATGGAGTTGCCATTAAACCTTTGAGGCAGTGAAACATGGACCACAGCCCAAGCATTTCCAGTGCGGGCATGCCCAGGGAGCAGGCTCCGCACGGGAGATGCATGGAAGAGGAGGCAAACCCTGTCTGCTGTGAACGCTGTAGTCAGATAGTATTGTACGCCTGTGGAAGATGAAGACACACAGCACATGCCTCATTTTCTTTTCTTTTTTCTTTTTGGTTTTTCGAGACAGGGTTTCTCTGTGTAGCCTTGGCCATCCTGGACTCACTTTGTAGACCAGGCTGGCCTCGAACTCACAGCGATCCGCCTGCCTCTGCCTCCCGAGTGCTGGGATTAAAGGCGTGCGCCACCACGCCCTGCTCATTTTCATATAGAATCCTTTGCCTCTAAATCTTAGGGTACATCCAGGGACTGGACTATGATGCAAAGTCCCTCTCTTTGCCTTAAAGTTGCATAGTCACCTCTTTCCTTTCATGAAGACTAGTCAGTGAGTCTCCAGAGTTTACAGAAAGGACGCGTTTCCCACTTTGAAGCAACAAAGCCAAATGTTTCATTGCTATTTTTTTTGAAGCAGCCCAGGATGGCTTCCGAAGTTACTGTATCGCTGAGGGTAACCTTAAACCTGTATGTGTGTGAGGGAATGAATGGCCATGCACTGCCCCGTTGTGCGTGCGGAGGTCAGAGGTCAACCTTGGGTGTTAAGCCATGCTTTCCATTTTGTTTGGGACAGGGTCTCTTCTTTGTGAGCCGCTGTCTGTGCGACGCTGGTTGACTTGTGCGTCTCCAGGGCTTATCCTATTTTCACATCCCGTTGTTGTAGGAGTGCTGAGGTTATAGGCATGCCCTGAAGCACCCAGCTTTATGCGGGTCCTTGGGATTCAAATTCAGCTTCTTATATTCCTGAGGCAAGCACTTTACCCACTGATAACCCCTCAGCCCCCCGAACTTTTGGTTCTCCTGCCTCTACCTCTCCAGTGCCGGGATGCTAGGTGTCTGTTTCACTTCCGGTCTCTGTGACGCTGGCGGTCAAAGCCAGGGTTTCCTGCCTTCCAGGCAAGCCTGTGTCTTCAGCACCGAGCAGCTTTCTAATGCTTTTTGCTTGTCCATGTAATTCTTTAACTTCTTCATCAGGAAATATTTCTTTTAAGGGACAATGATTTATATCAGGTGGCTTTTTCCCCCATTCTGTCTGAATTTTAAATTTCAAGGATTCTATGTGACTTCTTAGGCAACTCTGGTATAAAGGGCAAAGTTGAAAAAAAAAAAAAAAAAACCCACACCACCACCACCACTACCAACAAAAAACAAAGCAAGGCAAAATAGAGTTGTTCCTCCCTCAGTATCGCTGCTTCCGTGAGCTTGGCTTTCTGAGGTTTAATGGCACACTGTGATGGGCGTGCCCCATGGGAACACTTGGTAGCTTCCCTGTGGGGAGACAGTGTGGACAGTGGCAATTGTGTAGGTCTTGTTACCTCTGTGACCTCAGAAAAGTTACTCACTCTAGCTCAGGGGCCTCTATTGGCAACTTAGATTTTCCCAACAGGCATACGCAGACATTGTGTCGGTTCTGTGTCCTTGAGATCATACACGCACAGACCCCTCGTCAGACATATGAGGAAACCTGTATGGAAATCAGGGAATTTGACAATTTGGGAGTAATCCAGTCTGAATTGACTGTTGGAGGACCAAAGAGCTGATGATGTCCAAAGTTCTCAGCAAGGGAGAGGCGGGAACACGTGAGACCTGACGTCTGAAAGTCTGAGAATCAGGGGCTGCAGTGTCCACAGTTAGGAGGAGATGAACGGACCACCGGCACAAGGAGCTGCCCCTTTCTTTGTGCTGGTAGGGCCCTAACAGGGGGAGTGACGCCTGCCAACCTAGCGCTATGTTGGTTAGTTCTGTCAACTTGACACCAGCTGGAAACATGGAAAGAGAGTCTTACTGAGGATTTACCTAAAACAGGTTGGAGGGGATCATCTTGGGTGTTTCCTCACCTGGGGAGGCCCACCCTGAATGTGAGCATCGTCATTCTGTAGGCTGGGCTGTATGAGTAGAGGGCACTCGGCCAGTACCAAACCCCTGCTCACGTTTGGCTGGAGTTGGCCTTTTGGGTATCGTTGCTATCATAGAGCGCCGCCTGACAAACCCCTTCTTTCCTAAGTTGCTTTTTGTCCAAGTATCTGATCACAGTAACCAAAATGAACAAGGACAGGCACAAACAGCCATCTGGGCACAGACGTACTCATCATGATTGGTTCCGGTCTCCACACCTCCTGCCTTTGCTTTCCGAGTGATGGATGCTATTTTTGGTACCGAGGACCAAACCAGGAGGCTTACACTTGCTAGGTGAGGGTGCTGCCATGAGCCACGTCCCCAGCTCTGAGTAGCTTATGCTTGGGGATTCAAGCCCCACTCCCACCTAGAGAGGAAAAACAAATTTGTCATAATCATATTGCCAAACTGTGCAAGATAGAGAAACATACTTAAAGCTTACTAAATCCATTAATTCATCACTAAAGTCCCAAGCCAGGATGTGGAAACACTAATGTAGAATGTGCTATAAAGTTCAAAACCATTTAGGATACACGCAGAAACAGTACATGAGTGAGACAAGGAAGGAGGCGGGGAAGGCGAAAGCAGAGACTTGAGATTAAATAAAAACAAAGGGAGAAGCAGAAAGGGCTACTGTAGCTCACAACTTGATCATATTCTTCTTTCTAAGTAACAAGAATAATTCAAGGTTTTAAACACAAAGAAATGTTAAACATTTGAAGGTATGGGCAAACTGATTACTGGCATTTATTTAGTCCTTACACATTGTGCTCACGGGCTGAGTTACAACATGGTACCGCACAGGAGTATGTACCGTATGTACAACGGTGAGCCAGTGAAAACTAGAAGATGTTAACATTTAGAAATGCTTAAAAGGTCAGATGTTTAGACCTCGAGAAAGAAGACTCAGTTTTGAATTTTATTCCATACATGGGCAGCAATGACAGATCAGTCAAATAAAAATAATAAAAGGCAGGAAGGAAAAAGGACCTTCAAATATAGCCATTCTTGTTGACATGTTGGATCTTTAAACTCATTTTATTCTTGTTAATGCCAAAAATAGATGATCTGCATCTTTGTTATGTCAATTTTCTGGCTCGTTACAATAAAGAGTTTGGCTCTACCAAACTCCAACACAGTGTGACCAATTCCCAACAGATGAGAGTATTTCATTATGACAGAAAAGCCTCATTCTGTCCTACCTGTGAAGGGGGGATATGCGCCATCTCCTGAGAAGTCTGGAATATATGGATCCAGTAATCTGGCTCTCCAGACATGGAAAGCCTTACTTATCTTGGTAAGTATCTTAAAAAACAATTCTTCCACTGCCTTTCCACAGGCTCAACTATCTGTTCTACGTCACAGTTCATACCATCTGGTTCTTGTTTTCTGGGCTACAATGGCACTGCCAAGTTACCATTTGTTGTCAGAGTCTTACATTGTGACACAAGTTAGTATGCAATGATTCAATTTCCATTAATAATTCAGAAAGTATGTTTTGCATAGATATAAATTAGAGATTACCATGTAACAATTTGTTAATTTTATTATAGCATTTGGCTTCGTTGTTTGTTACTATGGGGATGCTGTTACAAAATCCACTTCTAATTTGGAAATGTGATATTATTTTAAAATTTATAAAATTAAAAAAAAAAGATCTATGTCCTTCCATATGTTGAGCAGCAAATTTGAGTGAATCATCAGTTACAGAAAAAGAAACATTGGGAGACTGTTAGAAATAAAAAGAAAAACATTGGCTGGTTAAGTACATTTTCTGGGGAACTATGTGGAATGACAGAACCTGAGAGGAAAGGTTTTCATAGCAATATTTCTTAGCTGAATGTAGCATAGATTTGCAATTTAATGAAGCAGGTTGGAAATTTACCTCCCACCTTAATGTCACCTTATAAGAAACATTTCAAGAGCAACTTGAGCCGCCAGGGAGCTGGCTCATCAGGAAAGGTGTCTGCTGTCAATCCTGATGATCTGACTTTGATTCCTGGTGGTACAGGAGCACTGGCTCCTGAAAGTTGTCCTCTGACCTCCACATGTGCTGTAGCATACGTGTATCTTCACCCTACTATATCAAGACAAAAGAAGAGAATAAAGGGGAAAATCCCTAGCCAGTTATTGATTCAAGTTCATAGGCATTTCATTTGAATGTTAAACAAAAGGATCCGATGCTACTGTTGATTATCAGACAATTCTACTAAGAAAATACAGTGTTCCAGAAGAAATCCATGTAGAAATATTTCAGAAGTGATCTGTATTAGTTGCCTTTCTACTGCTGAGAGAAAGTACCTGAGAAAATACACTTGAAAAGTAAGATAGGTTTATTTTGACTCCTAGTTTGTGAGGTTTCAGTCCAGGGTCAGTTGCCTGTTGCTTTTGAGCTTGTGTTAGAGGAAGGTATCATGGTGGAAACATGTGGTGGACGTGGTTTGTTTATGGTCGCTGGGGAAGAAAAAGGTCAGAGACACCTCCCCTAGAAGCAGTGCAGGTGTGGCTGCTGTGTCCCATGTGCACCAGTAGGTGGCAGAGAGGGGAGAGCCTATCTCTATGCTCAGTGCTCTGACCTGTTCTGAAAGATTAGTAGCCTAATACTCCCTTTGAAAAAGTGAGCCTTAGATGACCCAGGCACCAGGGAGCCTTGCACCTTGCCTGGCGATGACCCTGGTGATGGGGGTGTGGGTGAGTCAGCCTTGAGTGTGTGAGCACGGGAGAACTGGCCTCATCACGTATCTTCAGTGTGGTGACAAAGGCAAGGGAGAGATGCCTCACCTTCACCCCTTGCCACCCATGGCGGGCAGGAGGGCTAGCCCCGAGATCGTCAGGGCGGGAGAGCTGTCCTTGCCCCTCACCTGCTGCAGCACTCAGGAGAGCAGGCCCTGCACCTCACCTGTGCAGCATAGCAGAGCTGGCCGTGGATGTGGGAGTTGTAGCTGAGCTGGCCCTGAGGGAGAAAGTGTAGGAGATCTGGCTTCGTACGTTTGGCACTGGGTGGTGGTGACAGTGAGGGAAAGATTCCCCTCCCCTACTTTTTGCATTCACCACCTGCAGTGGGCAGGTGAGAGAGCTGCCTGATGGGGTCATGAGAGCAGGAAAGCCTTTTCTGCCCCTTGCCTACAGCACTCAGGAGAGCAGGCCCTACACCTGGGCAACACAATAGAGCTGACCTTATGGCAATGTTCACGTGAGCTGGCTCTGAGGGTGTGAGCATGAGAGAGCTTGCCCCTCAAGTTGTCTACCATTGCTGCAGAGAAAGAGATGCCTTTTCCAACTCTCACCCCTTGCCATCTAGAGCAGGGGGAAAAGCTGGCCCCAATGTCAGGAGAGTGGGAGAATTGGCCATGTCCCACACCAGATGCAACACTTGGGCATCTGCACCTCACCTGCCCAGCAGAGCTGGCCCTGGTTGCAGGGGTTGCTGGTAAGCCAGCCGAGGGTGCGAGAGTGGGAGAGCTGGTGGGCTGACTGGCTAGATACTTTTCAGGCCGAGATCCAGAGCTTTGAATTGCCCCACCCAACACCTACCTCATCAACGAATGTAACTGTTAGTGTTTGTTACGTATTTCTTAGAGAGCATGAAATAATGGCAGCACATTAACAAATATGTAAAAACTCCACATTGGGATCTTGCAGGAAAATCTTATAACTACTCATATGGCCAGAGGCTATATCAAGAAAAGTACTGATATGCTCGATTAGCCCCAAATGCACATGCCCAGCTGTTGGTAAGACTTCTTCATCAAGAAAATTATTCAAGAAGCCATAGAATGTGATGGCTATTCACTATGTTTTGTAGAAATCAAAGCAGAGTCCAGTGTCATCACAGAAGTCATTTGTGCACAATATAAACGTTGGCAACATTGTACCATGACTTCTTAGGAGAAGATTGTAAAGTCACAACAAAATTATTTGGGTAACAATTGTAAAATATAACTCAAATATTTTACACGCAAAGTGTGTCAAGTAATTTAGAGAACAGCTATTGTCAGTTTTGTGGATTATAAAATACATGTTTCCGTAAGCAAACTCTCAGGTTGTATTTTTGCCATGTAAATTATATAACTAAAGGAGAATTTCATAAGTATGGGTTGAATTAAAAAGAAATGAAGGTAAAAATAGAGGGGCCAAATGCATGACAGATGCCTGCATAAATTATAAGACGACATAACAGATTCCTTGGTGGCTGTGTTGCTTAAACATTGACATTATAAAACAAGAGGGTTGTGGCACACAATGTGGGAACAATAATTAAAACAACATGTTATATTATGTGTTATGTTTTGAAATTCAGTAGAAATGATTTTAAAAACATCACAAAAGTGAGAAGGAGCTAAGATAAATCAGACATTATGATACAGTGATTCTAGAATGAAGTCATGTTTCACAATGTCATGTTATACTTGATAATGTATTAAGGATTTGTCAACTAGAAAAACAAGTTAAAACTTTTTTATGTCACATAATCCAGTTCTATAATGAAAATGTTTAATATTATAAAAATAATTTTTTAGATTTATTTTTATTGTTTTTAAATTATGTGTGAACATGTGTGTCTATGTGAGGGGGTTACACACATGAGTGAGGCGCCATGAGGCTAGATGAGGGTACCAAATCTAGGGCTGGAGGCTCCAGACAGTGTGAGCCTTGCCCTGTGGGTGCTGGGAGCTAAGCACAGGTCCTCTGGAAGAGCAGTATATGCTCTTAACCAGCCATTTCCCCAGTTCTTATAGAAATATTCTTGATACTATCAAATTTTAACTATGTTTTAAGAACTAACCAAATGTCTTTTCACCTTCACGAAATACTAGATTATGTTTAGAACACACTAAACATAAAATAAAAAATTACCAAATATGCAATAAGTCATTTGATTGAGAGTGTTATTGAAAACTAAATTAGAGGCCGAGATTGTTGGCACTTGCCTGAAATTCTAGTACAGAGTCCACGGAGGACTAGAAAGTCCAAATTCAAGTCTAGCCTGGCCTAGCAGATGAGTGGAAACCACACGTTAAGAGCTAGCATGGGCTCGATAGCAACACTTTTTTCTTGGAAACCAAAACCAAAAACCAAACTGAATAAACAAAAGGCTAACTGGAACTAAAGTGTTGTGTGCCCTGTTAGAAACTATAAATCTCTCTCTTATTTAGCTTACTGGATGTTTATGAGATTGCTGTACATAGCATCTTAACACTCATTTTTAAAAAAATTAATTAGTCAGTTGGTCACTTTTCATCCTGGTCCCCATGCCTTCTTTCCTCCCAGTTCCACTCTCCTTCCCTCTTCACCCTCCTCTCTCCTCTATCCCTCAGAAAAACGGAGACCCCTCTCCCCACCCCCGCAGCTCATCCGGTTAAATCAGCATTGACTTTGTCCTCTTTTCCCGTGAGAACAAAATCACTGCAGTTACATGAAGTTTCTGATTGAACTTGAAAGATGCCCAGAGTAGGCATAACAGGCAGGACTGCACCATGCAGCCTCAGTTATTGCATATAATGTTGGGATACTTACGTGGCTCCGAGTTTATGTTTAACTGTCTCAATATCAGTTGCCAGTGGGGAATATGTCCTCAACTCCAAGAATGAGAATGCATGATGTCAGGTGCAATTTCATATGAAATATTGTCCAATCCAGTGGTCATTCCCATGCAATGAGACTCAGTGCAAACAGATGGAGGTCCCTGGCTAAGTAAGGCTCCATTGTAAATGTCGGCTTTAAGGTGGTGCGAAAGCCATTTACACACAAGTAGAACCACACTCCAAAATTTGACCCTTCTCCAGGATAACAGTGTGTGCAACACGATGCTCTCTGTGACACTGGAAAACAGTGAGGAGCTGTAGCTTCAAGTCAGCCAATGTCTGTGAGAAAAAAATAGCAAGTACCACACAGTGTTCTGGGTTGCTAAGGGAGAGTGTTCAGTAGGTCAGGTGCAGGAAATGGACTTTCAAACTCTTATAACTACAACATTTGATGGGGTTGTCAGTGGACTATCCCAGCATAAGACGAGGAGCATCTGTAAGTATTGAAATTGCTGCAATGAATTTGTCAAGAAACGTGCTATTTTATTATTTCTTTGCAAGTTATCTTATAACAAATTACATGATACCCTTCATGTTGTGGCTACAATTTTGAATTATTTGATGGTCAATATTTGACTTGTGAATTTTACAAAATGTCCTTCTGTTTTACAGTTGTTATAATGGAGAAATAAATGCCACATAATCTTAGAAATGTTCACAGGAGGAAGAGATGCTCTCTGCTGGATGCCCTGCACGGAACAGTGGAAAGCTGTTCTTATTGATGGATGTTCCCTGCTCACCAATCAAGTCCGAAGAGGGGAATTTCATCTCTAAGAAGACTTGGCTCTGGCCTCTCAGAAGTTTCTGGCCTTGTGTGGAGTTAGTTGCTTCCCTCTTTCTTTCCAAGTTATGTGACTAGTAGCCCAAAGCCCAATATTTTTACTTTAAAACAAACAACAGTGTGAAACCTCCTTACCTTTCAGCAAATAAACAGGAGAGGACGGGAGCTTCCAGCACACTGTTAGGGTTATCTAGAGAATTCTATGCTGTCCCTCATCCTGTGGGGGGTGTGTGTGTGTGTGTGTGTGTGTGTGTTTCCCCGTTCCCTCCATCCCCGTGTCATCCGTGTCTGCATCTACCCACCCCCCCAACCCCCCTCATATCTTCAACAGCACATAGGGCCAAGTAGCTTTACAAAGCATGCTGGCATTAGTGTTGGAGCTGAAGGACAGACATTGGTCAGGCCGACTAGCACCTGTCTGCTCTCCAAGTCAGCAAAAACATATAACCTGACGGTGTCTTCAGATACACAAATACATTTCTCACAAACGCCTTGAACTGTACTAACACAAAACGTTTTTAGAAATAAAATTTCAAACACACGGAGGCTATTTGAGGATAAAAGAAAGGTCGCTTATGAGTCAGGGATGATGGGCGGGGAGGACCACAGGCGTTTGGCAATGGGCATCTGTAGATCTCATTAGAAGTTGGAAGCGCCTTAAAGAAAGAAGTCACCTAAAGTGAGAGCGTCTGGCTGAGCTTGAGTGAGCAAGGGGATCTGAGGGAGAAGGAGGGCTGGTGCTGTGCCCACAGAGGGCATGGAGGGCACAGAGCCCTGGCCTAGCTATTGCTCTCATTAGAAGCAGTTGAAAGTGTGAATATGGAGAAAGCAGTACAGCTAGCCTTTAAAACCCTTTCTCAAGCCCTAAAATATCCCTGTGCATTTGAAAGCCGTGTGGGTGGGTGAGTGTGTGTGTGTGCGTGCGTGCACGTGTGTGCGTGTTTATGTGTGTGTGTCTGTGTGAGTCTGTGTTGGTGTGTGTGCATGTGTGCATACGTACATGTGAGCGAGTGTGTGTGTGTTTATGTGTGTGTCTGAGTCTGTTAGCGTGTGTGAATGTGTGCACTGCACATATGTGCATGTATGCGAGTGTGTGTGTGTGTGTGTTCCAGAGACAGAAAGACGCAGGAATCAATGATAGACTAGCCAGCCCTGGTGTTGATTGGCTTGTGGCTCACCTTGCCTTTACCCTGGGTACGTTCCTTTTTATAAGTAATGGATTTCTTGATCCTACAGTAATGGAGGGCCTGGTTTAATAAGCTTGTTTGGTGCATTTGGTTCTTTTCCTATAGCTATACCTTAAAATGGTATCACCTAGATACTTACGTGCCACTGGAAAAGTGCTGAAATAGACCTGACCCCATCAATAAAATGTAAATTGAATAAAACAGCGGTCCAGACTAAAGTTTTTCTACAAAACAGCAAGTATTTATTTTTGTATGTATTTTCTTGTGTCTTACTTTGGGGGTAGTTAATGGAGATCAAACCTTAGGCCTCTGCCTTGTTAGTCAAGTGCTGTACAACCAGATGACAGTCCAGCCCTTGATGTGGTTTACAGAGAAATTAAGAATTTGAATTAAGACCGATGTGCAAAAAGGATTAATCATAAAACCATATTTTAAACAATTTCTGTTATTTCTCTTTGCAGTTTATGTGACTAAATTTGATGATCAAATTTCAAGTAAGTATGAAACTGATACAAATAAACCAAGTAAACAAGGAGCACAAAGTAACTTCTCAGTGCCAAAGGAGGAGAAAAAGGCACTGTCCAGTATATAGCTAAGTTTTTCTTAGATATATCACTGCAGTCCCAGATTTCTAAATCTGAAGAATTTGGGTTTTTTTTTGGAAGACATCATAATTTTGGAAGACATAATTTTATAAAATGCTATGTGATTTGTCTAGCAGAACTCGTCTAGTTTTGAGTTAAAATATGAGAATGCTGTTACATATTTAATCTTAGCACTCAGGAGGTAGTGGCGAATGCACTCTGATCTTGAGGCCAGCCTGGTCTAGAGAGTGAGTTCCAGCACAGTCAGGGCTACACAGAGGCATCCCGTCTCAGAAAATAAAACAACAAAACAAAACAAACAAAAAAGTTAAAAAAAAGGAGTTTGGCAAATATTAAAGATAAAATAAAAAGTCACATAGAGGCTGGATGATTTCCCGTAATCAAATAGGGATCACCAGAGTGGAGCTTCTGTGCCCCAGCATGCCCTATACGGCACCCTGGCTAAACTATCAAGAGAGAGCACAAAGGCCCATGAGTTAGCCCAGTTATTCAATGGGAGATACATAATAGTAATAGTAAAACTCCATCTTTTATGATTAAATTAATGAAGTAAAGAAAATAATTTTAATATTATCTATGTTAAATGGAGAAACATGCTCACCTCACAATATTAAAATCCATTCCTTAAACTGAGTAAGCCGAGGAGGCGACCATTACTATTTAATGTCATTACTATTTAATGGAACACTTGCAATGTCAGCAATAGCTATATGTGATGAAAACAGAATTGAAAGGAAAAACATGAACAGCGATGTTCTTATTAAAATACAGGGTATAAATGAAGAAAAACCCAAGGAAATTATATCAAGAAACCAACATTATAACTAACATTAATTTTTCAGAAAAATTTTAGGTCTCAAGGTATTGCAATGAGTTTCGGCCTGGCCATCACTTTATTACCCACATAAAGATGAAGGTCTTTAGCATATGGTATCGATCTTGGGACTGAGGATGAGGAAGGACACAGGCACAGTGATGTACCTGTGTGGCTCAGAGCTTCACTTCCACCTCTTGAAACTATGTAAACTTCATGGAACACTCTTATTTGAATTACACCCTGTGCTATTAGACACTAGAATGGCTCCTCCAGCTTGCTTCTTGGGCCTGTTTGCTTGGAAAAAGTTTCTCCAGACCTTTACTTTGAGATAAAGTCTATCTTTATTGCTAAGATGTGTTTCTTGTATGTAGCAGATTGATGGATCCTGCTTTTCGTCCATTCTATTAGCCTGTGTCTTTTTATGGGGAATTGAGTCCATTGATGTTGACAGATTAATGACCAATGGTTGCTAATTCCTGTTATTTTGGTGGTGGTAGAGTGTATGTGGTGTGTGTGTTTCCCTTCTTTTGCTTTTGCTGATGTGGGGTTATTTATTTCTTGTGTTTTCCTCGGTGTAGCTAGCCTCCTTGGGTTGTAGTTTTCCTTCTAGTATCTTCTGTAGAGCTGGATTTGTGGATAGATATAGTTTAAGGTTTTTTTTTTTTTTTTTTTTTTTTTTTTTGTGTGTGTGTGTGTGTGTGTGTGTGTGTGTGTGTGTGTGTGTGATATCTTGCTTTCTCCATCTATGATGATTAAAAGTTCTGCTGGGTATAGCAGTCGGAGCTGACATCTGTGCTCTCTTAGGGTCTGTAAGGTATCTGCCCAGGCCTTTCTTGCTTTTAGAGTCTCAGTTAAGAAGTGAGGTATAATTCTTCTGATAGGTCTGCCTTTATATGTGACTTGGCCTTTTTCCTTACAGCTTTTAATATTATTTCTTTGTTCTATAATTTAGTGTTTTTATTATATGGCAGGAGGCTTTTCTTTTCTGGTCCAATCTGTTTGATGTTCTGCAAGCTTCTTGTATGATTTTAGGCATCTTTTTCTTTAGGTTGGGGGAAGTTTTCTTTTACAATTTTGTTGAAAATATTTCTGGTTTTGGAACCGAGAGTCTTCTTCTATTCCTATTATTCTTAGGTTTGGTCTTTTCATAGTGTCTCAGATTTCTTTGATGTTTTGTCTCAGGAACTGTTTAGATTTAACATTTTCTTTTATTGATGTATCGATCTCTTCTATTGTATCTTCCTTTTTTTTTTGAGTGCTGCATCTCTGCTCTAGATTCCATGGCCTTCCACCCAGCTTTGTGTTGTAACCGCGCCGTTTCCCTTCATGAAATTTGAGAGGTGACATATTGACATTGTTCTATTTAGTTCCATTTCCTCTTGAGTGGGCAAGCTTAACCTGTTTCTCAATTTAGCCAGAGCAAAGGAAGGAGAATTCTGAGTGGCTGTGAGACAGGGGCTGGGCCTACGTCCTCCTCCTGAGAATGGGCCTGACTTTCTTTCCTACTTTGCCAAGACATTGGTGCTTTTTCCGGGTTCTCTCTAAGCACCGGTTCTTTCTCCATTGCTACCACGACTCCTTCTATTGTATCTTCTATGCCTGAGATTCTCTCTTTCATTTCTAGTGGTCTATTGGTGATGCTTGTGTTTGTAGTTCCTGTTTTCTTCCCTAGGGTTTTCACCTCCAGGATTGCCTCTGATTGTGTTTCTTTATTACTTCTATTTATATTTATATTTTTAGATCTTGAATAATTTTATTCGTTTCCTTCTCCCATTTGTATTTTCCTGTATTTCTCTAAGGGATTTATTTTCCTCTTTCAAGGCCTCTGCCTTGTCATAACATGAGATTTAAAATTATTTTCTTGCACTTCAGGTGTGGTTTGGGTATCCAAGACTTGCTGAAGTAGGATGGCTGGGTTCTTGAGGTGCCATGTGGCCCTGAGTTTTATTGCTTGTGTTCTTACACTGACCTCTAACCATCTAGTTGACCCTAGTGTTAGTAAGTCTGTTGGAGCCTGAGGGTAGTAGGCCTCTAGGATTGTAAGTATAACTGCTAGTCCTAGACGGTAGCAGGCTTCTAGTTTTCCTGGGTAGAAGCCAGATTCCTGAGATACAGGGAGAATTGGTAGTCCCTGATGGCCGCCAGTCTCTGGGATTGCAGGTGGAGATGAGGCCTAGGAAATGGAGCATACCCAGGATCTGGAGCATAGTGCATGCTGGGGGATGGAGCTTGGAGGGCTCAGGGCAGACCTTACCTCTATAGCCAGGCTCTAGTAGGCCAGGAATTGGGGGAGGCGTCTTATCTGCTCTTCCCTGATGGTTGCCAGTCCCCAGGATTACCAGTGGAGATCGGACCCAGAAATGGAGCATGCTGGGGAGATGGAGCATGGCAAGGTGTGGAGGCAGGAACCTAGCATGGCTGTCCTTTGAGAGGCTCCACTCAGCAACTGAATGAAACAGAAGCTGAGACTCACAGACAAACATTTGTCAGAGTATAGGGAGCCTTGTGGAAGAGTTGGGGGAAGGATACAAGGACCCAGAGAGGACAAGAGCTCCACAAGAAGACCGACAGTGCCAATGAACCTGGTACCAAGGGGGCTTGCAGAGACTGAAGCACCAACCTAGGACCATGCATGAACTGGACCTAGACCCCCTACACATATGTACCAAATAGGCATCTTGGTCTTCCTGTGAGTTCCCAGGAAAAGGAAGTGGGAACTGTCTCTGACAAGGTCTCTGTTGTATGCTCTTTTGATCACATTCCCCATGACACAGTGAAAGAGGATGACTAGTTCAGTTCTGACGCAACTGGATGTGTTGAGGTGGCTTAGTATGGGAAGGGCTTCCCTTTTTTCAGGGGTAGGGGAGGGAGGATAAGGGAAAGAGGGAGGGAGGGAGGGTAGGGACCAGGAGGAGAAAAGGGAGGGGGCTAGGGCTGGGATGTAAAGTGAATAACTAAATAAGGTATTTAAAAAAATAAATTATATCCTATGCAAGGTGTCTATTACTCATTGGAACAAAATAGAAATTTTATAGCTAGAAAATAACTTCCCAGATTTGAGGACACTGAAGAGATCACAGTTAATGTGGAAGGCTTGGTGTGGGCTTGCCTGTCTTCTGAAGTAACTCAAGATATTTTTCTCCCTAACAAACCAGGCAATAGCCTGCATGGAGTAAGAACTGGTGACTGTGATTCATCTTAAGTGGACAGAGGCTGTACTTTATAACCTTCGAGCCCTCAAAAGGTTTCAGGCTTCTGGCCTACCCTGGACCTTCCAGTCTCTTATCTGGACTAGCTGACTTTCTGGCAAATCTTCTCTCAGACTCCATCACGGGTTGTGTAGGGCTGCCTGTATGGTGTCTGTGGCCTTGCCCATGGGATCTGTCCTCAAGATGGCCGTAGGGGTGTCCAGAAATCCACCTTCACTCCTGCTTCTCAGCTTCACACAAGGGACTTTAAATACAGACTTCTAAGAAGTTCTGTAGAGTAAACAGCAATAAGACAACAGAAAAATATAATTTTATACAGTGATATAAAGGTGAAAAATATATGTTCAGGCCACTACATTAGACCTATATGAAAAGACTGTTCAAATGTCAAGAACACAATTTAGGCAACTCTGAAGAATAGTTAAAAAAAAAAAAAAAAAAAAAAAGAAAGAAAGAAATAAGCATGTGGCAAGATATAGCTTTGCTCAAAATTGAGTATTTGGATCCTCAGCCCACACCTCATGCTGGTCAAGAACTCTACAGTAAGCCCGTGATTTCCCTGCCGAAGCCTCCTGGGGAGCTGACTTTACAGTTCTAGGTCACAAGATCTGGCCTGAGAGTTTGAAATCTAGAGTAGCATTTGTGTAGCTTTTTTTTTTTTAAACTGTTTAAACACCATGAGTTATTCACTACAGTAAAGGGCACGGAGGCAGTGGGCTGCTTTATAAGACACAGTTATGTGCAGGTTCTGCATTAGAAGTTGCTAGAGTTCTTTTGGAGATTAGACTCACAAACTGACCCAGGAAAATCCCATGACTTAAGTATTCTTCTCTGTGCCCCAGAATTCTAATTCTGGGAATCCATTCATAATAATGAGGTCCTGACAAGCCTCTGGGAGCCACAGGGGAAGGACAGGCAAGGTTAGGCCCCTTTCAGTGCCACTGTGGGAGTACATGCATGCCTGCATCTATCTATCTTAACTAGACTTTCAGTAAATATATGGTTAAGCTAAGAGTTTAGAAGAAACAAAAATGTGGTTGAAGCTATTATGTTAATGTATTTCTACAGAGGAAAATGTAAAAAAAATATGTATATATTTAAACTCAGTTTAAAGGGTAGAAAGTAGGATATGTCCCAAACACTAAAAAGAAAAAAGATGAAGAGGAAGAAAAGGCAAATTACAACGGTGTCACAAAGAAACAGCACATGACTATTCCATGACAGGCAGGCAGGGAGGGGGCCGATTTAGGTACAAAGGAACAGTGAACAGAACAAAAAGTGAGTAATACAGAACAGAACGTTTGTGTGATGCCACAGCATAAAAATGCACTCACAGAAGGGCAATGGCAGAGTTTGGAAGAAAATGTAGAGAAATATAAATAGTACTTAATGTTCTTAGGTTCCTTTTTTTTCTATAAAATGGCTGAATGCAAAATTGGAGAGCATGGATTACTCAGATTATGCCCGTGCCCACAAATAACCCAATGGGAACGATCATAGCTCGTTTGTGTGAAAGGCAAACACACCTGATTCTGTAAAACTGAGGCAGTCCTAAAAGCGTCTGCATGTGCCGGCTGCGTTAGCCTGGCAGGGCAGACCTGGTGCCTTGCATTTGCCAGTGGACATCTGTGCACCCAGCCAGAGAAGCAGCACGGTGGTGCAAGCTGTGAGGCCACCAGCCTTTGGAAGCCCACATCTGGGGTGGTGAGCAGATGCACAGGCAGCCGAGAACACTTACTTTTCTTTGCCATCCTGGCAACTGCATCTTAGCTCTCAGAGTGGGGCTGTGGGGCTCCAGAGTGCTTTTTGAAGAATTATTAATTCAAGGTCTCCAAAAGTGCTTACATAGTGATGAATCAACCTGACACACTGGCAACAATAACTAGGACAACAACGGCCACAGTGACGTCACCACCAACAGTGACGTCACCACCACCACCCAAAACAACAACAATACCAAGACTACAACAACCATCACCACCACCACTACCACCTCCACCATTACCATACCAACACAACTACCACCACCACCACCAGTACCACCAAACCCATCTCAACATAAGAGGGAAAGTTCTGAGAACATGACAGAATTCTGTTAGTGTACGGGAAGATAAAGTTAGTCTTTTTTATTTTTTTGTATTTTGCTAATGTGTGTGTGCGCTTCATGTGCACATTTGTGTACCTGTTCACATGCATGCCATCCTGTGGATGCACATGTTTGTGTGAGCATGCACATGCAGGCCAGAGGACAGCCTCAACTGTCCTCCTCAGCAATCCCAGTCACCTTGTTTGGACAAGGTCTGTCGTTGGCCTGGAGATCACCAATTAAGCCGGCAGCCAGTGAGCCCCAGGAATCCTCCTGTCACTGAAATCAGAAGGTCACATTACCAGTGCCCCACCTTTTCACATGAGTTCCGGAAATGGAATCGAGATTTTTTTTTTTAAATTGAAAATAGAATTATTTTCTCAGATATATCCAGATTATACTTTCCCCTCTCTCTCCATTCCTCTCAGCTCCTATGCACCTCTCTTCCCATCAGGATCTACTTCCTCTCTGTCCCTCATTTGAAAATAACAGGCTTCTAAGAGATAACAACCAACCACGACAAAATAAATTACAACATGATGAAGGAAAAACCTATCATATTGAAGTTCAACTCAACAACCCAAGAGGAGGAAAAGAGTCCCAGGAACAGGTACAAGAGTCAGGGACCCACTCGTTCTCACAGTCATGAGTCCCATAAAAACACTAAGCTAACGGCTATAATATATATGCAGAGGACCTAGTAGAGACCCATGTAGGACCTGTGCTTGCTGCTTCCACCTCTGGGAGTGCACGTGAGCCTTGATGAACTAATTCAGAGGGCCTTGGTCTCCTGGTGTCCTCCATCCCGCAGGCTCTTACAGTCTTTCTGCCTCCTTGTCCGTGGGATTCCCTGAGCTTTTGGGGGGAAGTATTTAATGGAAACCTTCAATTTAGACTCTTTTCTCCACATAGTGTCTGGCTGTGGGTCACTGTACCTGTTCTCATCTGTTGCTGGAGGAAGCCTCTCTGATGGTGACTGGATAAGGCACTGAGCTACAAGCATAGCAGAATATCATTAGGAATGATTTTATTGATTTTTTTCTAGACTAGGAGTGTTGGGTTCTATCCTAGGTCCCTGGGTCGTCTTGATTACACACAGCATGCCGGGTGTGGTTTCCTTCTTAAGGATTTAAGTCAAATCAGACATTGCCATTCTTTTCTCATATAATATATCCGCATTATAGTTTCCCCTCCCCCTACTCCCACAAGCTTTGTGACACCGTTGCCCTAGCATATCTTGCAGGCAGGGCAGATTGTAGAGCAAAGGTTTTGAGGCTAGGTTCGTGTTTATGTTTCTCTTTCAGTAGCCTGCAGAGAACCATCCTGCACCAAAGAGACTAGAACATAGGTGGGTACCAGCTTGACTCCTCCATATTCAATGAATTGGGTGAGTGTTGTCCTAGGCAATGCAGCACTGCAGTCAGTTTGCAGAGAGCAACATTTTGTCTTAGCAACAGTCTGGGCTGTTCGGGGATTTTCATAGGAACTCTTTGGCTAACAACTCAATTGAATGCAGCCCAGTCCTGCCACTGGAAGTCCTGCCTGGCTGCAAGAGATGCTCAGTTGAGACTCTGTATACCCCAGTACTAGGAGTCCTCACTAGGACCACCTTCATAGATCCTAGGAAATTTCTGCTGTGCAAGATTTCCACACCACCCCTGAAATACCCAATCCACCAGTTCTAGTTGACTCTCCCTGTAGCCTCACTTTTCACTCAATCTCCCCTCATCCTGATCCTCCAGCTCCCATCCCGCCATCCACCTGGAAAATCGATCCTATTTCCCCCTCAGAGGGAGATCCCTGCATTCCCCTCCCCCAGATACCTCCTCTCCTCTTTTCCCTAACCTCTCTTGACATAGGGATTATAGCTTGGTTGTCATTTACATAATGGCTAATATCTCTTATAAGGGACTATGAACCATATTTAACTTTCTCGCGTTGGGTTGCCTCACTCAGGATGATATTCTCCCCTGGTCCTCTCCATTTGCTAATAGATTTCATGACATAATTTTTAAAAATAACTGAGTAATATTTCACTGTGTACCACATTTTCTCTATCCATTCTTTTTTATTATTATTATTTTTTGTTTTTCAAGATAGAGTCTCTCTGTGTAGCCCTGGCTGTCCTAGACTTGCTTTGTAGACCAAGCTGGCCTTGAATTCACAGTGGTCCACCTGCCTCTGCCTCCTGAGTGCTGGGATTAAAGGCATGTACCACCATGCCTGTCTCTCTCTATCCATTCTTTTGTTGAGGGATATTTAGATTGTTTGCAATTCCTGACTATTATGAATAAAGTTGCAGTGAACATAGTTGAACAATTGTCCTTGTGGTAGGATGGAGCATCCTTTGGGTTTACATTCAAGAGCAGTATAGCTGGGCCTGGAGGTAGATGGATTCCTATCTTTCTGAGAAACTTCCATATATTGATTTCCATAGTGCACGGACAAGTTTGCACTTCCACCAGCAATGGAGACTTGTTCCTCTTATTCCACATCCTCTCCAGTATGAACTGTCATTTGTGTTATTTATCTTAGTCTTCTAATGGGTGTAAGATGAAATCTCAAAATAGTTTTCATTTGTATTTCCCTGATGGATAAAGATGCTGAACATTTCTTTATGTATTTCTCAGCCACTTGATATTCCTCTATTGAGAATTCTCTGTTTAGATCTGTTCCTCACTTTAGAATTCAATTATTTGTTTTTTTTTAAATTTTCTAGTTCTTGAGTTCATCTCACGTTTTCGATATTAGTCCTCTGTTGAATGTGGAGTTGGTGAAAACATCCCATCCTGTGGGCTGCTGCTTTGCCTGAATTACAGTGCCTTTTGCCTTACAGAAGCTTTTCAATTTCATGAGGTCCCATTTACTAGTTGTTTATCTTAGTGTCACTTCTGTTGGTGCTCTGTTCAGGAAGTCTTCTCCTGGGCCAATGTGTTCAAGGCTATTCCCCACTTTCTCTCCTGTCAGATTCAGTGTATCTGGTCTTATGCTGAGGCCTTTGATTCAATTGGTCTTGAGTTTTATGCAAAGTTATGAATATGAATCCACTTGCATTCTTTTACATGCAGATATCCAGTTTGACCAGCACCATTTGTTGATGATACTGTCTTTTTTTCCAGTGTGTATTTCTGGCTTCTTCATAAAAAACTCAGGTGTCCAAACGTGTGGGGATTTATGTCTGGGTCTTCAGTTGGATTTCACTGATAAACATGCCTGTTTTTATGCCAATACCTCATGGCCTTTTACCACGAGAGTTCTGTAGCACAACTTGAAAGTGGGAATGGTGAGACCTCCAGCAGTTCTTTTATGGTTCAGGACTGTTTTAGCTACCCTAGGTCTTTTGTTTTTTCATACTAAATTGGGATTTATCCTTTCAAGATCTGTTAATAATTGTGTTGGAATTTTGACAGAGACTACACTGAATTTGTAGATTCCTTTTGACAGAGTGGCCATTTTTTTTTTTTTTTTTTTTTTTTACTGTGTTACTCTTACTGATTCATGAGCATAGGCAATCTTTCCATCTTCTGATATCTTTTTCAATTTATTTCTTCAAATACTTGAATTTTTTTTTAATATACAAGACTTTCAGTTACTTGGTTAGAATTACCCTGAGGTATTTTATATTTGAGGCTATTGTGAAAGGAATTGTTTCCTGATTTCTTTCCCACTCTGTTTACTGTTTGTATATAGGAAGGCTACTCATTTTTTTGTGAGTTAATCTTGTATCCAGCCACTTTCCTGAAAATGTTTATCAGCTCTAAGAGTTCCCTGGTGGGATTTTTAGAGTGACTTATGTATAGTGTCATATCATCTGAAAACAACAATACTTTGACTTCTTCTTTTTCAATGTTTACATCATTTATCTCCTTCTATTGTCTTATTGTTCAAGCTAAGACTTTAAGTACTGTGGTAAGTAGATAATGGAGAGCATGGGTAACCTCGCCTTGTTGCTGGTTTTGGTGGAATTGCTTTGCATTTCTCTTCATTTGAGTTGACATTTGGTTTTTTCCTTTGTTATGTTTCAACATGTCTCTTTTGTCCCTAATATGTCCATGAAGGGGCATTAGATTTTGTCAAAGGCCTTTTCTAGCAAGAAAATTGTCCGTTTCTTTTAGATTTTCCAATTTGTTGGAATATCTCTTTTTCAACCCTTTACCCTGAGGTAATGTCTGTCCTTGATGTTGAGGTGTTTCTTGGATACAGCAGAAGGATGGATCCTGTTTTCATATACCTTCTATTGGTCTGTGTCTTTTTATTGGGGGAAGGAAATGATTGATACTGAGAGAGATCAATGACCAATGACTGTTGATTACTATTATTTTGTTGTTGTTGGTGTTGGGTAGTGGATGTAAACATGTTTTTTTTTTTTTGTTTTTTTTTTTTATTAATTTATTCTTGTTACATCTCAATGTTTATCCCATCCCTTGTATCCTCCCATTCCTCCCCCCCCCCTGTAAACATGTTTTGATCCCAAGTGTGGGATGTGAAATAGACTTGTGTGAGGGCATGTGATGTTTGCCTGCTGGAAACAGACTTGTGAGTTGGAGAATAATGGTTGTTGGCTGGTATGAACTCTGAGAGGAAATAAAACCAGAGGCTTGGCTTTTGCATCACTTTGCATTGTTTGGCTGTTTATCACTTCACTTCAAGACACTCCTAGAAAGAAACACTCCAGAGAATGCTTCGATATTCCAGGTTCTGGCTGCTGTGGTTGTGGTCACTTTTGCTGAATTTCCAGCTTGGGGTTTAATGGGCTTGCTGGAATCTTGACTACGAAAAGGAATTGCTCTAAAGCACTGAGTCTTAAAACGTCTACCTCTCCTGTCCCAATTAACCTTCCTTTCCTATCTAGGGTAGGCCGGTTGGAAGGGAACTAGAAGCTTTAAAGAACTCCAAATATAGTCAATCAAATTAGTGAAATACAAACATTGGTACATTAAATTCTGTACCAAATTTCCAAATAAAGTATGTTTTAAAAGATCAAAGCCTACAGTGCTGTGTGTTGTGTGTGCATGCTTCCTTTCTTTTGATTTTGTTGGTGTGAGATCATGTATTTCCTGTGTTTTTATGGGTATAGTTAACCTCCTTAGGTTGTAATTTTCCTTTTAGTATCTTTTGTAGGGCTGACTTTGTGAGTAAATATTGTATAAATTTCACTTTACCATGGAATGTGCTATCTTCTCCATATATGGTGATTGAAAGTTTTGTTAAGTATAGTAGTCTGAGCTGGTGTGCATGGTCTCTTGTCTGCAGGATGTCTGTCTAGACCCTTCTGGTTTTTTGAGGCTCTTGTTGCAGCTAATTTAATAGTATGGCCTAATAAATGTTTGTTATTAAGCTAATTATTGTTATTGTGGTACTTTCTAACCCACTACCAATCAACGAAAACACAAATACCTGTTATATTTAGCTAAAACAAGCCTTTACCTGGGGCAGGATAGATATTACCTTCTAAGTTCTTCTCTGCTAACTTCCGGCCTCCATTACATTCCATCTTCTCTAATAATTTCTATTTGATATACCTCCCACCCACAATCCCAAAATACTTGTTAATGTTCTCCATCTCTTTCCATGAGGAACTTCAGAGTTCTTCCTCTGGGCCCACATGGTTCTCTTCTTACCCCGTGGCATTTCTCCTCCTCCTTCCTCCTCCTCCATCCCATCTTTTCTCTCCCAAGATCTTCTCTGTCTTCAAAGTCAGCAAACCTTAGTTATGTCTATCCCGTTTGCCTACCCAGGTGTGTCGGCTTTTCATTGGTCAAGTAGGAATAAGTGTTTAGACAAGGTTACACAGGAATGCTTGGGACACATTAAAAGACAATAAGTAGTTATTACCATCAAAATACATCAGATCAATCCCCCATAGTCTTCACTGAGAAGTCAGGTGTAATTCTAGTAGTTCTGTCTTTATATGTTATTTGGCCTTTTCTGATTGCAGCTTTTAATATTCTTTGTTGTTGTTGTTGTCCTGTGTGTTTAGTATTTTGATTTTTATGTGGTGAGGGAACTTTCTTTTCTGGACCAATCTGTTTGTTCCTCTGCATGATTCTTACACATCTTGCACATTCTAAAGAAGGCGTCTCCTTCCTTAGGTTAGGAAATTTTTCTTCTATGGTTTTGTTGAAAACATTTTCTAGGCCTTTGAGCTGAGTTTTTCCCCCTTTCTCTGTTTTATTATTATTAGGTTTGGTGTTTTCATAGTGTCCCAGATTTCCTAGATGTTTATGTCAGGAGATTTTTAGACTTAACGTTTTCTTTGACTGATGTATCCATTTCTTCCATAGTATCTTTAGCACCTGAGATTATCTTTCATCTTGTGTATTCTGTTGGTGAAGCTTTCCTCTGTAGTTCCTAAATGTTTCATTTCCAGAATTCCCTCAGTTTGTGTGTTTTCTTTTCTTTTTTAAAAAAATATTTATTTATTATTATGCATACAGTGCTCTGCCTGCACATACACCTGCAGTCCAGAAGAGGACATCAGATCATATTATAGATGGTGTGAGCCACCATGTGGTTGCAGGGAATTGAACTCCTGTCTGCACTGAGCCATCTCTCCAGCCTTTGGTCCGGGCTTTATTTGTTTATTTTTATTTCCAATTTCAGGTTTTGAACATTTATTTATTTCCTTTCATTGTTTGCTTTCCTTGATTTCTTTAAGGAATTCATTCACTTCCTCTTTAAGGACCTCTGTCACGTTCAGGCAGGTGGTTTTAAGATCTTCATCTTGTGCTTCAGCTATGTTGTAATATTCAGGGCCTGCAGTGGTTGGACAGCTGGGTCCTGGTGGAGGCACATTGCCCGGGCTGTTGTGTTTTTATGCTGGCATCTCGGCATCTGGGTTTGGGGTGATTAAAGGCTAGGTGTTGAGATATGGTCTTGTTTTTGTTGGGTTTTTATTTTGTTCCTTGGTATGTGTTTCCTCTCTGGATTTTTGGAGAGTGTGATGGCTGTGTGCTGCCTGATTTCCTGGCCTGTTCAGCTGGTGTGTTCACAGAGGATGTCTGGTGGTCTTGGAGGTTGAGATACTGAGATTAGTTGGGGGAGGAAGGTTGAAGGTCTTTGTGGTCCACTGGAGAATGGAGTCAGAAAGGGAAGGGAGAGTACAGCAAGTTTCCAGCTACAGACCTGTGGAGGGAACTGCGGTGTGTGTGTGTGTGTGTGAGGGGGGGTTTGTTGGCTCTCAGAGCAGGCGGAGAAAGATTGTTCTGCCTTCAGCCTACTTGCTGACCTTGGAGGAGAGGCCCTTGGGTTAGCAGAGGGTGTCTGCTAGAGCTGGGATCTGGGACAAAGCAACACGTTGGAGGAAGGTCGTTAGGAGGGGCTGGTGTATTGGAAATAAACATGTTTTTGTTTTGATTCCAAGCGTGGGATGTGAAACAGACTTGTGTGAGTGTGTGTGGTGTTTTCATGCTGGAAACAGACTTGGGAGAATAGGTGATGTTTGTCCTCTTTCAGGGCATGGTCTTTGCCAGCTCATAAACATCCTAGTACAGACTCTGAGAGGAGCTGCCCAAAACAAGAGGCTTGGCTTTTTTTTTCTCTCTTTGGTCTTGGCATTGTTTTCTATTGTTTGGCTGTTCATCAGTCCACTACAAAATGCTCCTAGAGAGAACTGCTCCAGAGAACACTTTGAAGTTCTGGCTGCTGCTCTGGGTTCTGGCTGCTGCGGTTGCAGTCACCTTTGCTGAATTGCTGGTTTGCTGTTTAACGGGTCTTCTGGAATTCTGTCCACTATGCCAGTGGAATCACTCCAAGGAACTGAGTCTAAAAAGGTCTACTTCTCCTGTTCCCGCTAACTTCTTTTCTGTCCTATCTAGGGTAGGTAGGTTGGAAGGGAGGTATAAGCACAAAAGAGCCCAAAATAAAGTAGGTTTGAAAAAGTTCAAAACCTAAGGCATGGTTTGTGGGATCCACAGGTGATGTGGACAGGGGTGAGGGAAGGTGTTGTGTTGTGTTGCAGCTCTAAGGGCAAGACTGGGGAATTTGGAGAGAGCGAGAGAGAGAGAGAGAGAGAGAGAGAGAGAGAGAGAGAGAGAGAGAGAGAGAGAGAGAGAGGTGGGCAACCTACCTGGTTTTCTGTCAGGCACGCAAGGCCTCTAGAACTGAGATTTTTAAACTTGCAAGGCAAGCACTTTACTTTCTAGCCAAAGGTTTTCATTTCATTTCTCCTCCTCTTTCTCCTCCTCCTCCTCCTCCTCTTTCTTCTCTTTTTTGTAACTGGAAGAGGCTAAAAGAAGCTACCACAGGCAGGATGACTTGGCACATACCTGGGTGTGATGGTTATGTGTGGGAAAGATTAAGCTTTGTCACAGGTGGAAGCAATCTTGGCGGGCTTTACCCTTGGGGCACCCCATGAATACCTTGTGACAGACTGAGTGAAGCCATCCTGGGCCTGGAATTCACGAAGCAGACCTTGGAACTCCAACTGGGCTATTGTTTTTCTAATTGACCCTCAACGGGAGAAGGAGACCACCCTGCCCATGTGACTGAGGCAGGTGGGGAGGAGACAACAACAAGTTCAGCCTGGGCTGGAGCGCGTGTGGAGCAGCGGACCAGCTGGACCAGCATGCGGGCCAGAGAGACACCTAAGGACCCGTCCCGTGGAACGGATATCGGAAGGTTCACTCTCCTGTTCCTTTAACCTTTTTTCCTTCTTGTGTAAGCCTGTTGGGTTGTATAATAAAGTTTAATTATTAAAAAACAGAGCCAACATCTGGCGCCTAACATGGGGCCCGATGGGTTCCACAGTCCTTAATAGTATGAGGGAAGATTCAGTATTCAAAGGTATAGAAATGTTGTTTCAGGGTATGAGCAAAGTTGCAACTGCTGTTGCAAAACTTTTTCCTGCATTATACTTAGAGGGAATTCTCTGTTTTTTCATTGTCCTTTTATTACAATATTTCATGCTTAGAAGGATTAGAAGAAAGGCTAATGACATAGTAAAGCCAGAAGGGTCAGTAAATTCTATCCTTTTGGAAAAGATTGCAGATTTGACTGGACAGATGGAAAGGCTGAGGAAAGAAAATGAAAGGATGAGAAAGCAGAAAGAATTTTTGGTAATTGGTAGTGATGAAGGACAGAAAATAGAGAGACCGGAAAGCCAGAAAAAACCAGAAGAGTCAGTAAGATCTATCCTTTTGGAAAGAATTACTGACTTGACTGAACAAATGGACAAAATGCAGAAAAAACTGGAAGGGCTGGAAAGGCAGAAGGCACCTTTGGTTAAAAAGGGTGGAGAAGGTCAGAAACCAGAGGCAAAGGAAGCCAGACCAACCAAAAGGTCTTTGGAAGTAAATGTCCCAGTGGAGGACACCTCCACAGTCACCCAGACACCTTCAGCTTTTCCAGTCACTGTAAGACATGTGCCCGAGCGAAATAGTGCTGAGGGTTATGCCGAAATGGCCTGGCGTCCTGTAGACATGATGGATTTAAAACATTTTAAGAAATCTGTCATCAAATATGGTGTGCACTCTACCTTTGTTAAACAAATGTTAAACAACTGGGCCACTCAGAATAGACTTGTTCCCCAAGATTGGAAAAATTTAGTTTCAGCGGTATTGGAAGCAGCACAACAGTTACAGTGGTTATCATGGTGGCGAACAGAGGCTATAAAAATAGAACAAGAAAATATGACACAGGGAATAAATATTAATAGAGATCAATATACTAACATTAAAGAACAAATTCAAGCTGAAGATAGAGTGATTGAACAGTGTCGTAAGGCAGCCTTGAGAGCTTGGGAGCTGGTAGAGGAACCTGGAAAAACAACTATTCCATTTACTAAAGTGTTCCAAAGACCTCTGGAGCCCTTTACAGAACTTTTGCAGAGATTAGGATCTGCTATAGATAAAGTGATGCCACATTCTGACACCAAACAGGCATTAAAACTTATCATGGCTTATGAAAATACAAATGCTGAATGTAAGAGGGTGCTTAGACCATTAAAGGAAAGAGGCGCTCCACTAGATGAGAGGCTCTCCACTAGATGACTTGGTAAAAGAGACAGTTAATATCAACTCTCAGGAGCATCAAAATAATATTGTGGGACAAACTTTAGCCAGAGAGCCCAGATATCATAATACTCGGTGCTTCAATTGTGGTAAAATTGGCCATGTGCAAAAAAACTGTAGAGATAGAAGGTGCAATAACCCAGGAGAAAATGTAACTCATAGGAGAGAACAAGGAGGTTCTGGTCTTGATGGTAATGAGGTACCAAGACTCCCAGGGTATGGTAGTCACTGTGGGAAAGGGGAACATTGGTCTTGGGATTGTCAGTTTTAGAGAGATGTGCAAGGTAATATCTTGCCAATGGGAAATGGCAGGAGAGGGCCATTGTCTCAGGGCCCACATAAACAATGCCTGCCAAATTCCTTTGGCCAGTCAGGAAGTGACAAACCCGCAGGAAAATGGAAACTGAGTGTTAGTGATCTAATGCGTGCTACTGAAGGCAGTGCAGCCTTGGATCTGGCTTCAAATATGTCTCTTACCCTATCTCCCCAGGTTGAATGTTACAAATTAAATACTGGTGTTTTCGGACCTTTGCCTTCAGGCACAGTAGGAATGGTTCTGAGAAGAAGTGGGCTGACTTCTCATGGTTTTATTGTGCATCCCGGTATTATAGACAGAGATTCTAAAGAGGAAATAAAAATCATGGCATGTGTGAAAAAGGAGATGAAAATCGATGCTGGGGATAAAATTGCTCAACTCCTACTGTTTCCTTACATTAAGGGCAAAGCCGCTCCAGTGGAAAAGACTGGTGCGTTCGGAAGCACAGGGACATGTGTGTTCTGACAAACAGTAATTAATGATCAGAGACCTAAGTTAATTATACAATTAAATGGTGTTAAAATAGAAGGCTTGGTAGACAGCGGAACTGATGTCTCCATCATTTGCCAGAAGTCTTGGAACCAAAATTGGCCACTTAAGAAGGTTTATACCAAAATTATAGGAATTGGTAAGCTATCTCAAATAAAACAAAGTGTACAGTGGCTTGAGTGTGTGGGACCAGACAGGCAGATAGGGAGGCTGAGACCCTATGTGGCTGACATTCCCATAAATCTATGGGGAAGAGACCTCTTACAACAATGGGGTACTCAGATTAGTATTTCTGCAAATACTGAGATAAACAAGGTTGAAACTGTGGGTGAATTGGCATGCGCTTCTGGGGAAGAGATTAATGTAAGTGATCAAGGGTGGCCACAAGCTATGCCCATTGTCCAACCTCAGAACTCTTCAGGTTTAGAGTGCCAAAATTTATAAGAGGGGCCACTGCTGAGATACCAACCGCCTTGCCCCTAAAATGGATTTCAAACAGACCTGTATGGCAGGAGCAGTGGCCCTAGCAAAAGAAAAGTTACAGGCACTTCATGGTTTAGTGAAAGAGCAGCTGGAGGCTCAACACATTGAAGAATCTTCCAGTCCCTGAAATTCCCCTGTGTTTGTGGTAAGAAAGAAATCAGGTGGATGGAGAATGATAACAGATTTGAGGGCCATAAGCAAGGTGATTCAACCCATGGGTTCGCTTCAACCTGGAATTCCTTTGCCTTCCTTGCTACCTAGGTCTTGACATATAATTACAATTGATTTAAAAGATTGTTTTTTCACCATACCTCTACATGAGATGGACAGGGAAAGGTTTGCTTTCTCAGTACCTACTCTGAACAGTAATTCTCCAATGAAGAGATATCATTGGAAGGTACTTCCACAGGAACTGTTAAATAGCCCAACTTTATGCCAGTATTTTGTGCAACAACCTTTAGAAATAATTCGTAAGCAGTTTCCTCAATCTATCATATACCATTACATGGATGATATTCTGCTAGCTGATTCTGATCCTAGTGTTGTAGAAAAAATGTTTCAGGAAGCCCAAAGAATTCTACCATGCTGTGGATTACAGATTGCTGTGAAAAAAATACAAAGAGGAGATTCAATTACCTATTTAGGCTATAAAATAACTGAACAAAAAAATTCGACCACAAAAGGTACAGATCCATACAGATCAATTGCAAACTCTTAATGACTTTCAAAGATTATTGGGAGATATTAACTGGTTAAGGCCTACAATCGGGTTAGCTACCTATGAGTTAAGTAACTTGTTTCAAACATTACAAGGGGATTTGGATTTAAACAGTCCTAGATGTCTAACTGCTGAGGCAGAAAAGGAGTTAATTCTGGTGGAGCAAAAACTTCAAAAGGCATATGTGGATAAAATTGATCCTGAACTTGGTTGCATTCTGGTTATTTTGCCTTCAAAACGTTCTCCTACTGGGCTTCTTATACAAAGGGAAGACAGGATCATAAAATGAATATTCCTGACAAATAAACAAAACAAAAAATTGAAAACATACATAGAGAAAATTTCTAAATTGATTACAAGGGGAAGAATAAGGTTGCACCAATTGTCAGGGATGGACCCGACAGAAATTGTAGTGCCTCTTACTGATTCTCAGATTATGTCTTTATGGATAATTAATGAAGATTGGCAAAAAGCTGGTAGTAACTATTTGGGAGACATTAACAATAGATACCCCAAAACAAACATATACAGTTTATAAAAAGAACTAATTGGATCCTTCCAAGTATTGTAAAGAGGTCACCAATCTCAGGGGCACCTACCTTTTTCACTGATGCAAATAAATCAGGTATGGCTGGTTATAAGTCTGAGAAAATGACCAAGGTGATTAAAAGCCCATTTACATCAGTTCAAAAATCAAAATTATATACAATCCTTTTGGTATTGTTAGATTTTCCTGAATCTCTTAATATAATTACTGACTCTCAATATGCTGAAAGAGTTGTTTTGCATATAGAAACTGCTAAATTTATTCCTGATAACACAAAATTGACTACCTTATTTATAGAACTACGACAGGTCATCAGAAGCAGAAATTATCCCTTGTACATTACTCATATTCAATCCCATACAGGTTTACCAGGTCCATTGGCACAAGGAAATGAAGAGATCGACAAATTATTGATAGGTAATGTATTCGAAGCCTCAAAATTTCATGAAAAACATCATGTCAATGGTAAGGGGTTGAAGAAAAGATTCTCTATCACTTGGCAACAAGCCAGAGAAATAATTAATAAGTGTCCTACATGTTCCTTATATAGTCAATTACCATTATCTGCTGGAAATAACCCTAGAGGTAACAGAAGGAATAAAATTTGGCAGATGGATGTGTTTCATTTTACAGAATTTGGAAAAATGAGGTATGTGCATCATACCATTGATACATATTCAGGTTTTCAGTGGGCAACTGCCTTAAGTTCTGAAAGGACTGACTGTGTGATTACTCATTTGCTGGAAATAATGACATTTATGGGAATACCTGCACACATTAAGACTGACAATGCTCCTGCATATGTGTCCCTTAAGATGAAAAACTTCTTTATGTATTATAATATAAAGCATGTTACTGGTATACCTCACAATCCCACAGGACAAGCAGTTGTGGAAAGAGCTAATCGTAACTTAAAAGAAATGCTTATTAAACAAAAGGAAAGGGTAAAGACACCCAGGGACCGATTAAATAATGCTTTGTTGACTCTAAATTTTTTTAATGTGAATGATGAAGAGACGTCAGCTGCAGAGAGACATTGGGTGATAGAAAAAACTAAGGAGTTGGGACAACCAATATTCTACAAGGATTTGTCAAGTATGTAATGGAAACCTGTGGTAGTTTTGAGATGGGGTCGTGGGTATGCGTATGTTTCCACAGGGAGTGAAAAAATATGGCTACCAACTAAACTTATAAAGATTAGATCTGATCATATAGCAAGTGAATCTTAAGAGCTACCTGGTTCTTAACAACTTGACATTGTTTCTTACAGCTTGGAGAACTAATGCCCTCTTCTGTCCTGTTGGTGTATATGCAGGTAGAGCCCTGTATTTGCAAAAAAACAGGACAATGCTGAAAACAAAGCAGGCAGCATGGGTGATTTAACCCCAAAAGCATGCCTCTGGCACCTTGAGCAAGGTGCCTCAACTGATATTCCTTGAAAAATTATACATGTACTAACATACCTGAACTAATGATTTCAAAAGTCTGCTTACTTTCAGAGCAAAAAACAGGACAATTATGAAGATTGAACTTCTCCCTCTGGCACTACTGCTTCTTCCTGAAATTGCATGCATATTAACAATAAATTGGCTAGCCAAAAGGATCGATCCCAAAAGGACTGGACAAAAACAGCTAGCTTTTCCAGTGCTTGGCCAATATATTATTTTTCTAGGGTACCCGAAAAAGATTTTTCTCCTAAACAGCATAAAGTAATTTTGAGAACACAACGCCCCCATTCCCAGTAGGTGGGATGGGTGTTTTTGGTGGGTTACCAATGGACATCTTTACCTAACGGGGTTAGTTACAATTAATAAAAGTTCATTTGGAGATTTCGTTCTTCTATCTTTCTTTCTCTCTTACTTTCTATCCCTTTTAATATTAAGGAAAGGGGGGGAAGGGAGGATACAGGTTTGTAGAATAAAAGGTAGATTATTGAATCTACTAACTTCAAAAATCCTACATTGGTATTGTAGATTGATGAAAATTTAAGACTTTTGATTGATGGAAATTTAAGTCCAACTTTTGCTTCATTGATAAGAATTTAAATTGTATATTGTCATTCATTTTTGCCTTATGTATTGTATGTTATATGTTGACAAAATATTATATATTGTATGTTAGAAACTTAAGTTAATTTTATTCAATGTTTATTTAATGTATTATTCATGTACCACTAATGTCTTAGGAAAAACTGTTCAGGAAGATCGGGGATAAAAGTTGGTATTTAGTTACGTAGAAATCCTACTAGATACTAACTTACTTTGTCATAGAGCAGGTTTGGTTAATTTCTTGTATATGTCTTCAAAGGAATAGATTGATAACTGTAAGAATAGATAGAGTTGGTCTTCAAACTCTTCCGAGATCCACAGAATATGGCATTTAAGAATGAGGGCTTTCCTGACAGAGAGAGACATCTGCTCCTGGCCGCTTCTCCATTTGCATCATTGAAGATGGGGGCTTCAAGAGACGTGGGTGACAGAATGGTCACTGGACGGAGAAACTGCTCTTATCTCTACTGCTGATGACAGGCTGACTGGCTGCAATGATCAACAGTGATGCTGGAAAGTTGACTGTCCAGCTTTGAAGAGACTAGATGGACCAGAACATCGGATTTCCTGCTTCAAAAAGCAGTTTGTTGGGTGTTTTGGGCCGATAAGGCTGAAGACCGATTGCCCCAAAGAAGGAGAGAATCCGGTGACTATCCAGGCGGTCTGCTCTCTCTGTCTTATGCAACTTGGAAGTTGCCTGCCAGCACGTCCTTTATTAGATAGATTTTCCTTCTTGGGTCTCTGATGGGATTGAAGACTAGATAGCCACCGTGTTACTAAAAGCTTTAGTTTATGAATTAAAAACACATTTATAGATTGATAATTGCAATTTCTCCTGAAAGAAAAGGACTCTCTTTGCTAGGATAGTGGAATACTTTCTCTCAGGTTAACAAGTATAAAAGGACTTGGTTATGTACTTGATACCTGATGATTATGTATATATGTATATGTGTGTATATAGTTCTTAATTTTTTTAAAAGAGAAGGGGGATGTGTGGGAAAGATTAAGCTTTGCCACAGGTGGAAGCAGTCTTGGCGGGCTTTACCCTTGGGGTACCCCATGAATACCTTGTGACAGACTGAGTGGAGCCATCTTGGGCCTGGAATTTAGGAAGCAGGCCTGGGAACCCCAACTGGGCTATAGAAGAACCTACCTTGGATGTGGGAAGCATCGTTTTGTAGGCTGCTGCCCTGAGCTGTGGAAGAGTAAAGGAAGCTAGCTCAGCAGAAGGGAGCAGGCAGCACGGAGGGCTCTGCTTGTGACTGCGGCTGTGCTGTGACCAGCTGTCTAGGGCCCCCATCCCTGTGACCGTCATCTGGAATTGTAAGTTGCGTGAACCCTTTCCTCCCCTAAGTTGCTTTTGGTTATGGTGTTTTATCACAGCAACAGAAAGGAGACTAGAACACCACATGAGGAGATAAGCATAGACAGCTTCCATCTTGGAAAGAAATGAGGCCTTTATGTCCAAATCCGCAAGGGCACCCCTTTTTCTAGACAAGGAGGAGCTCAGTTCACAGTCACGGGCAGGCCCTGTGCATTCTGGGCTGGGAAGCAAGAGGGTGATGTCATTCATTCTATTGTGCCCCAGGTCTGAGACACTGTGTGACTCTGTGATGGTCACTTGGCTTCTCTGAGCCTTGGATTTCCCTTTCGCAAATGGTTGCACCTGTCTCCCAGTGCTCTCCCAGAGGAAGCAAGATCACACACTCCAGGGATCACGTAGGTTCCCCCATCTGCCTTGGCTGTTGTTGCTTTAGGCAGAAATGAGAATGTGCTTTTGAAAATAACCTCTGGAGACTCTGAAATACCATCATAAAGTTGAGATCTCTCCAGGTCACCAGGCTTCTAGAAAGGCTCAGAGGCTGCGGGGTGAGCAATGTATTTCTACTTATTAGGACATGCAAGAGAGCTGTGCGAAAGCACACCACCGGGCATGTGACAGAAGCCGTACTCACAGAGAGGCAAAAGCTGGCAGCAGGCACTTTCCAGTGAGTGTTTTATTTGCAAGTTTCTTTACTGTGCTTTGGGCACGGTTCTGACCCCAGAGAACTGTTGTAAAAGCGGACACATAGTACAAAGGGTGGCCACTGGACTCATCAGGGGAGCTGTTGGAGCTGTTTTCCTCAACCTTGCAATGAGGCAGGCTTCTCTGCAGGACACAAGGGTCCCAGCCTATCCCTTCTTGTCCTTTCCTTGACTGGGATATGAAAGCAACACAGGGAAGAGAAAGGGACCTTCAAAGGCAAAGACACCCTCAGGATGAGACATAAAATTGGCTCTGGGGCAAGTTTTAATTGTATGTTGAAGTTCTTGCCCGTATTCCGATCTTGAGGTATGAAGTTGACAACCGGGGAACGCACAGTTAGACAGCAGCCAAAGCCTCTGCCAGTCATACTGGTAACTGTCCTGGGTCCTTGCTGCTTTCTTTCTCCGGCATCCTGTCAGGCAATGTTACAGTCTTCTTTGATCTGATGTTGGCTGACCCCGCCCTGCTCGTTTCTCACAGATCCGTCATTTTTTCTCCTAAGCCACAAGCTTAGGTAAACTTCAGAGAGTTTGCTCCGGTATCCCCGAGAATGTTCTGTTTTGTATGCCTTTTTGTATTCTCTTCATTTCTGGGGAAACGCTGACACATCTAAAGGCAGAAATTCCTGCAGATGCTTTCCCATGGATACTTTGCACAGCATCCTGATTTCCTTTTCTAAGCTGAGAGAAACCTCTTGTGAACTGTCTAAAGCAAGTGAGTAGTGGGGTAGTGGTACTGTCCATGTGTGCTCTAATTCCCAGTGTTCCACCACACTCCCTCAGAATGCAGTTAAACAATCTAAGGGTAGGGCTCGGCCTTATCTTAAACACCCACTGAACAAATAAATCTCTTCTTAAATCCTCAAATGATGCTGTAAACACCATATATAAAAAACAGTACATACAAGTAAGATAAATGCACAGAGTTACTGTTGTGTGTGTTTGCTCTCCCATAGCTATAACAAAATACCCGAGACCATCAACTTAAAAAAAAAAAAAAAAAAAAAAGGAAAGCTTTATTGTGACCGTTTCAGAAGTTTTGGGTTATGGCATTTGGGTCTTGTTTTGGGCCTGTGACATCTCATATGAAGGAGGAGGACTGGTCAGCTCATGGTGGCTGAGAGACAAAGATAGGAGCAGAAGGAGCCCAGGCTCTAATACCCATTTCAAGGGCACACTCCCTAAGACCTAAATTTTGCCTACTACGTCCCAGTTCTTAGACGCTCTGCTGCCTTCAATTACTGTTCCTTTTTTCCCCTCTAACTTCCTCCTCCCATCCCCCCTTTCCTTTCTTTTTGACACCAGGTCCCACTGACCAGGAATTTGCTATGTAGACCAGGTTGGCCACAAGCTCACAGAAACCCACCTCTGCCAGGTATCTTTAAAAAGAATTATTTATTACTGTATGTGTGCATAGAATTGCATGAGTTGATGTGCACGATCTTCATGAGGGATCCCTCAGAGGTTAGAGGAGGCCATCAGGCCCCCTGGAATTGGAGTGTCAGGTGTTTGTGAGGCAGGACCTATTCTGGGTGCTGGGAAATGAACTCAGGTCTTCTGTGATTCTCCCTGCCTTCCTGCCTGCCTCCCTCCCTCCCTTCCTCCCTCTCTCCCTCCTTCTGTCCCTCTCTCCCTTCTTTCCTCCCGCTTTCATTCTGTCTCCCTCCCTTCCCCCTTCTCCTTCTTTCTTTTGAGAATAGCATCCAAAGTGTTGTGCATACCTACTACTGAGCAACACCGCCAGGCCTCTCTTGAGTGAACCCTTTCCCTGACCCCTGCTCTTTTACCTCACAGTCCTTGTCACTTGTCCCCTTTTAGATGTATTGTATCATCTTCTTCACATTTTCCTTGTCCTGTCCTTCCTCCCATCAGTCCTTGCAGGCTTAACAAGAGTGTTATGATGCTTGTTCACCGACAGGTGCTGATCTCGGCGACTGCCTGTCTCATGGTGGGGCCCGGAGTGTGCCTGAAGCTTACTGAGCACTCACAACTAGTTCTTATCCTTTGCCACTTAAATCATGGAGCAACACTCTTCTGTACATAATTTCATTACTACACGGAGTTGAGGGAACTGAAGTTTACGCAGGTTAAGATGTGCAGGGCCACAGATGACCGGGAGCAAGAGACCAACATGACCTAAGTTCAGATGCTCTGTCCTAACCGTGCTCCTGTGGCATTTGTCACTGCACTGGGCTGCAGCCTTTTCTATATTTTAATCAACATTGCTGTATCTTTCCCTAAGACATAAGAGACAGAGAATTTGGAGGAGTTGAGGAACTTTGTTGCTAATTTTAGAGCTTCTGGCTTAAATTGTATATATATACACACACACACATATGTATATAGATACATATATATGTTTCTATATACATATATATGTATTAATTTTAAGTAAAAAAGAAAATATTTAAGAGCCAGAAACTCTAAAAATGAGCAACAAAACCAAGTGATGATATTACTGCTCCAATCCCCCTCTAGCCTCTGTCTTCAGAAGCACCTCATAGCTTTTGCATTTTCTTCCAAACTTCTGAAACTTATCCAAGTATTTCTGTTGCTTCACTTCTCTTCTTCAGTTTTAAAAATTCTACGTAGGAAGACATTTATAACTCCCCCTTCCCTCTCACACACACACAGAGAGGGAAGCTGCATGTGGGCACAATACACTCCTTTCCAATCTCTGACATCCTGATGTCACTAGTTCGGTTGTATCATAAGCCAGTATCTTCACCTGTTTCCTGTTCCTGGAGCTTGTAAGTCCAAGAACACAGCACCTGTAAAGGCCTTGCACAGTTCCAACCATGGCACAGGGCAGGAAGGGACATATGTGAGGGAGAACACCTTTCAGTGACGTCCACTCTCCCAAAACAGACCGAATCCTGGGAGGAAGGCGTTGTCGATTCTTCTACGTGGCCTGATCATCTCTTAAAGGCCTTACACTTCCACTACATTGGGGAATTGGGGATTTAGTTTTCAGATCATAAACTTCTCGGGTATCCATTCAAACCATAGTATCGATGCTCACGTGTGTTTTCCTTATGGATGGAGTATGTACACAGCCCAGTTTTCTGTTTCTTGAATAACTTCTGTGCTCTCTGAGTTGCCTTAAGTTTGTGTTTTCACAGTTGTAGTTACCATTGTTTGAGCTGAATGCCTTGGCTATGGTCTTGTGTCTTATCCCCTGAGGGAAGCCGCTGGAGGGACTAAAAGGGATTATTTTGCCTCACAGTACAAGGTACCGCCCACCACTGGGAGGTCTTGTCTCACAGTACAAGGTACCGTCCACCACAGGGAAGTCAAGACAGTAGTTCTTGACCAGCTGCTTGCATTGTACCTGTTGTCTTCTTTGTCCTGTGGCTCCTGTGCACTCCCCTCTCATACTCTTCTTTGGGGCTGTAGCTTAGTAGCACCCTTGTGTTGAACTTCTGGAATGGCCCTTGTGACATGCCCGTGTGGCTCAATTCTCATGGCACATGCACCACCACTTGGACGCATGACCTCAGTTCTAGGAAGCTTTCTTAAGTTTCTAATCGTGGACTTCCTCTCTATTTCCCTGTCCCCATTTCGTAAAGTGTATTATTATGCCCCTACTAGGTTCTCAGAACTTGTCTTCCGTCTGTCTCTGGCGCCTCTATTTTTAGACCATATTTTTACTTGCCAATCTTTTTAAATGAGCTTTTAATTTCTATCAGGTCGGAGAACGTAGAATGGAAGTGCAGAGTTTTTGCTCCAGAAAGGACACTGGTGGCTTCTTGAAGGAAGGGTTTGGATGACAAGGTCACACATTGAGACGGATGTATAGTGGGTACGCAGTAAAACACAGAAAAGAAGATAACCAGGTGGTCAGGACATAGGCAAAGGAGATGAGACAAACTCACAGCCTTAGTTGGGGTGCTGGCTTCAGGGAGCCTGTCTTCTACAGGCTTTGGAATTTGCGTACTTGATTGTGGGTTGTGGTACTGTTTGGGGAGGTTTCAGAGGTGGGACCTAGCTGAAGAAATTCCCTTTGCTCTTTCTACTGTGTGTCTGTATTTGAAGATGTGAGCTCTCAGCTCTCTGCCCTTGTCGCCATCCCTGTGTTTTACTGCTATACCTTTGCTCCAAATCATGGGCCACTATCCCTCCAGAACTGTAAGCCAAGATGAATCCCTCTTCCTCAAGTTGCCTTCGGTCTTGTTTTTAATCACAGCCACGGAAAAGTGACTAGCACAGTAGGTCTAGGAAGAAGAGAACCGAGGATGTACTTTCACTTCAGATATTTTTATAGATTAAAGTCCATATCAGGTCAAAGTCCTAGACAGAGGTTCAGGGTGAAAACGAGTTCAAATAGCCTTAACCACAAACAGAATCCTGGGAGATCAGTAACTGGTTAAATTCTCTACAAGGAATGACATTAAGACCTTGACTGAAAACCTTCCAGCTTTAGAGGCATGAGTAGGATAAACCCTTAAACACACATAATATAGTATAATACATTTTCTATTTGTTTAAAATATATATATATATACTTGATATACACCTCACATATTCTTAACACTATACATAGTTGTGACCTATTCATATATTCTTAATGAAGTATAGTGGTTCACTAAAGAGACAAAGTTTGCCAATAAAATGAAACTGGTCTGTTAACCTCAAGGAAGTAGCTGGGTCAGTGTTTACACATGTCCCTGAGTTTTGTAAGCATCCCGTGTCCCAGTCCTTGCGATGTTGAACTGCTCTGCAGCAGGTCATCTAGTATGTTGCCGCGATGTGAAGAGAGGCAGATGTTAGCTTCTGAGAGGGAGCCTCCCTGCTGGGCCTCCTGCCAGCCGAGCTTGATGGAGCATGTCCCAGCCCCATGTCTAGTGCTTGTATTTTCCTTCTCTTTCCTAAAGCCCCTGGGATTTGGACTGCTTGCTTCTGTCCCGGGATTCCTTTCTTCCCAGCATTGGTCACATGCTATCCTCCCATCTCCCCTTTCTCTTGCTGTCACCAAGGCCTAAGCACCCAGAGTCTTCAAGGCTTTTCCTGCTGATCCCTTCCTGTTTTGGGTATCAGCCTGCCCAGCCCATTTCTAATAAACTCCTGGCTCATTTCTAGTTAGAAGATGAATGAGCAGCATGTGGCTTCATGTTGACTAAATGAATGAAAACGTTTGTGACATTTATAATGCCTCCATGGTTCCTGAGTATTCTCCCTGGAGGCTTTGACTGTTTCACCTTTCCTTAAAGTCTCTTTGACTTGAGCCCTTGAAAAATCGCCTTGCTGTCTGGGCCAGCGCCACGCTGTCTTTTCAGGCTTGGTGATAGTCTGCTCTCTGATGTGGTGCTTCTCAGACTTGAATGTGCAGAAGAAGTGTGTGGAGTGCTGCGGGAGCCACAGGGCCATGGGCCCCACCTCAAGACACCCTCTTCTAGAAGATCCAGGTGACACTGACACTGGTGGACCACAGACTAAAGGAAGACCTGACCACTGGGCAGCTGACTGTGTGGTAGAGAGACTGGTGTTTCCTGACCTTCCTGGGAACCAAAGATCCAAGCTAGAGTTCAGACCTACCCTTCCTGTAGATCAGAAGGCTCCAGTGGTCTGTTTGAGGTATGCCTTTTCATCAGCAGACCTTTGAGGTGATTTCCTTAAGAAAAAGAAAGGGGTTGAGGCTGTGAGATGACTTCAGTGGATGAAGATGTTTGCTGCGCAAGCCTGCTCACCTGAGTTCAATCCCCGGAACCCATGTAAAAGTGGGTGGAGAGAACTGACTCCATGGAGTTGTCCTCTGACCTCACATGTGTGCTACGTGCAAGTGGGGTCTCTCTCTCTCTCTCTATACACACACACACACACACACACACACACACACACACACACATACACACATACACATACACACACACACACACACACAAAGAGACAGAGCAGAGAGAGAAGAGGGAAAAGGAAGGAGAAGGGAACCATTTGTTTCAGGAAGATGAAGTCCATGTATGCGACAGGCTAGGGACAATCATGTGTTTGTCCCAGTGAATACTCACAACAACCTATGCTGTCCCTATGGCTCATCTTATTTGTAGGTATGTTAGTAACGTATCCAATAGAGAATGGGGGAAGTGGCTTCATGCCTCTCACTGAAAACTGCAGCCTGCTCTAGCACTGCTTGCCTTGTGTAAATCTCCCTAAAAGGTTCTCTTCTGCTTCTGGGAAATTCTTCCAAGGAGAGCACTGACTGATAAGTCCTACGCCTAATGAGCAACCTCAATTTTCCTTATTCAGACTAAGAGCTTCGCTGTCATCCTAGGGTCTGTGGGACTCCCTCAGGTGCCCTCTGTGAAAGAGTTCCGTAGAAATACATATTAGCAATGTCAGAAACAGCTCATAGCAAAATGGTTTAGACAACTTGCTCTGACGGAGGGCTTGGATTTTTCTAGTAGACCTGAGGAAAACCAGGAAACAGGACGAATGTACAGAGGTGATAATATTCCTTCCGTGGAATTTTTTATTTCTCTTCCATTACATTTTGACCTGCATATAATTGCTATTATTATTTTGATATGAGAGAGCTATACTAAGAGATATATTTGGAGCTACTTAAGACTGGCACGAGTCATTTTGGTTTTGTCTGTCTTGACACAGTAACCTTTGGGTTTTGGTGTCCAACCTCTACGTGGCATCTGTGGCTTGGGAGGGTCTGTTTTCCCACCTTTTGCTTTTTTTTTTCAACTTCCAGGAAGCCCGTGTTTTCAGTGTGGGGAGGTAGGTTAGTCCTTTTCATGGTATTCTGACTGGAGATGCCATCTGGTCCTCTTGTTCGGCCAAGTCCCTTCCCTTCTCCCATCTGATCACCCCAATCGTGGAGAAGATGGTGGCCTTATTGTAGGAGGACCTGGGTTCCCCTAGCCCTACCTGTACCAGTATTCAGCTACAGGAACTTGAACAAGCTACTTTGGTTCATTGGTTCTTGGTGTTGTTTCATGTAAGGTGAAAGATTTATATGGAATTATTTTTAAATGTAAAACTTTTTAATGAACCTGATGCTATAGAGGAACTTAAATTTCATTTTGTATGAGTGATATATTAAACTTGTTGACAATTTTCACCTAAATGCTTAAAAGAATTTTCCTTAGAGTGTTGGCAGCTTGTCAACTTTATGAACTCAGAGGGAAAAAAATAGAGCCTTTTTTAGGCAATTAACTGGGATGCTGGGCTTGTTTCTTAATTATTAACTGTTTGAGAAGAGTAACAAAATGATGGGCAAAGTGGCTTTTATAATTCCCACTTAAGAACATTGAGTTTTATCATGTGAGAACTTTGCCATTTGTCAGTGGTGAGAAAGAGAGATCAGTGTCTTCATGCAGTTTTGTCAAGTCAAAACGGAAAGCAACAGGGAATTGGCCCACAAGAGAGCTTGTGACTCAGCAGTGCCTTTACCCTACATCCTGAGGAGATTCCAAGAGGAAGGCAAAGGGCTCTGGATGTGGGGTGGAGGCATTTGGGAAAGGCTGAGCAACTCAAAGAAACCACGAGTCTGGCATCTGTCCATCCATGAGATCAGATAAGCCCATAGGGTGGTTCCTTTTCCTCAGCCACTCCAAACATGGTTATTCAACATGCAGGCTCACCTTTGGAAGTGATGTTTTCAGGTCTTCATGACTCGTGTCCCTGATGCTAACACTGCTGTGAATGTCATCTATTCTGATGTAGAACAGCATGGTCCAACTCTGCTGTGAAACCACAGGGTCCCTACACCAGCTAATGGCCAGGAAAGTCTCCACTAACTGTAGGTTTGAACTTTTTCAAACTTACTTTATTCAGGGTTCTTTAATGCCTATACCTCTCTTCCAACCCACCTACCCAAGACAGGAGAGAAAAGCGGTTAATAGGGACAAGAGAGTTAGACCACTTTAAACTCAGTTCCCTTGGGGGACTCTACTCCCCATTGTCAGGAATTCAGCAGCCCGGTTAAACAGTAAACTAGCAATTCAGAGAAGGCGACTGCAACCGCAGCAGCTAGAGCCTGGAACCTTGAAGCATTTCTCTGGAGTGCTTCTTTCTAGAATATCTCGAAACAGAGCAATGAACAGGCAAATGGTAAGAAACAATGCCCAAACCAAAAAGCCAAAAACCATGTCCCCGAAACACCAGGTGTCCTCTCACAAGTCTGTTTCCAGTGGACAAACACTGCACACCCTCACACAAGTCTGTTTCACATCCCACACTTGGGATCAAAACACAAACGTGTTTAGATCCACTACAACTAACAATGCATCACACATCTCATTTTTGGAACATGTGATTGGTACAGACTCAGCAACGTCTGTTCTAGAAGCCTGGTCACTGGTCAACTGAGGTCCTTACTAACATCTCTGGGAGGAGATGGAGGTGGGAGGTTGGAAACAACTGATACCAGGCATGGTGTAGGAGGTCACTCATCAAGGAGGACGATTGCTTGTTTTCAAATATGAGGATTTGTATGTGACCCAGGGCCATTGATGGGGTGACAACATGGCTCAGTTGGTAGAGTGCTTGCCTACCATGCACAAAGTTCTGTGCTCCATTACCAGCTCCACCTAAAACTGGGTCTGATGGTGCGTGGCTGTAAACATAACACCGAGGCAGTGAGGGCAGGAGGATCAGGAGCTCAATGTCACTCTCAGCTATATAGCTTGTCCAAATAGAGAACAGTAAAATATCACAGCGAATGGAAGACAAGAGGAGGGAGATGCTAGTGTCTGCCCTTCTCATTGAGTCATATGGGCTCAGGGTTACAGTCTTAGTGTGAGATGACTCCCACCGGCTCATGTGTGATGCTGTTTGGGGAATGTACTGGAATTTTTAGTTGGTGGAGTTTTGCTGTGGGTCAATGGGGGTGGGTCTTGATCTTCTAGTCTTGCCCCCACTTCTGTCCTCTTTCATCTCCTGGCTGATGAGGGAATGTGACCCCCCCATCCTACCCTCCTGCCGCCACGGCTTCCTTGACATAACGGACTGTATCCTGTCAGACTGTAAGCTGAATAAACCTTTCTCCCTTAAGCTGTTTCTTGTCAGGTATTCGATCACAGGAGAAAAGAAACAAACACACTCCTGCGTGTGCTGGACAGCTGAGACAATTCCTTCTACAGGCTGTTGTTAAAAGCTCGTGGGATCCACATGCATCATGTGGACCCATCCCAAACACACAAGCCAATCAGTTTTATTGTAATCACTGTTGTCCAAACATTACCACAGTCTTAAATTTAGGATTTTTTTTTTTTATCATTTGAAGTTTGGGGTGTAACTCATTGGTATGGTGCGCATAAGAGGCCCTCCGTTTAAACCCAAACACTCCAAAGAAGGAAAAAATATTATCACCCGAAAAGCAAAACCTTCATTCATAAAGTCATGTCCAATTCCCCACATCCTTCTCGTCCTGATCTCTAGTCCTACCTGTCTGCTAGCTCACACGTTCGTTGTCTTTGTAGCGACTTTCCGTTTAGAAGACTCCATACAAATGGCGATGGAACAGGGTCCTCTGCAAGTGCATCCAGCACTCATAACCACTGAGCCACCTCCCCGGCTCCCACAGCCTGCTGCAAAATGAGGAATAACGATGCTTAAACTTGCATCTATTTATCCATTTGTTTGTTTCGTATCAGTTTTCTTTTTTTAAAAATCAATGAAATTTTGTTGTTGTTTTGAGGTTAAAATGCAGGGGGAAATCAGTTAGCCGAATATTTTGGCTGTTTGGATTCTGTGCAGACAGACCATACAGTAATTTAGGGGAAAGCAATCTGTCAATGATCAATGAGAGAGTACTACTGCTAATAAAAACCCTTAATCTTTCTGCCAGGAGCGTTTCCTGCTTCCTGTCTCCTGAGTGGGCCTGCGTTTTCAGGCAGCAGGTGACTCGTCTTTCTTTGGTGGGCATGGGAGGGAAACTGAAGCTAGGAATGTGCTTCAGAAACATTATCCAGCACGTTTGGAGGCCTACTCAAAGTGTGACAGGCTCAAGGCAAATAAAAGTACAATTCATTAAGCTGAGTGGATCTTGCTCTGGGGAGTAAAAGCAACTTATTGGATTCTTAGCTAAAGCAATCATTCGCTTAGAAGTATTGTACTTTTAGGCCAGGGTGCCTTTGCGAGTTTAATCGAGTGTCAGAGGATATGAATTCAACGGTGGAAAGTCACTGCCCCTCGGGACAGAGTCGGGGCTTTCTCAGCTAGTCTGTTTGATTATTTACATCCTTGAGAGATAAATTGTACATTTGTTAACAAGAGCAGCTGGGCTCCCGTGGCAGGGCTGGGGTGAAGGTCAGTGTCCAGGAAACGTTTGGGGAACCGGCTTTCCTATGTACATTATGGAAAATGCTGTCTCTTCATGCTGTTGGCAAAGAATTGGCATCAGGGGTAGTAAACATGGCACTGCAGGTTGGCCTTGGTGACCCTGTGCCTGTAATCTCATCCCGTGGGTTTGGTAAGCTTGAGCCGCTGGGTGCAGATAACGAACGCGCACAAGCCTAGAGCAGAGACAACTATGCATGGAAGTATATTGATCTTTAACCTTACTAGCTAACTTTCCTAAAGGCCTTTCTCTCATTCTTGTACGAAGAATACTTAGTATCTGACTGTGTGTTCCAGTTGAAAGTTTCGGTGGGTTGCCTGTCTTCTGTGTTCAGCGCTCTGAGACATCTCGCGTCTGTGCTGAATTCTCTCGACTTCTTAGCCCACTGTGTTTCCTATCTAGTTTGCTCGCATTGTCGTGTGTACAAGTCTGCTGCCAGATGCTGACTCCAGCGAGGTCCTGGGAACCAATCTCTCTTGTTTTGATCTCTTGTTAGTAACTGTGTGTACAGTTTTTTTTTCATGCTCTAATGATCCTTACTGCTTCTTGGTTTCCTGACCTCCTTTGCTCTCCCCTCCCCCACCATTCCTGTCCTTCACCCAGACTCCTTATCTAGCTGGAATTTGTTTCATTTCTCTTTCCCTTCCCCCTATCCTCTGGGAAACTCAAGACTAGTCTCCCTTAAGCATGTATAAACTTAGTTTATGCAGTGGAATCCTTGGATAATTCAGGCTTGACCCCATCACGTGCTTTTTAAATAGAGCTTGCTTTTCGTGGTGTGGGCCTGAGAGTGTAACATGCTCTCCTCAGTCTAGGGCTGTGGACAGTGCTGAAGACGTGGGTCACAGAAGTTGACATCTATGCCATATTTCCTGTGTTCAAAGTAAAAGGGGGAAAGAACCAGGATGTCCCATAGCGAACACCATTTTGACCATGGACTATTCCAATTCTCACCTCCTACCTTGAGATGAACAAAATGGGAGGAACGCCAAAGAAACTCAAGAAGGGTGGATTGTATATTTGATTCAAATTCCCCATGGACTCTAGTCTGGCCTGTGATAGCGCTCCTAACACACCGACCAAACACACAGTCTGATTCCTGGATGTTTGCGAGCCCATTACATTTATCCAGGCACGTATCTTACTTTTCTTTAAAGTGGTTAGTATTCTTGGGCATATGTTCTGCTTTTTGAGACTGATTACCATTTACCTTGGCAGCGGTTGGAAGCTTGCTCTTATGGACTGTTCAGCGGTCGGGTAGGGAAGGAGACGGGGAGACTATGAAAGCCTCTTTAGCCCTAGACATGCAGAGTGCAGCGGCAAGGAAAGGAAGGCAGTTTCCAGTTTCATAAAGACATTTTGGACAGTGTTTGAGAAGGGAATAAGAAAAGATACCCAAATGTAACTTTATAGCCAACTTCCCATGTCCCATGTCTGCAGGAGAATTTCATATCCTCTAAGTTTGCTGATGTTCCAAGAGAAACAGGAGGAGGGCTGGGAAAATCCTCCTGAAGAAGGGCTGGGAAAATCCTCCTGAAGGCTGGGCTATGCAAGATTTGCTGTGCCTTTGAAAACTCAAGCCCAGTTGTATAATAAGGGATATTAGTTGTGGTTTGGTCTTTAAAATAACCTTCCTGGGTAAACAGAAGGGAAAAATCCCAAACAGAATTTCTGCTCCCACACGTACGTGATAGTTTTATCTAGGTCGTGGCTGTGAGACCAATTGGATGGCCCAGTAGGACGCAAAGACGGCCCTTCAATTTTATATGATGTAAAAGTGATCTACACTCAGTAAAGATTATACCTCAGCTTTTGAATTTTGTTCTTTTTCTGGCTTTGTGATTGGAAGTATGTTCCTTGTCCCAGGATGCCAGGCCCGAGCTACAGTTCCTAGACAGTCATGGGCTTGTATCCAGACAAGACACAACGTTGCTCTGCAGCGAGCTGCCCTGATAGGATGTTCAGCAGGTTAATCATACTGAGTGCATTTTTAACTAAACTTGTTTACAATTTAGTGTAGGCTTAACCCATTAAACCCTACTGCATATTAAGGGGAATCTTTGATAGTTCTATGCCATGAATCCTGGTGTTGGAATAACCTTCCCTGACACTGCTTGCTCAAGAGAAAGAACAAGATGGCCATTGGCAGAGTGTAGCAACAAGTGAGTAAGTGTCTTAACTTACTGAGACTGTGAAAGAATGATTGTTAAAGTGAAAGAGTGTCCCTGGGGCACTGGCCCTCAGGCTATGAGCATCTTCTACTGTCTTCCATACCCAGCTATCCTCTCGCTTCTCCTAGCCAGAGCTTTGGCACAGCCACAATGCCCCTCCTTCCCAGGATAGGATCCCAGGCCTATGCTCCTACTGCAGGCTCCATGTTAATGGTGACCTTGCTATCCCAAGGGCCCAGGACACAAACTATGGTGATAAAAATCTGTGTGCTTGAAAGAAAAAGAAGTAATAAAAGGAGGACATGTTTGCTTCAAAGGGGCTGAGGTTTTTATTATAGATGTTAAGGGTTAAAACAGACAGAGGCAGAGACATCTTGGAGAGTCCAGAGTGGCCATTCCCAGCAGACTGGGCCAGGCCCTGTGAGGAGAGGGGAAGGGGCCAGAGGGGAGAGCCAGGAGCCAAGAGGCATAAAAAGTGTGGTGGGAGGTAGGGGAGGGGGCGTAACAAGGAGTGGGGGGAGCATGAGCAAAATGACTGGGCTGTATAGAGAAAAGCAGCAGTGGGGTGGGGGGGGGAGGCCACAGCCTCTGGGCTGGAGAAGTTTAGGGTAGAGGCAGAGTTTGCCAGCCATACAGGTGGGGACTGGGGGATGCTGGGAGAACCTGGCAACCACTGTTCACTTTGATGTGTTAAATAGATACCTTAGCCAATTGTCACAGCTTTGGGACCTAACAGCTGTTGTCAGCAAAAAGTGAAATTTGAGACCATATGAAGATCGGATGAATTGACCGCTTAAGGTTTAGTTGTGAGAGTCTCCTAATTAATCTTTCCTATGCCCACCCCCCCCGTCACTACTAGGAAAATAGAGAGACCTGAATGGCCCATCCCTGTTAGGGGTCTTTATTTAGATTTTAGTTTTATTAATTTATTCAGTTTACAACTCAATTGTTATCCCATCACCTGTATTCTCCCATTCCTCCCTCCCTCCTGCTTTCACCCTTTTCTCTTCCCCTAGGTCTAAGACCAAGGGGGATCTCCTCCCCCACTATATGGTCATAGGCTATCAAGTCTCATCTTAGTAGCCTGCTTATTCTTTCTTTGAGTGCCATCAGGCTGTTAGGGGTCTTATAGGCGTCTCGGATTACAAACACGTGAGATTCCAGTAAGGAGGAGGTGATGAGTGTTAGATACAAAGGACCAATCACAAGGGGCGCTCATAACACAAAGGCGGGAGCCAAGGTACCAACCACAGCAAAATCAGAGAACAAAGGAACTGCAAGGGAACATAAAAATACACATGCACACTACACACACACACACACACACACACACACACACACACACCCTGTCTATTCTCAGAAAGAGAAATAGTACATACATAAAACAAAAAGAAGCCTCTGAAAAGCATCTAGTAAGAAACTAAAGCATTAGTGGGCCAGTGCTTGCAGGACACATAATAGCAACTTTCAACTGTTCAGAAGATTAGGGGTAATTTAGAACTTGTGGTGAGTAGAAGGACCAGTGAAATGGGAAGGATAGAAGAGAAGAGAGTAGGAGTCAGAGACCCAGAAAAGAGGCACCCCAAAAGAGAACACAGAAAACATTGTAGGAGTACCATGAAGGGCTTATACAAAGGGTTTTCAGTAATGATGGACACGACTTTTCAATTGCAAAGGTAGAACATCTAATATGACAGCTAGGTGAAAGACCAGTACCCGATCTTTTTGAACTTTGTCAAATTCAGATCTAAAAAGGGGACTCTAATCACTTCCTTGTAGAAACCAACAGAAGCAAGTGGCAAATGGCATCCACGTGGTTAAGGGCAGTGAGCCTCCCACGTGGAAGGCATGAAGGGAGCAGCACTGGGGCAAGGCTTCAAATCAAAGAGATAGCAATATCATGAGAAGCAAGCTATCTATTTCAAAGCTAGAATGCAGATATTTTTAAACAGGGAAAGACTGTTCAGGTGGTTGTAGATGTCAGAGGTCAACCTCAGGTGTTAAAGTCAGTTGCAGAGTGCAATCAACTTTGTGTGTGTGTGTGTGTGACACATTCAAGTGCATACACATGTTCACATGTGTATTCATGCACATGTTAAAAATGTTTGTGGAAGCCAAGTGTGGTGCATGCCTTTAGTCCCAGCACTCAGGGAGGCAGAGGCAGGCAGATCACTGTGAGTTAGGGCCAGCCTGGTTTACAAACTAAGTCTAGGACAGCCAGGGCTACACAGAGAAACCCTGTTTTGAAAAAAAAAAAAGATAAAAATGCATGTGGAGGTTGATTTTGGGTCTTTTCTTGACCATTGTCCACTGTATTTACTGAGGCAGGGTCTGAACATGGAGCTTGCCAACCCACAAGTTTAGCAAGCTAACTTTCCCAGGAGAAAGTTAGCTTTCCCCTTGCTTCCATGTTCCGAGTCCTGGCATCACAGCAGGCTGACCTGGCTTCACTCATAGCGGGCTGACCTGGCATCACAGCAGGCTGGCCTGGCATCACAGCAGGCTGACCTGGCATCACAGCAGGCTGACCTGGCATCACAGCAGGCTGACCTGGCTTCACTCATAGCGGGCTGACCTGGCATCACAGCGGGCTGACCTGGCATCACAGCAGGCTGACCTGGCTTCACTCATAGCGGGCTGACCTGGCATCACAGCAGGCTGACCTGGCATCACAGCGGGCTGACCTGGCATCACAGCAGGCTGACCTGGCATCACAGCAGGCTGACCTGGCATCACAGCAGGCTGACCTGGCTTCACTCATAGCGGGCTGACCTGGCTTCACTCATAGCGGGCTGACCTGGCATCACAGCAGGCTGACCTGGCTTCACTCATAGCGGGCTGACCTGGCTTCACTCATAGCGGGCTGACCTGGCATCACAGCGGGCTGACCTGGCATCACAGCGGGCTGACCTGGCATCACAGCGGGCTGACCTGGCTTCATTCATAGCGGGCTGACCTGGCATCATAGCGGGCTGACCTGGCATCACAGCAGGCTGACCTGGCATCACAGCGGGCTGACCTGGCATCACAGCGGGCTGACCTGGCATCACAGCGGGCTGACCTGGCATCACAGCGGGCTGCCATGTCTACCTAGCTTTTACGTGCATCCCCTGGGATCCAAACTGCAGTTGTCATCTCGACTAGCATGAACTTCACCCACAGAGCCATTTCTCCACCCTCCATACACGATTTCAATATACAGGGTCTCTCTCTGGCCTGACGCTTGCCAATTTGGCCATGCTGACTGGCCGCTAAGCTCTGGGGATTCGCTTGACTCTGCCTTCCCCCTCCCCCCAGATTAGGAATTGCAGGTGCATCCTACCATGCAGTCTTCAAAGCCTGGACTCTGAGTACTAAAGCCCAGGCCCTCATGCTTGCCAGGTGAGCACTTCGCCGCTCAGGCCACCTTCCCAGCCAGAAGGTCTATTTTTACAATCACAAGTCTTCTGTACTTTCTCAGCAAGCCGTTCCTACAAATCAAAGAGCTGAGTCAAGAAGACAGGAGACACAAGCTCCAGGTTGTCAGGTCACCACTACAGGAACGAGAAGGACTTCCTTCAGGCCAGCAGACCTTGCACAGGATGGCGGGTAGCTTGGGGAAAATGCTTCCAGAAAAAAATAGACCCAATTGATATATATGGCAGCGTAAGCCTAGCAGAAAACGGAAGGAAGAATTACTGACAAGTCAAGGAAGACGTAGCCAGAGTCCAAGTGAAAGGAAAAACAAATGAAAAGATGCGGCTTGTTCCAGGAATATAGTGCAGATACTGAAGAAAAGGGATGGATGTGTCTTGCCAAATTCATGGTATTAAAGCCCTAGCCATCAATGTGATGCTGGGGAAAGGTACAATTTCGGAGAGATGGGTTAGGAGAGGAAGGTGGAGCCCTCAGGAATAGGATCAGCCTTTAAGAAAGAGCTTGGAGAGAGGCCCCATCTCCTCATGAGGCCCTAGTGACCCAGAAGGCACTTCCGCAGACATCAAGTCCACTAGCACTTTTTGGGCTTCTAAGCCTACGGAACCATGAACCAAAGAAAAGTCTATGCTTATAAATCACTGTGTATGATGTTTTGTTACGGCAGCCCAAATGGCCCGTAATAGAGAAACAGAACTGTTATATGTGACATACTCAAGGGTAAATAATAGCTGGAGAGTTTTAATTAAAGCACAGAATAATAAAGCTGTCTTCTCAAAGTTGCGAAGGAAGCTGCCTGCAGGTACGGGCTGTGCTTTATGAAATGATAGGACTGGCGAGAGATGGAGGAGGGGCAGCTGGTACTTTACAGTCAAGCCCCTGCAGCTGTGAGAGATATCCTGAGGAGAAGCTCTCTCTTTAAGGGGAGGGGGGCTGTGAGCTGAGCTAACCACAGACATTTTCTGAGTGCCCAGCACTTCAGGCCCTTCGGTCAGTGGTGATTGCGGTGACCTCCAATATTCTTGCAGCTATCATCCAGCTACGTGGGCATGAAGGGGCAATAATATATGCCAATAGAATGGCCTGGAGAAAGATGTCTTTGGCAGGTGGCACTCTGGCTGTCAGCGCCAGTTGCTCATGGCTGTAGGAGGCAACAGGTCCAAGTATGCATCCTTCCTCACTAACCCTTTCCTCCCTCCTCCTTTCTCTCTCTCTCTCTCTCTCTCTCTCTCTCTCTCTCTCTCTCTCTCTCTCTCTCCATTCTCTTCTCATCTCTTCTCTGTCATGTATGTATGTATGTATGTATGTATCGTGTGTCTATGTATGTATGTATGTATCTATCTATCTATCGTGTACCTATGTATGTATGTATCTACCACGTTGCGTGTATGTACGTATGCATGCATCGTGTATGTATGTATGTATGTATGTATGTATGTATCTATCTATCTATCTATCTATCTATCTATCTATCGTGTGTCTATGTATGTATGTATGTATCGTGTGTCTATGTATGTATGTATGTATCTATCGTGTGTCTATGTATGTATGTATGTATGTATCTATCTATCGTGTACCTATGTATGTATGTATCTACCACGTTGCATGTATGTACGTATGCATGCATCGTGTATGTATGTATGTATGTATGTATGTATGTATCTATCTATCTATCTATCGTGTGTCTATGTATGTATGTATGTATCGTGTGTCTATGTATGTATGTATGTATCTATCGTGTGTCTATGTATGTATGTATGTATGTATCTATCTATCGTGTACCTATGTATGTATGTATCTACCACGTTGCATGTATGTACGTATGCATGCATCGTGTATGTATGTATGTATGTATGTATGTATGTATGTATCTATCTATCTATCTATCTATCTATCTATCTATCTATCGTGTGTCTATGTATGTATGTATGTACCGTGTGTCTATGTATGTATGTATGTATCTATCGTGTGTCTATGTAT